>NC_040084.1:83260879-83896315 GCF_003369695.1 Bos indicus x Bos taurus | reverse complement strand
CAACAAATTTTGTTTGTTTGATCTTGGTTTTAGTGTTCTATTGGAAGTGGAACAAAATTATGGAAGTATAAGCACCAAGTTGTATCCCTATCTCAAACTTGTTGTTAAAGTTCTACATATATTAGCATTTCAAGTGTAAGCATTAACACTTCTAATAACTTTTAATACTTGAATTGCATGGCTTCTTCTCCTTCTTTCCAGTTGTCTGTCATGTACACCCAGACTTATATTCAGTACTTCTAAGAAGATCAAGTGTTTGGCTTCTGTCGCTACAAATCCTTCCAGTGGCATCTAAGCAATGAAAGTACCTTGCAGGGCATACTAGTTTTCATACTAAGCTTCCCAGGTGCTTCTATTAGTAAAGAATCTCCCTGCCAACGCAGGATACATAAAAGATGCTGATTTGATCCCTGTGTCAAGAAGATACCTGGAGGTGAAAATTGCAACCCACTCTGGTATTCTTGCTGTAAAATCCCATGGACAGAGGACCCTGGCAGGCTATTGTCCATAGGGTCCCGAAGAGTCAGACACAACTGTAGTGACTTAGCACATCACTAGTTTTCAAATTGATTAAGTT
The DNA here is from genome assembly GCF_003369695.1 of Bos indicus x Bos taurus. NCBI lineage: Eukaryota > Metazoa > Chordata > Mammalia > Artiodactyla > Bovidae > Bos > Bos indicus x Bos taurus. The sequence goes on along the minus strand of NC_040084.1, from coordinate 83,895,738 downwards.
GGTTTATAATTTCAAATTGTTATTAGGTGCTAATAATGAAATACATGGAAACCACTCCAGTATTCTTGTCTGGGAAATCCCATGGAGAGAGGAGCCTGGTGGGCTACAGTCCATGCAGTCTCAAAGAGCTGGACATATGACTGAAGTAACTTATCACGCAAGCACACAGAGTTTTAAAAAATCTGAAAGAATCATGGAAGTTTGGAGTTAGAGAAGAAAAAAAGAGCAGGGAGGACAGGGGATGTTGAATGGGAGCAATTTCAGGTAGATGGCCCTTCATGTAAAGGAGAAAAACTTGAATACTGGCAGAGAAAAATGACACGCCAATGTCAGAAAAAATGGTCCAAAGGTGAGCCCTAGATCAGAGATTTTATTCTTGCTGATACGAAGAAATGGGGAATACATAAAATAGAAGTAAATTAATCTAATGTGAAAACTGACAGCTTAGTTACCTGGCGTACTTAGTCTTGGTGATTCAAAGTCATGTTTATTTATGAATTTGGTGACAACTGGACATACAGTGTTCTGCTTTTTCAGTTGAAACTTTTCAGTTTTTGAATTTTGCCAACAGTGGACCAGATCAGAAAGGGAGGGAGAACTGGGGTTCAATCAAATTTAGAAGGAATGAAACCAAGCCAGGCAACTGAACTATGAGCTCATTAATAAACAAATGGCAAATGGTTATTATGTGCTAGCCACTCAGCTAGGCAACAGCCAGACATGATCCTGTCCCCAGTTTGACACACAACTTTAGAGAATACAAGAAATCTGTTACAGATGGCAGCTGTAGGACAATAAAGTTTAGTGGGACAGCCATTTTCAAAGCTCTGAATACATCTTCTCTCACTTCTGGACTTGGGACCATGTCAGAGTTAGTTGCATTTATTGGATGTATAACCATAAGGTGTGGTGAAATAATAGCATATGAAAACTTACACTGTCACCAGTATATTTCAAGTGACAATTACATTGGAGCCTGGCTAGACTTTGATCCCTGGGCTCCATACTTCTGTGTGCTTAGTCGTTTAGTTGTGTCTGACTCTTTGTGACCCCATGGACTACAGCCTGCCAGGGTCCTCTGTCCATGGGGATTCTCCAAGCAAGAATATTGGAGTGTGTTGCCTCTTTCAGGGGATCTTCCCAATCCAGGTATCAAACCCAGGTCTCTAGCATTGCAGTCAGAGTCTTTACCAACAGAGCCACCAGGAAAGCCCATGCTAGGTGACACCTAATCTATGACTTGTCCTGATGTCTATCATTAGTTCTTCAGTAAAACTTAGAGGATAAACATGATTTACAATGGATTTCACATCCTATTATATAATGTTACAGCAAAATCTAATGATTTAATGTTTAATACACAATAGCTAGTTTCTAGCAAAGCCTAGATATTGTATAACTATTTGGCCTTATCTTTATTTTCATAAATATATATGTATATTTATGTACTTTTATTGCTATAATTCAATTCAGATATTTTCAGGAAAAAATAAGCATCATCTCAAAAAGAAATGGGATGCCCCAGTAAGGAACGAGTTAACAGCTTATCTGCAGGGAGTTTATCTCTATCGTGTGATAGAATCACCACAAAACTAGGCCAGGTACTGTGTTTTATGGTATCTGGTTTGAACAGCTTTTTTTTTTTTAAATGGGAGTTAATGACCTCATCTCTTTCAGCATATAAACTCTCTAAAATCAAATCACAGCTCTGTAAGAGCTGTGAGCCTTTAATGTGCATTAATTACAATCATCACTAAATTTGCTTTCTTTTTTTGGTGTATTCAAAAACTCATTTGCAATCCTGTTATTGTTTCTTATTTAATCACTGTCATTCACTCATTCATTAAATAAATATTTTTGAGTGCCTACTATATATGACCCAAACATCACTTTAGGTACTTAGGATTCAATAGTGTATAAAACAGAAGAAAAATTATTGCCTTCAGGGAACTATTTTTATTAGGATGACATATGAGTAACCATAATTTTAAAGCAAAATATATAGCATGCTAGTGAGAAAAACAATTAATGACAGAATAAAGTGCAAAGGAAAAACAGGGAGTTCTTGGTTTTGTCAGAAAAGTGGGGATTGCAACTTTAAACTAGCTGGCCAAAGAAGCTAACATGAACAAATGGCATTGAGCTAGATATCTAAAAGACGTGAGGGAGAAAGCCACATGGAAATGGCTTTCTAGCAGAGGAAATAGCCAGAGCAAAAGCCCTGGGGTAGGTATTCCAGGATGTGAAAAGGACAGTATGTGAACCAAGGGGAAGTAAAGTCAGAAATGAACAGGGGAAAAGGGAAAAGACCCTGATTCTAAATATAACAGTGTAGGACTGTCCTACCCTGGTATGTATCACAAGAGCAATTCTGTTAAAAATGACTTATGTATGTAAAATAATAACTGAAATTTAAGTCACTAATAAAATGAATGGATTATCTGCCAGGAAGCTGGAAGCCTGCTTATGAGAGAGAACAGAACTGGGAACTAGAGAATCTCAGATGTGGGAATGAATGTGGGAGAGGAGTTCAGGGAGAGAAAAAGTTTAAAGAGAAGGCATCAGTGAACAGAAGTTCAACACGGGATTCTTCAGGTGAAGACAGAGATGAAGAACTGCTGCTGCTACTAAGTCGCTTCAGTCATGTCCAACTCTGTGCTACCCCATAGATGGCAGCCCCCCAGACTCCTCTGTCCATGGGACTCTCCAGGCAAGAACACTGGAGTGGGCTGCCATTTCCTTCTCCAATGCATGCATGCATGCTAAGTCACTTCAATCGTGTCCGACTCTGTGCGACCCTACAGACGGCAGCCCATCAGGCTCCTCTGTCTATGGGATTCTCCAGGCAAGAATACTGCAGTGGGTTGCCATTTCCTTCTCTGAGATGAAGAACTAGCCATCCAAAATCTAAGAGTCCAAGTAAAAATAATCTACAGTCCACCCCTCACAGGCACAGTGGGGAAAACATGAATGATCCCCCTGAAGTAGGTTTAGCAGCTGGAGCTCTCTTATAAATTTTGTAAGTTCAAAGGGGCGGGGGCGGGGATGGGGGGGTGAACGGGGCGGGGAACCCAGAGGGGGCGGAAAACATAATAAGGAGGTACATTCACAGCAAAAACCACCCCAGATCAGAGAGGCATCATTTAGATTCCATGAACTAGAGTCTGTATACTTAATCGGAGTAAACGTTGGTAACGTGAATTACATATCTATATAGTTTTAACTTTTAAAAACCATTTCATGTCTGATAGAATCTGACTAAAGCTCTTCAGTTGTTAGATGGGGCAAATACAAACAGGATTCATCAGCAAGGTGAAAGGTCTCTCTGCTGAGACTGGGCCCATGCAGATCTGGTCCTAACCTTGAGCCTCGCCTCTCTGGTAAGGAAGCCACAGCCCTTCCAAGTGCCTGGGTGGACCCTGAAGAGGAGGAGCGGCAGGAAAGGGTGGGAGGTTCGTGGACTGGAGCCAGAAGTGCAGCCACCCCGCCAAGCAGCTGAAACAGGGAAACCGGGGGCTCTGGGAGGAAGTGGATCCAGGCAGGCATGGACGAAGAATGAGGGCAAGAGTCTCCCAGGTCCGGGTTCTTACAGACGGTAAAGAAGCTGGAGGAGGCCATCTAAACTCCTGCCTTGGCAGAGTTTGCTACAGGGAAGCCGAGTCGGGACAAGGGGAAAGGACATAGGATCAAGCCGGCGGTGGGATGGGCAGGCAGAGGTCCCTTACTCTTTAGATTTATCCGATCCGTGCGCCGAGTTGATACGATGCACCTCTTTCTTCCTGGCTTGTTTGGTGGTCATGGCAGAGGTAGCCCCAGGCAGGAGCTGAGCTCTGAAGGAAGAGCCGCCTCTGCCGCCCTGGCTACGCGTCTGCCGTTGCTAGGAGACGGCCAGTGCGCGTCCTGCAGCCGCGGTGCAGGTGCTGGTCAGGTTTTAGCTGGGGCGGCCCTAGCGAAGGCAGCTCTGAGGTTGCAAAGGGACTGCGAACGCCTAAGAGCTCAGGTCTCCCCAGCGGGGTGGAAATCTAGGGGTTGGGTGTCCGGAGGAAGCCGGCCCGGGCGTGGATTTGACCATAGGATTGATAGGTTCTGATAAACTGGAGTTTTTCTATCAGGCTGACTCTGCCAGGCTTTGCTCTTCGGAAGCATATACCTCGATTAACTCTTTTGGATTTGAAGACATATACTATAAAAGTCTTCCAGGTGGCGCTAGTGATAAAGAACCGGTCTGTCAACGCAGGAGACTTAAGAGACCAGGGTTCCATCCCTGAGTGGGGAAGATCCCCTGGAGGAGGAAACAGTAACCCACTCCAGTATTCTAGTTTGGGAAATCCCATGGGCAGAGGAGTCTAGCAGGCTACAGTCCATGGGGTGCCCAAGAGTGGGACACAACTGAAGTGACTTAGCACACACTGTGCAAATCCCCTTTCCCCAGGTCTTTTCTCCTTTGAACAAGTTCCTCTACTAATAATTAAGGAGACATTATGAACACAATGAATTTGTCAATGGCTCAATCGAGGTTTCAATAATGAATACAGTGGGTACAGGGGGATCTCTGCAGGGAAGGCAGGATCATGATCTTAGTCACTTAAGGTTTGATAATGATATCTGTGATTAAAGAAGTTGGGGGTCTTGTGAGAGTTGGACTATAAAGAAAGCTGAGTGCCGAACAATTGATGCTTTTGAACTGTGGTGTAGGAGAAGACTCTTGAGAGTCCCTTGGACTGTGAGGAGATCCAACCAGTTCATCCTAAAGGAAGTCAGTCCTAGGTGTTCATTGGAAGGACTGATGTTGAAGCTGAAACTCCAATACTTTGGACACCTGATGCGAAGAGCTGACTCATTGGAAAAGACCCTGATGCTGGGAAAGATTGAGGGCAGGAGGAGAAGGGGATGACAGAGGATGAAATGGTTGGATGGCATCACCGACTCAATGGACATGGGTTTAGGTGGACTCCGGGAGTTGGTGATGGACAGGGAGGCCTGGCGTGCTGTGGTTCACGAGGTCGCAAAGAGTCAGACACGACTGAGTGACTGAACTGAACTGAACTGGGTTGTTCACATGAAAGAATAAATCCAGGTCATGGAATGGAGTGGCCTTTGATAATTTACTTGAGAAGATGCTGGAGCCAGAAGACCCAAATTGAAGCAAACCATGACCAATTAAGCCTCTGGCTTAATGGTCATTCAGTCCTGCTGATATTTGTAGTTACCTTGCCTTGGGCAAGTTCCTCCTTTTAAGCCTCCAGTTTACTTACTTGTACTTACTTGGGTTTCCCTCATAGCTCAGTTGATAAAGAATCTGCTTGCAATGCAGGAGGCCTGGATTCGATCCCTGGGTCAGGAAGATCCTCTGGAGGAGGAAATGGCAACCCACTCCAGTAGTCTTGCCTAGAGAATCCAAATAGAAAGGGAGCCTGGGAGGCTATAGTCAATGGGGTCGCAAGAGTCCAAGAGCCAGACACGACTTAGCGACTAAACCACCGCCATATTTTCAGGCACTGATTTACTTACTTGTAAACATGAGATGTTAATACCTAACACAAGTCTCTTATGAGGATAAATGAGATGTATTTAAAATACTTAGCACACAATGAAAGCACAGAAAATAGGGGCTCCTGCTTCAAAATGCCTTCAAAGACCAGGCAGATAACGTGAATGAATGAAGCTGAGAAATGCTTGGATTGAGAACACTTTTAAGGGCATTAAAATAAAACCAAATATTACTCTGGCCCAATGTAATCTCAGTTTAGAGAGATTTAACTATCCACAGGCCTGAAGTTTAGAGCCCCTCATATTAGATGGCCTCTTCCATTAATCTAGAGATAATTGTGTGTGTGTGTGTTTAGTCCTGCAGTCATGCCCAGCTTTTTGTGACCCCATGGACTGTAGCCTGCCAGGCTCCTCAGTCCATGAGGATTCTCCAGGCAAGAATACTGGAGTGAGTTGTCATGCCCTCCTTGGGGGATCTTCCCAACCCACAGATTGAACCCAGGTCCCCCGCATTGCAGGAGGATTCTTTACTGTCTAAGCCATCTGCAGTTCAGTTCAGTTCAGTTGCTCAGTTGTGTCTGACTCTTTTCGACCCCATGAACCACAGCATGCCAGGCCTCCCTGTCCATCACCAACTTCTGGAGTTCACTCAAACTCATGTCCATTGAGTCGCTGATGCCATCCAGCCATCTCATCCTCATCCCTTCTTCTCCTGCCCCCAATCCCTTCCAGCATCAGAGTCTTTTCCAATGAGTCAGCTCTTCACATGAGGTGGCCGAAGTATTGGAGTTTCAGCTTTTGCATCAATCCTTCCAATGAACACCCAAGGACTGATCTCCTTTAGAATGGACTGGTTGGATCTCCTTGCAGTCCAAGGGAATCTCAAGAGTCTTCTCCAACACCACAGTTCAAAAGCATCAATTCTTCGGTGCTCAGCTTTCTTCACAGGCCAACTCTCGTATCCATACATGACTACTGGAAAAACCATAGCCTTGACTAGACGGACCTTTGTTGGCAAACTCTCTGCTTTTGAATATGCTATCTAGGTTGGTCATAACTTTCCTTCCAAGGAGTAAGTGTCTTTTAATTTCATGGCTGCAATCATCATCTGCAGCGATTTTGGAGCCCCACAAAATAAAGTCTGACACTGTTTCCACTGTTTCCCCATCTACTTCCTATGAAGTGATGGGACCAGATGCCATGATCTTAGTTTTCTGAATGTTGAGCTTTAAGCCAACTTTTTCACTCTCCTCTTTCACTTTCATCAAGAGGCTCTTTAGCTCCTCTTCCCTCTCTGCCATAAGGGTGGTGTCATCTGCGTACCTGAGGTTATTGATATTTCTCCCGGAAATCTTGATTCCAGCTTTTGCTTCATTCAGCCCAGTGTTTCTCATGATGTACTCTATATATAAGTTAAATAAGCAGGGTGACAATATACAGCCTTGACGAACTCCTTTTCCTATTTGGAACCAGTCTGTTGTTCCATGTCCAGTTCTAACTATTGCTTCTTGACCTGCATACATGTTTCTCAAGAGGCAGGTCAGGTGGTCTGGTATCTCCATCTCTTGAAGAATTTTCCACAGTTGATTGTGATCCACACAGTCAAAGGCTTTGGCATAGTCAATAAAGCAGAAATAGATGTTTTTCTGGAACTCTCTTGCATTTTCCATGATCCAGCAGATGTTGGCAATTTGATCTCTGGTTCCTCTGCCTTTTCTAAAACCAGTTTGAACATCTGGAAGTTCATGGTTCATGTATTGCTGAAGCCTGGCTTGGAGGATTTTGAGCATTACTTTACTAGCGTGTGCTGCTGCTGCTTCTGCTAAGTCGCTTCAGTCATGTCCAACTCTGTGCAGGAGGAGGGCTGAGAGGAGCTACTCCACGTTCAAGATCAGGAGGGGTGACCATAAGGAGATACCCCTAGTCCAAGGTAAGGAGCAGCGGCTGTGCTTTGCTGGAGCAGCCGTGAAGAGATACCTACATCCAAGGTAAGAGAAACCCAAATAAGACGGGAGGTGTTGCGAGAGGGCATTAGAGGTCAGACACACTGAAACCATAGTCACAGAAAACTAGTCAATCTGATCACAGGGACCACAGCCTTGTCTAACTCAATGAAACTAAGCCATCTTACCCATCTTTAAATAAAGACATTCCCTCTGTTCTTGGAACTGTTCATTGGCCCAGCTCTACAGGAGAGAAGCAGGTTCCTGAAAAGTAAATCTTTGAACTGCTCTGAGGAATCAATGCCTAGTCTTCATTCAACATGGCTTTTGCTTTGTCAGACTGTGTTAGTCTTATTGGGGTTTACAAAGGTGACAATCAGACAGCAACCTCTTTGTATTCTATCTGCAAGGTAAAGGACTTCTATCAGCTGTGCTAATATTATGACTGCAGAAATGCCCTACGAACAGCTGTATATGTGAAGAGAAGGAAGACATCTTGAGCACTCTGCCTCATTTATCACAGGGCTGAGATTTCCAGAGAACTCTCCTGATTCAAAGTAAAGGATCAAGCTTAATGAAAATAGTATTTTAATGCTAAATCTGATCAGTGTCATCCGTGCAAAGCCATAAGCATATATGAAGACTATTGGGTAAAAATAGCACAGTTTTAAGCAACCAACCCATGGAAGGGCGAGTTTCCTCTTGAGCAAGGGCCATCCCTGAAATCATAGTTAATGGCTGCAAGATGCCAAGGCCATTACAGAAGAGTCTGTCCTTTAGTTGGAAATCAGATGATCTGCAGCTCACGCATGTTCTACAGATGAAGAACCCCTAACCAAGAGAAGAGCAAATGTCCTACAAAAAGGTGCTTGGCTTCTTGGTAGCAGAATGTGAACAAGAGTAAATAAATGGGGGAGCCCTGGTTTAACCCAAACATATCACTACTCCACTCAGAGACTGTTTTCTTATCTATTGTGTGTGTGTGTGGATTAGTCACTCAGTCGTGTCTGACTCTTTGCCACGCTTTGGACTGTAGTCCGCCAAGCTCCTCCGTCCATGGAATTCTCCAGGCAAGAATACTGGAGTAGGTAGCCATTCCCTACTCCAGGGGATCTTCCCAACCCAGGGATCAAGCTTGGGTCTCCCCCATTGCAGGTAGATTCTTTATGGTCTGAGTCACCAGGGAAGCCTTTTCCTATCTATTAAATTAGGATAAAAATAAAGGAGTTGATATCAGGATGGAATGAGATAATAAAAATCTATTTTTAAAGTATAAAGTTGTGCTTTGATTCTTTGTCCAACGTTCTTTCTCTTTTATAATATTATGTATGCAGCATGCAGAAAAGGAATTTCGCCTCTTTTTTCTGAAGCCAAACTCTGGTCATATCATGATTTTAAGAGACAAATATGCTCCTTTATAAGTCATAAGATGGTGTTTGTATGTGCCAGTGCAAAAAGAACAATTAGCCCTACATATATGTTTTTTTGCAAACCCATATTCTGATGTGCAGATGGTAATCATGGTCAGTGTCATTTTGAAATGTTAATAATACCTGTGATTTATTGAGTTCCTGTGACTTGCCAGGCTTAGGGAGGGGAGCTAGCTCCTTAGAGTATAGACAGTAGACACAGACCTGAATTTAAATACTGACTCTTATTAGCTGACTTGCCCTGGATAAGTCATTTAAATTCCCTGAATCCCATTTTCTTCATTTGTGAAAAGGAAAGAGTAATAATTCCCTGAAATGTTGTGCTTGGACCATTATCAACACTCAAGTCATGATAGGTAACGCTTCCCTTACTTCACAGGTAAGGATACTGAAATGTAGAGAGGTAAAGGGACTTTGCCTCTGACACAGGGCCAGTGGCAGAGCAGGACTGGCCTGCCTCCATGGCATTGGCCTCTGGAATCCTCTGACCAAATATATGGGCTATGGTCGTTCAGAGATGCTCCCGAAAATAGCAAGTCCAGGTGACTGCCCTGCAGCTCAGCTTAGCAGTTTCCAAGTTCTCTTGCTGTTTAACAGCTTTCAAGACACAGGGCTTGTATTGCATTAGAGCTACCCTTTCTTTAGTCTGTACTTAACTTTTTGAGGAAGAGTTGCAACTTCAGACAACAGTAACCCTGGCTCCATAGGGAAGTGGGTAGAAATACTTACTTCCTCGTGCCTGCGGAAACAGACCAAGCAGGGGTCTCTCTTTGGACTGCATGGGGAAGTGAGTTTCAGTAACCACTTCTCTACCCAGCACTGGGAGCCCAGACGACAGGAACTGAGCAGGAGAGTGGCAGCTTTTCTGGTTCTTAGAGCCATAGCTCTGGGCAGCTTCCCACTTGGTCCCACGGCCACAGGACATGACAGAGAGGGTGCTGGTCAGCCACCTCTTTGCAATTAGGTCAAGTATCAGCTTGCTCACCTTTAACCAAATCAATGAGGAAGCATAAATTCTACCTGTCCTGCTTGGGGTTCAGGTTAACTGCCCTTTCAAGTTCTGTCCTTCAGTAATCTCTTTCCCTTAGAAATCAGTATTCTTCTCCTTTATTTTCCACAGAGCTTTATTTGTTTATTTTTTTAAAAAATCCAATCTTGTTGCACCTCATTTTCATCATTACTTAGGCCCTGGTCCTTCTCACTTATAAACTGTAAGGGCACTTGGAATTTGGTGAACCAAACTCACTTCAAACTCTGCAAACCTCTGCCACACCTCATAATCAGAACTTAACATTTATTGAGCACTGACTATATGCTTGGCGCTCTACAAAACTGTTGCTCTATAATAACCCACTTAATCACCATAAACACCCGAGGGATATGCTAGTATTACAATCTCTCTTTTGTAAATAAGAAAACAAGCAGAGGCTAAATTAAATTAGTAAGTATCAGGCAGCATTCAGGCCCAAGCAATCCAGTGCCACATCCGTGCTTTTTATAACCACAGTTTCTGCTTCAGACTCCCTCAGTAGTTGCAACCCTATGAAGTGTTGCTATCAGCCCATTTTACAGAGAAGGAAGGGGAGTTTTAGAAAGCTCAACACCTTGCCCAAAGTCCAAAGCACAGAGAGGGTGGAGCTGGAATGTAAATGTGAACAGTCTGGTTTCAGAGTTCATGCTTTTATTTTATTTCATTTCACTTCATTTCATTTATTGTTGTAAGCAAGGAATACAAAATCTATGTATCTAATAATTTTTTTGGTGCATAACATAGTGTTGCTAACGACTCAGTTCTTCAGGAACTCTGAAGTGCCTGAAGAATTATAGACGGAGGTTCCTGACTTTGTACAGGAGGCAGTGATCAAGACCATTTCCAAGAAAAAGAAATGCTGAAAGATTGTCTGAGGAGGCCTTACAAATAGCTGAGAAAAGAAGAGAAGCTAAAGGCAAAGTAGAAAAGGAAAGATGTACCCATTAGAATGCAGAGTTCCAAAGAATAGCAAGGAGAGATAAGAAAACATTCCTTAGTGATCAGTGCAAAGAAATAGAGGAAAAGAATAGAATGGGAAAGACTAAAGATCTCTTCAAGAAAATTAAAGATGCCAGGGGAACATTTCATACAAAGATGTGCTCAATAAAGGACAGAAATGGTATGGACCTAACAGAAGCAGAAGATATTAAGAAGAGGTGGCAAGAATACACAAAAGAACTATACAAAAAGACCTTCATCACCCAGATAACCATGATGGTGTGATCACTGACCTAGAGCCAGACATCCTGGAATGTGAAGTCAAGTGGGCCTTAGAAAGCATCACTACAAACAAAGCTAGTGGAGGTGATAGCATTCCAGTTGAGCTGTTTCAAATCCTAAAAGATGATGCTGTAAAAGTGCTGCACTGAATATGCCAGCAAATTTGGAAAACTGAGTAATGGCCACAGGACTAGAAAAGGTCAGTTTTCATTCCAATTCCAAAGAAAGGCAATGCCAAAGAATGCTCAAACTACCACACAATTACACTCATCTCACATGCTAGTAAAGTAATGCTCAAAATTCTCCAAGCCAGGCTTCAACAGTATGTGAACTGTGAACTTCCAGATGTTCAAGCTGGTTTTAAAAAAGGCAGAGGAACCAGAAATCAAATTGCCAACATCCATTGGATCATCGAAAAAGCAAGGGAATTCCAGAAAAACATCTACTTCTGCTATATTGACTACACCAAAGCCTTTGACTGTGTGGATCACCACAAACTGTGGAAAATTCTAGAATAGATAGGAATATTAGACCATCTTACCTGCCTCCTGAGAAATCTGTATGCAGGTAAAGAAGCAAGTTAGAAGTGGACATGGAACAACAGACTGGTGCCATATTGGGAAAGGAGTATGTCAAGGCTGTGTACTGTCACCCTGCTTATTTATCTTATGTGCAGAGTACATCATGAGAAATGTCAAGCTGGATGAAGCACAAATTGGAATCAGGATTGCCAGGAGAAATATCAATAACCTCAGATACGCAGATGACACCACCATTATGGCAGAAAGTGAAGAGGAACTAAAGAGCCTCTTGATGAAAGTGAGAGAGGAGAGTGAAAAAGTTGGCTTAAACTCAACATTCAAAAAACTAAAATCATGGCATTGAGTCCCATCACTTCATGGAAAATAGATGGGGAAACAATGAGAGACTTTATTTTAGGGGGCTCCAAAATCACTGCAGATGGTGGTTGCAGCCATGAAATTAAAAGACGTTTACTCCTTGGAAGAAAAGCTATGACCAATCTAGACAGCATATTCAAAAGCAGAGACATTATTTTGCAGACAAAGGTCCATCTAGTCAAAGCTATGGTTTTTCCAGTGGTCATGTATGGATGTGAGAGTTGGACTATAAAGAAAGCTGAGCACCAAAATATTGATGCTTTTGAACTGTGGTGTTGGAGAAGACTCCTGAGAGTCCCTTGGACTGCAAGGAGATCAAACCAGTCAATCTTCAAGGAAATCAGTCCTAAATATTCATTGGAAGTACTGATACTGAAGCTGAAACGCCAATCCTTTGGCCACATGATGGGAAGAACTGACTCATTGGAAAAGATCCTGATGCTGGGAAAGATTGAAGGTGGAGGAGAAGGGGATGACAGAGGATGAGATGGTTGGATGGCATCACTGACTTGATGGACATGAATTTGAGCAAGCTCTGGGAATTGGTGATAGACAGAGAAGCCTGGCATGCTGCAGTCCATAGGGTCACAAAGAGTTAGACACGACTGAGTGACTGAACTGAACTGAATGGTTTAGTGGTTAAGAATCCACCTGACAATGCAGGAGACAGGGGTTTAATCCCTGGGTCTGGAAGATCCGCTGGAGAAGGAATGGCAACACACTCCAGGATTCTTGCCTGGATAAACCCATGGACAGAGGAGACTGGCAGGCTACAGTCCATGGGGTTGCAAAGGAGTGAGACATGACTGAGTGACTAAACAACAACAATTATAGGCACAATGTTGAACAGCAGATTTCTAGAGCTTCTTCATCTTATTTAACTGGAACTCTTTACCTGTGTAAGCTTTCAAGGTGGGTGTTGCTGCTGCTGCTAAGTCACTTCAGTCGTGTCTGACTCTGTGTGACCCCACAGATGTCAGCCCATACTGTCTGTTTTAAACAGAATGAGTACAGAACATTCTGTACTACATGTCCTTGAAAAAATTGCTATAAATTTCAACTTAGATTCAGTTTTGAACCCTAACATCCAGTCTCTTTAGAGCCCACTGATTCTGGAAGACTCGGAACTGGCAGAAATGAAACCAGTTGTCCCTGCCATAGAAAGTCTCATTTTTCAGGACAAACCTTAATGTATAGTTTTGATTGTCTTTGAAAGGAAATTCTGAACAGAGATTCTTAACAAAAGTGGGATAATAAGGAAATGATATTTTCCTGAAACTAGTTGAAAAACAATTTTCATTTCAATAAGCTGTTTAAATAAGAAACAACCGTTTTTCTGACTGTAAAAAAGAAGAATTCATTAGAATGCAAACTGACCTGCATTAATATGAGGCTGCAATCACCTATGGAGGTGGTGGTTCTTAGACTGGACTGAGGCATTTCCACCCCCACCAGAGAAAGCTCCTCACTCAGAGCATCCTGAGAGCATCCTGCATCTCAGGGGTGGGTATAAGGAGAGGGATATATGGGACAACTCTGACAGATATTTTTCTCTTTAGAGCTCCCTCATTATTGGGAGAGATGTCTCTCACAATAGCATTGCAGTTCAACCTCTACTGCCCAATTCTTCTTGCCTTATCCTCTGAGCGAGGTTACTGAGAACTCTTACTAATAAACATCATGCACACAAGTCTGAGAGTGTGGGTCTGTTTCCTGGGAACTCGCCTAGAACAGTCAATAGCAGATATGAAAGGAAAGTCTGTAGGAAGCAGACTCTAGAATGAGATATGGGAAGCCTTCTGCTTCCAAACAAGATGAAGGGACAGAGAGTGAATTTACATTCTCACAGGCAATAGCAAATACTGAATAAAATATATGAGGACATTGACTTTGAGGCAATGAATCAGTGATCCCAGAGATGAAAAAAAAAACAAAGGTGAGTTTTCAGAAATAAACCATGCTTTTATGGACAAAGGAGGAAAGAATATACAATGGAGAAAATATAGTCTCTTTAATAAGTGATGCTGGGAAAATTGGACAGCTACATGTAAAAGAATAAAATTAGGATGTTCTCTAATACCTATACAAAAATAAACTCAAAATGGAATAAAGACCTACATATAAGCCTGGAAACCATAAAATTCCTAGAGGAAAACATAGGCAGAACAATCTTGACATAAGTCATAACAATATTTTTTTATCTTTATTCTAAAGCAAAGGAAATGAAAGCAAAAATAAACAAACAGGACCTAATTAAACTTAGAAGCTTTTGCACAGCAAAGGAAACCAGCAACAAAATGAAAAAAACAACCTACTGAAAGGCATAAGATACTTATGATATGACTGGTAGGGAATGAATATCCAAACTGTATCAACAGCTCATACCACCTAAATCAAAAAGCAAACAACCAAATTAAAAATGAATACATATTTTTCCAAAGAGGACATGCAGATGGCCAATAGGCACATGAAAAGATGCTCAACGTTGTTCTTCAGGGAAACCAAATATAAACCGCCATATCATTTATACCTGTCAGAATGGCTTCAGTGAAAAAGAACAGAAATAACAAATGTTGGCAAGGATTTGGAGAAAAGGGAGCCCTCCTGCACTGGTGGTGGGAATATAAATTGGAACAGATGCTAAGGAAAACAGTATGGGGGTGAGTGTGTCTCAAAAAACTAAAATAGAACTACCATATGACCCAGCAACTTCACTCCCAGGTATATATCTGAAGAAAAAGACCGCTAATTCAAAGGGATGCAGGCACACCAATGTTAATGGCAGTATTATTTACAATTGCTAAGATATGGAAATGACCTAAGTCTCTATCAACAGATGAATGGATAAAATGTGGTGTGTGTATATTTATCTATCATCTATCTATCTATCTGTCATCTATGTATCTATCTCTATCTGCACACACATACTGGAATACTACTCAGTCATAAAAGGAATGAAAATGTGCCATTTGAAGCAATGTGAATGGACTTGGAGGGTATTATGCTACATGAAATAATTCAGAGAAACTCAGATGCTCTATGATATCACTTGTATGTGGAATCTAGTGAATATAACAAAAAAGAAACAGACTCAGATATAGAGAACAAATTAGTGGTTACCAGGCGGGAGATGGAGGGAGGTCAATATAGAGGTAGAAGATTAAGAGATACAAACTACTATGAATAAAGTAAGCTGCTGCTGCTAAGTCACTTCAGTCGTGTCCAACTCTGTGCGATCCCATAGACGGCAGCCCACCAGGCTCCCCCATCCCTGGGATTCTCCAGGCAAGAACACTGGAGTGGGTTGCCATTTCCTTCTCCAATGCATGAAAGGGAAAAGTGAATGTGAAAGGTGAAAGAGAAGCCGCTCAGTCGTGTCCGACTCCTAGCGACCCCATGGACTGCAGCCTACCAGGCTCCTCCGTCCATGGGATTTGCCAGGAGTACTGGAGTGGGGTGCCATCGCCTTCTCCGAAAGTAAGCTACATGGATATAATATACAACAGGAAAAATATAGTCAATATTTTATAATAGGTATAGATGTAGCATAAACTTGACAAATTGTGAATCACAATATTGTACACCTGTAATTTATATAAGGGGACTTCTCTGGTGGCTCAGTAGTAAAGAATTAGCCTGCCAATGCAGGAGACTCTGGTTCAATCCCTGGGTTGGAAACATCTCCTGGAGGAGGAAATAGCAACCCACTCCAGGATTCTTGCCTGGGAAATTCCATGGACAGAGGAGCCTGGCAGGCTACAATCCATGGGGTTACAAAAGAGTCAGACATGACTTAGCGACTAAACAACACAATTTATGTAATACTGTAAATCAACTGTACTGCAGTTAAACAGACAACAAAAAGATGGGCTTTATAACTGTCTCAGCTCACTGTGAGGGCCTGGCACAGGGTGAGGAGCCCATGCAGAGCCCGATGGTGTCCCTGGTTTGGGGAGACGGAGCTGGAATCCAGGAGTGCTAGCACGCTGAAGCTTCTAGATGAAAGTCTGTTGAGGAGAGAGCAGTGCAGAGAGGAGAGCCTGAGAATGGGTCCTCAGTGTCTGTCAGAGTGCAGGTCTAATCAGCTGGAGCACAGGTGGAACTGCCCTGAGTCACGCAAAGAACCCTGTGAAAGGGTTAAAAGCATGAGTTCACACGGGGCCTGTTCCCACCAGCATGGCTGCATAGACCTTAGCATTCACTGGAGATGGAACATGGAGTTTTGTTCCCTCAACAGTGGTGAAAATTTCACCCTAAATGAAACTCCTCACTGTTCCCACCTAACAAAACTTAAAAGCAAGACCTGAAATGATCAAACTATTTCCAAGGAGATTAACAGTTTCCCTGAACAAATTTAAGACTATGGCACCCCACTCCAGTACTCTTGCCTGGAAAATCCCATGGACGGAGGAGCCTGGTAGGCTGCAGTCCATGGGGTCGCTAAGAGTCTGACCTGACTGAGTAACTTCACTTTCAATTTTCACGTTCATGCATTGGAGAAGGAAATGGCAACCCACTCCAGTGTTCTTGCCTGGAGAATCCCAGGGACGGGAGAGCCTGGTGGGCTGCCGTCTATGGGGTCGCACAGAGTCGGACACGACTGAAGCGAGTTAGCAGCAGTAGCAGCAGCATAGAAGTGCAAAAATAACCAGGATCCAGCAGGTAAAATTCAAAAAGATTGGTATCCAATAAAACTTACTGAGCATGAAAAAAGAAGCAGGAAAATATGTCCCATTAAAAGGAGAAAAAAAAATCAACCAATTGAAAATGACTCAGGAAAAAAACATGGATGACAGAATTAGCAGACAGGACATTGAAATAGCTGTTATCATGGTGTACCACATGTTCAAGAAGCTAAAGAAAGATTAACTACATTAAATTCTTTAGAACACCCAAAACTGCACGTTCAATGTCTATGTTGAAAAAATACACTGATTGGGATGAATGGCAGATTAGAGATTGCAGAAGAACAGATCAATTCATTTGAAGACACAGCAACAGAAACAATCCAATATGAAACACAAGGAAAAAAAGAATAGGATCTCAGGGAGCTGTGGAACAACTTTACATAGACTAACACACATGCAGCGAGCATGTGTGTGCGTGCGCTAAGTCGCTTCAGTCATGTCCGACTTTGTGACCCTGTGGACTAGCCCTCCAGGCTCCTCTGTCCGTGGGATTCTCCAGACACGAATCCTGGAGTGGGTTGGCATGCCTTCTTCCAGGGGATCTTCCTGACCCAGGGGTCAAACCAGCATCTCTTATGTATCCTGAATTGGCAGGCAGGTTCTTTACCACCAGTGCTACCTGTGAAACCCCACATGAGACTGGAGTCCCTGAATAAATAAGCAAGGAGGGCAGATGTGGGGGTTGGGAGAAGAAGATCCAGAAAACATTAGACAGGAAAATAATGATGAGATTTTTTCCAAATTTTGTCAAAGCTATAAATCTCAGAAACTCAATAAACTCTACTGCAAACAAACAAACCAACCAAAAAATCGTGGCGAAAACTACACCCAGGGACACCATAACAAAGTTAATTAAAATCACTGTTAAAAGCAAGATCTTGATATGGAACTTCGTGGCTGAGCAACAGGTAATGTGGAGCCCTTCATTGGTGAGAGCTGGAGCACTGGCAGCTCCTATGTGGGATTGCAATGCAATTGCTCAACATCAACTTGCGGTAAACCAGGGCAGGATAATAGTGGAAGAGAATGCACCAACGGATATGTCTCAGGCCTATGGGAGGTCCAGGGAAACACTACTTAGAAAGACTAAGAAACTGGATAGCTTTTGCCATCTTAAAAGTATTACATATAGTTACAATAACTGTTTTAAGAACTTACTATTAAATTTGTCATCTATGTCATATGAATGTCATATATATCTAGGACAATCCCAGTTGACTTAATTTTGTTTTTCCTCCTAATGGGATATATTTTTTATTTGTTGTGTTTTTATTATCATTTTGTGAATTCTACTTTGTTTGGTGCTGGCAATGTATTCTCTGATAAATAATGATTTGAAACTAATTGTTTTTATTTGGAGGTTTAGTTTACCTGGACATTTCATTTTATGCATTGGGTAATGGCAACCCACTCCAATATTCTTGCCTGGGAAATCCCATGGACAGAGAAGCCTGGTGGGGTACAGTCCATGGGGTCACAAAGAGTCAGACACAACTTAGTGACTTAATAATAACAAATTTCTAAATATATGAAGAAAATTTGGTTCCTGCCCCTGAAAAACTAATAATCTTATGGGGTGAACAAAAACTGGAATGATATTTATAAGACAATGCAATGAATTCTATACAAAAAGTGTGAATCAAGCACAGAGGCAACCCCGAGTAAGGCTATCCGACAGGATGTACTTAGGAAGTTCTTTTGGAAACAAGTACCTAGCTGCTGTCAAGGCCACGTGGACTCAGCAAAGGACAGATACCTGGTGATAGGGGTGGAATGACAATTGAGATCTGGATCATGGAGTAGCCCTGGGTGACATACTGCTGTAAGTTCTGGATAGTGAGAGATGACCCTTTGAGGTGCCTAAGAGTGAAAAATTAGGATAAACATCTCCATTTTCTCACTTGTGTCAAGAAATGCCACCACAGTAATGTAGTAAATATTAATATTTGCTATGAATATTATAGTATATGAATATTACTATAAATATTTACTAATATTAATATTCCTGGGGAAGGAAATGGCAATCCACTCCAGTACTATTGCCTGGAAAATCCCATGGACAGAGGAGCCTGGTAGGCTACAGTCTACGGGGTCACAAAGAGTCGGACATGACTGAGTGACTTCACATATAATATATAGTAAAATATTCTATATAGATGACTGGATTAAAAAGATGTGGTATATATATTGTATATAAATATATACACACAGCACAACACATACACACATACATACACACAAAGGAATATTACTCAGCCGTGAAAGAAAGAAACCCTGCCATTTGCAGTAAGGAGGATGGACTTATACTAAGTGAAATGAGTCAGAGAAACAAGTATTGCATGATATCACTTATATGTGAAATCTAAAAATAATATGAATGAACGTATGTGCACAACAGAAACAGACTCACAGACATAGAAAACAAGCTTGTCGTTACCAAGGAGAAGAGGGAGTGGGGAAGGGACAAACTAGGGGTGTGAGATTACCAAATGCTATGTGTGAAATAGACAAGCAGTAAGGCTGCGTTATATGTATATACTGTGTATAGCAAGAGGATTATAGCTATTATCTTGCAATAACTTATAATGGAGTAAATCTTCAAGGATAGTCACTCACTATGCTGTACATCTGAAACTAATGTAATATTGTAAATCAACTATACTTTAGTAAAAATAAAATATAATATTCTGTATAAACAGTATTATGTGCGTTTATGGGCATGTAGACTTGCACTGCAACCTAGCTCCATGACATCCTGGAGGTATGAAGCTAGGCAAGTTATTTAGACTCTCTGAAGTCATTTTACTCATGTAAGCAATGGTTATAAACTGGTTATTGTGAAGACTGATTGAGATGCATATGGTGCGAGAAAGAAAAACAAAGTAAAATAAGCATAATCATTCCATGAATATTCACTATTTTTCTACATGAAAGTTCTAAAATAGCTTGGCAAAAACTGTAGTTGCAAAGAAGAGACTAATAAGATTTCATGCTATGATGATTTATAAGGGCTTCAAATAATTTTTAAAGGTTTTTGGAGCGTAAGAAAATAATTTTGCATAATAAGGAAGTATAATCTTTAAACAAAAAAATTAAACAGAAAAAAGTAAGGCTTCCTGATTATAACTAGCTATATTATTCTCCTCCCCAAACCTTCACCTTGTATACCTGTTTCAGAGAGTTAGAAATCATTTTCTATTTTGACCTAACTGCTAGTAATTCTATACATCTATGAAGTTTGCTGAATTTTCCATACATTTATGCCTCACATATATCTTACACATGCTATTTATATAAGAAAAGTTAACACATAGACATATATTTCATTGTTTAAAAATGCACACCTTAAAGTTCACTGGATGTGTGATACAAGGGAAAACTTCAAAATGGATTTTTATTTAAATGCATTTATTTTGGAATTATGAAAGTGGAAAAATAAATTAAAAAATTTGCTAATCCTATTATCCAGAAGTAACCACTGATTTTTTTTTTTGATGTGTAGAGCCTTGTCATCATTTACACAACTATTTTATATAATTGAGGTTATATTATTTGACTTTTGTTCCACTTAGCTATGCTGCCAATACTTCCCATGTCATTTAATGACTTTCTACATGATAATTTGTAAAGCTGTGTAGTAAGGTATCATATGAATATGTGTCACCATTGTTCTGTTGTTGAACTTTCAGGTAATTTCCTGTATTTAATCATCATGAATAGCAGGCTGATGAAATACATTGCAGTATAGATTAATAGGGGCTTCCCAGGTAATACTAGTGGTAAAGAACCCGCTTGCCAATGCAGGAGATATGATATGTGTTTTCAGTCCCTGGGTCAGGAAGATCCCCTGGAGAAAGAAATGACAACCTACTCCAGTATTCCTGCTGGAGAATGCTATGGATCTAGGACCCTAGATTAATAGGAATGGGGAACTGGAGACTTGGACCTGGGGCCATGTCTGAGTAGTTTTGGATAAGTCATTTCACTTCCCTGAGTTCCAGTTTCCTCATATAGAAAACTGTCAGGCTGCACTAGATGAAAGTCCAGATCCTCTGTAGTGCTACCATAGACACCGGCACTTCTGGGATTAATGAGCTCTTCGGTGGGGAAGGTCTTGCACAGGGTGTGGCCCCGGAGAATGCTGAACAACAAGAAGGTTGTGTAAGGTATATACTCTATGGTTTGTTTGTAGAACTAAAGCAGCAAGAAGTAATTAGTGCACTGGAAAAAGTGGGAAAGAACCAACACATCTCTGATTCTGCCACCCTTTCCCTCGCCCATGAGAGCTAAGAAAGATCGACATCCAACCTTGCCATCCTTCTAGACTCCAAGTGTGTGTTGCTCAGTTGGAGGATGATGCTTATGTTATTGGGCATTTTACACTATTTGCATTTGTGCATATTCTCAGCTTCATGTTCCAGCTGGATTTAGAAAAGGCAGGGGAACCAGAGATCAAATTGCCAACATCTGTTGGATCATAGAAAGAGCAAGAGGATTCCAGAAAAACATCTACTTCTGTTTCATTGACTACACCAAAGCCTTTGACTGTATGGATCACAACAACTGTAGAAAATTCTTAAAGAGAAGGGACTACCAGACCACCTGACCTGCCTCCTGAGAAATCTGTATGCAGGTCAAGAAGCAACAGTTAGAACCAGACATGGAACAATAGACTGGTTCCAAATTGGGAAAAGAGTACATCAAGGTTGTATATTGTCACCCTGCTTAATTAACTTATATGCAGAGTACATCATGTGAAATGCCAGACTGGATGAAGCACAAGCTGGAATCAAGATTGCTGGGAGAAATATCAATAACCTCAAATATGCGGATGACACCACCCATATGGCAGAAAGCGAAGAGGAACTAAAGAGCTTCTTGATGAGAGTGAAAGAAGAGAATGAAAAAGCTTGCTTAAAACTCAACATTCAAAAAACTAAGATCATGGCATCCAGTCACATCACTTCGTGGAAAATCGATGGGGAAACAAAGGAAACAGAAAGAGACTTTACTTTTTTTGTGCTCTAAAATCACTGTGGATGGTGACTGCAGCCATGAAATTAAAATGATTGCTCCTTGGAAGAAAAGTTATGACAAACCTAAACAGCATATTAAAAAGCAGAGACATTACTTTGCCAACAAAGGTCCATCTAGTTAAAGGTACGGTTTTTCCTGTGGTCATGTATGGATGTAAGAGTTGGACCATAAAGAAAGCTGAGCACCGAAGAATTGATGCTTTTGAACTGTGGTGTCAGAGAAGACTCTTGAGAGATCCTTGGACAGCAAGAAGATCCAACCCATCAATCTAAAGGAAATCAGTAATGAACATTCATTGGAAGGACTGATGTTGAGGCTGAAACTCCAATACTTTGGCCAGATGGGAAGAACTGACTCCTTAGAAAAGACCCTGATGCTGGAAAAGATTGAAGGCAGGAGGAGAAGGGGTCAACAGAGGATGGTTGGATGGTATCACCGACTCAGTGGACATGAGTTTGAGCAAGCTCCGGGAGTTGGTAATGGACAGGGAAGCCTGGTGTGCTACAGTCCATGAAGTCGCAAAGATCTGGACACGACTGAGTGATTGAACTGAACTCAGCTTCATAAACAATTTTAAAACAATTTTTTGACCCCCACCCTGTGGCATTTGGGATCTTAGTTCCCCAACCAGGGATTGAACCCATATTCTCTGCAGTGAAAGCACAGATTCTTAACCACTGGACTTCTAGGGTAGTCCTCAAATTCAAAACAGCTTCAAAACACACATCAGTTTAAAAATAATTAACTTAAAATAAGTTAGGTTTATTGCAACAAATTTATAGAGCTTATGAACTTACATTCTAGAAGAGAACAGACAAAAAAAAAATTACACAGAATATATTATGTTGTTCCAGTATCTCAGGTGGGGCTAACTGCTAAGCAGAAAAAAGGAAGTACGTTAAAGGAAATAGGAAATGTGGGAACTAAGGAGGATGTTGCTATATTATATGGAGGGCACAGGAATGGCCTTTGATAATATGACATTTATGGAGAGACCTAAAGTAAGATATCAAGCCACATAGACCTCTGAGGGGATGCGTATTCTAGGCAAGGTCAATAGCAAATATTTTTTTGAGGCGGGAGGATATATACTGTGTTCTCTGCTGCTGTGACTAGAACAAATAGAAGAAGAAGAAAAGCAGAAAAGATGAAGTCAGAGAGCCAGCTGGATTGCAGATCCTATTGGCCCTTCTCAGAAACATGGCCTCTATTCTGAGTCAGATGGAAGCAATTAGAGGAATTGGGGCAGAGAAGTGACATGATCTGGTTTAGGTTTTAAAATGATCTTTCAGGGTGCTTTATTGAAAATACACATGGGTGGGTACTGAGGGATGAGTAAAGCAGCAGCCAGCGAAAACTAGTTAAAACGTTACTGCAGTACTTCAGACCAATGCAGTGTTGGCTACACAAGGGCAGAGGTGTAAGGGGCGAGAACCAGTCAAATCCTGGGTGCATTTGAAGGAACAGCTAAAAGGATTTGCTGATAGATTGGATACATGGTGTAAGATAAAGGAAGAATCAAGAATGACAGCGAGGATTTTAGCCTGAGCAATTGAAAAGACAGAACTTCCATCCACTAAACTGAGAAAGACTTTGAAAGCAGAAAGTTTGGGGAGAAAATTAGGAGTTCACGTTTGAACACGTTCGGTTTGAGATGCCAATTAGAAACACAAGCAGAAATTTCACAAGCATTTGGTTAAAGGAGTTAGAGGTTCAAGGGACAAGTCTGGCCTAGAGACAGAAAACTGGGGGGGTCTTTATCATAATTTACCCATCCCATAAGAAATATTTTTTTAATATTTCAAGAAATGTATGAAAAAACTCAACGAGGTCAGAAAATGATTAACAAGGATTTATGTTTGAGTCCTCCTGCAAGTTGTCACCGAGGTAGTGATTTTTAAATCAAATCCATGATGCTTAGATGAAATTCTGCTACAGAACGATGTCTATGGCTTTGCTCTAGTGTTTTCCCTCTGCACTGTTGGCTTAAATGAAACTTGTATCAGAAAGGAATGAGGTTTTACAAGCAATCATTGTCTTTTAGAGCTGGAATGGCCTTAACAACCTCATTCAATCTAGGACTTAATTTTATAGGAAGAAGAAAAAAACAAGTTCAAACAGTTTCCAAATTCATTCATCTAGTATACTTATTAATTATTTACTTAACGTGACAAATTAAGTTGGGTGATATTCAATGTGTTGGAGATAAAACAGTCAACAATAAAAATAAAGACTCTGTCACACAGAATTTATAGTCCCTTTGGAGAACTAGAAAACAAACCTGTAAATATAGAATATGACACATAATTGATAAGTGCCCTGAGGAAAAATGAATCTAGGTAAGGACAGGGTGATAAATAATTTATTATTCAAATTAGGATACTTTTTACAATAAAAGGAATTGAAAACTAGGTGGGAAGCCATCTAGTTAGGAGGCATAAGCTGGGGCATCTAGCTTGGACAAATGAAAATATTAGGTCTCCCAGGTAAGTAGGATGGGGTGATGGTAAGTGGGTGAGTTAGGTTTATTTCATATAAAATGATCAGGAGTCAGGTGATACAATGACCTCTGAGAAAAGGCCTGAAGATAGTGAAGAAAGAAGCCATGAACGTATTTGGAGTAAGCTGTGGCAGACAATGGAGGAGGACATGGCAACCCCCTCCAGTATTCTTGCCTGGAGAATCCCATGGACAGAGAAGCCTGGTCCATAACCACAGAGGGCTATGGTCCATGAGGTCTCAAGCAGTTGCATGTGGCAAAGGAAACAGCAACGAAGCCTCTATGGAGGAAGGCATTTGGAGAAAGATCAAGGAGCTCAATGTGTTTGTTAGAGAGGGTACAGGGGAACAATGGTAGGAAATGAGACAAGATGAACTTTTAGACTATTAAGATGACTCTGGTGTTTATTAAGCTTAATAGAAGCAGCCATTTGTTTGTTACGATGTGA
Organism: Bos indicus x Bos taurus; assembly: GCF_003369695.1. Taxonomy (NCBI): domain Eukaryota; kingdom Metazoa; phylum Chordata; class Mammalia; order Artiodactyla; family Bovidae; genus Bos; species Bos indicus x Bos taurus. Next base: position 83,871,052 of record NC_040084.1, on the reverse strand, counting down.
GGACTGACATCTAATTTTATTTTTAATAATAATAATTTGGCTGTCCTATTGACTATAGACTGGCATGGGGATGGGAGGTTAAACCAATGTTACAATGCCTGCAAGAAAAGTACTTGATTAATAAATTTATCAAAAGCTTTACAAGGCTCCTACCTGAAAATCTTATTGCTAAAATTAAAGAAGACCTAAACAAATGAAGAAATACATCATGTTCATAGATTAGAAGACTTAATATTTTTAAAAATGTCAATTTCCCCCAAATTCTACAGAATCAATGCTTTCCAATCAAAACTCATGCAGTTTTTTTTTTTTTTTTGGCATAAATTGACAATCTGCTATTATTTATAAAGAAATGCCAGTGACCTAGAAATAATTTTTTAAAATATTTAAATAGAAGAAATTTGCAAGATTTACTTTTAAAAATTTGAAAGAATTACTATAAAGCTATAATAATTATTGCTATGGAATAGAATAGTTTAATTAAAATAAGAAGTCAAAAATAGATGACATACACAATAAAATGCAGTAATTTTAAAGATGTTAATGCAACAATGTGGACAAAGAGATTATATGTGGTTTTTAATATACAGTGTCAGAAGAACTAGCTGTCTACGTGAAAAAAAAAAAAAAGAAACTTGAACCAATATCTCACTCCATATATAAAAATTAACTCAAGATGGGTTGTAGATCTAAACATAAAAATCTAAATCTCCTTAAAAGAATACTGGCATGTATCTTTGCAACTTTCAGATGTTCAATGATTTCTTAAAACATAAAGATCACAAACCATAGTAAAAATTTTAATAAACTGAACTTCATTAAAATTAAAAAACTTTTGTTCAAAAATAGTCATTACAAGAAAATTAGAAGGCAAGCCTCAATGGGATAAAATCATCGCAATATGCTTATACAATGAAAGATTTGTATTTAGAATGTAAAAAGATTTTCCAAAATTCAATAATAAAAACATATAAAACCTAATAAAAGTTAGCACAAAACATGGACAATCACAAGCTAAGGAATATCAATAGTCAATACGCAGTCATTAGGGTAGTATAAATTAAAACACAGTGAGATATAATAAGTATGTATAATACAGACCTAGGATAATCCTGAAATCACAAAATAAAACTAACAGCAGTATACTGGATTTTTTCTGTCAATCTGATTAAATTTAGAATTATCACTCCCAGAATTTTCTTTTCTGTTTTAGATTTGGCCAAAAGAGAAACTTGTGTATAATTTAAGGCATATAAATAAAGCAGTACCCTCGGAAGTTTGTTGGTGTCTGATTTAGTGTCACACCAGTGCAGATCTAGTCACTGAGTCATGGCATGATCTTATTTCACAAGGTTGGCCAACTCATCTTCCAAAGTGATCAACAGCAGCCCCAGGTTTACCTCAGATGCTTGACTCTGGACTCACAAAAATGTTAGTGACAAAAAGACAGCAAATTCCCGTAGAATTCTCCAGGAACTTCCTGTTTTTGGTCCTACTGCAATGGCCATTCAGTTTCTCAGATTTCCCTGAAAACTCTAACTTGTCTACTTGCACCAGAACTTTGGGTAGACTCATAAATGACTCTTTTTATGAATCTCCAACAACCCTTCCAATTCACTCCATCTACTTTCACTTTCATGTGAGGTCTAATTCCTACAATGAATCCCTTATTCCCCTAACACTCATGCTACATCTGTTTTCCTGACTAACTCTTGATGACTATAGTTCTTGTAACCTCATCTATATTTGGATCTGATTTAGATAACTAGATCCTAAACTTTACAGCTGATGCCAAAACTGAAATGAAACTTTGGGGAATTCTGGAACCAGGATTATATTTTTTTCATTTGAAGATACATTAAAGGCTTTGTGATCAAAGATTTCTGAAAGGTAGATTGCTAAAAGGCCTCAAATACTTCCTATTCCTGCAATAATACTCCTTTCCAATGTGATTTTTCAGTTCTTCTATTAAAGGTGGAGCCTAATTCCTCATCTTTTAAATATGTTCTTGGCCACATGATTTTCTTTGGCTACTAGAACAAACATAAGCCAAGCAGAGGATTAGAAAGTGGAAGTGGAATGGAGTTTGTTTTTTCTTGCTGACCTTGTAACCAGCCAGCCATGTGGGTGAGTCCTGGTCAGCCTCTGAAACACACAAGGCTAAGTCATCCCTGTTATCCCAGTTGACGATAGAGTGATCACCAAATATACAAGTGAGGCTATCCTAAGCCGTCAAGTTCCAGTGAATTGGCTCAGATGGGTGTTATTTTCTGGCACCAAGTTATGTAGCAATTTGTTATGAAGCAATAACTAACCAGTACACATATTAAATTTTGAGAGGATGCCAAGCAACGCCAACTGTTAGTCACTGATGATGGGAAATGACTCTGGAAAACTGTTTGGCAGTTTCTTATAAAGTTAAACACACACCTACTATAATATCCAGAAATTCCAGTCTTAGATATTTACCTAAGAGAAATGAAAACACACAGTCACATAAAGATCTGTACAAGAAAATTCATAGCACCTTTATTCGTGATAGCAAAAGTTGGAAATAACCTAAATGTCCATCAACAGAACAAACAAAATGTGAATATTCAGTAATACCACTCAGGAATAAAAAGAAATGAGTGAGAGAGGCATACAAAGATAACTCATGAAAACTTTGGACTTCGTGAATGGAACAATATACAATTACCATGGAATTCCAAGTATATGAAGTGCCAAGAGAAACATACAAGGAAAAAGAGGCAGAGGATTAATGTGTATGTGACTAGAATGACAATCCATGGAATCTAAGCTGGGTGTGGACAAAAACTGAGGACAGCTTAAAACAACCATTTGATTACCCCTCACGTCCTGCCTGTTAATTGTGATCGCCTGAATAGTACTAGGCCAGAGCTGTCACAGTTGGGACCAGTTATTGGGTGGCTCTATTGGGCTTGAACATCTAAGATGATTCACTCAGCTGGCTGCCAGCTGATGCTGGGTGAAGCCTGGAAGCTCAGCTGGGCATATTGACCGAAGCACCTCACAGAGACCCTCAGGCAGCTTGGACTTTTCACAGATGGCAGCTAGGTTCTAGAAGGCAGAGTTATAGCAATGAGTGTTCCCAGAGGACAGAGCAAAAGCTGCCTGTCAGTCCCCTAAAAGGCTAAGCCTAGGTACTTCCCTGGTGGTCCATGGTTGGCAGTCTGCCTTGCAGTGCAGGAGACCTGGATTTCACCCCTCCTTGGGAAGCTAAGATTCCACATAGTGCAGAGCAACTGGGCCCATGCCGTGGCAACTACTCAAGCTCTGGGTCTCTGGAATCCCCCTGCCACAACTAAAGTGTCCCTGTGTCACAGCAAAAGATCCCACTTGATGCAATGCATATTCCCAGTGCCGGGGCTAGGACCCAATGTAGCCAAAAAAAAAAAAAGGCTAATCTTAGAACTGGCATGGTGTCACTTCTGCTATATTAGTTAAGCAGCCATGGGATAAGACTAGATTCAGGTTGGGAGAAAATAAAATCTACTTCCTAAAGGAAGAGTATAAAGAACTTGTGGCCATCTTTAATCCACCAAAAGAAAGGGAAAATGCTAGTTGCTCAATCATGTCTGACTCTGCGACCCCATGGACTGTAGTCCATCAGGCTCCTCTGTTCATGGAATTCTCCAGGCAAGAATGCTGGAGTGGTTGGCCATTCCCTTCTCCAGGGGGATCTTTCTGACCCAGGGATAGAACCTGGGTCTCCCACATTGCCGGGAGATTCTTGTCTGAGCCACCAGCAAATCTTTTGTCAATAAAGCTATTAGTGTTAGCCACTCAGTTGTGCCTGACCCTTTGTGACTGCATTAACTATAGCCCACCAGGCTCCTCTGTCCGTGGAGTTCTCCAGGAAAGAATACTGGAGTGGATTGCCATTCTGTTCTGCAGGGGATCTTCTCCATCCAGGGATAGAACCCGGATCTCCTGCATTGCAGGCAGGCTCTTTACTGTCTGAACTATCAGGGAAGACCCTCAATAAAGTTATGGATTACACAAAAGGTGGTTTGAGGAAAAACATTGCTTACGTTTTCCATTTCTTCAATCTTTATCTCAATAATATAACAAATACAGAGCAAATAGTACCACATTCATAATCAACCTATAGTTCACATTTTATGTTTTTTTAAAAAATTGGAGATTGTTTAATTATTTCTGTGTAGTATAACTTTAAAAGCACAACTTTAGCAACCACAGTTGTGCCTTGCTTTCCCCATTTACTTTCATGAAAGTAAAGTCAGAGCTACCAGAGTTTCTTTCAGATCATAAAGCAAGATCTCTCTACCCCTAGGTTGTGTTTCCCCTCTCCACCAGCGACATCCCACACAGAGCATTAAATGTGAACCTGGATGACCTCCTTCATTATTTATTCCCAATTTCTAGCCTCTGCATGGTAAAATTATAACTGAGTGGGAAGCAATTTGTTCAGTTTAAGAATCTGTGGAAGTCATTCAAGTAACTTGCCCATAGCAACAGAGAGAAGCTAATGTCTTACAGCTTAATACTGAGCTCTGCACAAATATAATGTTCTTTTCTTTTTTACAAAAATGAGTACTTCGAGTGTCAGAGCAGGTATGTTCATGTGTGAGAAAGTTCAATATACAAAGTCATAAATGATAATTCTAAATTAAAGATTTAGTGTTTTTCTTTGCAATAACATTTACCTCATATTGGGAAATTCAATTTTAAAATGTCTGTCAAACTGTTATTGTGTTTAGTGTAGAGACACTTATCATATGACCTGGCACCTACTCTATGACTCTGTACTGAACCTATAACTGTCTTGATTGCTGTAGCTATGGAGTGAGTTTTAAAATCAGAAGGTGTAAGTCCTCCTAATTTTTTCTCCTTCAAGATTGGTTTGGCTATTTGATGTCTCTTGCATTTCCATATGAATTATAGGATTAACTTATCTCTTTCGGCAGAAAAAAAAAAAAAAAGGGCAATCAGGCATTTCATAGGGATTGCATTTAACCTGGGAACTACCGTCACTTTAAGAATATTAAAAATTTCAATCCATGAATACAGGTGTCTTTCTATTTATTTAGATCTTTCATTTATTAAAAAAAAAAAAGGTTTCCCTAGTAGTTAAGTTGGTAAAAAATCTGCCTGCAATGTAGGAGACCTGGGTTCAATCCTGGGGTCAGAAGATCCCCTGGAGAAGGAAATGGCAACCCACTCCAGTACTTTTGCCTGGAGAATTTCAAAGAGAGAGGAGCCTGGCCGGCTACAGTCCAAGGGATTGCAAAGATTAGACATGACTGTGCAACTAACTTTCACTTTTCATTTATTAAAATAATGTTTTGTTGTTTTTAGCTTACAGATTGTATACTTCCTTGGTTAAATTTATTCCTAAGTACTTTGTTCTTTTTAATGGTATTGTGAATGGAACTGCTTTGTTAATTTCATTTTCAGATTGCTCATCACTACTGTAGAGAAATATAACTATTTTTTTTATGTTGTGAATTGATCGTATTAAAGCCACTTTGCTGAGCTAGTTTACAAAAAACTAAAGCTACTAGTATTTGGGGCTTCCTTGGGAGGTCACCAGTAAAGAATCCACCTGCCAATGCAGGAGACAAAGTTTCAATCCCTGGGCTGGGAAGATCTCCTAGAGTAGGAAATGGCAACCCATTCCAGTATTCTTGCCTGGAGAATCCCATGGATAAGGGAGTCTGGCAGGTGATAGTCCATACAGTCCCAAAGAGTTGTATATGACTTAGTGGCTAAATAACAAGAACTAGTGTTTTAGTGAATTCTTTAGGGTTTTCCAAATATAATATCAAGTTTTCTACAAATAGAGATAATTTTACTTTCCAATTTAGGTATCTTAATTCTAGTCCTGCCACCCACTCTGTAGTTACATGAACCTACACCTTCATGAGGCTATTTCATCAGTACTGGTTACTCTTTATAAAGAATACTGACAATGAAGCCCAATAGCTTGGTCTCCTACATGGTTCTTGAACAAAGTCTGATTTATCTTGGCTCTACTGTAGGCATACTCTTCACCAGTTCCTTGAGTTAGTGTTTCAAGGAGGATTTGACAAAGGGTAATGTTCAAAATTCTCCAAGTCAGGCTTTAGCAATACATGAACCGTGAACTTCCAGATGTTCCAACTAGTTTAGAAAAGGCAGAGGAACCAGAGGTCAAATTGCCAACATCTGCTGGATCATTGAAAAAGCAAGAGAGTTTCAGAAAAACATCTACTTTTGCTTTATTGACCATGCCAAAGCCTTTGACTGTGTGAATCACAATAAACTCTGGAAAATTCTGAAAGAGATGGGAATACCAAACCACCTGAACTGCCTCTTGAGAAATCTGTATGCAGGTCAGGAAGCAACAGTTAGAACTGGACATGGAACAACAGACTGGTTCCAAATAGGAAAAGGAGTACGTCAAGGCTGTATATTGTCACCCTGCTTATTTAACTTCTATGCAGAGTACATCATGAAAAACGCTGGGCTAGAAGCAGCACAAGCTGGAATCAAAATTGCCAGGAGAAATATCAATAACCTCAGATATGCAGATGATACCACCCTTATGGCAGAAAGTGAAGAGGAAGTAAAGAGCTTCTTGATGAAAATGAAAGAGAAGGAAAAAGTTGCCTTAAACTCAACATTCAGAAAACTAAGATCATGGCATCTGGTCCCATCACTTCAATGCAAATAGATTGGGAAACAGTGGAAACAATGGCTGACTTTATTTATTTATTTAGGCTCCAAAATCACTGCAGATGGAAACTGCAGCCATGAAATTAAAAGACGCTTACTCCTTGGAAGGAAAGTTATGACCAACATAGACAGCATATTAAAAAGCAGAGACATTACTTTGTCAACAAAAGTGCGTCTAGTCAAGGCTATGGTTTTTCCAGTAGTCATGTATGGATGTGAGAGTTGGACTATAAAGAAAGCTGAGCACCAAAGAATTGATGCTTTTGAACTGTGGTGTTGGAGAAGATTTTTGAGAGTCCCTTGGACTGCAAGGAGATCCAACCAGTCCATCCTAAAGGAGATCAGTCCTGAGTATTCATTGGAAGGACTGATGCTGAAGCTGAAATTCCAATACTTCGGCCACTCAGTGCGAAGAGCTGACTCATTTGAAAAGACCCCAATGCACGGAAAGATTAAAGGTAGGAGGAGAAGGGGATGACAGAAGATGAAATAGTTGAATGACATCACCAACTCCATGGACATGAGTTTGGGTAAACTCCGGGAGTTGGTGATGGAAAGGGAGGCCTGGCATGCTGCAGTCCATGGGGTCACAAAGAGTAGGACACGACTGAGCGACTGAACTGAACTGAAAGTTACCAGGTGTTATCAAGGCCAGAAAAAAGGCTACCAAACCAGTGTTAACCTTTTGCTTCTAAAAGTCTATGCAGTCATATTAATTTTTTACAAGTATTACATTAATAAGTATGCTGCCTCATATTACATTTTTTATAAACACAGTACTTTAAAAAGGACACAGATTTTTGTATAATATAGTCTTTTGATATTGGTCTCGATCGTCAATCTATTTCTATATTTTAAGGACATTTATTTATAAATGTTTTGTCCATAAAAGTGTTTCCACAGAAACTAGGTATGAGATGTTTAAACAGGACAGAAGCTAGTACCTGCTCCCAAGGGAAGTTGAATGAAAACCACCAAAAAAGCCTTAACTATTAAGTAAAGTACATTTTCCTAAAAGTCAATATTTGCTTGCAGACAATATAATCAGTTAGTTGGAACCTGCTGAAGAAGTAACCAAACTAATATTCTTGAGAGTGCATAACATGTCTTACATGATATTTGCTCTAACAAACATTTAATCTATCAACTTCAGGAAAAATATCATTTTTCAAAATAATAAAATTATCTCAATTTTTATCTGCATCTCTAGTATTTTGGATCCCACCAGTGTAAACATTTGCCCAGGTGTTAACTTTAGGGCACAGTAGTTTAAAAAGCCATATTCAGGAAGTATCTACTTATTACTATTTTTTAAAGTTGCCTCTGAGTTTTTTATTGAATGAAAGATTAATTACACTTAACTCTTAGACAATCTTTTTCAACATTTACAGAAAAATAACATAATATTTTGATTTTTTCCATATTACATATCATTAATAGCTTTCCTAATAATTCTAATAGTAAACAATTGTATAAACCCATCCTGGGCGTCTTATGTTGGTCTTTATTGTCCTGTTGTTTCATTTGTTAATTATTTATAAAGGGTTTTTGCCTCACTTTAAGGTTGGTAGCTAGTTTGCTACTTTCATGCACCCTTGTCAAGTTCAGTATAAATATCATGCTAACTTCATTTATATGTATATTTAATCCTGGAAAAAATGGTTTGATCATTTTTATTATAAAGGGCTTTCGTTCTAACAAATTACATTTCTTGATGTTTGAGAGTTTTGATATTTATGTAATCATCAATTCACAACAGTGGGCTGTTTCATTCTTAATAGTAAATTGGAATTATAATAAAACACCTGCAAGATTGAATTGGAAGTCATAGAGTTTGTTCCTCTGTCTTGTGTGCATGCTGTCACTCAGTCATGTCTGATTCTTTGCGATCCTGTGAACTGTATCCCCAGGATCCTCTGTCCTTGGAATTCTCTAGATAAGAATACTGGAATGGGTTGTCATGCCCTCCTCCAGGGTCTCTTTCCCACCCAGGCATGGAACACTGGTCTCCTGCATTGCAGGCAGATTCTTTATCACGGAGCCACTGGGGAAGCCCCTTCTGTCTCACCCCCTTCCATTTCTAGAAAGCCCATTACTTCTGATTCTGACATTATACGGTAAGTGTGGGCGTGCAGGAGGTCAGTGATCCTCAGGGCCCAAGGGACACACTTTGCATTGCCAAAATTACCTTGCAGTACTTCTCAGATTTCTTAATCACTAGTAACTAGTCATTTTCTAGTTACAGTCTGGTAGAAACCATCCACAAACTGGCTGGTAAGTTAGTGTCATCACTTGCTCAACTTTAGTCAGCAACAAGGTATTTTTCATGCTTTCAAAGCTAATTTCCTTTAAAATAAAGAGTTTTCTTTGTTCTACACTTTGGAACAGTTTAAATGGTATTGGAAAGACAAGTTCCTTAAAAGTTTCATTGAGTTCCCCATGATATATTCTAGACTTGGTGCAGTTTTTGGTGATAATAGTTACAAAGAAGGATGCCTTGGTAAGTTAGATTTTGACCATTTATTTCTCAAATACAAAAATTGGATTATTTTTCTCCTTGAGGAAGTTTAAGAAATTTTTTTCCTTTTAATTCACTTGCATAGGGTTGAACAAAATTTTCAATTGGGATCTTTTACTTTCTCATTTAAATTCCATTATTTTCTTTCTCTATAATTTTTAGGCTTATATATTTTTACCCTCCCCCTTCAAAAAATTTTTCTTACAAAAATTGTTTTCTAGTAAACAAACATCTGCTATCAGTATTATTTTCTTCCTTGACTCCTCTTCTAAATTCTTGTATTGAATGTTTATTCCATTCACTTTTATTAAAGAATACAAGAATTACAAGGTAAGCATTTTGATTTTGGAATTGTTATCTGAAGTTTGGTGGTTGCTATATATGGTGTCTTCATCATAGTTATTTTCTAGACAGCCTATAATAATAGGTTTGATTTGCTCCTTGGTCTGAGATATATGTCCAGGTTAATTTTTGTTTAGCTGAGTTGTTTAGTTGGTGTGGCCTTCTGCTGTTTTCTGATCTAATTGCTTTGTGATGAATGTTGTCAACTCTTTTTTTGAGAATTTGAAGTTTCTTTATGGGTAGTCCAGTGATTTTTGTGATTGATTTTTCCATGATTACTGGAAAATAACATATATCCTTTTGTGGGAGTGGGCAGTATGTGTGTTTGCAGAGAATCTATCTTATATTACTTCATAATTGATTGAGGAAAGTTTAACTGAATTTTTGTACTTCATTTTTTCCCCTGAATACTTCCTAGAATTTGTTTTGAGTGTTGATGTTAAACATATTTATCATTGTTAGATTCCCATTATGGATTCCTCTCTGTAATAAAATGTTCTCTTATGTTTCATTTGGAGCATTTGCCCAACACTCACCTTGATTGATATTTGTGCCTTTTTTTTTTTTTTTGGTTTGTTTGCTTTGCCTTATCATGTCTTTAACATCTTATTATTTTCAAACTGTTTATCACTTTACTTTGGCATATTATGAGCATGCCAATTGCTAGAGCTCTGTTGTCCATTTCCATTCCTTTTCTCTGGCTTTTAAAACAAATTTATTTCAATTTCTTTTGGCCTTGTTGAATTCTATACCCCTTACCATGTTTTCAGCATTTTGTTCTTTGTATTGCTTCCAGCTTGACCTTCATTTTTCTGATTTTTCCCACTTTCAGTAATTTCTCTGACCCATGAAGTAAGTACAGCTGGTATTAGAGTGTATATTCATTTCCTAAGGTTACTCTAACAAAGTACCCCAAGTTGGGTGGCTTTAAATAACAAAAACTCATCATCTATAGTTCTGGAGGCTGAAAGTCCAGAATCAAAGTTCCAGCAGTACCATGCTCCCTCTAAAATCTATAGACGAATCCTTCCCTTATCCTAGTTTCTGGTGATTTTTCTGGCAGTCTCTGGTGTTCCTCAGCTTGTGGATGTCAAGGAACTCCAATCCTCTGTCTTCACACGACATTCTTCCTATGTCTTCACATGTCCCTCTTCTTATGAAGACACCAGCCACATTTTATTGGGAGACCATCCTACGCTAGTACCTCATCTGAACAATTTATATCTGCAACCATCTTGTTTCCAAATATGGTCACATTCTCGGGTGCTGGGGGTTAGGACTTCAACATATCTCTTGAGGGAGACAGAATTAAATGGGTGACAGGATGCAATCTGCCCTAAGTTCCTAATTCTGATTCATCTCTTGCTTTTTTAAAAAAAACCTTGGAAATATGGTTGGTTATATAGATGGTCCTTGGTAAATTTTCACTCTTGGGTCCCATTCCTATCTTTTTTTCCCCTATATCTTTGTATAAATTCTGATCTGGTTATAAAGCTGTGGCATACTTAATGAAGTAATTTTTCTTAAAGATATCAACTTATCTTGTACATCAAAATGCTTTTTAAGAAGCAATCATTAAATTATTAAATAGGAAAGTAATTTTGAATTCAGCATATAATACCTCATTTTTATTTCAGATACTTTTTTCAGATTTAAGGTAATTTCCTATATACTAATACTGCTTTAGAAATAATGAACTCCACCACTTTAAAGTGACTTCAAAATGAATATTAGAACAGAGTTAACCAGCCATGACATACTAGATATTTTATTTAAAACATGAGAACTAGGAAAAGAAAGAAAAATTATATAAGGACCCAGCAGGATTTGGCTAAATTTCCTTTCTAATGTAAGCAGACTGAGTGGGTGGAGAAGCTCATAGGTAATTCCATTTGACAGACATGTTTCATTTTCTCTTTTAAGTTCACCATTAACTCTGGTTTGAAAAGTACAAGAAGTCTTCAAAAATGTACTTACAAATATGTCATTTAGTAAGGTTAAAAAGACAGACTAACTCTTTCATAATGTGCAGTTCCAAAAATATCACTGCTAGAAGTAGTCATTTGGAAGATTGTCCAACTCATTAAGAAGAAAATAAATACCGGTTTCCCTACTTTACCTGTTGATTTAATATATTACATAAGGAATTAAAGGAGAGCAGAAAACCTTTACTTGTCTCCTTTGAATTATAAGTAGAGGATCTGATGCTGACATTCCAATGGTAGCACATGCTCATGCATGACCATTGACTTGAATAATGTCTTAGTTATCACACTGGATTATGCCTGGCACCCACAATTCAAGATAGTCTTACGTAACAATGAGTTAGAGCTGGGTACAGGAGTCGATTTCATATACTCTTGATTCAGATTAGTATGGTTCATCCTAGAGCTATCTTAAAATTTAATGAAGTAAATTCTTCTTTGTAGTTCTTCATTTAGTCATGAAATGCCTTAAAAGTCTACTACAGAAAGAAGTATTCATTTCACGTTCCCCTTACAGTTTAAACAAAAATGTATGGTGAGAAAACATTGAAATATTATAATATATAAATTCAAAACATAACGTAGTATTTTACACTTAACACTGACTTAACCAATCTTCATCTTCTACCGAAATGGGTCTTTAAATGTTTGAATACAAGTGGATTTTTGTTTAACAATGACCATTACTTTAGAATATAATATGCTTAGCTTTGCATGTATTTGAGGAGTGCTTGTACATCCATCCTGTCTGTCATCAGTTCCTATTTTACTTGTAATTCATTTCTGTGGAGAGACAACTGTTATACATATTACATATCAGTTGCAACATGCAATGAATTTATCATTAGTCATCTTATTAGACAGAATTGAAAAGAAACATGCTCAGTTAGTAACACACAAAAATATATCTAGAGTATATATATACAATTTTAAAGCTGTTATGGTATGAAAATTAGATTCTACTTCCAGCTATTATAGTCATTCTGAATCACATTGGCTAGAAAATACTGTAATATTTTACAGTACTAAATTTCCATAAGAGAAAAAAAATTGGAGAGTATTTCAGTTTGTAATCAATAAAACAAATCCTCAGAATTTCATCTTTTAGTCACAGACAGTGACCTGGTATGTTGAATTGAAATTGAAGCCAGTTTCAACCAGTATTATTATGGCTTCACTTAAAGCCATTATTGTATTTCTTTAAAGTGCTGTAGGCTCTCAAATTACAATTTAACAGCATGACTTAAGCTATACTAAAAACTCAAAAGCAAGGTTTTCTTAAAGGGAGGGAAATGGCAGGTATAAATTTAGTGCAGTTCAAAAAAAAATCAGCAAAATAATCCTACCACTAAAAAATAGCATTACATGTTAACTTAGAGTGAACATAAAATTTATAACATATGTACAAGCAAACCTCTAGAGCAGGTTTGGCAGTGAGTAGAAGATCGAAAGATAATGGTTTGATTGGGAAATGTTGATCAACTAGCAGGACAATGCCAGTGGTATTCAGGGGACTTTTCAGAGGCAATAGATTGATCTACTAATCTATATATACTTCTAGCAGTATCTAATACGTAACTCTAACCAAATCACCTACATTTTACCTCCTCATCCCACGACACATAAACAACTTGGAGAATCAGAAATAAAAAGACTGATGATTTTCTATATTCATATTTCAAAAAAAAATCCTGTTTTGGAAAAGAAGTAGGTGGTTCTTATGATTTCACGTACAGATAAAGCCTGTTCTTTAAATTTCACAAATTGTTTATTCTTGGACACTGGCTAGAGGGAGCAATAAAATTTCACTCCATGCAAATGTTGATCTACATTTTAAACTCTGAGCTGAATAAGTCCAGCTATTAATCTTAGGAAAATTAACTGGTTTAGTAAGTAAATTAGTATGTGTAAGATCCAAGAAGGGCCAAATCATAAAGGATATTATTAAATGTAGTAAAAAATAAATATTTCAAAGGTAATTCAAAGCAGTATTTTTTTAAGTATTATGGTTCAAATGGAAATATTCCATTTTAGTAGTTGCATAGGAAACATACTGACCAATGTAAAATGAACTGTACCATAAAAATGTAAATATTATCTGAAAAGCTCAAGTCAGCCTTGACCAAATTCCCCAATTCTAACACTTGCCTGAGGCAATTATAATCAGGAATTTGGCATTTAGCTGTGCAGTCTTTAAATTCTTAATACATCTTTTTGTATAATTGTTACTGTAAAGAATCTGCACGCAATGTGGGAGACCAGGATTCAATCACTGTGTTGGAAAAGATTCCCTGGAGAAGGTAATGGCAACCCACTGCAGTATTCTTGCCTGGAGAATTCTATGCACAGAATCCTGGGAGGTTACAGTCCATGGTGTCGCAAAGAATTGGACAGGACTGAGCAATTAACACTTTCACTTTGTTACTATATGGCTGTACAGTATCTCCCTGTATGGGTATTCATTCATCCATATCATTTTTCCCCTATAGATAAGCATTTAGATTACTTTTTTTTTTTTTTTTGCCTGTGTATACAGTCAGTGCTGGGCTTCTCAGGTGTGTCAGTGGTAAAGAACTCCCCTATAATGCAGGAGATGCAGGTTCAGTCTCTGGGTTGGGAAGATCCCCTGGAGAAGGAAATGGCAACCCACTCCAGTATACTTGCCTGGGAAATCCCATGGACAGAGAAGCCTGGTGGGGCCACAGTCCATGGGGTCAGAAAGAGTCAGACACTACTTAGCGACTAAAGAACAACAGCAACAAACCAATTAGTGCCGCAGTGAACAGGCTCCTCTATATTCTCCCTGTGCATATAAGCAAATGTTTATCCAGAGTTGGTATTTACATTTGAAAACTTAAGTTCTCTGTGTCTTTGAAACGTATATAAATCATTTTTAAAGATAATAAGACTCTCATCAGCTTGCTCAAGGACCCAGGAGCCATCTCTCTGACATGTGATCATCAAGGAATATAGGGTTCCATTGCCAAGTTTCTCTGGAAGCAGAGAAGCCTAACTTTGTTGGAACCTCACATCAAGTTGTGAAACTGCTTTCTGCCATAAATACATACGAAGCTTATTTTTCCTTTGGATAAACCCTGTTAGCTAATGCAAATGGTCATCCTAGTTATTAAATGAATTTTGGATTCACTATGTGTGACCAGTGAGGCTGATAAGCCCTCTTGCCTGAGGACTAATTATTGCATACTTTGACAACGCCATGGAATGAGTTGGATCTGTTGGCTACATGAAAGGGTAAAATTCCTTTCCGTCTTTACCGTCACTTAGCATATTGCCTGTGATGAGCATGTTCTAGTTTCATGCTTATTCAATAATAACTGCTGTCTTTCTGTTCTACCTTTGTGGAGGGGTTTTCTGGGTTGGGAGGAGGTTTTGTTCTTAATTCTCTTTCCCCAACAATAGCAGTTCCACTTCTAGGCAAGATGTGGGACTGAGAGTCTAAAGTGAACAACAACCAGGAAGAAAAACTTGGAGGTGTCTATCAAATCCAGTTAACAGTGGATTATGAATATCTATATTCCTGTATGTTCATCCAGATCAGGGATATACTCAAACTCATACATTTTCTGCTAATTTTCCTGGTTACTAAGATTTGACACATGAATTGTCTCTTCTGTAAGTGCTAGTTTTATATTATTTGCTCATTGTTTTCTAGAATTTTTACTATTACTATTATCCAGTTTATTAATCCTCATCCAAGTTGAAAATATTTTCTTTGCTATATTTGATATAATTTTACTTACATCATTTGCTATCCAAGATATACTACTGTAACAAAAAAACATCTGTTTTCCTCTTTGGTTTAAAGAATATGAAGATTTAAGGATTTTCTTTAGCCCAATGTCAAATTTTTTTCATACATGCTAAGGCTTTTGTAGTTTTATTTCTTGTTTTCACACTTATGTTATTAATTTACGGATTGTATCATTTTAGGGAACAGTGTAATAGAGGTAGGAACAGAGATATGACTTCCTTTTTCCAAATGGCTACATTACTTGTAGATTAGTCCAGCCTTTCAAAACCCTTAGGTCTCCATTTTCTGTGGTGGATGAAGAGACTTTCTTTTGCTGGCCCACTGTTTAAGGGGTTCAGACTTTCAAGAAACACTAATTTATAAATGGAAATGCAAGTGTTATATTTTGGGCAAGTTCATGGTTCATGTAAAACCATAGATTTCAAACTAAATTACACTTCAACTATTGCTACCCAAATGATAGGGTTTTCAAAATGAACATCACCATTTTTTTTAAAAAAAAGATTTCTGAGCGCTATCCTCAGAAAATTAAATCTGAAGTGAGTGCAGGCATTTTCAATTAGCGATTAAGTGAATAAGGAATTTCAAAATATTCTCTTCTTTTAATTGTTTATGTAGCTTACCCTTGTAGGGGAGCAAAATTTTCTACCCCAAAATATGTCTCTTTGACATGAGGATTAGGTTAGGCTGATTATTTTTTAAGAAACCCTAGACTCAGGAAGTCTTTTTTTTTTCACCTCCACCTTAACTCCCTAAAAGGACTTAGATAAAAGGTCTGATCCAGAAAGAGCAGTCACCAGAGATACCTACAGAGAACCTGGATCAGGTGTGGTGGCAGGGCACTCAGCAGGGCCTGGAGACCAGAGTTCTCTGTGTGTCACTCTCTGCTGGCAAAGCAACACTTCTTTACCAAACATTTGTTTTTCCACCTCGATGTGAACTGCTTTCCTCCTTTTTGAAGCCACAACCCTCACCCTCTTTCCTTTCTCTCAGATGGTAGATAAGCCTCAATTTACTTGGGTTTCCTTTTCCGGTGGGGTCGTTTGTATACAACTGATTTTTTCTTATTAATGTCTCATGTCAGTTAATTCTTAGACCAGCCAGAAGAACCTAGAAAGGGTGGAGGACACCTTTCATTTCCCTGACACCCTAAATTCAAGCTTTATGTATAAGCTGCAAAAACAAATTACAGTTAAGAATTTAGGAGTTTTCCTTCTACAGTGTATGGAATAATAAATAGAAAACTACCTCACACTTACATACAGAACCCTGCGTTTGTTTGGAAATTATTTGCAGAAAAGTAATTTTTTAAGGTGCTATCAATTTTCAAAAGACTGATGGAAAATAGATGGGGAAACAGTGGAATCAGTGACAGACTTTATTTTCTTGGGCTCCAAAATCACTGCAGATGGTGACTATAGCCATGAAATTAAGACACTTGCTCCTTCGAAGAAAAGCTATGACAAACCTAGACAGCATATTCAAAAGCAGAGACATCACTTAGGTCCATCTAGCCAGTTACCGTTTTTCTAGTAATCATGCATAGATGTGACAGTTGGACCATAAAGAAAGCTGAGGGCCGAAGAATTGATGCTTTTGAACTGTGATGTTGGAGAAGACTCTTGAGAGTCCCTTGGACAGCAAAGATATCAAACCAGCCAATCCTAAAGGAAATCAATCCTGAATATTCATTGGAAGGACTGAGTTGAAGCTGAAGCTCCAATACTTTGGCCACCTGATGAGAAGAGCTGACTCATTTGAAAAGACCCTAATGCTGAGAAAGACTGAAGGCAGGAGGAGAAGGGGATGACAGAGGGTGAGATGGTTGGATGGCATCACCAACTCAATGATCATGAGTTTGAGCAAGCTCTGAGAGTTGGTGATGGAGAGGGAAGCCTGGCATGCTGCAGTCCATGGGGTCTCAAAGAGTTGGACTCAACTGAACTGTCTGAATCTTTAAAATTATTCTAAAAGAAGAAAACAAATATGAAAATGGGCAAAGAAAGTGCTATACTCATGGTTTTGAATTTACTGCTAAATCAATTTAAACATGATGAATTTCCTGTAAAAAATAAAAATCAATATATGAAAAAAGAATATTCCAAGCAGACTTCAGTCTTTCAGTGACTGTCTAGAATAAGTTTTATATTGCTAATCTTTTGGTTTTGGCATGAATATTTCATAATACTTATACTATTGGACTCTGTAATTTAAGAAAGCTTAAAAAGTTTAACTTTGTGCCTACACTAGAAAAAAAAATTATTTAAAGTATGACACGTATGTTTCCTAAAAAGGAAGACTTAAGGGTTGTATTAACTAAGTAGTGTTACTTAAATCAGGGTCTGCTTTCTATTCCTTGGCCTAAGAAAAATCTGATTCTGTAAAGAATACTTGTCCAAAGAGGTTAAAGATTTGATTTACTTAAATATATAACATATAAATCCATTGGTAATTCCTAGCCAAGGTTCAGGTTTAACACGGAAGAGCAAGCTACATTCTACTGCTCATAACAATGACTACTTATTCTCAGAATACGCCTGTCAGAGAAAATGCAATTTGCTTTTTTTTTTTCCCCCTGCTAAATAAATGTATAGATCTTTCCTATTTGAGCTCAGGCTTAATATACAAGGCCTCATTGTGCACTGGTTTTGGGATGTCACAGATAACCTTTAAATTTCCTTTGAAAGAGATAAGTTGAACCTTTCATATGATATCAACTCCCTTAAAAATAAAGGGCAAAAGAAAAATAAAGGCAAAAGTAACAGACACAGACTTTTCTAAGGCAGAAAAAGTATACACCAAATGACCTTTCTAGAACTACATGAATTTAAAACAAAAGTTTCATTTTAAATGACAATACAAATATTGTGACCCTGCTTTTAAGTTTCTCATGTACTATACTTTAAATGTTCAAAACTTTGTGTAAAACCACGTGACCCAATTTCTTTCACAATATCTGCTGTAGAAATCTTAATTGTATACACTTACTTAGAAATAAATTCTCTCCTAAAGCATTATTACAGATTTGAAAGGACTACTTAGAACTGCAACAATAATATCAATCGAGTTCTTAGTTATCAACAAACACACAGAAGGAAGAGAGGAGAGAACTGATGAAGGAGAGATGTTCATTTATGTTGTTTCCAACT
Organism: Bos indicus x Bos taurus; assembly: GCF_003369695.1. Classification (NCBI taxonomy): domain Eukaryota; kingdom Metazoa; phylum Chordata; class Mammalia; order Artiodactyla; family Bovidae; genus Bos; species Bos indicus x Bos taurus. The sequence goes on along the minus strand of NC_040084.1, from coordinate 83,852,584 downwards.
GGTAGCAACCATATCAGAAAGCCAGGGTGGTGGGAGTGTTTCTTGAATCCTTAGGAGGGGATTTTAAGGTATTTAAGAGGAATAACCACATGCTTACACTAGCCAGGGCTACTTAAATTATATATTTTAAGGATAACAATTTTACATGAAGTACCAAAGTTCTGGCTAGAAAAATAGATTGCTAAACAGAAACTTCCAGCTTTCCATGGCTGAATCTAAAGTGATAGTGAAAGTGATAGTCATTCAGTCGTGTCTGACTCTTTGCGACCCCATGGACTGTAGCTCACCAGGCTCCTTTGTCCATGGGATTCTCCGGGCAAGAATATTGGAGCGGGTAACCATTCCTTTCTCCAAGGGATCTTCCTGACCCAGGGGTTAAACCCGGGTCTCCTGCATTACAGGCAGATTCTTTACCATCTGAGCCATGAGGGGAAGCCCTAAGAGTCCAAAAGCCTCTCTCAAATATGAGGATGCGACAAAAATATAGACTCATGAAACTACAGCGAGGCTGCAGGGAAAGTTTATTACCACCCAGTTTTCACACTGAAAGTCACAACTTGTAAGTCTTAACAAATACTGAGCAACTGTTATTTTAAAAGTTGTTGAAAAGGACGTCAACATTATCCTGAATATGATGGCAACAACAGCAGAAGCCTAAGTGCTCAGGGTGAAGGGGTGGAGCCATTGGCAGGACTCCTCCGCCAGGGTCCTTTTCAAAAAGTCTCAGGCTCCCGGGGTGGCATCATTCATTTTCAGGCGCAGCCCTGGGCATCCACCATCTGCAATCCAGTTTCAGGACCTTGCTTCCAGTCAGTCAGACTGCACCCGCAGGAGAGAAGCAGATGCCAAGTCAGCAACACTGGGTCTTGCTCTCTTTTTTCACAGTCTCCTCTTCCAGTTTAATCCTGCCATCGTTTTCTTCATTAGGGAAGCTTTGGTGGTTGGCAAGAATGTTCTCCACCAGGAACCGGGCTGCTTCATCGATGTTGACATTATCCTACAGGGCAGAATCAAGGATTAATTCTTAGAGGAAAACACTAAGAGTATTATTACTAGGAACTAGGAAAGTGTGTTAGAGAGGGCACGATAAGGACAGCTCCATCTCCTGCTCCAATGTTAAAACTGTTTGCTGAGAGTCAATACTATTGTCTAACAGGTCTAGAGAACCCTCGTCTTCCTACAAAGGATCCCTCTTTCTGATGTTCTTGTTTTTCAATGTTTTAAACTTTGGTGCTGAGGTTCAATGAACTGTCTCCATGGCTGAAGATGAATCTTCATCCTGCTCTAGGTTGCCAGCCACATAAGTGAAAGCACAGATATAAAAGGGCTTCCCTGGTGGCTCAGAGGGTAAAGCATCTGCCTGCAATGCAGGAGACCCAGGTTCAATCCCTGGGTCAGGAAGATCCCCTGGAGAAGGAAATGGCAACCCACTCTGGTGCTCTTGCCTGGAAAATCACATGGACTGAGCAGCCTGGTAGGCTACAGTCCATGGGGTTGCAAAGAGTCGGACACGACTGAACCATTTCACTTTCACTTTTCATTTTACAGATATCAAAACAAAACTCAATAATCTGTTCTTGAACATCTACTTCCAGTATTCAGGATACCCTGTGGAAAAAAATGTTAAAGGGTTCAAACCACATTAAAATATGATAAATGCAGCATATCACTTCCCCATCCCTGACTGCAAATTGTGACTTTTAGTTGATGTGTATAAACTGAGCTGAAACAATGTTGTGGGTGAGATGTTAAGGAGGCTCTAAGGAATCACTAGCTATCATATTTGTGTGACTGATTCATATGCTGTCATTGCATATATACTAAGTAACACATAGCAAAAACTGTGCTTATTTATAAAGTAGAGGTAGTAGGAACTGATAGACATTTCTAAAGCTATTGTGGAAAATACGTAAATATATACTTATGAACTTCCCACGTGGCTCCATGGTAAAGAAACTCCCTGGCAATACAAGACACAGGTTCCATCCCTGGGCCAGGAAGATTCCCTGGAGGAGGAAATGGCAACCCACTCCATTATTCTTGTCTGGAAAACCCCATGCACAAAGGAGCCAGGGATCGCAAAGAGTCAGACACGACTGAGCGACTAAGCATGATGTGCTCTTTTCAGCATCTGAGGAGGTACACTTGCTTCAGTTCATGTCTGCCAGGCTTCTCCACTGAAAAGGGACTATTTTTCACTTTGCACTTAGTAAGTACAAGTGTGTAAATACCCTGTTTTTCACCATACCTTTCCCTACTCATTTTGACATCAATTAATTTTCTCCCTGGAACAAGTATTACTGTTATATTTAATGGTGACTTTCTATCTCCATCATTTCTTCTTCATTTATGATTTGGAATTCTACAGTTAGGAAGAGTTTTTTCTCTTCTCTCCCTCTTAGTCACTTGTTTGTTCATGTCACAGGTTATTACTTTATTCTATGGATTAGATCCATAACAATAAATATTTACTTTGTTGTTCAATCTATTGTCTTAAATTTTGGAGCTCTTACAAGCAGGCGCCTGTGTCTTTTTGACATGTTTCCATCGTTGTGTTGTTTCCTTAGCTTCTGGCATCACAGAATACCTCAGGCACATCTTTACTTTCCTTGTTCCACTAGTTACTAGATAACTGTATTTAAAAACCAGATTCTGAGGACTTGTAAACTCATGAGTTCTGTGTCGTTATGGCTTCTTCAGCAGACACACCCAGGAAATATGTGATGTTTTTGAACTGTGGTGCTGGAGAAGACTCTTAAGAGTCCCTTGGACTGCAAGGAGATCCAACCAGTCCATCCTAAAGGAAATCAACCCTGAATATTCATTGGAAGGACTGATGCTGAAGCTGAGGCTCCAATACTTTGGATACCTGATGAGAAGAGCCACTCACTGAAAAAGACCCTGATGCTGGGAAAGACTGAGGCTAAGAAGAGAAGGGGACGACAGAGGATGAGATGGTTGGATGGCATCATCGACTCAATGGACATGAGTTTGAGCAAACTCCAGGAGATAGTGAAGGACAGGGAAGCCTGGCGTGCTGCATCCATATGGTCTCAAAGAATCAGACATGAACTAAGTGATCGAACAACAATACATACATTAGTATCTGCCTCTATGTTTATCTGTTTATACATATATGTGTGTATGTGTGCATGTGTGTATATGCACACACACAAATATACACATAAACACAGGATTTATACATATATGTATGTGTATATATGTTAAACGTTAAGTTCATATGGACCTTTCCAATTCCAAGCTAATACCGCAAGGTTCATTCTAGGCTTCTCCCTTATTTGTTGGAACTTTCTCAGACAGTGAGAACTCTGTCTGAGGAGTAAAGACCTCTGCTATTTATTCAGGTATCTTTTCTAGCACCAACACAAGCTTTATTTTTTTTAACCTCTACTCCTAAGGTAAGCATAAACTTATTAAGTATTGATCTTTAAATGCCCTAATGTCCCTCAGTCTCCACCATCCCCGTTATACCAAATAATTAAAACATTCTCTAACTGCATCTAATTGTAACTCATTAAGAACAGAAAGTCCCATGCTATAGTGTAATTAGTCACACATTTTCATATTGGAAATCCATTATTTGCCATAAAGGTGAAGAGATGAAGCTCATGAATTTAAACTTGCCTTTTGGCTGTGTTCCCAAAGGAACAGGCTGTGATCCCTGCAAGTCTAGCAGAAATCAGTTTGAAGCTAACTGCTGGCCAGCTCAGAATCAGAGGTGTTAATGGCATGTAGGCAGTATTTTAAACCTTGACTAAAAATTTTAACCAAAATTTTATATTATATTTCTCTTGAAATACTCATCACTAAGGAAATCTGTAGGAAATATATTTGTAGGAAGGCACAGAACATATGAATATTTTCCTTTTTACCTCTACAAGCTACCCTGTCTATACATATAATGAAGCTGATGACTTACACAGTCTCAGGCTACATGCCACATGATACTATTGTTTATGAATCTTCCATCTAGATTCTGGGGAGAAATTTGGATTTATTACCTGAATGATTAATTTAAAAAAAAAAACAGAAGAGGAATTTTTATCTGTAATACATTCATCTTCTCTGTCAAATCTCTTGCTCTAGTAAACATTTACACACACCACTAATTTTTTTCCAACAAAGCTGGGAAGTAAAACAAATCCCTTGACAGATGCAGAGAGAAGACAAGAGGGCATGGCTCCCAGAACAAGTACCTCTATGAAAAGCCGTCCCTTCTGCAATCTCTTCCTTCCTGTTTGGCTGAGTGCTCATGCAGTACACCTCTGGGCTTCATCTCTGTTCCACCACTACTTTTTAAATATGAAACTAAATTTTAATTTATAATAGAGTAGATTTATTATATAATAAATAGCCTTTAGCCTAGAAGTAAACACTTCTGCCCCTAGCAGACACTGTTCTTCCCAATGACCCCTCCATCACAATATTTTCAGAGCACATTTTGTGTAGTCTCCCATAGGTTTGCTTTCATTATTCTCATCTTCAGTGGCAGCAAATAATCTTCCACTTTTAGGGTGGGTTTCTAGTAAAGCTAAAGTAACCTGTTAAGTAGGTGATTTGGAGGAAAAAAAAATATGTATGTGTGTGTATGTATATGTATACACACATAAAAATATGTATGTGTGTGTATGTATATGTATACATATATACATACATATATATACATACACACACATACATATTTTTTATTTAGTTTTTTTTTTCTAATTTTATTTTATTTTTAAACTTTACATAATTGTATTAGTTTTGCCAAATATCAAAATGAATCTGCCACAGGTATACATGTGTTCCCCATCCCGAACCCTCCTCCCTCCTCCCTCCCCATACCATCCCTCTGGGCCGTCCCAGTGCACCAGCCCCAAGCATCCAGCATCGTGCATCGAACCTGGACTGGCAACTCGTTTCCTACATGATATTTTACATGTTTCATTGCCATTCTCCCAAATCTTCCCACCCTCTCCCTCTCCCACAGAGTCCATAAGACTGTTCTATACATCAGTGTCTCTTTTGCTGTCTCGTACACTGGGTTATTGTTACCATCTTTCTAAATTCCATATATATGCGTTAGTATACTGTATTTATGTTTTTCCTTCTGGCTTACTTCACTCTGTATAATAGGCACCAGTTTCATCCACCTCATTAGAACTGATTCAAATGTATTCTTTTTAATGGCTGAGTAATACTCCATTGTGTATATGTACCACAGCTTTCTTATCCATTCATCTGCTGATGGGCATCTAGGTTGCTTCCATGTCTTGGCTATTATAAACAGTGCTGCGATGAACATTGGGGTACACGTGTCTCTTTCCCTTCTGGTTTCCTCAGTGTGTATGCCCAGCAGTGGGGTTGCTGGATCATAAGGCAGTTCTATTTCCAGTTTTTTAAAGAATCTCCACACTGTTCTCCATAGTGGCTGTACTAGTTTGCATTCCCACCAACAGTGTAAGAGGGTTCCCTTTTCTCCACACCCTCTCCAGCATTTATTGCTTGTAGACTTTTGGATCGCAGCCATTCTGACTGGTGTGAAATGGTACCTCATAGTGGTTTTGATTTGCATTTCTCTGATAATGAGTGATGTTGAGCATCTTTTCATGTGTTTGTTAGCCATCTGTATGTCTTCTTTGGAGAAATGTCTATTTGGTTCTTTGGCCCATTTTTTGATTGGGTCGTTTATTTTTCTGGAGTTGAGCTGTAGGAGTTGCTTGTATATTTTTGAGATTAGTTGTTTGTCGGTTGCTTCATTTGCTATTATTTTCTCCCATTCTGAAGGCTGTCTTTTCACCTTGCTAATAGTTTCCTTTGATGTGCAGAAGCTTTTAAGGTTAATTAGGTCCCATTTGTTTATTTTTGCTTTTATTTCCAATATTCTGGGAGGTGGGTCATAGAGGATCCTGCTGTGATGTATGTCGGAGAGTGTTTTGCCTATGTTCTCCTCTAGGAGTTTTATAGTTTCTGGTCTTACGTTTAGATCTTTAATCCATATTCTTCACACATACATATTTTTTATGTGTTTATATATATATATATATATATATATATATATATATATATATAAACCACTCTGGTAAATCCATCTAAATCCTCTCTATACATAAGAAATTCACTGAAGTGTACTAAAAGCTGAAACTGTGTTAAAATTATATCAGTTTGGTTTCGAGTTTGTCACCATCACATAATTTCACCAACATTTCATCATTCTTCCATGTCTGATTGTTACTGGACCTCTAAAGTGAAACTTGCAATGCATATAAATACACTCCAACACAAAATTTTATGCTTGGGATTTTCACCTTTGGTTTCCAGTATATGTAGACTATTAAGATTTTCATCAGCCAATCTGTATTTTTCTTCAAAAAATATTTTATCCAGTTTTCCATCATGGTTGAAAGAACAACATCTTACTCTACTGTTCATGACAAAATATGTCACAATTGTTGATGCTTTCCTTTTGCTCAAATTTTTCATACACACTTGATCTACAATTCCTCCAACATCATCTAAATACATCTTCCCTTTGACCTTTTCAATGTCTTTGTTAGTCCTGCCCACGACTTACATCTTCACTAAGGATGTCTATGTCCCTATGTTTTGTTAAATCTTCTGTAAAAATCAAAATTAGTTGTGCTTGACAATATACTTCATACCCCATAAACTCCAGGGTGCATGAAAAATACCTTAAGGACTCAAACTCACAGAAAATGTCATTTGTTCTTTGCTCTAATAATATTTTTTATTTTAATGTAAAATCTGCCCTTCTATTCACCTCCCTACTAGCCAATTCTGAAAACCTTCCTGTAGCTGACTGAAATAAGCTGTAACATATCTATGTTTCACCTTTCACTAGGCTGCTGAAAAACACTCGGGTAAATCTGTCTAAATCCTTTACAGTTACAGGTAAGATGTATGAGTTAACTGCAGAGCAGATACAAACACGCAGCAGAGCTCACCTTCGCAGAGGTTTCAAACCATCCTGTGAAGCCATGTTCTTTGCAGAACTGGTCCATCTGGGAAGGAGTCTGGCCACTGTCCTTTTTCTGGTCACATTTGTTAGCTAAAAGGACAGCAGGAATAGGGCTGCCGTTTGGAAGATGTACTTTACTATCCAGATCACTTTTCCATTTTAAAACAGCATCAAACGTGGAACCTCTCGAAATATCAAAGACAATGAAGGCACCAACAGCTTCTTTGTAATATACTCGGGTCATGTTGCCAAAACGCTCCTGTCCTAGAAATAAATATAGTGAGACATCAAAAACTTAAAATTCAGTCAGAGGCTATATTTAGATATAACCCTTTTTAACCCTAAGAATAATGTTGTAAACACATCTGTCATTCCAGAGCAACAGAGATGGGTGGGATTAAGGACACACACAGAACCATAACCCACAGGGCAGAAGTGGTTGCTCACCTGCTCTCAGGACAGTTACTTGTTTTATGTCCTCTGTGCATGTACACTACATTCTCCACAAATATCAAGATGCCACTCCTATAGCTACAGAATCCATCATGGGCCCTCTCACTCGCCCTGGTCTAAGAGAGGTACCAAAGCAAAAAAAAGAAAGTTGGGTGTGGAGGGAAGAGACAAGAATAGAAGAAAACAGACTTGCAGGAAGAAGATAAGTGTGGTGGGTAAAACGCTAGTCAAAAAGATTAGGCCTGGACCTGAGATAAAGGAGCTCATGTTCTTAACTCCTCTTTTTTCACATCTCCAGCAAAACCCACTTTCCTTTTCCTTTTTAAATTTTTTTAAAGGAGGATAATTACTTCACAACTCTGTGCTGGTATCTGCAGTACAACAATGTGAATACATATACTCCTTCCCTCTTGAGCCTCCCTCCCTTCTCCCATCCCACTTCTCTAGGAAGTCAGAGTGCCAGGCTGGGCTCCCTATGTTAGACAGCAAGTTCCCACAAGCAATCTTTTTAACACCTGATAGTGTATATGTGTGTATGTGTGTGTATATGTGTGTATGTGTGTGTGTATATATATATAAATGCTACTTTCTCACTTTTGACTCGAAATGCAAGACTGCTCTCCTCTAAGAAGGTAAATGTGCAAAACCACTACTTTAGTAAAACATGGTACAACTGTGCTATTAAAAGAAGGATCAACTATAGAGCTCTTAGGATATCATTGTACTTTTAAAATAGCTTAATATGTTAAACACTTTTTTTTTTTTGGAAAAAAATCTACCATTAAACATACCATATAGGTCTTAGCAAAGCATTCACTTACTATCTGGTATTGACTTAGGAAGAATTTTTTCTTCATCTGACAGACAGAAAAACGTGCAAAAGCTGCCTGGCCAGGACTCCAACAGCTCCAACTAAAGAAGATGGGACTAAGGCTGGATCTCCTGACTCCCAAGTGTGTGGAAACATGCCCGTCATTCTGACCTATCCTGCAGCTGCCTGACTTCTAAAGCTCTTACCTTTAGTGGGGCAAAGTACTGACTATAGTGCTAAGGGAAAATGACTGCGATCACTACAAATCTAAGATTTATAACTCTTTGTCTAATGATAAAAACATGTGCTACGATGGAACATTTTCCTATTAAAACATACAATGAAAAACAAGCTTTTATCTAATTTTACTGGTAGTAAAGAAAGCAAGACTGTCCCCTAAATTAATCATTTTTCTCCTCCAAATTCTATGCCATCACACATTTTTAGATATTATTAATGGAATAATTGAAGAAGAACACAACAGTCAAACTTAAATGGATAAACAGAGTTCATCTAGTTTATGACTGCTCCCCAGAGGGGCTTATCTGAGGTGTACTGTGACAGTTCAGAGTTCCAAATTTTGTTATAATGAACAGTCACATGAGAAATGTCATTATCATGTTCATATATTATTAGTGATGTAAATCTGACCAGCCAACTATTTAGTTTATTTGCTCACAATGCTGACATTTATAAAAAGCTCATGTTGTATCCTTTTCTATTAATGTGCATTTAATTATCACACAAGGCATGCTGGCAGAGAACAGACCAACCATTCAAGGTCAGTATCACCATTTTGTAAACACTGCACAGATGCATTAAGGTGCACCTAATTCCAAACAGAGAGCACACAATACCAATGATTTTTATTTTTCTCAATTTTAATTATATGAAACAACTACAGCAATAAGAGAAATGAGTACTGCTAACTTAGTCCAGATAACATAATTACATAATTATAAAAACATTCCTTTGGGCTACGCTTTAATTTAGAAGAGGGTAAGGTGCCAAACTAACAAACGTATATAGAAATCCAGAAATTATGAAGAACTATTGCACTCTAGTGACTTTTGTTTCTAGAATCATCTGTAAATTCTCTCCCCAAATATTTCTTTTTGCCAGCTGTGTTAGTGAACATACAAGTTTGTATTCATATAAAATTTCTGGTTAAACCATAAGAAAAAAAGAAATGTATGAGACAAGGCATTTTTGAGGAGGATCTTGTGACTTAAAATACCCAAGCCTTTGACAAAATTCAACATCCATTTATGATAAGAACTCTCCAGAAAGCAGGAATAGAAGGAACATACCTCAACATAATAAAAGCTATATATGACAAACCCATAGCAAACATTATCCTCAATGGTGAAAAATTGAAAGCATTTCCTCTAAAGTCAGGAACAAGACAAGGGTGCCCACTTTCACCATTACTATTCAACATAGTTTTGGAAGTTCTGGCCACAGCAATCAGAGCAGAAAAAGAAATAAAAGGAATCCAAATTGGAAAAGAAGAAGTAAAACTCTCACTATTTGCAGATCACATGATCCTCTACATAGAAAACCCTAAAGACTCCACCAGAAAATTACTAGAACTAATCAATGGTTATAGTAAAGTTGCAGGATATAAAATCAACACACAGAAATCCCTTGCATTCCTATACACTAATAATGAGAAAACTGAAAGAGAAATTAAGGAAACAATTCCATTCACCATTGCAACGGAAAGAATAAAATACTTAGGAATATATCTACCTAAAGAAACTAAAGACCTATATATAGAAAACAATAAAACACTGGTGAAAGAAATCAAAGAGGACACTAATAGATGGAGAAATATACCATGTTCATGGATTGGAAGAAATCAATATAGTGAAAATGAGTATACTACCCAAAGCAATGTATAGATTCAATGCAATCCCTATCAAGCTACTGACAGTATTCTTCACAGAGCTAGAACAAATAATTTCACAATTTGTATGGAAATACAAAAAACCTCGAATAGCCAAAGCGATCTTGAGAAAGAAGAATGGAACTGGAGGAATCAACCTACCTGACTTCAGGCTCTATTACAAAGCCACAGTTATCAAGACAGTATGGTACTGGCACAAAGACAGAAATATTGATCAATGGAACAAAATAGAAAGCCCGGAGATAAATCCACGCACCTATGGACACCTTATCTTTGACAAAGGAGGCAAGAATACACAATGGATTAAAGACAATCTCTTTAACAAGTGGTGCTGGGAAAACTGGTCAACCACTTGTAAAAGAATGAAACTAGAACACTTTCTAACACCATACACAAAAATAAACTCTAAATGGACTAAAGATCTCAACGTAAGACCAGAAACTATAAAACTCCTAGAGGAGAACATAGGCAAAACACTCTCTGACATACATCACAGCAGGATCCTCTGTGACCCACCTCCCAGAATATTGGAAATAAAAGCAAAAATAAACAAATGGGAACTAATTAAACTTAAAAGCTTCTGCACAACAAAGGAAACTATTAGCAAGGTGAAAAGGCAGCCTTCAGAATGGGAGAAAATAATAGCAAATGAAGCAACTGACAAACAACTAATCTCAAAAATATACAAGCAACTCCTACAGCTCAACTCCAGAAAAATAAATGACCCAATCAAAAAATGGGCCAAAGAACTAAATAGACATTTCTCCAAAGAAGACATACAGATGGCTAACAAACACATGAAAAGATGCTCAACACCACTCATTATCAGAGAAATGCAAATCAAAACCACTATGAGGTACCATTTCACACCAGTCAGAATGGCTGCGATCCAAAAGTCTACAAGCAATAAATGCTGGAGAGGGTGTGGAGAAAAGGGAACCCTCTTACACTGTTGGTGGGAATGCAAACTAGTACAGCCACTATGGAGAACAGTGTGGAGATTCCTTAAAAAAACTGGAAATAGAACTGCCTTATGATCCAGCAATCCCACTGCTGGGCATACACACTGAGGAAACCAGAAGGGAAAGAGACACGTGTACCCCAATGTTCATTGCAGCACTGTTTATAATAGCCAAGACATGGAAGCAACCTAGATGCCCATCAGCAGAAGAATGGATAAGAAAGCTGTGGTACATATACACAATGGAGTATTACTCAGCCATTAAAAAGAATACATTTGAATCAGTTCTAATGAGATGGATGAAACTGGAACCTATTATACAGAGTGAAGTAAGCCAGAAAGAAAAACACCAATACAGTATACTAACGCATATATATGGAATTTAGAAAGATGGTAACAATAACCCTGTGTACGAGACAGCAAAAGAGACACCGATGTATAGATCAGTCTTATGGACTCTGTGGGAGAGGGAGAGGGTGGGGAGATTTGGGAGAATGGCATTGAAACATGTATAATATCATGTATGAAACGAGTTGCCAGTCCAGGTTCGATGCCGATACTGGATGCTTGGGGCTGGTGCACTGGGACAACTCAGAGGGAGGGTATGGAGGGAGGAGGGAGGAGGGTTCAGGATGGGGAACACAGGTATACCTGTGGTGGATTCATTTCGATATTTGGCAAAACTAATATTGTAAAGTTTAAAAATAAAATAAAATTTAAAAAAAATACCCATTCCAGTTCCAGGGCCAGGATTCAATCCTCCTTGACATTCTCACAGCAGACAGTGTGCTTTCTAACACCACCATATATGACAAGTCTAAACGGTGCCAATTACACTGTTAAGCATTTCATGCAAAGATAAGATGGGCAACGTAAAGGACAGAAACAGCAACGACCTAACAGAATAATGTTCGTCACTCAGTTGTGTCCGACTGTTTGCGATCCCATGACTGTAGCCTGCCAGGCTCCTCTGTCCATGGAACTCTCCAGGCAAGAATACTGGAGTGGGTGGCCATTCCCTTCTCCCAGGGATCTTCCAGACCCAGAGATCAAATCTGGGTCTCCTTCATTGCAGGCAGATTCCTTACCAACTGAGACACCAGGGAAGCCCAGATACAAGGAAAGCTGGTGGACAGGATGGAACTCCAGCTGAGCTATTCCAAATCCTAAAATATGATGCTATCAAAGTGCTGCAGTCAATATGTCAGCAAATTTGGAAAACTCAGCAGTGGCCACAGGACTGGAAAAGGTCAGTTTTCATTCCAATTCCAAAGAAAAGCCATGCCAATGAATGTTTCAATTATCGTACAAATGGGCACATTTCACATGCTAGCAAGGTAATGCTAAAAATCCTTCAAGTTGGGCTTCAGCAGTATGTGAACCAAGAAATTCTAAGTGTACAAGTTGGATTTAGAAAAAGCAGAGGAACCAGAGATCAAATTGCCAACATCCGTTGTATCACAGAAAAAGCAAGCAGAAAAACATCTGCTTCATTGACTACGCTAAAGCCTTTAACTGTGTGGATCACACAAATTGTGGAAAAGTCTTAAAGCAATGGGAATACCAGACTACCTTATCTGCCTCTTGAGAAACCTGTATGCCGGACAAGAAGCAATAGTTAGAATTGGACATGGAACAATGGAGAGGTTCCACATTGGGAAAGGAGTATGTCAAGGCTGTATACTGTTACACTGCTTTTTTAACTTATATGCAGAGTGCATCATGTGAAACGCTAGGCTGGATGAATCACAAGCTAGAATCAAGATTGCTGGGAGAAATATCAATAACCTCAGATTCGCAGATGATACCACTCTAATGGCAGAAAGAGAAGAGGGCTAAAGAGCCTCTTGATGAAAGTGAAAGAGGAAAGTGAAAAAGCTGGCTTAAAATTCAATATTAAAAAATTAAGATCATAGGATCCAGTCCCATCACTTCATGGCAAATAGATGGGGGAAAAAGTGGAAATAGTGACAGACTTTATATTCCTGGGCTCCAAAATCACTGAAGACAGTGACTGCAGCCATGAAATTAAAAGGCACTTCCTCCTTGGAAGAAATCTATGAAAAACCTAGACAGTGTATTAATTTTGCCAACAATGGTCCATATAGTCAAAGTTATGGTTTTACCAGTTCAGTTCAGTTGCTCAGTCATGTCTGACTCTTTGCGACCCCATGGACCTCAGCACACCAGGCTTTCCTGTTCATCACCAACTCCCAGAGCTAACTAAAACTCATGTCCATCAAGTTGATGATGCCATCCAACCATCTCATCCTCTGGTGTCCCCTTCTCCTCCTGCCTTCAACCTTTCCCAGAATCAGGGTCTTGTCCAATGAGTCAGTTCCTCACGTCAGGTGGCCAAAGTATTGGAGTTTCAGCTTCAGCATCAGTCCTTCCAATGAATATTCAGGACTGATTTCCTTTATGACGGACGGACTTGTTGGATCTCCTTGCAATCCAAGAAGACTCATGAGTCTTCTCCAACACCACAGTTCAAAAGCATCAATTCTTTGGTGCTCAGCTTTCTTTGTAGTCCAATTCTCACATCCATACATGACTACTGGAAAAACCATAGCTTTGACTAGACAGACCTTTGTTTGTCTTACCAGTAGTCATGTACAGATGTGAGATTTGGACCATAAAGAAAGCTGAGTGTCGAAGAATTGATGCTTTCGAACTGTGGTACTAGAGAAGACACTTGAGACTTCCTTGAACTGCAAGGAGATCAAACCTGTCAATCCTAAAGGAAATCAACTCTGAATATTCACTGGAAGGACTGATGCTGAAGCTGAAACTCTAGTACTTTGCCACCTGATCCGAAGAGCCCATTCATTGGAAAAGACCCTGATGCTGGGAAAAATTGAGGACAGTAGGAGAAGAGGGCAACAGAGGATGAGATGGTTGGACAGCAACACCAACTCAATGGACATGAGTTTGAGCAAAGTCTGGGAGATAGTGAAGGACAGGGAAGCCTGATGTACTGCAGTCCATGGGGTTGCAAAGAGTCAGTCAGGACTCAGAAGGCCAAACAACAACATTGTTAAGCAAATGAAAAGTAAAGGCACAAACTGGGAGAAAAAAGTACATATATATTATATCTGATTTAAAAAACATACTTAGAATATACAGAATTCTCAGAACTCCAAAATAAGAGAACAAAAAACAATTTGATAGAATAAGCAAAATATTAAAACACTTAACCCAAGAATTTATATGATGATAAATAAGCAAAAGAAATGATGCTCAAAATTATTAATCACTGGGTTTAAACCACAACTGAGCTGATCCTTTATACCCACAAGAAAGGCTATAATGAAAAAGTCTGACTATACCAAGTGCTGGTGAAGTTGTGGAGCAACTGGAACTCTCATACACAGCTGGTAAGAATAATCCTTAAAAATAGTGTAACCATGTTGGAAAACAATTTGATACTTTCTCAAAAATGTAAACATATATCTAGCATACAACCAAGCCATCCCACTCCTAGGCATTTGCTAACAAAATGAAGGCACACATCTATACAAAGGCATGCCCACGACTGCTCAGAGGAGCTTCATTTTTAACAGCCCCAAACTGGAAGCAACCCAAATGTCTATTCATATAGTAATGAATAAGCTATGGTATATTCATACAATGGACCACAACTCAACAATAAAAAGGAAAGGAACAAATTATGAATAAATGTAACAACATGGATGGATCTCAAAATAATTATGCTGAGTCAAAATAACCAGGCCAGAGGAGGAGGAGGTGATACTGTGAGTCTACTTATATCAAATACCAAAAAAATTAGAAACTACACTAATACAGTAAGAGAAAGCAGATCAGTTGATTATGTTGGACAAGGGCGGGGAATGGATTAGAGAAATTAGATTTCAAATGATAACAAATGCTTCCAATCTTGACAATGGTGGTATTTCCCAAGCGTAAAACTTATAAAATTGTACAGTTTACTCTATGTCAACTATATCACAATAAAGCTATAAAAAATACCTACCTCATATATGGTCACTGGGAAGTTAAATGTAAAATGCCTGCCTGGGAGTATATTTAGGGCTGAGTTTGGCAGAACTTAGCTAAATAAAGTTGTGGGTTTTTTTTTTTTTTTTTTTTTGGAGCAGAGAAGGGTTTATTTTAAGGGCCAAGCAAGGACAACAGGCAACTCATGCTCAAAAAGCCCAAATTCCCTGATGAGTTTCAATAAAGATCTTTTTTTTTTTTATTTTATTTTTTAACTTTACAATATTGTATTGGTTTTGCCATATATCAATAGGAATGGAATATCACCCTCATCTATTTACATATTATATGCCTGATTTCATTCTATAATGGTGGAGATGAGTTGTTGCAATAGAGAGTAAATGGCTCACAAAGCCTAAAATAATTACTATCAGGAACTTTACAAAAATAGTTTAATGATTTCTGTGCTAAGGGTTTAGGGACAGTCTATACCTTTACCAGGAGTAGTATATAAAATTCATGAAGGTACACCCTTAACTTCTCCCTTAACTTTGTAGGTTATACTTTAAGTTCAAAGAGTGTAAAACGCCAGGTCCATAAGTGACCACTGAATAAATACTAGCTAAGTACTATCACTGGGCTTCCCTGGTGGCTCAGAGGTAAGGAATATGCCTGCCAATGCAGAAGACGTGAGTTCAATCTCTAGGTCAGGAAGATCTCTTGGAGAAGGAACTGGCAATCCACTCCAGTATTCTTGCCTGGAGAATCCCATGGACAGAGGAGCCTAGCAGGCTATAGTCCATAGTGTGCAAAGAGTTAGACACGACTGAGCAACTAATGAGTTCACTTTCACACATGGCAAAGCCTTAAATTATTAGGTAGTTAAGTGTTTTACCTCAAAGTGGTGAAAATGGGTTGCAAAGAAAAATAAACCTGAGAAAAGTACAACCATCCTACAGAATCAAATATCAAGCACCCGACAGTCAAGCTACCCCAGGAAATAATGTTGTCTGTTTAAATCAGCCAACTGTCTTTAGAGACCTTTCAGTTCAGTTCATTTCAGTCGCTCAGTTGTGTCCGACTCTTTGTGACTCCATGAATTGCAGCACACCAGGCCTCCCTGTCCATCACCAACTCCCGGAGTTCACTCAAACTCATGTCCATCGAGTCGGTGATGCCATCCAGCCATCTCATCCTCTGTCGTCCCCTTCTCCTCCTGCCCCCAATCCCTCCCAGCATCAGGGTCTTTTCCAATGAGTCAACTCTTCGCATGAGGTGGCCAAAGTATTGGAGTTTAAGCTTCAGCATCAGTCCTTTCAATGAACACCCAGGACTGAGCTCCTTTAGGATGGACTGGTTGGATCTCCTTGTAGTCCAAGGGACTCTCAAGAGTCTTCTCCAACACCACAGTTCAAAAGCATCAATTCTTTAGAGATCATCAAAGTTCCTCCAAGCTCTCACTTCTGATATTTTAGAGTATCAGAATTCTACGTTGTATATCAGAAAACTATGCTATAATTTTAATGTTATAATGATTTTCTGACAATTCTGCAATCACCAAATCCAGAAGACAGCAACGGGGATCAAATGTAAATGACCCACCATCAAAAGGCCAAGCCCATGCATTTATGGGAGTAGCTTATTCTCCAAAAGAATAAGAAAAATATACTTCCACTGTACTTGGTTCATAATCTCTTTTTTAAAAAATTCAAAAGTGCTTCAGAGATCTTCCTGAACTGGTAAAGACAAGTGAAAAATAAAAGTTTCTAAAACATGTGTCATTGAATTAGGGACTGAAGAAAGATAAAAGAAGTTCATCTAGAATAATAATCTTAACATAAAATTAACAGAACTATTCTCCAAAAATTGAACAAGGTGAAACTTAGATTTAGCTCTGCTGTTTTCAAGGTTTAAATGCACAGGGTTGCTAAACTCTTTCGGTTGTTAAGCAGGAAAGTAAACTTTCCTACAAGAATAAGAATTGCAGCCTGTATCTTTGTTATGACTGCTCCTTGGGTAATTTTAGCTATTCCCTTATTACTATCTAAAACAAAGGAGTCCAGTGGAAACCACAACTAATGTTCACGAATAATCCATTTTCCTCCACTTTTGAATACATGGAGGACCATACTGTCCTGCCCCGACTAAACCAGCTGTATTCATGGAATGTGGACAGAAGTGTCCCTGCCCAGCAGAATCACTTGTCGGGTGGCAGCAAGGTTACCCCTACTTTGAGGTGATGGTATCAGATGGTAGGGCCTCTTTTAGCCTGGGTCTTCAAGGGGCTCCAGTGAAAAACCACCCTCACATTCCTCACCATCCCCCAACTTCTGCTCCCTCCCAAGGACATGTAGAAAGAGTGTGAAAGTGTGTCAGTCGCTCAGTCATATCCGACTCTTTGCGACCCCATGGACTGTAGCCCGCCAGGCTCCACTGTCCATAGGATTCTCCAGGCAAGAATACTGGAGTAGGTTGCCACGCCCTCCTCCAGGGGATCTTCCTCATTTTAAGGCTGTTGGCACCCTACCACAACCTAGCCTATCTCGACTGGTACAACTCCCAAATATCTTTTTACCTCTTATAGCTAGGTTTGATCTCAACTAGAAAATATGTATTAGGTTCCTCCTATGTACCAGGCACTGTGCTAGACACTGGTGAAACAATGAATAGGATCCCAAGACTCCCAGTCCATCCGAGGAAAGAAACCAAGTGATGCCATGATGTGTTAGGTGTAATCAGAGATACAAAGAGCATATTATGGTATTCAACAAGGGGATGCCATTCACTGAAGTGGGTACGCTAATCTTACTAGTCTTTTTGAAAGATACATTATCAAAAAATGCCTTTCAAATGCTTATACTATGAAAATACAATATCTTCATAAACTTTATTTCTTTACTTTCATGCTGTGACTGTCAGTTTGCATGCCCCTGGGGGCAGCCAGCCGAGTCAGAGCCTTGTTCACCATCCATGGACTAAAAGGCTAAGTTTTAACTGCTGGAGGCAGTTTCCCAGAAGCACTGAGTCATCACTAGGAGAAACAGGTGTTCTACTTCCCCTTTTACAGCACTGCAGAAGCCAGCCCTTCCTAGCTTCAGATAAGGGCTAAAGGATCAATAAGGGCTAATAGGTAAGACTGTCATGCTAACTAGAATTGCATTAGAAATCCATGGAATCTTAACATTTTTTTTTTTTAATTTTGGAGGGCAGCCAATCAACCATTTTAAGTTTATTCTAAGAAATTTTTATTATTCTCTAGGACTCTTCTTTCCACAAGTACATAAATAAAAGCAGGACATTTCTGCCATGCTGCATGCTGAATGCTCCTGGCTTGTGTCCTGTGATGGAAGCGGACCGGTTAGAGGAGAAAGTATGCAGTTATTAAATGTAAAGACAGCTGCATGTATCTTGTTTCATGGTGCGTGTGTGTGTGTGTGGAGTGAAAGTGTACACCAATATGTAAACTCAGCAGAACCTGGGAGATCTTCCTCTTACATGGTCTGCAGTAGTAGTACAGACACGGTGGGGAGAACTCTGAGCAATAAACACCACCTTCCTAGACCAGAGCTGTAATCTCCTCTTACAGGAAGGAGAGGGGTTACTTTATGCTTTTCTGATACTCTAACAGACAAGATTATAAACTAGAAGATGATGCTCCAGATTATCTCATCCAACCTCCCTTATTTTAAAGATGAGAAAATAAAATCTCAGTGAGACAACATTACTCAAGTGTCTTAGGTTGATGTCTTATCCAATGTGCTGCCTGATCTGGTAGCCAAGGATTTTCTGGAGTATACATTGCTCCCCATGGCCCCATGTCTCCAAATAGATCCAAAGCAGCATGAGCCTGGGAAAGACATTCCTCAAGGACACACAGCCCTGCCACAAAAGTTACAGGCTTGCTCTGTGTCCCCGAGTGGCTGACCACAGCAGCTAAGGACATGCCTCACTGATGAGTTCACTAGCTAGGCTGATACTGGGGACAGGCTTTTTCAACCATATTGCTGTGGGCATATTGCCTGAATATTCCAAATGGCTTCTAAAATGTGTTATCCTTTAAAAAGCTGTGTTACTTCCTTATCTAGCGGAAGTAACCCTGATTATAACTAGATATGTTGGCAATGAGAAAGGGAAAAAAAGCGGACAGTGCTAGTCATCTAGGCTCAAAGACATTTAAAGATGCACGACTTGGTAATACATACTCTAATGGATGATGACCTGTAAGGTATACATGTTGGCAAAAGGATTAAAATGCTTCCCCAATATCTGGAGTACCCAACACTAATGACTTTGAGAAGGAGTTGAGACAACTTGATACATTTCCAAGAATATGTATTCTAATCAAGGAAAAGAAAATCACAAAATGGCTTGCCTTCTCTCTTTTTAGTGTAGGCAAATTTTCTAAAGGGAAATATTTGCTCTCAGATTTGAAAGCAAAAAAAATTTTGAACATTTTATCAGAAATACAGGCCAGAGACGCCTTCTCTATGGTTTTAATCACTATTTTTCAATGTGTGTCTCAAAACTTTATGTTCATGTGCCCATTTGCCAAAAAATCTAGATATCTCTAAATGTTATTTGAAATTCAAAATATAAGTCACACAATGAAAAATAAATCAGAGCAATAAGATAATCAGTGCTTAGCTTTCCAAGTATAAATGCTTATCCTTTCCCACTCATTAAGAATTATTGGGCTTCCCAGGTGGCTCAGAGGTAAAGAATCCACCTGCCAATGCAGGGAACATAAGGTTAGATCCCTGGAGCAGGAAGATCCATCCATCCCGCCCATCCAGTGTTCTTGCCTGGAGAATCAAAAGGCAACCCACTCAGTATTCTTGCCTGGGAAATCCCATGGACAGAGGAGCCTGGGCTACAGTCCATGGGGCTGCAAAAGGGTCGGACACAACTTAGCAACTAAACAACAAACAACAAGAATTACTGAGCTACATGTTCTTGCTTAAGGTGACTGGGCAAAAATGAAGTTTCTAGTGAGTGCATATAAAGTTCTTTAAAAACATATCCTTAAAGTTCAGTATGCATTTCAGAGATGAAGCATTTTTAACATGCTTGTGTGGTTGGTGGGTAACAGTTCAAGATCTAGCCAAAATATAAGTCCAGTCACGGGTTCTAGAAAGATATTTATCTAGCCACTAAAAAATTTTATAGCTTGATATAGATAATATGGTGATGTCATAATGGGTCTTAGGTTTTATACGTAAGAAGCTACAATTCATAGTCACATAGGTTTTGTCATTTTTAGGGCATCTATTTAATGACTTTTTATACTACTACTTTATAAAGCCCTTATAAATGTGCCCCAGAATCACACTTAAATATTTAACATGCTAAAAGTATAGGCATTGTTAGAAGATTAAAAAAAATTCCTTACATTAAAAAACATGTATAATATCATATAAGAAACGAATCGCCAGTCCACGTTCAATGCAGGATACAGGAAGCTTGGGGCTGGTGCACTGGGATGACCCAGAGGGATGGTATGGGGAGGGAGGTGGGAGGGGGGTTCAAGACTGGGAACACGTGTACACCCGTGGCGGATTCATGTTGATGTATGGCAAAACCAATACAATATTGTAAAGTAAAAAAAAAAAATACTGGATGCTTGGGGCTGGTGCACTGGGACAACGCAGAGGGATGGTATGGAGAGGGAGGAGGGAGGAGGGTTCAGGATGGGGAACATGTGTATACCTGTGGTGGATTCATGTTGATATATGGCAAAACCAATATTGTACAGTTAAAAAATAAAAAAAATAAATAAAATTTTAAAAATGGCACAAAGAAAAAAAAATTGTTTTAAAAATTAAAAAAAATAAAAAATTACCATAATACTGACCAATAAAACAATGTAACTAAAAACCCATTCCCCCCGACTTGTTTACACAATTTTTCATAAAAAAATGACTGTATTACCCTCAAATAAAACAGGTCTAAAAGCTAATGCATCAAATTAGCACCATATGAGGCTGGATTCAATAATGAACTGAATTTCATATTTTAATACTGTACCATGAAGAAGGTAAAAGGAGTCATGTGATTTCATACAACGCCATTCATTTGTCTGGTTTTCTTTTCTATCATACGTAAAGCAGAAAGACAAGATAATATAACATGACCATAAAACCTTTGCAATCAGAAATCTCTGGATTCATACCCTAACTCTGCAAGTTACAGGTATACAGACCTTGAGGAAATCCCTTAACCTTATTGAGTCTCAGTTTACTCAACTGTAATTTCCCCAGAAACATATGTATTAACATATGTAAAACAGATAGCAAGTAGGATTTGCTGTGTGACACAGGGAGCTCAGTCTAGTGCTATGTGACAACCTAGAAAGGTGGGGTTGGGGGAGGGAGACGGGAGGGGGATTCAGGAGGGAGGGGACATATGTGTACATGTATCTGACCCTGAAAGATGAACTCCCCAGGTCGGTAGCGGCCCAATATGGAGAAGAGTGGAAAAATAGCTCCAGAAAGAAAGAAGGGGCTGAGATGAAGTGAAAACAATGCCCAGTTGTGGATGTTACTGGTATTGGAAGTAAAGTCCAATGCTATAAAGAACAATATTGCATAGGAAAGTGGAATGTTAGGTCCATGAATCAAGGTAAATTGCAAGTGGTCAAACAGGAGATGGCAAGAGAGAACATTGACATTTTAGGATCAGTGAACTAAAATCAGAAAACAAAGATCATGGCATCCAGTCCCATCACTTCATGGTAAATAGATGGGGAAACAGTGGCTGACTTTATTTTTGGGGGCTCCAAAATCACTGCACATGGGGATTGCAGCCATGAAATTAAAAGATGCTTACTCTTTGGAAGGAAAGTTATGACCAACCTAGACAGCATATCCAAAAGCAGAGACTTTGCCAACAAAGGTCCGTCTAGTCAAGGCTATGGTTTTTCCTGTGGTCATGTATGGATGTGAGAGTTGGATTGTGAAGAAAGCTGAGCACCGAAGAATTGATGCTTTTGAACTATGGTGTTGGAGAAGACTCTTGAGAGTCCCTTGGACTGCAAGGAGATCCAACCAGTCCATTCTAAAGGAGATCAGTCCCAGGTGTTCACTGGAAGGAATGATGCTGAAGCTGAAACTCCAATATTTTGGCCACCTGATGGGAAGAACTGACTCATTGGAAAAGACCCTGATTCTGGGAAATATTGAAGGCGGGAGAAGGGAATGACAGAGGATGAGATGGTTGGATGGCATCACCAACTCATTGGGCGTGAGTTTGAGCAAGCTCCAGGAGTTGGTGATAGACAGGGAAATCTGGTGTGCTGCAGTCCACGGGGTTGCGAAGAATAGGCCATGGCTGAGCGACTGAACTGAACTCATCTGACTCATGCTGCCGTATGGCAGAAACAAACACCGTGTTGTAAAGCAATTACTTTTCAATTTTAAAAAAGTAAATTGAGAGACAGTGACTAGAAAGCAGCTTTTCATAAATGTTAACTGTGATTACATGAAGGGTTTTTTACCAGAACTTGCTACCTCTGAGATTCTATGCTTATATCTGGAAATATATTTCCACTTGGAAAAAAAAGCATTATAGGGGAAGAGGCAAAGTTGTTATTTACCTCATGTATAAAATACCGTTTGTGCCCATGCCACCACTATTTGAGGTTGAGATCAAACCCATCTGTCAAGCAAGAGAGTAACAAAACTGAACACAGAAAAATAAAGTTAAAAAATACCTTAAACTAAAAGAAAAACAAACTCCTTTTGAGATGGCAACATCAGGAACGGGATTTTTCTCTTTGCTAATTAGAGAAGAGCAAGCTTTTGTGGTATTTAGGTCACAGCGTAAGGTCTGTTTTTATTCAACTATTTACATCTTCTGTGGTGACTGTAAAAAGAACATCTGACTTTAATCAATTTAAAGAGAGAAATAAAATCAAAGTATTTTTTTGGTTTGTGTCCAAAGTCAGAATAGTTTTGGAAGTTCGAGATACTGGCTTTTTCCTTTCTTAAGTACAGCATTCAGTGAGAGCAAGACATGACCCATCTCTGTCGTGTGATTTATCCTGTCTCCTTACATCACCTCTTGAGACAGCAACAGAGATAAGGAGCGGGTGATGCAAAACAGACAGGAACTTAGGGGCCAGGAAAGGTGGGTGTCAAGGAACCCGGGGAGCAGCAGACTTGTTCAGTGGAGTGAACAGAGGATGGGTCTGTTGGCAATGGACAGCACAGGCAAGACACAACCTCTGTTCTCAACTTGAGCGAGTCAGATCGCCCACGCTGTGTGTGCTCAGTCGCTCAGTCGTGTCCGACTCTGTGTGACCCCATGGACTGTGGCCCACCAGGCTCCTCTGTCCATGGCATTCTCCAGGCAAGAATACTGGTGTGGGTTGCCGTGCCCTCCTCCAGGGGATCTTCCCTACCCAGGATCGAACCTGTGTCTCTTATGTCTCCTGCATTGGCAGGTGGGGTCTTTACCACTAGTGCCACCTGGGAAAGATTACCCCTGGTGTCTGGTAAATTACACACTTCCAGGCCCTCTCCCTAGGAACTCTGACTTGTTAAGCGTGGAATATTGCTAATTGCCTCTTTAGTATCCCCTTCACAGAATTTTATTTGGGGAAGCAGTGTGTCCAGTTTGAAAACAAACAGAAAAAGCCCTAGATTTCCCAGCTGCCCTTGCAAAAAGGCATGGGTGTCTGACTGGACCAGAAAGGCAAAGAATACAGCCAGGGAGTAGCTGAGTGCTGAAATGTCAGCTTTGGTCCATGAAGAATGAATGATTCTGTTCATCAGCTGTGAACTGCTCAACCACAGACTTACTAGGTGAGGGACTTAACTTTTTTCTTGTTAAACCATGATTTATGGGCATGTTTGACAGATGAAGCCAGCCTGCTTATAGCTGATGCTAAGGAAGATACATTTAAGCACCTCAGATGAGTCTGATGGAGCAAGTCCCATACAGTCACACTAAAAACAAAAAACAACACCAAAACACCCAATATATATTTAGCTTAATTTCAAAGCAATCAAAAATCACTACAGAAAATACTTAAGGAAAATATCTGGATAGACATGAGTGAAAAAAATGAGGAAGAAAAGAATGTTAAGATCTCCTGTCAGAAAGACCAACACAAAGCCTTAAACTAAACCTCCGCATCCCATCCCATAACTTCATGGGAAATAGACGGGCAAACAGTGGAAACAGTGTCAGACTTTATTTTTCTGGGCTCCAAAATCACTGCAGATGGTGACTGCAGTCATGAAATTAAAAGACGCTTACTCCTTGGAAGGAAAGTTATGACCAACCTAGATAGCATATTCAAAAGCAGAGACATTACTTTGCCAACAAAGGTTCGTCTAGTCAAGGCTATGGTTTTTCCTGTGGTCATGTATGGATGTGAGAGTTGGACTGTGAAGAAGGCTGAGCGCCGAAGAATTGATGCTTTTGAACTGTGGTGTTGGAGAAGACTCTTGAGAGTCCCTTGGACTGCAAGGAGATCCAACCAGTCCATTCTTAAGGAGATCAGCCCTGGTACTTCTTTGGAAGGAATGATGCTAAAGCTGAAACTCCAGTACTTTGGCCACCTCATGCGAAGAGTTGACTCATTGGAAAAGACTCTGATGCTGGGAGGGATTGGGGGCAGGAGGAGAAGGGGATGACAGAGGATGAGATGGCTGGATGGCATCACTGACTTGATGGACATGAGTCTCAGTGAACTCCGGGAGTTGGTGATGGACAAGGGAGGCCTGGTGTGCTGCGATTCATGGGGTTGCAAACAGTCGGACACGACTGAGCGACTGATCTGATCTGATCCATTTATTTTTGAGTGGTTTGTTGCTCTCAAAATAAGAGTGGAGAAATCACATGTTTTTAGCCTCTGTGACTGTAAAAAGCGCAAAAAGCTCTTTTGAAAATATAATTGAATATAATTCTTAACACCTTTTTCTTGATCATTTATCTCACCTCCAGAAATCTCCTCACATAAGTCAGCACTTTTTCACCATCTCTTCCTCCAAGAGAAGGTCTCTACAGCCATAGTGCAACTTAAACTTGTCGACTGAGCCCACTCTCTACTACTTAATTGTTGATTAAGTGTGAAATCCTCACTATTTTGAGGATACGCTATTTTTGGACTCAAATCTTAGGCCTTCAAAGTTTTTTTCTTTGGAAGATTACTTTTTCTCATTCCTTAGTCCATTTTAATAAGTGCCTAGAAATATGTATTCATCAGGGTTTTTTCTTTTTTTAACATATTTTATGATTACTTTGACCTTGGGGCCTTGTAGACCAGGGGAGGGACTGGACTGCGCCCCCCGCCCCCCACCCAGGGTTGTCTAGTTATTAAAGCAAACAACTTGCTGAGAGCGTGTCTTCAATATGCAAACCAATCAGTCCTGAGTCCTTCTCTACTTGCTCTCTTTGGTCAGGCTCTTGCAGTCTAGGTCTGAGACAACTAGGGACCATCCCTATAGATCTTAGCAAACTGAAATCTTTCAAACTATCCAATCTAAACTTGCTCAGCTTGCCTATGCTGCGAGGTCCTTTCCTTTCTTCAAAAATCACAAAAAAGGCTCTAGCCCTTGCTCTGCTTTCTCCCAGCTCCTTCTGCCTCCTAAATGACCCTGGTGCTTCCCTGTGTGGTCCTGCACGGTGTGACATGGTCCTTCCTATAGGGAACTATCAGTAACAAACTATCTCTTTTAACGGCAATTGTCTCCTGATGTGGTGATCTCATTTCACTTGAATAAAAACAAAACCTTGAGTACGTGTTAAAAGGGAATAAGAAGCTATCTATGGTAACATTGTTTGTTAATCAGCTATACCACAATACAAAATAAAAATATCTTTTAAAGAAGAAGAATCACTGAACTTTACATATCAAAAGCTTAAGAAAGCTGGAAGGTCAGGATGCTGCTGCTGCAGCTGTTAGTCAATAAATCATGCCCAACTCTTTGCAATCTGATGGACTGTAGCCAGCCAGGCTCCTCTGTCCATGGGATTCTCCAGGAAAGAACAGTGGAGTGGGTTGCCATTTTGGAAGGTCAGAATACCATATACATAAGGCTGAAATTCCTAAGATGTATTTGAAAATAATACTGCACCTCTGGAATAATGCATGGCATACAGGTTTAATCTGTGAGATCACAGACTAGTCCAGACAAACAGCTGCAATTATTACCTTGTTTTCCAGGGTGTGCTCTACACCAAATACCAATAAAATAGCTTCATTAACTTCAGAGAAGTCCACAGTTTCAAGAGTCTTTCCAAATGTAAAAAAAAAAAAAGAGAGAGAGAGAGAGATGCAGCCAATCAAAAAGTGTCTGCCTTGGAAGTAGTATGCTTCATAATTAAGTGTAAGAACTAGAAATTCTGGACTGATGACATAAAGAGATGGTAATGATTACAAGAGGTATGAAATATGAGTCATATGCTCCAAAACAGGGCTGACCAGAACATTTGCAAATTAAGACAAAAGTTTATGTCACTCTTATGTTACCAAAAATCCACTCTGCTATTAGAGACATGAGACCTGTGCCATGGAGTACCTGTGTTTTCTTGGTCAGCTTACCACACCACACCTCCCTGCGTTTACACCATAGGGTTTCTAAAAGCCTTTAATCCTATTCAAACAATAGACTGATTAGGCAAATGGCTTGCAGCCAAATCAAGTTTTAGTACTTCTTATCAGAACTTGGCTCTCTGTACCTCTAATCTGAGCAACTTTTACCGTACCTGGGCTAACTGAGGCTAATTAAGAATGGTAACACATTCAAAAGAAGGAAAGGCAACAGGCACAACATTACCAGGTAAATTTTGTTCATGTCAGTTACACAGATATGCTGTTATGTTGAAATTCCTGTCTGGGCATTTGTGAAAGCACAGTCCAGACCGGGGAACCCAAAGGTGTTTCAGGGCTTACGAAATAAGGAAGATTTGAAGATGTAAAATGGGATAGTAGGCTTTGCTTGGAATTCAGCACAAAACTGAGCCAGAATAAGGCTGAAGATGGCAAGACTGTACAAGTCAGATGTAATAAAAGAGTTTATTTCAATCCTTTTAAATGAATTATTAAGTAACTGACCCACAATAAGCCCTATGAAAGTCACTGTAGGACTAAGAGACTACATATAACAGAGACTAATTCCTCAAAGAACTGCTTCTTCATATTTAGAAAAAACTTGAACATTAATAATCCTTGACCGATAGACACTCTGAAGGTCAAGAAAACTCTTGCTCATGAAGAGTTGGAGCATTATCAAAGAAATCAAGAAGAGACCACTAGTTACAGCAATTGGCAATATGCGAGAGAGAACAAGGAAGACAAGATCAACATTTTATTTTCAGACGGGAATCAAAAAACTCGAAACTGAATCTAAGTATGGCTCAAAAGTGAATCTAAGTATGGTTTATATAACTTATAAGGTCTTCCAAGCATGAATTTTATGCTCTAATAAATAATATTTACATGAATTTCAGAGTACATTGTTTCTGATTTGTTCTCTGGCCCAAAGGAGTATTACTCAGATTTTTATAAAGAAATTTTGATACTAAAAACTGAAAAGCAGTAGAATAGGCTCCCTGCCTACTCTAATTCCACTGTGGCATAAGTATTATTTGAACTAAAGGCACTTGAAAACCAAGGGCAAGATGGGTATTCCAACCTCCCCTTCTTCTCCCTTAAATCAGGAGATAAAACTCCCATGTGAAAGACGTCCTCCCCATAAGGAAGGAAGGAACTGCGCTCATCACCAGAGAGGATCAAACTGAGAGAATTCTGCAGAAGCAGATCTTGTTAAAATAGCTCTTATCTTCCTTTAGCATCCCACAGAGTTTGGTTATTTTTCCACAGCTGCCTTTGTTCAACCTAGTATAAAAGCATTTATATTTTTGTACTTTTGGGGGTTCTTCCTTTCCTTATGAGGGCTCTTGTGTCACATAAAGCTTCCCTGATAGCTGAGTTGGTAAAGAATTCGCCTGCAATGCTGGAGACCCCAGTTCAATTCCTAGGTTGGGAAGATCTGCTGGAGAAGGGATAGGCTACCCACTCCAGTATTCTGGCCTGCAGAATGCCATGGACTACATAGCCCAAGGGGTCACAAAGAGTTGGACGTGACTGAGCAACTTTCACTTTCAAATAAATTTCTGCTATTAATCTTACATTAATTTAATTCTCTGGACCAGCTGAACATTCTAAGAAGGTAGAGATAAAATTTTGCCTTCCCTATGAAAGCAAATCACTGCAATGAATGCATGCAGACTAAATTATACTAGATCTAAATGGACAAGCTTAAAAAAAAAAAAAGATTTAGCCTGGACCAGCCATTCAGCCTACTTGGAAAATTCTACAGTTGCTAATAAGCTTATAATAAGTAGTGAGCCAAATACTCATTCATCTATAATACATGTTAAAAGGAAGATCAGATACTGCATCCTAATTTAGTATATACACTTATTAAACTCTCTCTTTAAAATCTTATCAAAGACTTCAATATTTCAGTATATTTCAGTAATGTGTTGAGCAGCAGTCTCAAAGCAGATATGAAGTAAAAGAAAGGAATTGCCTAACACAAAATTGTGTAAAATTGCATCTGTACTTTAAAGCTGCATTCATTTGATTTAATAAGGATTTATAAGGCCTGTATCCATGAGTCACTATGGTTCTCAATTTGAAGAGTTTAGCTTAAAATGCTTGGCTACATTTACAGAAAACATTTGGGTAATTCCCGCCTGTTATGCTTGCTGGAGCTTTCAAGTACAGAGACCTGACACAATTTATTTACACCTTTCCCACTTCTAGAGCAGCAACAAAAGTCTAACCAGTAAAACAGCACACCTTAAGTTAGTCATGTCGAGTGGCCAGCTCCACCTACTATTTTGCAATCAAGGAATACCTCCCCCCTTTGAGAATTAAATATGATTCAACTTTGTTGCTACACAAAGCAAATATGTTTAGCCATGGGGAACTATTTGGAGTGACCTTCACTTTGCCTCCATTACATCATGACTACTTAATTCAAATGGTATGAGCCAGGATTCACTAGTAGCTCAAATATTCAAACCAAACTTTGGTTTGTTAATGACAGAGTTAATGATAGAGCTCCCTAAACCTTAAGTTAAAGCCACATTATTTTTTGCTCTTAGTTTCCTTATATACTGAAAACCTTATTTAAAAGATGAACCTTATAATTTCCAATCATCTCATAAGTTTACCTCTAATCTTGTTCATTGCTGGTGTGTACTTGCTGGATAGAATCCCTTTTGGAGATTCTGAAAGGTTTGCTCTCCTTCCTGGAAAGGGTCAAGCTTTGGATTTAAGCAAAACTGCAAGAAAATTCCACCTAGGCCGATATGTACCAGAGTCTGGTAGAGACTGAATACGTTCCCCTCCTAGTAAAATAGGTCTGGTTAAGCAGGATGAAAAAGAGGAAGAAAACTCTAACTCATGCTTCTGCTTTCCCAAGTCTCCAAATATAAACATTTTTCCTTGAAGCTTAAAAAAACACAACTGTGCCATAAAAAAAATCTTTTATTTACCCGCAGAAGGACCCAATCACAATTTAATTGCTAAACACCACACTATTTTACATGAAGAATAAAGCAAACTCAACTATTCTCCTAGGCAGAGATTTAAAATCATCTTCATGGAAATTCACGGCTACACTGAAGATTTTGGTAGAATGATTATCACATGGTAAGGCAACCTTTAGAATCCATGACTTTGTCAAGGAGAAATACTCTTATCATAAGTGCTCTGTGAAAAAGCAGGAAGTGTTTCGAAAGGAAGCCTCTGGCTTCAAAAGATGACTTTTCAAAACTTTTCAAACGAACATTTGGTTTTCTGTAACCAAAAAAAAAAACAAGCTGAGCCCAAAGGCTGACTATTCCCCCTTTCTTAGAGGTGACATACATCACTTTATTTTCCTATCAGAGGTAGAGAAGCCTAGTCTTAAATAAATAAGTATATATGTGATATTTCTTCAATATCATCTCATATGTAATAAGCCGTTGATGAAAAGAGCAGTACCCAGCAGACAGACCTGGGTCCTTGACTCTTCACCAGTTGGGTGACCACACCTTTTACAGGCTTCAGTCATACAAGTGGAGGATGAAGGATGGTCTCTTTAACCCTGAACATGCCCCCATCTTGAAGGCAGACTGAGCTTAACACTCACAATGACTGAACAAGGTAATTCCTGGTACCACTTTCATATTTCAACTTTCCCAAAGTTAATGGCTTATTAAATGCACACATCCAACCCACCACACCAGCCAGAGTTCAAGTTTTCATACAGTAGAGTAAGGAGAATCTGTACCCTCCTCAAACTGCTCCAAAATGACAATGGAAAGCAAATGCCAGGAAATAATATTATATATTGGGTGTGGAGAAGCAGGAGTGGGGCTAGGTGTTGGTTCAGGGGGAGAAGAGGAGCATAAGGTTTCAAGAGAAGTTTTCCCAAATCTTTGCCTGAGTGGCCTGCCCTAGGAATGCGAGGATGGCTACAAAGAATGGGGTTTCACTCCCAAGGAAGGGTCTCAGACTCAAGGTGGATGATGAAAACCCTTCTGAAAAGAAACCCTGGTTTCTAGTCTCGGGGGTGTCCCTAACTAGGAGTGTAACTTTGGGTAAGTCGTTCAACCACTCTGAACCTCTGTTCTTATCTGTAATATGTTAAAGCGAATGAGAGGAGCCAGCCCCTTCCCCTCCCTCTTCCTCGTCAAGATTCAGAATTAAAACTCGGGAAAAGCCTCCGTGGCCTTCTCACCTCTGGTCAGGTGAGAGCTCCAAAGAAGAGGGCCTCCTATCTCTTAAAAACACCAGAGCTTTTCAAAGCCCGAGCTGAGGCGTCTAACCAGGGTTATTTTCTCTACGCATTTATTTATCTTGTTCTGCTTTTAAATTCTTCGACTACCAAAGCCTGTTCCACTGTGCTGATTCCCCCTGGAGTCCAGCATCCCCTTCCATCTTTCCAGGTGGTTTAGTCCCTTACTTTCAAACTTACTCGGGCAGGCAAGTTCTGGCAGAGGACAGAGAAAGAAGCAAGGAGACCGAGGGCAGCCGAGCGCCGCCCTCGCCCCCGCCAGGCTTCCGACGGCGGGGAAACCCCGCGGGCGCCCCCTGCCCGGAGGCCGCCGTCCGCCCGCCTCGGGGTCACCGCACGTCCCCGGCTCCCGCCATCCTCTTACCCGC
This sequence comes from Bos indicus x Bos taurus, assembly GCF_003369695.1. Lineage (NCBI taxonomy): Eukaryota > Metazoa > Chordata > Mammalia > Artiodactyla > Bovidae > Bos > Bos indicus x Bos taurus. Next base: position 83,821,343 of record NC_040084.1, on the reverse strand, counting down.
GATGTCCCATAGCTGCAGGCGCACCAGCGTCCTGCTGTCCCAGTTGAGGACCTTGAGGGCGAAGTCCACCCCGATGGTGGCCCGGTAGTGCTGGGAGAAGAGCTGGTGGACGTAGCGCTTGATGATGCTGGTCTTGCCCACGCCGAGTTCGCCGATGACCAGCACCTTGAAGAGGTGCTCACTGGTCTCCGGCGGCGCCGCGGCGGCGGCCGCCCCCCGGCCCGGGTCCCCAGCTCCGCCGCCCGCCATGAGCGCCCCCGACCCCGCACCGCCGGCCGGCCGCTCTCGGCGAGCTCCGGGGCCCCGCCCGGCCGCGCCCTCCTTGCGGCGCCCCGGGAGCCCCGCCGGCCGTCGAAACTTCTCCGAGACCGGCCGCCCTTCCCGCCGCGCTGCCGCACCGCCTGACGGGTCACAGGACCCGGAACACGCCGCCGCTGGCAGCCCGCGCGGGGCGGGGAAAGGCCACGGCGGGGGCTGGCCTGGCGGGGGAGGCCCCGGCGAGAGGCCGCAGCTCGCCGCCGCCTGCGCTTCGCGCGGGCCGGGCCAGAACTCGCGGCACTTCCTTTCCCCGCAGTCCCCCCTCCTCGCGGCGGCGCCGAGCTCGGCCGCCCCCTGGTGGCCGCGGAGGGTAGCTGAGCGCCGACGGCGAGGGGGACCAGGCGAGTCAAGGTCAGACCACCCAGCCAGGGGGTGAAAGCCCTTAGAACTTGCGGAGGGGCGAGAAGGGGGTCGTCCAGGAGGGACCCCAGCCTGGAAGGCGCGGGTCTGGGAGTCGATCTCCTTCCCTGGCTCTGCCCCGAGGGAGTTTAGCACGTGGAGATCCTTGCCTTTGATTAATCGCCAGTGGTCCACTTCAGAAGTGAAAAAGAGTGGACGGATGACTCTGAACTTGACAAAGGACTGAAAACGCTTTTGTTTCGATGACTCTGAGGGAAAAGACACATGGCCACGAAAACGATCTTATTTTAATTCCCCAACAAACCATGAATGTCTTAATTTTAAGTGTTTCCGTGGTAAAGACTGAGATAGATGCTAGGAATTGATTGAAAAACAGTATTGAGGGTTTTTATTTAAAAGAAGAAAGATAGAAGGCCTTACCTTGCCTGCTGTGTTTGTAAAGTCGAGGGTTGTCCTTCCCCCCACCCCATAATATTTAGAAACACCTGGGGCTGAAATCTTCTGGTAGTTTCCTTAAGTAAACTAAAGCCTGCCTGCCACTCGGCCTATCCTCTGACAATCACTGAAAAATGTTTTCCGGAAGTGGAGGCGGTTTAAAATTGACTTCTAAGTCAAGGTGGAATAAAATCTTTAATAGAATAGCTACTGAAAAATCATGGCTATGTCTCTCAAGATGTTTTATGGCCAGCTGGCTTGCGGCTTTTATGTTCACTCAACTGAGAGCCCTTTCAAAATTTCAATTTTCAAAGCCCTTTCAGCTTGAGGAAAGAGAAATTCTCCCTTATTGCCTTAGAACAGTATATTGTTTCATACTTACAGATTGCCATAGATTTTTATGAGTTTCTTTTTTCTTTCACCTTCCTATGTTTCCACTGGCATTAAAAATAGAATTGTGGTGCTAAAAAAAAAAAAAAAAAGCCCATGTAAATGATTTAAAATTTGAAGTGGTCCCAGCTAAAGGAAGAATAATGGCTTGATCTGGTGGTTCTCAATCTTAAGTGAACAGGGTTTGTTAAAACAGATTACACACGGCCCATCTCCAAAGAGGTTCTGAGTCTTGTGACTGAATAAATAAAACTCTGTTTTAAACAAACATTTCCATTTACTGCCTAGAGGGATGGCCTCTTTAGAAAGTCACCCTGTAATACCCTCTCACATTTACTCACATTTGGTATGTACTACACTCCCCATCTGGAATACATTCCAAACCTTTACCCCACCCCAGGCTCTTCCAAAGGTTTATCCAAGTGGCGCTAGTGGTAAAGAACCTGCCTGCCAATGCAGGAGACATGAGATGTAGGTTTAATCCCTATGTCCGGAAGATCCCCTGGACGAGGGCATGGCAGCCCACTCCAGTATTCTTGCCTGGAGAATCTCCATAGACAAAGGAGCCTGGTGAGTTACAGTCCATAGGGTTGTGAAGAGTCAGACATGCCTCAAGCAACTTAGCACGCAGGCTCTCCCAAGTAAACTCTGTCTCAACATTCAAGGGCCAGATCAAGGTATTACCTGCTATCTTCATTCCAAATTTCCTTGGCAGGTTAATGAATTCACTTATTTATTAAAAAGCTTCTGATGGTGCCAAGCAATGTTCTAGATATTCCAAGTACACTGGTTTGAGCAGAACAGAGAAAATTCTTTTTCTCAAGGACTTTATGCAATACTGGAAACAAGACAGATAATTAAAAAGCAAATAAGTAAAATAATTCAGATAGTTATACATTTTATGAATAAAATAGGAAAATGCCATTTAGCAAGTAATCATTGAATGAACAACAAAAACTACACTAATTAGCTGGCCTACTCTAAAGGAAATATGAAAGTAATGCCAAGTTGCATTTGTCTACCATGGGGATAACCAGTGGACCCAGGGCTGTTTATTGAAAAGACCATCCTTTTCTCATTCCTCCGCAGTGCCGCCCTAGTCTTAATTCCAATGGTCATGTAACACTGGGCTTGTTTCTGCACTCTCGTCTCTTCCATCAGTCTACGCCTGTGCTTACACCAATTACTTGCCTTAGTCGTTGTTGCTTAGTCACTAAATCATGTCCACCTCTTCTGGGACCCCATGGACTACAGCCCACCAGGCTCCTCTGTCCATGGAATCCTCCAGGCAAGAATAATGGAGTGGGTTGCTGTTTGCTTCTCCAGGGGATCTTCCAGACCCAGGGATCGAAGCCAGGTCTCCTGCATTGCAGGTGAATTCTTTACTGCTGAGCCACCATGGAAGCCCTCACCTGCCTTAGTTATACTGTGATTCTTCTTCAGGTTTTTTGTTATAGCCCTGCTTGTTCCTTTGCATTTCCATATACAGCTTAGAATCAGCATCTCATTGTTCACAAACATGCCTGCTGGGACTTGCATTGGAATTATATTGAGTCCCTAAATCAATGTGAGGAGAACTAAAAACTAAGTCTTCAAAAATATTTACATGGTATATCTATCATTTATGTAGGTCTTAATATCTTTCAGTCATATGAAGAGGTCTTGAATTGTGTGTTCAGTTCAGTTCAGTCACTCAGTCGTGTCCGACTCTTTGCGACCCCACGAATCGCAGCACGCCAGGCCTCCCTGTCCATCACCAACTCCCGGAGTTCACTCAGACTCACATCCATTGAGTCAGTGATGCCATCCAGCCATCTCATCCTCTGTCATCCCCTTCTCCTCCTGCCCCCAATCTCTCCCAGCATCAGAGTCTTTTCCAATGAGTCAACTCTTCTCACGAGGTGGCCAAAGTACTGGAGTTTCAGCTTCAGCATCATTCCCTCCAAAGAAATCCCAAGGCCGATCTGCTTCGGAATGGACTGCTTGGATCTCCTTGCAGTCCAGGGGACTCTCAAGAGTCTTCTCCAACACCACAGTTCAAAAGCATCAATTCTTCGGCGCTCAGCTTTCTTCACAGTCCAACTCTCACATCCATACATGACCACTGGAAAAACCATAGCCTTGACTAGATGGACCTTTGTTGGCAAAATAATGTCTCTGCTTTTCAATATGCTATCTAGGTTGGTCATAACTTGTGTGTAGCTGGCTTATAAAAATAAAGTTGATTTGTGTAGAATGAATTTAGGTTCAAAGACCCTGATAATTCTAAAATTTTATAGAATTGCATTTTCTATGTATAGAAACATATTTTTTATTACTTTTCAATCATACGTATTGTTTTTCATATTTTATTTCACTGACTAGGGCTGCCAATAAAATTTTGAATAAAAATGGAGGCGTAGGAAAACCCAGTTTTTGAGAGGAGGTTTTCAACATATCTCTATTAAGTTTTCTAATAAACTTTTTATTTTAGAATAGCATTAGAGTCACAGAAAAATTCAAAAATAGTACAGCGAGTTCTTATGTACCTCATACCTGCTTTCCCCTGTTGTTAATATCTTACGTTAATATTGTACGTTTGTTACAACTAATGAACTGATATTGATACAATTAACCAAAGTCTATACTTTATTCAGATGTCCTCTGTTTTGACTTAATGCCCTTTTTCTGTTACAGAATCTCATTCTGGATACCACACTATGTGTATTGAACATGTCTCCTTAGGTTCTTTTTGGTTCTGATAGTTTCTCAGACTTTTCACATTTCTGATGGCCTTAACAATTTTGAGAAGTACTAGCTAAGTACTTCTATAAAGAAAGCTGAGCACTGAAGAATTGATGTTTTTGAACTGTGGTGTTGAAGAAGACTCTTGAGAGTCCCTTGGACAGCAAGGAGATCCAACCAGTCTATCCTAAAGGAGCTCAGTCCTGGGTGTTCATTGGAAGGACTAATGTTGAAGCTGAAACTCCAATACTTTGGCCACCTGATGCAAAGAGCTGACTCATTTGAAAAGACTCTGATGCTGGGAAAGATTGAAGGCAGGAGGAAAAAGGGATGACAGAGGATGAGATGGTTGGATGGCATCACTGACTCAATGGACGTGAGTTTGAGTAAACTCCAGGAGTTGGTGATGAACAGGGAGGCCTGGCGTGCTGTGGTCCATGGGGTCACAAAAAGTCAGACATGACTGAGCAACTGAACTGAACTGAACTGGCTAAGTACAGTTGACCTTTGAACAAAAGGGGTTTGAAATGTGAGGGCAGAATCACTACATAAACTATTTTGAATTCTTCTGCATGTAGATTTGTCTTTTCTCCCATTTATTCATCTATTTAGTTATTTATAATAATATCAGGAATTTATAATACCATAATTCTGGACTTATAGAATGGGCTTCCCTTTAATGGGTGTTAATGGTAAAGAATCCACCTGCCAGTGCAGGAGACATAAAAGACGTGAGTTTGATCCCTGGGTCAGGAAGATCCCCTGGAGGAGGGCATGGTAACCCACTCCAGTATTCTTGCTACAGTCCATGGGGTCTCAAAGAGTCAGACACAACTGAGTGACTTGTTTTGACCCATAGATTACTTAAAGTATATTAATTCAGAAATATTTTGGGATTTCCCAACTATTCTGTTACTGATTTCTAGTTTAATCCTATTATAGTCTGAGAACACAACTGAATAATTTCTATCCAATATGGCAGCCACTTGTCGTAAGCAGAAATTTAAATTAAATTAAAAATTTTTAAGTATTTCCTTGGTCAACAGCTGTATTTTAAGTTCTCAGTAGCCATATGTGGTCTAGTGGTGACCATATTGGTTAAAACAACTAAAGAACTTCTATATCATTGCTGAAATTCCTTTCATTTTTTCCCAGCTTTATTGAGATAAAATTGACATTGTGTAAGTTTAAGGTACACACTGTGCTGATTTGATTACGCTTACATACACTGCATGATAATCACCACCATTGCCTTAACTAACATTTCCATCACATCCTATAATTACCACTTCTTTTTTGTGGTGAGAACATCTGACTTACTCTTAGCAACTTTCAAAAATATAATAATAATTACAGTATTGCTAATTACAGCCATCACGTTGTATATTAGATCCCCAGAACTTATCCACCTTAGCTGGGAGTTTGTACCCTTCAATTGACATCTCCCCATTTCCCCCACCCTCAGCCCCAGTAATCACCATCATATTCAGTTTTTATGAGTCTGGCCTTTCTAGATTCCACATGTAAGTAACACCATGCAGTCTTTCTCTGTCTGACTTATTTCCCTTAGCATAATGCCCACAAGGTTTATCCATGTTATCACAAATTACAGGATTTCCTTCTTCCTCGGGTCTGAATCGTTTGCTGTATGTATACCACATCTTTGTCCATTCATCCATTGATGGACACTTAGGCTGTTTCCAGTCTTGGCTCTTGTGAATAATGCTGCAGTGAATATGGGAATGCAGGTATCTGTGTGTGATATCCTGTATCCCATATGGTAGTTCTATTTCAGACAGCACTGTTATAGAACATGACATAGAAAAATATCTTTATGATTTCAGAATAAGTTAGGATTTTTAAAGCATTCACAAAAACCATCATGGCAAAGGACAATAGGCTAAGTTGGACTACATAAAACTTAAAAAATTTCCCTTTAGGAGACTGAAGGTTAACAGAATAGGGAAATATATATGCTATGCAATTTTAAAAAAGCTCAGTTTTGAAGCATATAATTAATAAAAATTGTTAAGAAAATACATATGACAAAATAGAAGAATGAGAGAAAAAGACTAAAAAAAAAGATATTTCACAAAAGAGGATTCAAATAGCCCACAAACATATGCAAATACGACTAGCCTCATTAGTCATCAGGGAAATGATAATTTAAACCATAAACCAATGTGAAATCTTTTCACACCTTCTAGATTGACTAAAATTAAAAAGTGCTGACAAACACCAATCACTGGGAAAGATGTGGAGCAATTAGAGCTCACATACACTAAAAATATAAAAAGAGGGTGCTGCTGCTGCTGCTGCTGCTAAGTCGCTTCAGTCGTGTCCGACTCTGTGCGACCCCATAGACGGCAGCCCACCAGGCTCCCCCGTCCCTGGGATTCTCCAGGCAAGAACTCTGGAGTGGATTGCCATTTCCTTCTCCAATGCAGGAAAGTGAAAAGTGAAAGTGAAGTTGCTCAGTCGTGTCCGACTCTTTGCGACCCCATGGACTGCAGCCCATCAGGCTCCTCTGTCCATGGGATTTTCCAGGCAAGAGTACTGGAGTGGGGTGCCATTGCCTTCTCCAAAAAGAGGGAGAGAGATTCCTTAATTTTAAGAAATTGCCTTATATTATGATTATAGAGGTTGGCAAGTCCAAAATGTGTGGGACAGGCTGGTTGGATAGAGACCTGGAAAGACGATGCTGCAGCTTAAACCTGAGGCAGCCTGCTGGTAGAATTCCCTCTTTCTCAGGGGAGGTCAGTCTTAAGGCTTTTAACTATTTAGATGAAGTTCAACTACATTATGGAGGGTGATCTGCTTTACTTGAAATTTACTGATTTAACTGTTAAATTCATCTAAAAAATATCTTCAAAACAACATCCAGATATGTGTGACCAGTATCTGGGTACTGTAGCCTCCGCAAGTTGACTCATAACGTAAACCATCACACCTAGTAATCCCATGTCTATGCTAAAAACAAAAACCAAAGCCAAAAACAAAACTCAACTATTTACAAATGCTCACAAGATCATGTACAATGCATCATCTTTGACTGTAAGAGGGAAAAAAGTAGAAACAAAACAAAAAAAAAAAAAAAAAAGGAAAAAATGTGCTATGATTGATGTGTTTAAATAGTGGGGTAACTCACTGGAGATAAAGTAAATGAGTCCTACCTGCATACACAGAGAAATCTATAAAATATTGGTAAAAACAGTTGATTTCAAAGTTATTTTGATGATATGAAGCCTTCTGGGATACAGAAGGCGGTTTGCAGTTACTTTTGGTTTCCCTTGTTTGGTGAGCTTTTCTTTCCTCTCACCTCCTGTTCCCATTCCAATGTCTCCTTTACTTTCCAAATAAACTACTTACACTTGAAACTATTTTTGAGTGAACTTCTGAAGAAATCAAACTAAAGTCATGTGGCATGCATAATTCAAATGTGAAGTAAAAATATTATGTGTGTAAATATGCTTAATGGAATATAGTATATTTCCAATGGGCTTCCCAGGTGGCACTAGTGGTAAAGAACCCATCTCCCAGTGCAAGGGACCTAAGAGATGTGGGTTCAGTCCCTGGGTGGGGAATAATATCCTCTGGGGGAGTAAATGGCAACCCACTCCAGTACCTTGCCTGGAGAATCCCATGGACAGAGGAACCTACAGTCCATAAGGTTGCAAAGAGTTCAACACGACTAAAGTGACTTAGAACACATAGTTCTGATACAGTCCTTTCAAAACGATCTTGTTTTTTTTTCCTTATGAGTAATAATTTATTGTTTCTTCTCTATGTTCTGTCTTTATTCTGACATCTCCCCTAAACTCTCAAAAAGACCTGTAAAATCTCTCATAAAATAGTATATCAGGTAAACTATTAGCTCCATGATTTTCCATGAAGATATTCATGCTGGATATTCATCCTTTCCCTAATTTGGACTGAAAGCTTTTAGACTGGCTGCACAACTATTGTTCTGGAATTTTCCTTTGCTGTTATTCTGGAAACTTCCTTCATTTCTTTTATATGTTGGAGCTCTGACATCTTGGACCCCAAGTCTACCTCATCTTAACTGGAGCATGTTTTTTAGTAACTTCTGAGAGAAGGTCCTTTGAAAGTAAATATTTAAGTCCTTACATGCCTGAAAATGTTATTATTCTACTCTGATATTTGATTTAATGGTTGTATAGTTATGATTCTAGATTAGAATTTTTACCCTCTCCATTTTAATTTCAAAGGCATTTGTTCATTGAATTCTTGCTTTCAGCATTGCTTTATCAAATCCAATGCCCTTCTGCTCAACCTTTTTTCTAATGTAAACTGTTTATTTTGTATGGAAAGTTTTAGCCTCCTCTTTATTCTTGATTTTCTGAAATTCCATATCTGCGCCGGTGTGAATATTTTTGTAATCATTGAGCTCTTTCGAGATGGAAATTTGTGTCAGTCAGTTCTGGAAATTTTTCTTGTTATTATTTCTTTTCTAAATTCTCTGCCTTTATTTTCTTTGTTTTCTCATTGTGAGACTTTTAGTATTTGGCTACTTAAAGTCTTAGACTGAGTCTTTTTTGTTTCTTTTGAATTTTGTATTTTCATCGTGTATTAGTTATTATTGTGACAATAATGCTGCATAACAAACTTCTTTAGAGCTCAGTGTTATACAAAAACAAGTATTCATTTTCTTGCTCACTAGGCTGTAATTGGCTGGGGCTCCATAAGATTTGACTGGAGTCGGCTGGACTTGGCAGATCTTTTTATTTAAAAAAAAAAAATTCTGTTATAAAATGGAGCAAAAAGCAAAGAAGAATTTCTTGGAAATAAAAAATATGATTGCAAAAAATAGCAATAGAAAATCACCCAGAAAGAGCCCCCTGAAAAATGAAATATAGTATAAGTGTGAAAAATTCGATTTTATTTTCAGAAAATATGTCTTCCTTCCCCCCTGGAAAGTGGAGGATATTTTCCCACTCCATTGATGTTGGACTTGGACCAACATCAAGAATGTGTGACCTGGAAAAAAAGAGACAAAAAGAATGTGTGCCTGGAAAAAAACACATGCACCCCGATGCTCATAGCAGCACTATTTATAACAGCCAACACATAAAAGCAACCAAAATGTCCATCAACAGATGAATATATATCACATGTGTGTATGCTCAGTTTTGTCTTTGCAACCCATGGACTGTAGCTTGCCAGGTTCCTCTGTTCATGGGATTTTTTAGGCAAGAATACTGGAGTGGGTTGCCGTTTCCTCCTCCAGGGGATTGTCTCAGCCCAGGGACGGAACTCATGTCTCTTGCATCTCCTGCATTTTCAGGTGGAGTCTTTACCACTGCATCACCTGGGAGCCTTTACATATATATATATACACATACAGTAGAAAATATGCTGCTGTATATATGCTCAGCTATAAAAAAAGAAAAAAAGGAATGACATTTGCAGCAATGTGGATGCACCTAGAGGTTATTATTACTAAATGAAGTAAGTCAGAAAGAGAAAGACAAATGCCATATCACTTCTAGGTGGAATCTAAGATACGATACAAGTGAAACAAATTCATTGACATAGTAAAAAAAAAAAAACAAAAAAAAAACCTTATAGTTACCAAAAGGGAAAGGGGGTGGGGGAAGTATAAATTAGAAGTCTGAGATTAGCAGATACAAACTACAGTATATAAAATAGATAAACAACAAGGTCCTAGTGTATAGCACAGCGAAATATATTCACTATCCTGTAATAAACATAATGGAAAAGCATATGAAAAAGAATACATGCATGTGTCACTGAATATTGCTGTATACCACAAACTAACACAACATTATAAATCAACTATAATGCAATAAAATTTTTTTCATGAGTCAATATTGAATGACGACTAGACCCTATTCATAGACTTGAGTTCACATTTTAGATTTATCCATTGACTAAATTTGTGATCTTTTAAGAAATAAAGACATAGGATTTAGAGAAATTTCTAGTTGTGTCACTTCTTAAGTGGTCTCAAAGATCACAACATCTCAGTCTATATTCTCTCAGGTTTAAGTGTAGTTAAAAATATATGCCCTGCTTTCTGCACAACGTGATATAAAGATAATATTCATAAACATGCAGTACATTTGATAAATGTATAAAATTTGCTAAAAATAGATTTTACTTTAAGAAGGTATTAAATAGCTGGCACTGTGTTCCTTTCTTGTCAGTTTCTTTGCTGTGCGTGTGTAAGCAATTTTTCTGTTTGCACTTCCATTTAAATTCTCAGTCTCTCATTTTTCTTAAATGTCTACAGTAATATAATATGATTAGAACAAAAGCACAAATTGCCCTTATTATTAGCATAATTTTAAGTAATTGTAAATGTAACAAATATTTTAGGTGTATCAATGAAATTTTTCACTATTTTCCCATAGGTTATATACTGCTATGTAACAATTATAATTTTAATTCCATGTTCCTTTCATATGATTTTCAATGGTTATTGTAGAATATCTTGGCAAAATATAAATGAAATTCTAGCTAGTTTGGACAATTCTCCTTACTGCATTCTGTTTCTATATTGTGCAGGATAATCTAATATTCATGAGATCATAGAGCCAAATGCAATTATAATCTTTTCTCAGTTTGTAGAAGATTTCTGGTACTTTACATTGCAGACTCTTGTGGAGCCCCTACAGTTGTGTGGGGGCAGGAATAAACTTTTAACTATTTCCTCACTGATTTAGTTGACACAGTCTTCCAGGAAAAGCACCATCATCAACTTTATGACTGATCCTTATACTGAATTGAATATCTACTTTGAATCCACCAAAGGCCACTTTTAAATCAATTTATCTGCTTTTTATTTTCAGTATGATTTTCATGTCTAAACTAGTCATTCCAATTTTTATTCAATTGCCTGGAGATTTTAAAAGGAAATGGAAATGATAGGAGAAAGAATATTTATCAAATGCCTCTTTTCTGGCATTTTGTTAAATATTCTGAACCATTCATTTGAGAAAATATGAATATATAAATCTTGCCTTCTCCTGTCTTCATGGTTTAATAGAAAATTTTACAACAGAAAAGGCACATTTCAACACAGATTATGCCATGTTTTTAAACTCTTTATCTTTTGAAAACATTTTGAAATGTTCAGTTGGTAAAGCATAGAACCCCCCTGAGAATAGCAATTGCTTGTCTAGTTAATGCATGAAGCACTTTGAAGAGACTATTTGTGGATACTAGTTCAAAGTCATTGTAGATAATGTAAGTTCACCTTAATTGAACATTTGCTCTTGACAAATATTATTGTAAACCATATCACACCTATCTGGAGCTTCCCAGGTGGTGCAGGTGGGTAAAGGATCTGCCTGCCAGTGAAGGAGGCACGAGAGACCCAGGTTCAATCCCTGGGTTGGAGAGATCCTCTGGAGAAGGAAATGGCAACCCACTCCAGTATTTCTTGCCTGGGAAATCCCATGGATAGAGGAGCCTGGCGGGCTACAGTCCATGGGGTCCCAAAGAGTTGGACATGACTGAGTACACACACATATAATAACTATTCAGCTGCCCAGCTCTATAATATGGGCACTTTTACTATCCATATTTTACAGATGAGGGGATAAACCCTAAATGATACAGGTAAGAGGTGGTAGGTTCCAGACATCTGATTCCAGAGTCCCTGCTACTCACACTTCAGTACTACAGATGCCAGGCCTCATCAGTTAGTAGCTTAAAGAGGGCAAGTAAACAATCCTCTATCACCCATAACAACTGAAACTGTTTGGCTGTAAGAAAGCAAGCTTTGAGAATTCCTTCCAACTCAACAGGGACAGAAATACATCCTGGAACTCATAACTAATTAATCCAGGAGTCTTCTTGTAGCAAAAGACCCTGAAGTCTCAGCAGTGGATTGTCCAGGATCTGCAGTTAGTGAGAATTTCAAGGGACTTTCAAGATTTGCTACACATTATTTAAATATGTGTTGGTGGTTGAAGGATTACATATCACAACATACCTTAGTCCAAATTTCTAGACTCTGACCTCTGAAAGCAAACCATGAACCTAGAACCAGTGTATTTGACATAACTGGACATAACTGGGGCTTCCCTGGTGGCTCAGATGCTAAAGAATCTGATCTGCTTACAATGCAGGAGACCTGAGTTTGATGCATGGGTTGAGAAGATCCCCTGGAGAAGGCAATGGCTACCCACGCCAATATTCTTGCCTGGAAAATCTCATGGACAGAGGAGCCTGGAGGGCTACAGTCCATGGGGTCACAAAGAGTCAGACACGGCTAGTGACTAACACTTTCACTTTTCACTTTCACTCTGAAAAGCAAGACAGTGGGACAATGATTTTCTTTTTCTTTCTTCCAACAATTATGCATTAAAATATTGAATGAGGTCAAGTTCTATTCCAGTAATGGTTCAAGTTGAGTATAAAGTGCTCGATGCAACCAAAACTGTTCTCAGTTTCATTAGTGTGGTAGTCATGTGTCTCTGAGTTAAATTTCTTTAACAAATAAGCCTCAAATGGTGGTGGCTTAACCTAGAAAAGGTTTATTTTTGCTCATATAAAATCTGATGTGGATCTGGGTGAGTTTCTAGGCAGCTGTCTACCATGTGAGGTTCTGGAATCCAGGCTGCTTCTGTAATCACCAGACCAGAGCAGAAGAGAACAGGGTGGTTTTGTGACAGCTGTTTAGTGCTTTGGCCCTAAGGGACTCACATAACTTCTATTGACAAAGCATTGGTTAAAACTAGTCAGGAAGGCCTGTCTATGTATAAGGAAAGTATAAGCCCACTGTGAGCTTAAAGAAAGAGAAAACCAAAAGTTCCTCCCATATATAGATTACTGTTTCTAGGAGACTAAACAAAGAGTAAGCAAACACATTTATATTATAAAAGATAGTTATGAGTAGTTATAAACACTTTAATATGAGGAGTCTTATTTATGCATACACACACACAGAAGTCGCTCAGTCGTGTCCGACTCTTTGTGACCCCATGGACTGTAGCCCACCAGGCTCCTTGGTCCATGAGATTTTCCAGGCATGAATACTGGAGTGGGTTGCCGTTAAGAAAGCTAAAACTCAGGCAATAGTCTAGCAGCAGATATATTAAGAAAAGTGTTTTACCGAAGTTGACCCAGGGTTTCTCAGCCTTGGCCCTTTCAACAGTTTGTGCCTGGGGACTCTTTATCGTGGGGGCTTTTCAGTGCATTGCATGATGTGTAGCAGCATCCCCAATTCCTAATCACTAGGTACCTGTAGCCAGTACTCTTCCCTCAGCCAGAAGTGAGAACCAAATATCCCTCCACACATTCCCAAGTGACCCTGTGAAGGCAAAACCACCCTGCTATGGGAACCACTGGTTTGCACTACTCCTTGTATTTTTTTCCCAACATCAAACCTAGAGTTAATGCAGTAGCATGCATGTTTATATATCTTATTTACATCAGGGGCCCCCAACCTCTGCGGACAAATGCCTGATGGTCTGAGCTGGAGCTGATGTAATATTAATAGAAATAAAAGTGCACGATAAATGTAATACACTTGGGTCATCCTGACCCACCCATCACCCTGTCCTTGGAAAACTTGTCTTCCGTAAAACCAGTTCCCGGTGACAAAATGTTGGGGACCGCTGCTTTACAATATACAAAGCACTTTACACAACTTCATCTCAATCAAAATAACTACAAGAGAATGTGAACAAACAAGTTGAAAAAAGGCTAAATGCTTTGTCCGTGTCACAAGGGAGGCGACTCAACCAAAGCCCTTTCACTCTGGATTCATAAATGTTCCTAAGCGTTCATTGCTAACCTCCTGTGTGACAGCATTGTTCCAGTTATAGAGGATATAAAAATAAAAGATCGGCTCCTGCTCTCAGGAGACTCACAGTCTACTGAGTTAAAGAGACAATTTAATATGAAATTACATAGGTGGTAATTAAACTAAGTGCTCGATAGAAGGGCTTACAGCTCTTCAGAGGGAGGTACTACCCCTACTGAACTCTCAGAAAAGAGATGGAAATCCTGCAACAGAAAGGAAGGAATAATAGGAAGCTATGGAGCAGAGACTGCCGAATTTCATTTGAGTCACCGTGGGGGAAAAATGAACTAAAATATAGAGAAGCACAGAGCAGATCAAGAGGAAAGAAAATAATATTGTGAGCTGTGGGCGGGAAAAAGTGCCGCTAAGTCCTCAACCTGCAGGCAAGTGCTCTCTGAATGGTTGCAAGACCCAGGAACACCCTCACCTTGCAGGTTTTCTACAATGCTGATCCAAATGAATAATATCAAACCCAAAGAAGAAATCCTACTATAGGAGATCATTAAAAATTTTTTTTTTAAAGATTAAGCTTAAACAGTACATTTCTGAAGCAGAAAAAAAAAAGTGAATGATTAAGATTAGGTTTAAAGAAGGGCATCTTTCATATAAATGACAAGCAATATAATTTCTGAAAAATGAAGCCTCGTGGAAGGTCATTGGGCAGGTCATTCATTCCAGATTAGAGCTGTAATCACTTGGAATGAACTTGTTCTAACCTTCTGATTTATGTCTTAACATTTAAATGTCTCAATTGTTTTTCAGTTTAAGACTAATATTTTTTAAATGTGTATATTTATTAGCCTGAGTCTGATTCTCTGTCAGTGTGTGATCTCATAATTTGGCCAAACAAATGACTATAAGCTACAGAAAATACGCTTATTCTTTGGAACACCCACTAGTGATACTGGGGATAGTTACTGAGTTAAACATGTTTTAATTCCTTGTTGGGAAAGCAGAGAGGGTGCAAAGCTTACTTTCTCAAACAGAAACATCTAGGGCCTCAGGGCTCTTTATGCTTCCATTTCAAACAGCTCACTTCTCTCTGAGCCTTTACTCTTCTCGAGCTCCTTCTGCCATCACCCTTCACAACCAGCAAACAGAGAGTAATCTGTTTTCCTGTCCTGTATAATCTCACCACCTCAGGCTCACTCCACCCTCTAGTCATGTTCTGCCTGTTACCGAGTTTGAAATCATACCCTGTTTTGTCATCCTGAACAAATTCGTACTCCTCCTTACAACTTTTTCTGATCTTAGACATCAAAATTAGTCCCCACTTTTTGCATTCAACTCTTTATGCTGGGGTTACTACTGGAAGTTACAGCATTCCTTGTGTTGGTTGAGGGTAAATAATTCTTCACTCTAACCGACTACCTCCCCAGTTTCCCCACTTGCTCCCTTAAAGAAAAATATATAATGAATAGGGCATGTGTGCTAAGTTGCTTCAGTCATGTCTGACTGTTGGGACTTTAGCCTGCCAGTTTCCTCTGTCCATTGAATTCTCCAGGCAAGAATACTGGAGTCAGTTGACATTTCCTACTCTAGGGGGACCTTTCTGACTTGAGGATTGATTGACCCACGTCTCTTACATCTCCAGCATTGGCAGCTGGGTTCTTTACCACTAGTGCCACCTGGGAAGCTCAATAAATAGGGCACAATCTGCAAACTTGGTTGGAAAAATCTTGCAAAAGTAAAATTTGAAAGAACAGTAAAAAGGAAAAATAAAATCTATGAAGAAGAGAGCAGTTTAAAGAGAGGTAGATTGAAGGAAAAAAATAAAACTGTAAGACATAAAAATACATGGTGGTTAAACAATATGCTACTAAAGAGAGGTGGAAATTTGGGGGAAAAACTGAGGGGAGAAAGTGTCAGTTTCTTTATGATTTAGGTAGGGAAGAAGTACAGGTGTGTAATTCGAGGCAGACAACAGCCTCTGGGTTGAATTTCCCCAGAGGCACCCCCACTGAGTGCCTGAAAGTCCTCAGGAGACTGGCTTCCTGTGATACTGAGATTTATAATAAGATGTGTACATTTGGTCTTCTTCCCAGTTTCTGGCACAGACATCCTGAAACCTTTGGAATTTCTTAAGTGATAAGAGCAGTAAAAGTGTCTATTGTTAAATTAATGAGATGGCTTTTGGAAAACTCCTAAGGTTGAGGGCTGGTTGCCCAGGGAGTGAACCAAAAGATTAGAGGACTGGAACTTTCCATTCCAACCCAACCTCTTGGGAGAGAAAGAAGCTGGAGATTGATTTCAGTCATCAGTTGATTCAATCAATTATGTCTATGTAATGAAGCCTCTGGACTTCCCTGGTGGCTCAGTGGTAAAGCAGTTGCCTGCCAATGCAGGAGACAAGGGTTCGATCTATGAGTCAGGAAGATCCCCTGGAGAAGGGCCTGGCAACCCACTCCAGTATTCTTCCCTGGAGAATCCCAAGGACAGAGGAGCCTGGCGGGCTACAGTCTGAGGTTGCAAAAGAGTCCAACATGACTTAGCGACTAAAACAACATGAAGCCACCATAAATACCTCAAAGCACAGTGTTAGGAGAGCTTCAGCACTGGTGAACATGTGGACAATTGGAGAGAGTATTGAGCCCAGAGAGAGCATGGAAATCGCCCTTTCCTGTGTTCCTTTCCCTATGTGTCTCTTCCATCAGGCTCTTTCTAGTTATGTCTTTTTATAATAAATCAGTGATCTAGTAGGTAAAATGTTTCTCTGTGTTCTATGAGTTGCTCTAGCAAATTAATTGAATTCAAAGAAGGAGTTGTTGGAACTGAGCCAATCAATCAAAAGCCCAGGTTGTCACATGGGCTTCTGACTGTCATCTGAAGCTGCACTGAGGGCAGTCTTGTGGGACTGAGTTCTTAACCTGTGAATCCTGATGCTGTCTTCCGGTAGACAACAGTCATGTACGGTTGTGAGAGCTGGACCATAAAGAAGGCTGAGTACTGAAGAATTGATGCTTTCAAACTGTGGTGCTGGAAAAGACTCTTGAGAGTCTCTTAGACAGCAAGAAGATCAAACCAGTCAAGCCTAAAGAAAATCAACCCTGAATATTCATTTGAAAAACTGATGCTGAAGCTGAAGCTCCAACCCTTTGGCCACCTGATGCGAAGAGCTGACTCATTGGAAAAGACCCTGATGCTGGGAAAGATTGAAGGCAGGAGGAGAAGGGGACAACGGAGGATGAGATGGTTGGATAGCATCACCAACTCAATGGACATGAGTTTGAGCAAACTCTGGGAGATAATGAAGGACAGGGAAGATTGGCATGCCACAGTCCATGGGGTCACAAAGTGTCGGACACGACTAAGTGACTGAACAACAATCACAGCTGGTGTCAGAAAATTGCTTGGTCATGAGGGGAAAACCCTCCAAAACACATTGTTCCTGATCAAAAACCTTTCTTCCCCTGCACCCAGAGAAGGGAAGCCTTGAGCTATTATGGGAATGGAGGTGGGAAAGACCTCAGCCTTAGTGTCTGAAGTTTTATTGAATTGTCCTTATTAGCCTAGGGTTGAAAGCTCTGCAACTTCTAGCTGTGCAATCTTGAACAATTTACTTACACTCTTTAAGCCTCTTTGAGTTAACCCCCTGAAAGTTTAATAAGCATCTTAGGAAATAAAAGAGATTGAGCAATTGCACAATTTCTGATATGGAATAGATACTCAATAGAGGACAAGCTCCTGCCATTTCTCACCATGACAGGCAACTTGAATGGTGGGTAAAGCACTGAGTTAGATAAAACTAGACTCAAGTCCACACTGATTTAGACCTAGGCCATATTCAAACCTATCCCTTGCAAATGTGGAATCTTGATCATGTTAAGTAATCTTTACTACCCATACTTTTCTCAGTTTTAGAAGAAACTTAATAAAATACATCTCCAAGAGGTCTTATGAGGATTAAAGTAAGGATCAGACATACTGTTTATATAGCCCTTAGCATAGTTGCTGACCTGGACTAAATTGAATAAATTCTAGCCAATATTATCAGTACTCCAGCAATTATTTAGGTTTCTTGCCCTTCATTAAGCTTTCTCAGGCTGATGATCAATGAAATAATTTAGTTCACAAAAATACATTTCATTCTCATTATGGGTGAAGCACTAGGCCAGACGTTGAGGGGAATCACAGAAAAACAAAAGATCACGCCTGTCTTCAAAGTATTCACAGTCTCATGGAGTGAACAGACATGTACTTATTAGCAGGAAAATAATAAATAGTTGCAAAATGAGAGGAGAAAGGGTTAATTCTTAACATAGAGCTCCAAAGTTCCCCAGAAAGCTGTTTGTAAGGCTGAGTAGCATTCTAAAGACAGAAGGTAGAGAAAGGGTGACCTAGGAATTTTTAAAGACTTTGTAGCAATACTAAATATGAGATGCTTGATGTGTTTGGAGAGTAGCTGATTCTTGGGGTGTGTGTATCTGTTGCAGGTTGCTGTCAATAATCATATACTTGGCTGTTTTCTTTTCCAATGGTGGGAGCTGTTTCTTATTCAATTATATATTTCACACAACCCCTGATGGTATCTTGCACAAATGAATTAAATTGTGCAATGAATGAATTAAATTGAAGATACTTTCACATTAGATTTTAATTTCCCAAATATCCTAAGGTTTATTGCCTTTTTTCCCATAATGTTTATTTTATAGACTCATCCCAATTAATATGCTTAGGTATCTCTATTGAAAGTGTTTCAGAAATAATGACAGCAAAAATTTAAAAATTTTCCTAGCAATTTACTTGACTCGAAATTGTTCAGCCTTCGTACTAACTTCTGTAAAAAAAAAAACAAAACATGTAACAATTTAGACACCACCCTAGCTTTTGATTCATACTGATAATTATGAGGTTTCTTCTAATCAAGGAGCAGTAACCAAGGAGTATCACCTCTTTGAGCGAAGGATCTGGAGGTGGAGATGGAGAGAAGCGGTCATTTCCCTAGCAAAGAGGTGGCTTATCCAGAGATGCACAAATGTTAAAACAGGAGTGAGCAAAAGACCAGTGAGCCATGTCCTCATCAAATGAACTCAGCCGGATTATTCACTACTGACCTACCCTGCCTACGAATGAAGGGGAGGAGGGAGGAGGGAGAGTGAAAGCAAAGAAGTCATGCTGTTTGTTTTAGGTGTCACACAGGCAAGAACACGCTTTAGAATTAGGGGTATTGCCAGAGGCAGTCAATCCTCAAATGTATTTGAATCAATTTTGTTTGATTAAGAACATAATTTTAAAAAAAGGATTATGAGATTCCAAGGATTATTATTTCAATGTTTACTTTATATTACACATGAAATATTACCTTGTCAGCTGACCTTGAATTTTATCTAGCGTGTCCTTCGAGCATCAAGCTTTTCCTTACTCCTGGATCACACTCTCCTCCAGCTACCACCTTTTCTCTCTTTCCATTTCCTCCCCTCCCCTGCTCATTTATAGGAAAAAATGACGAAAGTTGTCTCTCCTTAGTTCTCTTCCGCTGGTAAAGACAATAGTTTTCTTCCCAGAATTGGTCCACTGGGCAGCTCTGGGTTCTCGTCTCACTGGATCTTGCACTGATACACTCTTGTCTCTTCCTACTGAGCTGTTTCTCTCTGGTTGCCCTCCGCCCTCTTCAGTTGCTCTTTCTCAGACTTTTGTGATTCCCCATCACCTTCAATAACCACAATATGGTGATGTTTCTTGGGGATCCTGGTTCTCTTCTTTACTTGCATGACTCCCTAGGTAATATCATCAAGACTTATGGTTTTATAGGTTGTCTGTATTTTTTTTTGACTCTGAAATGTTCACCCTTGATATATCTCTGAACTCCACTCTTTTGTATCCACCCACCTACTTCAGTTCAGTTCAGTTCAGTTCAGTCGCTCAGTCATGTCCGACTCTTTGCAACCCCATGAATCGCAGCACGCCAGGCCTCCCTGTCCATCACCAACTCCCGGAGTTCACTGAGACTCACGTCCATTGAGTCAGTGATGCCATCCAGCCATCTCATCCTCTGTTGTCCCCTTCTCCTCCTGTCCCCAATCCCTCCCAGCATCAGTCTTTTCCAATGAGTCAACTCTTTGTATGAGGTGGACAAAGTACTGGAGTTTCAGCTTTAGCATCCACCTACTTGCTGCTGCTGCTAAGTTGCTTCAGTTGTGTCCAACTCTGTGTGACCTCATAGACGGCAGCCCACCAGGTTCCCTCGTACCTGGGATTCTCCAGGTAAGAACACTAGAGTGGGTTGCCATTTCCTTCTCCAACGCATGAAAGTGAAAAGTGAAGTGGCTCAGTCGTGTCCGACTCTTCGCAACCCCATGGACTGCAGCCTACCGGGTTCCTCTGTCCATGGGATTTTCCAGGCAAGAGTACTGGAGTGGGGTGCCATCACCCTCTCTGATCCATCTACTTACCATGGCCTAAACCAAACTCTCAATTCCCACCCACAACTTGTTCTTCCATAATGTTTCACCATCTCAACAGTCATCCCCGCTTTTCTGTTGTTCATGCCCCAAATCTTGGAGCTATCCTTGACTCTGTGTCTTTCTTACTCCCTACATCTAGTCTGCTATTCATTATCTTAGTCAGGATTTTAAAATAGTTTCTAATTGCCTGCTATATATCTGGTACTCTTCTGGGAGCTGCAGATACAGAAGAGAATAAAGCAGACAAAAGCCCTGCCTTCAAGTTTTGGTGACTTAAAATGGATCCACAGTCCAGTCAACTTTTGTCTCCCACACATCACAATCACTATCACCCTAGACAAAACCATGCACATCTCCCTGGATTAGTACAAGAGCCTCATGCTTCCACTTGTGTGGAAGCGTTCTCTTCTCTCCTCTCCATAGTTCTCTTCTTTCCATACTAGTCAGAATGATCACCAGGAGTGCTCAGTCACTCAGTCGTGTCCAAATCTTTGCAGGCGTATAGACTGTAGCCCACCAGGCTCCCCCCATCCATGAAATTTTCCAGGCAAGAATACTGAAGCAGGTTGCCATTTCCTATTCCAAAGGATCTTCCCCACCGAGGGATGGCACCCTCATCTTTTGCATCTCCTGCATTGGGAGGTGGATTCTTTACCACTAGTGCCACTTGGGAAGCCCAGTCAGGGTGATCATTTGGAGGCATACGTCACATGATGCCTTTCCTCTTCTCATAACGCTCTAGTGGCTCCTCATCTCATTTAGACAAAAATCCGAAGTCCATCACAACACCCACAGGGCTTTCTGTGGCCAGGGTCCTGCTATTGCTCTGATGTCCCCTCCCTGATGTTGTTCCAGTCACATCAGCCTCTTTGCTCTTCCTTTCAACACTTTAAACCACTTACTGCATGTGACTTTATTCATGCTGCTTGGCACGTGTCTGCACTTCAGATGGTCCCTAAAGCATCACCTTACTGAGCAGGCTTTCCCTGATCTTTAATATAAAAGAGCATTCATACCTTCATCACTCTGTATTCCCCTCTCCTATTTCATGTCTGTCTGTATGAATGTATGTCTTGGCAGCCTCTTCCATCTAGAATGTAAGCCTTTGAAAGGACTTTGTTTAGCTTGCTGCTGTATCTCCATCTCCCAGAGCAGTGCCTGGAAAATACTATGCACTCAATAAATATTTACTGAATTATCTTCAGTCCTGGGATTCTACAGTTTGTTAATTTACGAGTGTGTTAACATAAAGTCCCTTTGGATCAAGTGTCTGCATTTGCGAGTCAACAAACACCGGATAAGTGTGACGTCCATGGCCCAGGAGCAGAGTGACTCAGCTGCCCTGTGACCCCATAACCTTTTGCTCTATCAAAATTAATCATAAACTATCAAATCTGAAAATGAAAGTATCCCATCGCATTGTTATGGCTGGTTTCTCATATTTGCTAAACTATGAAACAGAGAGCCTATTGTAAATATGCAGTGACAAAAGTCCCTGGGAGGTGGTACAGGTGATTATCAGTCAGTGATTTATAATCCTTTATATCAAATTAATCTCTGGAAATTAGGCATGTGGATACACAGTGAAGAGAGCTGATCTATGTACAAGGGGTGGGGGGTGGGTAAAAGCATGCACTTTGATTCTTAGATAGTGAACTATGTAGAACACTATTTCAGTCTATCATGAAGGCAAGAGCAGTTGGGAAATCCTGGATGAAAGGCCCATATGCAGATACTTTCAGGAAAAAAAAAAAACAAAAACAGTAATGTGGGTGCCCTGAAAGGACTAATTTAAATAAAAGATGAGTATTCTTGCAATCAGACCATTGATCTTATTCAACTTCTACTACCCGATTCACCTCCACCTCGATCCAGCCGTGTGGCACATTTGACCATTCTACGTTTCCTTTGGTAGCTCCAAACTTTTACATGTACTTTTATATGCTTTGTCTGCCCTTGCCCCATAAACTGCACACCTCAAATTCTGTCTGTAAGATCCAGTTCCAATCCAAAATTCTGATAAACTCTCTTCTGAATCTTATGATCAATTTCGTTGCTTTGTCTCCTCTATCGTCGTATCCATTTGTACAATGTGTCTGT
The DNA here is from genome assembly GCF_003369695.1 of Bos indicus x Bos taurus. Classification (NCBI taxonomy): domain Eukaryota; kingdom Metazoa; phylum Chordata; class Mammalia; order Artiodactyla; family Bovidae; genus Bos; species Bos indicus x Bos taurus. Next base: position 83,798,816 of record NC_040084.1, on the reverse strand, counting down.
TACAGAACCTCAGTGCATTAACTGGCTTGTGACTTTAGCACATCTCTGTTGGCTTCTTGAAGATAAGAAATATTTTCATTATTGTTGTGCCTCTAGCACCTAACCTAATGTCCTCTTATAGTGAAATACCTTCTCATAACTTTGTTGAAATTAAGAAAATAGCCTTAAGTATTATGCCTTCTACAAAGCGTATTTTAAACTTTCAAAGAAGCTACCATAATGCAAGCCTATTGGTATAAAACATGATATATAAAAATGATCTTTTTAAATTTATCTCAGAAATACAGACTAGTGTGCTGCTGCTGCTGCTAAGTCGCTGCAGTCGTGTCCGACTCTGTGTGACCCCATAGACGGCAGCCCACCAGGATCCCCCGTTCCTGGGATTCTCAAGGCAAGAACACTGGAGTGGGTTGCCATTTCCTTCTCCAGTGCATGAAAATGAAAAGTCCAAGTGAAGTCTCTCCATCGTGTCCGACTCTTTGCGACCCCATGGACTGCAGCCTACCAGGCTCCTCCATCCATGGGATTTTCCAGGCAAGAGCACTGGAGTGGGGTGCCATTGCCTTATCTGCAAACTAGTGGAGTAGATCATAGTGTTTTTCTAATTTTGGGAAGCACCTGTTTACAATAACCTAATGCCTTTTCACTGCTTTTTCTGTAAAAGAGCATCAGTTCAGTCATCCTCACAAGATTCTCTACTAAATAGGAAGAAAATGGTGATTTCCAGATAAATTTTCATCTTATGTTGGGTTTATAAATGCTAGAACTAAAGCGTTGACTGGTAGAATGGCTTACTCAGTTATTAAATATGATATAATTACCTATTTTTTTAATTTCCCTTTTAGAACTTCATCTTTAGTTTGGTACCTCTCTTGGTAATATCTGGATACTGAAAAAACTTTTAGTTTCAAAACAACAATCATTAACTGTTCCTCGAATGTGTTAGAAGTAATCTCTTCCATATCTCTTTTTTCCCCTTTTTTTCAACAATGACCAGATTCTGCTTCATATTATTATTATTACTATTAGCTTTTCAACTCTTATCTGTGAATCTGGCCTCATTTTTAGATGTTTAAGAATCTGAGCCTAGAAGAGAGAGCTTTCAGGACATGGACTGTTGTTCATTTTTATAAACTCCTAATTCTAGAAGGCACTTCACCTTTGTAAGCTGCCTGTGTGAGATTCTTTGGAATCTTTTGGATCCTGATGAGACAGGAACGTCAGGACATTAAGAGAAAAACAAAGGCCTATATTCTCCTTTTATTGCCATTAACCGTGATGCTAAATACTCCACAGCCAGCCCCTGAAATGTTGTCAGCCCCCTGTGTGGGTGAGATTTTTCAAAGCTCACATGTGCTTAGACACCTCGGGGTGGGTGGAGCTGCTGTGGATAAAGCTGTCGCTATGTTCTCAGTCTGTAGCCAAACCCACAGGGAAGCCCACTAGTAGATCCAGCAGTGGGAAGGTGTTCTCCTCACTTCTATTTTAGGACCCGGGGTAGGATCAGGGCTTCCATGGTAGCATCCAGTTCTAATTATTGATTGCCTTATTTGAGCTACAAAGGGACACGTTTTCCCCTCCTATTTGTAGAACTGTAAAACACCAGCCAGCATGATGTCTCAACAACAACAAAAACTATTTCCACAGCTTTGCACACACCCTTTTCTTCCCTAACAGCAGATAGAAAAAACATGAGGACATATTTGTGCATGCTAAGTTGCTTCAGTCACATCTGACTGTTTATGATCCTATGGACTATAGCTTGCCAGGCTCCTTTGTCTGAGGGATTCTCCAGGCAAGAATGCTGGAGTGGGCTGCCATGCTCTCCTCTAGGGGATCTTCCCAACCCAGGGATGGAATCCAAGTTTCTTATGTCTTCTGCATTGGCAGCCCAATTCGTTACCACTTGCGCCCCCTGTTGTTGTTCAGTAACTCAGCCATGTCCAGCTCTTTTCAACCCCATGGACTGCAGCACGCCAGGCTTCTTGTCCATCACCAGCTCCTGGAGCTTGCTAAAACTCATGTCCATCAAGTCGGTGATGTCATCCAACCATCTCATCTTCTGTCATCCCCTTCTCTTCCTGCCTTCAATCTTTCCCAGCATCAGAGCCTTTTCCAATGAGTCAGTTCCCCTTGGGAAGCCTGTTAACCTCCTGGACTCCTATGAGAAAGGAAATCATTTCATACCCTGGCAGGGGCCTCAGGTCTCAAGTAGAGTAGTACTCACAGCATCTGCCTAAGAAAGCACTCAATCTATATTGACAGAATTAAATTATTATTTCATCCCTTGCTCCTTCTGCTTCACCATACAACTGAGTTCACCACAGCACACAACTCAGGTGCTTAAAGATGTTAAATAAAATAAATTTGTTAACCACTTCTTAAGAGCTGCTGAAATTAGTGACTGGAATTCCCATCTTTGCCCATCTGAATTTTAGGGGCCCTGGTCCATTTTGGGACAACAGGTCATATTTGGTTGCTGTTTAGTTGCAAAGTTGTGTCCGACTTTTTGCAACCCCATACTCTGGGACCTCTGACTCTTAGGAGACTGACATGCGGTCTGTAAAGCCATGTCCACCAAGCATTGTGTATACACTGGATCATGGTTCAGCTACCATCATGTCGAAGGTTTCTGCAGTAATTTTTGACATTAATGTACAAGGCAAGCTTTATAAGACTGAAGTCTGCAAAGAGAAAGGAATTACTCATTTAATCTCCAGTTAGGGCTCCTATAATCAGTTTTTTATTCCTTTTAGGGAAATTTCTTTTAGACTGAAATGGTCTTAAGGTTTTGAGTAAAGACTCAATTATCATCAAATCTGAGTTCTTTAGATTTGTAGTGCCATGCCTGGGTGTTTGTGGGCTTTCTTAGTAGCTCAGATGATAAAGAATCTGCTTGCAATACAGGAGACCCTGGTTCGATTCCTGGGTTGGGAAGATCCCCTGGAGAAGGGATAGGCTACCCACTCCAGTATTATTGGGCTTCAAAAGAATCTGCCTGTAATGAGGGAGACCTGGGTTCCATCCATGGGTTGGGAAGATCCCCTGGAGGAGGGGATGGCAACCCACTCCAGTATTCTTGCCTGGAGAATCCCACAGACAGAGGAGCCTGGCGGGCTACAGTCCACAGGGTCGCAAAGAGTTAAACACAACTGAGCGACTAAACACACACGTGCTGTAGCCTGCCAAGCTCCTCTGTCCATGGGGATTTCCTAGGCAAGAATACTGGAGTGGGTTGCCATTTCCTTCTCCAAGGGATCTTCCTAACTGAGGCTGACTTCATTGCAGTTTGCAAAAAATAAAAAAGTAACTCATTCTTTCCCCTGAAGGTCTACTTCTCTAAGAAGCCTATGGCATGTCTCAGGGCTCCTAGCCACTGCTATCTCCCTTGGGGATCCACATTTTCTTGCCAGAATTTATGAATATATTTTGATAAACTTTTGACCTTTTCATTTTGTCCTTGTCTCCCACTGCTGCTACTGTTAAGTTGCTTCAGTTGTGTCCAACTCTGTGCGACCCCATAGACGGCAGCCCACCAGGCTCCCCCGTCCCTGGGATTCTCCAGGCAAGAACACTGGAGTGGGTTGCCATTTCCTTCTCCAATGCATGAAAGTGAAAAGTGAAAGTGAAGTCGCTCAGTCATGTCTGACTCTTTGCGACTCCATGAATCACAGCACACCAGGCCTCCCTGTCCATGACCAACTCCTGGAGTCTACCCAAACCCATGTCCATCAAGTCGGTGATGCCATCCAGCCAGCTCATCCTCTGTCACCCCCGACTGTTCCTGCCCTCAATCTTTCCCAGCTTCAGAGTCTTCCAATGAGTCAACTCTTCATGTGAAATGGCCAAGGTATTGGAATTTCAGCTTCAACATCAGTCCTTCCAATGAACACCCAGGACTGATCTCCTTTAGGATGGACTGGTTGTATCTTCTTGCACGTATACATATATCCATTCTTCCCCAAATTCCCCTCCCATCAACCGCCACATAACACTGAGCAGAGTTCCATGTGCTATACAGTAGGTCCTTGTTGGTTATCCATTTTAATTATAGCAGTGTTACATGCCCATCCCAAACTCCCAAACTATCTCCTCCCCCCATCCTTCCTCCCCTGCAACCATAAGTTCATTCTCTAAGTCTGTGCAGACTGTAAATATTAATGTGGTCTGGAGATTGGGGGAAACAAGACAACTTTTATCCATGGGCTGTAATCTAGGGAGAGCTAGGTTATTTTGGGGGGGAAATTACTGCTAAACAGAATTTAATGTCATTGCTTTGGACAAATGCACTAGATGGAATCAGAATTGTTAACCCCTCTGCTCTCTATTTACCAGAATTCCTGAGAAGGCCAACGTGGATTGTATAGAAAATAGTCATTTCCCCAAACGTAACTTTTTACATATTTCCTGAACCTATTTGTGACCCTAATCCTACTGTTGAAATGAGACTATAGAGGTGACGAGGCTTGGATGAAGCTATCAAATCCTCTCAGTGATTTATTGTTCTGTGACGTTCTTTGAAATCATTATTTGATGCTTTGAGAAAAGAGTATCCCAACCACCCCTTACCGGTAGCTCATTAATTTAAAAATCAGTCTTTCATGTTTGGGGAAATCTGGGTCTCTAATAATAGCAATGTTGGACAGGTTTTTCATCTAGTATCCTTTGAGGTGGAGGACAGAGAAAAGTGCCTACAATTTTTTATCAAATTTAAATCTTAATACAATACAAAAACAAAAACAATAAATTGTTGCAGGATGTTCTGAGATAGCTGTCACAACCATCAGAGTAGAATTTTTGTTGGAAGTTGTTAAGGCATAGATCTCAATTGATTTGTGGAGTGAGGGCTGGAGGTATTTTTCTGTTTTAAAATCCAGACAACTGTCCTCAAAGTAAATGTTACTCATTTTGATGAAAACGGCTGGGCTTTTTTTTTTTTTTCTTGAACTATCAAAATTAAATTAACTTTATGAGTTTAATTTGTAAAATCATCTGAATTACATTAACTCCAAAAATCATTGGATACAGTATCATATGAATTAATTCCCCTATAAGATTTTAGGAAATGACACCAAAGTACCTCCAGCTTGAGGCCTTCAATAAATCATGCTAATTGCCAAAATAATTCCATCTATTTTAACTGATTTGGGTTATGCCTGGTTAGTGATGGTTTGGGCTTCACTTGTGGCTCAGCTGGTTAAAGAACCTGCCTGCAATGTGGGAGAGCTGGGTTCGATTTCCCAGGTTGGGAAGATCCCCTGGAGAAGGGAAAGGCTACTCACTCCAGCATTCTGGCCTGGAGAATTCCATGGACTGTATAGTCTGTGGGGTCACAAAGAGTCGGACACGACTGAGTGACTTTCACTTCACTTCACTTCAGTGATGGTTAGTGTTCTTTATTTAGAGCTTAATTTAGAATTACCCACAAAGATCATAAGGGAGATAGGACAGTTTTTCAACTATCCTAATGTGATGAAAGTGGAAGGCTTTGTTTCATGGTTTTGTGTTCAGAAGAACCTAGGCTGAGGTATATTTAGACTGTTCCTGCTTCCTGCTGTGAAAGGAAATCTCAGGGCAGACTTTTTCCTTTGTTATGGCACTGACATCACCAAACTGTTCAGCTAGGAATTACACGTTTTGCAATTAACATGCTTTTCCTATTTACAATATAAATTATGGTTTAATTAATATGGTCTTACACAATTCCCCTAGATATTATTTTTTATGCTTTAAGAATCATTTCGCTTGTCTGTTTCTTAATATTAAGCTATCCAAGAGTGACTTTGAGACAATCTCATCAATATCTTTGAGTGTTTCTGAAACTTGTTCATTTTATTGGTGGGAATAGACAACATGGGGGGCAGTTGGACTGAAGAGTGTTTCTTGCATCAGCTCTGGTAGTTGTTTGTGCTCTGTATCCCTCACTGATTCTTCTCCAGATCTCAACTACAAATATTCTGCTCCCTCTCCTATAGCTCTGTCCAGAGTGCTACTCGTTGTCTTAAGAGTCATATTATTTTTAGTAGCTCAGTCAGGGGTTTAGGGATACAGTTTGAACAAATGCTACAAATCAAATAAAGAAATCCCAAGTGTTTCAGCCTCCCTGGCTTCTGACACTGCAGCAGAGAGGCAGATGATGAGGAAGGCAGTTCAAATCTCACCAGCATTTGCAGCACATGGCTCAGGGGGGCTCCTACATCTTCTCTCTTACTGGATCCTAAATGTCTCTCCTCACGAGTGTTCTAGCACCAGCCCTCTCTCTCTCTCTTTTTTTTTTTTCCTTACGGGAGATTGATCACTCTTCACATGATGTATCTCCACAAGAGAAGATACTTCAGTGCAGAGGTTTTCTTCCTCAATGGTCTCCCAGATAGACTTAGAGGTGGCAGTAGATTTGCTTTCCAAACTGCAGCTTGTCAGAGGGCATATCATAGAGCCAGCAGAATCTTCCTTTTTCTTTGAAAATAGAAGCATTTTCTCTGTAACCTATTTTAATGTACTCCAGTGATTCCCTTCAAATCTGCTATGTAAGAAAATGGATAGCCAGTGGAGCCCATGCGATATGTGGGTGATAGAGAGGTGGAGACTACTGTTTACTTCTTCAGGGGAGATAAACCCATGATCTGCAGTTAGAACATAGGGTCCCGACATTCTGACACATAGTGTGTTGGTTGGGGAAAAACCGTTATGAACTGTATGTCTGTGCCCTGCACCATAATTCTTAGGTTGAAATCCTAGCCTCTCATGTGATATCTTGGAAGCTGAGGTCTTTGGGAGGTGATTAAATCAGGAGGGCAGACCTTCATGGAGAGAATTAGTGCCCTCATAAGAGACACCAGAGAGTTCTCTCACCCATCTCTACCATGTGAGGACACGTTGAAAAGACAGACATCTAAGAAGAAGGGAGAAGGCTCTCACCAGATCTGCCAACCCCTTGATCTTGGACTTCCCAATCTCCAGAACTGTTAGAAACAGATTTCTGTTGTTTATAAGCTACCCAGAGTATGTTCCTTTGTTATAGCAGTCTGAACAGACTAAGACAAAAATAATTTTGTGTACTGCATCATCTCAGTATTACTCCCAGAACTATCATGTCGGCTGAAACCAACACAGTAGCAATCTCCCTCTCCTTCTCTTTCTTTCTCCCTGCCTCCCTCACACACACACACACACACTCAGACATATATAGACTTTCTAAAACTGGACTCAGAAACTCTTGCTTTTAATGGAGAGTGCTTTGATTAAAGACAAGATGCAACCAACTTTCTTCAGCACTTTTCCTGTTTTAGTGTTTAAGACATGCCTCCTTTAGGGAATCTTACTAAGAGGAATCCTCTTTATTTCCTATTCATTTAGTTATGTGCATTCATTTAATTATCAGTTTGGAAGTGTGGCTGTGTGCCAGTTGCAATGTAGAATAAGATTCTTCCAGCTCCTATCCTATTCTTGGTGCTTCGAGGATAGTCTAAGTCGAATACGAATAGAGAAAGTAGAGTCAGTATTTCATCTTAGAGATTAGCATGGGGTCTAAATAAAAGGCAGGTTAAGGTACACATTCCACTTTAAATATTGGTGATTTAAAAATACAATTTTATAATAAAAAGATCTTAATTTTTCTACTTGCTAAAAATGATCAAATACAGCTGTTCAATTTATAGGCAAAGTGAAGGAAACTGTGCAATTTTGAAGATCTGTTGGACAGTTTATTTATCTTTTTAATAACCTCATTAAGGTGTATCCAGCACCTAGGTGTACCCCTTACTATTTTCTAGAATTATCTTTCTTACAGTTGTTAGATTGAATTATTGGTTTCTCCTCCTCCTTTATTACTATTTTTTCTATTTTCTATAAATCTTTCTGTAACATCTAGTATTTCTGCTTTATTGACTATGCCAAAGCCTTTGATTGTGTGAATCACAACAAACTCTGGAAAATTCTGAAAGAGATGGTAATATCAGACCACCTGACCTGTCTCTTGAGAAACTTATATGCAGGTCAGGCAGCAACAGTTAGAACTGGACATGGAATAACAGACTGATTCCAAATAGGAAAAGGAGTACGTCAAGGCTGTATATTGTCACCCTGCTTATTTAACTTCTATGCAGAGTACATCATGAGAAAAGCTGGGCTGGAAGAAGCATAAGCTGGAATCAAGATTGCCGGGAGAAATATCAATAACTTCAGATATGGAGATGACACCACCCTTTATGGCAGAAAGTGAAGAAGAGCTAAAGAGCCTCTTGATGAAAGTGAAAGAGGAGAGTGACAAAGTTGGCTTAAAATTCAACGTTCAGAGAACTAAGATCATGGCATCCAATCCCATTACTTCATGGGAAATAGATGGGGAAACAGTGTCAGACTATTTTTCTGGGCTCTAAAATCACTGCAGATGGTGATTGCAGCCATGAAATTAAAAGACACTTAATGACCAACCTAGACAGCAAGCACATTAAAAAGCAGAGACATTACTTTGTCAACAAATGTCCATCTAGCCAAGGCTATGGTTTTTCCAGTAGTCATGTATGGATGTGAGAGTTGGACTATAAAGAAAGCTGAGCACAGAAGAATTGATGCTTTTGAACTGTGGTGTTGGAGAAGACTCTTGAGAGTCCCTTGGACTGCAAGATGATCCAACCAGTCCATCCCAAAGGAAATCATTCCTGGGTGTTTATTGGAAGGACTGATGTTGAAGCTTAAATTCCAATACTTTGGCCACCTGATGTGAAGAGCTGACTCATTTGAAAGGATCCTGATGCTGGGAAAGATTGAGGGCAGGAGGAGAAGGGGATGGCAGAGGATGAGGTGGCTGGATGGCATCACTGACTCAATGGACATGAGTTTGGGTAAATCCCAGGAGTTGGTGGTGGACAGGGAGGTCTGGCATGCTGCAGTCCATGGGGTCGCAAAGAATCAGACATGACTGAGTGACCGAACTGAACTGAGCTCAACAGCTAGTACAATCTTCCCTTTTGCTAATTATTGCATTAAAAGTTTAAAAATTGAGTTTCATTTGAAAAATACTGAATTGGGTCTTCCCTGGTGATCCAGTGGTTAAGACTCAGAAAGTTAACTTTCACTGCAGCAAGGCACAGGTTCAAAAAGTTAACTTTCACTGCAGCAAGGCACAGGTTCAAACCCTGGTCAGGGAACTAATGGTTGCATGCTGCATGTTGTGGGCAAAAAAAAATTACTGGCTTACTAGAACTAGTAACATAATAAAACTTGATGGCAGTTATATCTAGATAATTTATGGAAGCCTAGGAATTGACAAGTAATAACACTGGAGAATTGTTGAAAGTTTTTAAAATAAAATTTAGCACAAAATTAAAGTATTATATTTCAGAATTAAAATAAATTATGGGCATACTTGCATATGTATACACATTTACAGTCATTTTTCAAAAGATCTAGGCAATATATATTATGTTAGGCATCCTTTTTATTGAAAGCTCAGCATATTACACATTTTTAGGGGATACTGTGATCACTTTGACCATTATTATTATTTATCTTTTTATGTAAAGCTTCTAGTAATTTTTATGTCAGGTAGAGCTGTATCTAGCATTAAATTTCCATATAAATATTTTCCATTTTAATTGAATGTGGATACATTCTTAATAGACAAACATTTATCATGTGCTTTTTCTGTGCCAGATACACTGATTGTCAAATGAAAAATGACTTATGGGACTGGGAATGCCTAGCCTATAACAGGCAAGATTGATGCAGGCCTCTATGACATTGTTCGCATATTTGAAGAACTGGCTGTAGATAAGAGATTCACTTTACACAGTGTAGCTCCAGAAGCAATAATATTCATTTTTCATTCAGTAGACATTTATGAGAAACTTCCTTGTGCCAACCGTTGTCATAGATGCTGGAGATACCAAGGTGAATAAGACATTTTCTGCTCTTAAGAAGCAAAATTCTGTTGAAACTCAAATAGGTGAAAGTTTAAAGGAAGACAGTTTCAGTTCAACACAAAAACTGCTTCCCTAAAAATTAGAACTACCCACAAAGGTAACTTGGGAGTTCTCACTCTAAGTTCAGCTTTAATTCTCCAGGGGGGTATAGTAGGAGCAGAGACCAGGCCAATGGATTTAATAACTTTAATACTAGACATGAGTGAGTGATAAAACATCATCATGGTATAGACATCAGTCCATGGCCAGTAGTGGAAAAGCAAGGGAGCCCTAGGACCTACATGGAAACTCAGAAGTTGGGGCAGTAATAAAGGTATAGGTGAATCAGGCGAAGAGCCTCAGCAGTATAGGAAGTGCACGACAAAGGCTATTGGCAAACATGAGTACCTTTGAAGCCTGTGGGAAATGCCTTAATAGTATGAAATAAAAAGATCTTCAAAGTCCCTGACAGAGAACTAAACAAATGCGAAAGTTAATGAGGTGGACATTTTTAGCAAATAAAACTAACTATCATCCATTAACTTTGAATTTTAGGTTAAAAAAATATTTTTTTAGTATATGCATGTCTAAAATATATAATTGGACACATTTATACTTGACTCTAACAGAAGCAGAAGATATTAAGAAGAGGTGGCAAGAATACACAGAAGAACTGTACAAAAAAGATCTTCACGACCCAGATAATCACAATGGTGTGATCACTCACCTAGAGCCAGACATCCTGGAATGTGAAGTCAAGTGGGCCTTAGAAAGCATCACTACGAACGAAGCTAGTGGAGGTGATGGAATTCCAGTTGAGCTATTTCAAATACTGAAAGATGATGCTGTGAAAGTGCTGTACTCAATATGCCAGCAAATTTAGAAAACTCAGCAGTGGCCATAGGACTGGAAGAGGTCAGTTTTCATTCCAATCCCAAAGAAAGGCAATGCCAAAGAATGCTCAAACTACCGCACAATTGCACTAACTTCACATGCTAGTAAAGTAATACTCAAAATTCTCCAAGCCAGGCTTAAGCAATACGTGAGCCATGAACTTCCTGATGTTCAAACTGGTTTTAGAAAAGGCAGAAGAACCAGAGATCAAATTGCCAACATCCACTGGATCATGGAAAAAGAAAAAGAGTTCCAGAAAAACATCTATTTCTGCTTTATTGACTATGCCAAAGCCTTTGACTGTGTGGATCACAATAAACTGTGGAAAATTCTGAAAGAGATGGGAATACCAGACCACCTGACCTGCCTCTTGAGAAACCTATATGCAGGTCAGGAAGCAACAGTTAGAACTGGACATGGAACAACAGACTGGTTCCAAATAGGAAAAGGAGTACATCAAGGCTGTATATTGTCACCCTGCTTATTTAATTTCTATGCAGAGTACATTATGAGAAACTCTGGGCTGCAAGAAGCACAAGCTGGAATCAAGATTGCTGGAAGAAATATGAATAACCTCAGATATGCAGATGACACCACCCTTATGGCAGAAGTTGGCTTAAAGCTCAACATTCAGAAAACGAAGATCGTGACATCCGGTCCCATCACTTCATGGGAAATAGATGGGGAAACAGTGGAAACAGTGTCAGACTTTATTTTCTTGGGCTCCAAAATCACTGCAGATGGTGACTGCAGCCATGAAATTAAAAGACGCTTACTCCTTGGAAGGAAAGTTATGACCAACCTAGATAGCATATTCAAAAGCAGAGACATTACTTTGCCAACAAAGGTCCATCTAGTCAAGGCTATGGTTTTTCCTGTGGTCGTGTATGGATATGAGAGTTGGACTGTGAAGAAGGCTGAGCGCTGAAGAATTGATGCTTTTGAACTGTGGTGTTGGAGAAGACTCTTGAGAGTCCCTTGGACTGTAAGGAGATCCAACCAGTCCATTCCGAAGGAGATCAGCCCTGGGATTTCTTTGGAAGGAATGATGCTAAAGCTGAAACTCCAGTACTTTGGCCACCTCATGCGAAGAGTTGACTCATTGGAAAAGACTCTGATGCTGGGAGGGATTGGGGGCAGGAGGAGAAGGGGATGACAGAGGATGAGATGGCTGGATGGCATCACTGACTCGATGGACGTGAGTCTGAGTGAATTCTGGGAGTTGGTGATGGACAGGGAGGCCTGGCGTGCTGTGATTCATGGGGTCGCAAAGAGTCGGACACGACTGAGCGACTGATCTGATCTGATCTGAAATTAACCACCCCCCAATAATTTCTATCTTCTGTATTAAAATTGAACTGTTCTTATCTCAGTTTTATACCTGGATTTCCCTCTAAATATTCTCAAAATCTTCTATTAAATTATCTCTTAAAAAAATCAGGCATTTACTCTGAAAGCTGTCTCGTGCTATATGCTTTTCTTTTTCTAATTTTTCAATTTGTATTTTATTTTATATTTCTGTTTTTGTCACTCCAAAATGAAAAGAGTTTGCTGGGGCTGATTCAGCCCAATAGTCACCAGAACATTTTTTTAAAGATAAATGTCCCTCGTTATTTCCTTCTTCATTCTTCTATTTTAAAAGTTGGTGGCTGATGTCTCATAGCTCTCTCCAGATTGTATTTTCCATCTATCAGTAAAGCCAATATCTTTATGACATATGGTAAGGAATGACCTTGAGTTTTTTTTAATAGATGAAGTGAAGTCTTCATTTATAAAATTGTATTAACACATCTGCATATTTTTAAGCCTATTGACTTTCCTCTGTCATCAGAAGCCATGTTCAGGGAACAATAAAGACTGTCATTTTAAACTGTGTGTACACAAAGCACTGGTAGCGTGCAGCAAGCCATCTGCTCTGCCCTCAAGTTTATTTCTTTTTCTATGCAGAATTATGCAAAGGCTTTAAAATGGTAATGTTTTATGCTACCCATTTAATCTGCTACAGTTTTCATTAACTTGTCTTATGAAAAGATTACTTCTGAAGAACTAGGTGCAAAATTCTGGTGTTAGATTGATTCCCTTCCACATTCGCCTGTCATTTAAACCAGTAGCTCTTCTTCAAATGTTATACGATACATGTAGCACCTGATTATTTCAAGAAGATGAGCTATTCTATTGCTGCTTTATGCAGGGTGAATAAAATGGCACAGTAGTAACTTTTAACAATTTTGATTCTGAGTGGAAATGAATACCTAGTTTCATTATATGGACTTCCCTTTAGCCACCACATTCTTCTTTCTCTCCTCTCCTAATCCTGATTATTGACCAGAATTAAATAATATTTACTGGGGCTTCCCAGGTGGCACATAAAGAATCCGGTGCCAGTGCAGGAGACCAGGGTTGGATCCCTGGGTTGGGAAGATCCCTGGAGGAGGAAATGGTAACCTACTTCAGTATTCTTGCCTGGAAAATTCCATGGACAGAGGAGCATTGTGGGCTACAATCTGTGGGGTCCAAGACGGACATAGTCAAAAAGATCTGTTCTTTTGTGAAAAACCTTTGAGGAAAATCCCACATCTATCATACCGATATTAAAACAAAAGTAATAGTTTTATTTCAAATGATGAATATCAGAAAACTTAGGTTATAACAGAATCCATGTTTTTCATATGAAACAAATGTATAGAGGTCAGCAACCTTCAGAACTCATGGTCAAGAATTATGAAGACATTTCCAAAGAGGTGGAATCCTCTAACAACTAGAATAAAGATGTGGGGAGGATTTGGCGGATGTAATATCTGGGGTCCACAGAGACTGGGGAGCCTGACCTCTATTCATTCATGGCTCTTCAAATGCCCTAAATTCTCTCCCTCCCCTACTTCCCTCATCTGTTAAAACCACTTCCCTGATGTGGGTAGACATATATTGACAGAGTTGTAGTAATATGTAACTAATCAGAAAATTTAACCTTGCCTAAGACTGTTTGCATCATAGAAGAGAAGTTCCTATAAACTAGAGTTCTCAGGGATAGCCCTGGAGGAAAGCACCACTAAAAGGATTTCCAGTAAACAGAATGAAGGCCAAGAAGGCCAATGTATGTAAATGGGGTATTTCTGCCAGTACTTTATTTTGACTTTGGAGACTATAGAAGGTACTTGACTTATATAAAGTAATGAGTCACTTGTAGACCTGCAGTTTCTGAAGACTGCAGCACTGAACTTCCTATGATTTTATTATTACAATTTCCTTAGAGAAATTTCTACCATTAAGATCTTGTTTTAATGAAGTCATGGGATAAGAAGGATTAGAAGAGGTCTTTTTTCCTGTCTTCTGACTGCTCCATGTTTAATGATGATGGACAAAAGAAAACTAGCAGGCTAGACATTTCACTTTTTGTAAAATGTATTTGCTTTCATTCTTAAAATGTCCACATAAAGTAGGTTCTATGGTCACCTCGTTTTACAGACAAATTAAGCTAAAATGAATTAATCAATTTGTTCAAAATTCTTTAGGGATAAAGACCTATATAAGTCTGTGAGTTGCTGTAGCCTGAGCTGATCTTGCCTGAAAATGCTCAAAACAAGAAAACTGCATTTCACTTAGCATTGACTAAAAAAGCTTATAGCTGGATATGATTTTTTTTTTCACACATTAGTCCATTCCTCTCCCCTGACAGGTAAGGCCAGAGTCAGAAATCACACAGCAGAATATCAGGCTCAAATTAGACCCCAGAAAGCTTTATATGTCAGATATGATGGCCAAGGGAACATTTTTCTCCATTTCTTATTAGGGTCCAGGAATTCTGAAACTCTGAATGATGAGAACTGAAATTCTCAGACACTCTTTAAGAAATGTAAGATAATTTGAACTAACACATTCTTGGTCTGCACTCACTTCTATGGGGTCAGACCGCATGGATGCATGTCCTAGTTCCATCATTTAATGCGGGTATGCCTTTGAGCAAGTTACTTCATCTCTCTATGCCTCTGTTTCTTTATGAAATGGGAATAATAGTAACCTGTTTCTTGGGGGGGGGTATTGTAAGGATTTAACAAATTAATAAAAATCTACCAAGAGCTAAAACATAAGATAGAATTAGCAGACAAGGACCTTAAAATAAATTACTATTAATACAAATATATACTATGCATTAAAATTTTTAAATAGAGACATGATGACTAAAATTAACGTAGTGTCCTGAAATATAAAAAGGACATCAGATAAAAACTAAGGAAATATGAATAAAGTATGGACTTTAATTAATAATTATATGTCAGTATTGGTTCATTAATTATAACAAGTGTACCATGCTCATATAAAATTTCAGTATTAGACGAAACTGGGAATTAGAGGAAACAGGAAAACTTCATGTACAATCTTCCCAATTTTTCTGTAAATCTAAAACTGTTCTAAAAAAAATTTATTTTTTAAGTGAGACTAATGAAAAATCAGCCCATTGAAAATTTAAATTTCCTATGCTTACCTTCCTCTTTTTTTTCCTCCCAAATCCCCCCTGCCTCCCAACAAGGGACCAGGAAAAGTAAGTTCTATTTCCTCAGGCTGTTTTAGGAGGGGCTAATCTTTACACTGTGTCTCCAGGTCTCTGGAGCCTCCTGCTAAACCAGAGTAAGTCGGTCTTCTATCTCGTTCTCTGTCCATGTTGTCCTGTAGTTGAAGGTCTCTGAGTGAAAGGTGCGTGGCTATTAAAAAAAAATATTTGGCCATGCCATGCCATGTGGCATGTGGGATATTAGTTCCCCAATCTGGGATCCAACCGATGCCCCCTGCATTGGGAACGCAGTCTTAACTACTAGATTACCAGTGAAGTCCGCTGTGTCTTGTTTTTAAAGGAGCCCATAACTACACAGTGCCATGAGTTCTGCTCTACCATGGCCATCTCAGAATATCAAAATTGTAAGGTACCAGGTCTTTTCTTCCATTATAGCTTTTTCTTTCATCTATTTTGGTTTTTGTTTTATTTTCAAATTTATACTGAACCCATTTGTTCTAACATCAGTCCTCCTGAGGAGTGTCAAGTGGTTGGGGAGAAACTGAAGCTGTGAGTTTCCAAATCCTGGTCTTATCCCTTCCAAATTCCCCTCTTTCCCTACACAAATTCCCAGCTCTTCTATCTTCCTGGAGGAGTGTGCATTCCCATACACTTTTTTTTCTACCTATAGATTATGCTAAAACTCTATGTGTTGAGAGTGAAACTATGTCTTCCTGTTGTGTTAGGTAAACTTTTAAAATTTGCAGAATCTTTTGACAAACTCTGGTTTTAAAGACTATTGTCAAAGTAAGGACTCAAATGAGGTAGGTTGAACAGTGACCTCCTGACTTTAGATTGGACATTTTCTGTTCTTTGAAAATTTTAAGTTGCACGATTTAGCGTTAATGCTTAAGGCACTTTCGAAAAGGAAAAAAAAAAAAATATATATATATATATATATATAGCAGTCTGCTACTAAAAGGAAAAAATTCTGAAACATTTTCTACATCACACCAATAGAAAGAAGTACTATTTTATTGTTAAAAATTATAGCTGAAACTTGTAATTCCAGTACTTTGGAGGACTAAATAACCCATATGCTACTGGAAATTTTATAAATGCTTGCCATTTTATTATATCTACTTATGTTACAATGAAATACCTGATGATATGTTTGGAGAGTTAGTCACTCAGTCATGTCCAGCTCTTTGAGACCCCATGGACAGTAGCCTGCCAGCCTGCTCTGCCCTTGGGATTTTCCAGGTAAGAATACTTGACTGGGTTGCCATTTCCTTCTCCAGATGATACGTTTAGGTAAAGCCATGTTTTACATAAGATAGTATTCAAGTTGTTATTAAAAAATAGGTAAACAAGTGGTCCTTTAGAAGCTCCTTAAACACCTTATACTTGCAAGGTCTATTGCCTTAATGTTATAGATAATGACATAAGTGATTTTCACATGTTCACAAAATCAACCTAAGCAGATAAACCCCACTACAGGCAACTTTTTACTTTTAAGATGAGTCTATTTGTCTTTTCATCACTTATGAAATTGTATAGATTAGGCATTTAAGTGGTCACTGCTAGAACGCTTCTGAGATGATTGATTTTGTGCCTAGAAAGCTCTGATTTTCCAAAGATGATCTTCAATCTACGTCTTTCTCCTGAGCTCCAGCTTCTTTTTCAGCCTGCATGCTTGGATAGCTTTACTTGGCTGTCTCATAAATGGCACACACACACACATACATACACATGTTTTTTTTTCCCCAGCAACCTCAATTAATAGTTATGGCCAGACATGTTATGGTCTTTGACAACATGCAGACTTTCTTACATCACTGTCTCTCTCTGAATTCCCTTGCTAGAATCCCACTTATGTTTTCATGATTTACTTTAAAATTTCTTTAAAACTTAGTCCAGTGAACCTTTTTTTCTATTTTTAATCTCCCTATTCTCTTCTCCTTCAAAGAAATGTAAGGACTTTTTTCCATATTTCTCTCAAGGTGTGTGAGATCCTGGAAAGTGGAAGTTATGATATTTTTTGCCTGCAAATAAATCATTGTGTTAGACTGGCAAGTGTGTGTGTGTGTGCACGCGCATACATATGTGTGTGTGTCTTGTGGAGATTCATGTGTTTGGAGGCACCTGTTAGCCAGACTGGTCAAGATGAGTAGAAATAAGACAGAAGTGATTCACATCTCTGTACGATAGAGTAATAAGTATTTGCAGATTGTGTTCTGGCTGTTAGAAATAGTTCAGAAGTTTATAGAGTGGTCTTGGAAGGAATAAGGTAACCAACAGCACAGCAGGAAATTAGGTCTAAGGAGAATGACCAGAGACACCAAGCTACTTTTCTGAAGAGTGATGTAATTTTATTTTTAAATAATTTTCTGAGCAATGTTACTACCAAATCTTCAGTGAAATTTAAGTCAGTGGTGCCTTGGGAGAAGAGGAGAAGCCTGGATGATTAGTAGTAAAGCTATGCAGACAGAGGACACAGCAAGCGAGTGAAGTGCCAAAGCAGCCTTACCAAATATAGGAATACAGTAACAAAAGTTTAAGCTCAGTATACAAAAATCTATTGCATTTCCCTACACTAATAATAAGTCAACAGAAGAGAATAAAGCCATCTCATTTACAACTGCATCAAAAAAATAAAATACCTTGAAATAAATGTAACTGAGGAGGTGAAAGCCCTGTTTACAAAAAAAAAGTTAGAGATGCCCAAGATAATGCAAAGAATTTCTGAATGTCTGGAAATTTTACAAAGCACACTAGAGTCTTCACAAAAGTTGAGATGAAGTATAAAATAATTGTATTGGGTGTTAAAGGAAAAGATGCCCCAAGAATGTTAGAGGATTTGAGAAGATTCTACTCTTGCAGAGTTTAAACAAGTTTAGTATTGACATTAAAAAATAATATATTAAATTATATTTTTTATGATGCCAAAATGACATGGTTTACCAACTAAAATTTTTCTTTACTCTTAGGAGATATGAGACTGTTTCATTGTTTTTGAGGTTGACGTCTCTAAAATAGCCACACTTCTAAAGAGAAACAGACCTGATTCAAACACCTACTATAAGATGAGGCTTTTCTAGTTCACATGTTTAGGGCACCCAAATCTCATAAGTTTATTCAGCAATACTGAGGGAATTATTTACCTTGCGATTTATGATGACAAGCTTATAATTTTTTGATAATGAATGTATCTACCATATGATAATAACTAAATCAAAGGAACTAACTATTTATCTTAAATATATATTATTTTAAAATTTATTATATTAAAATATATATTAAAATTGATGAAACCAAAGTCAAAGAAAAAAATCTAGAAGCAGGCAGAGGGCAGCAAAAGACACATTTACATTTAGATAAAAACGAGTCTGAGCTGACTTGCCCAGAAAAACTATGGAGACCATAAAACAATGAATCATAAATTTTAAATGCAGAAAGGAATTAGCTATTAACTTAGGGAGAACATCCTTCAAATTAAGGCACACCAAAGATACTTTTAAAGGCTTCCCTGGTAGCTCAGCTGGTAAAGAATTTGCCTGCAATGTGGGAGACCTGGTTTGAATCCCTGGGTTGGAAAGATTCCCTGGAGGAGAGAATGGCAACCCACTCCAATATTCTTGTCTGAAGAATCTGCATGGACAGAGGAACCTGGTGGGCTACAGTCCATGGGGTTGTAAAGGGTTGGACACAACTGAGCAACTAAGCACAGCACAGCACAGAGATACATTTAAGCAAGAAAAATTTGAGAGAATCATAACCAATAATCACACACACACAATTACAGGAAGTTCTTCAGCTAGAAGAAAAAATTGTTATTATTACATTTAGAAGAACAGAAACACATGGTTTACCTTTCTTGGGGTTCACAGAACTTCTCCGGTCTGCAGACTGTTATTTTCTTTGGTTTTGAAAGCATTCTTAGCTATTGTGTGCATTCAGTTACCTCAGTCATGTCTGACTCTTTGCAACTCCATGGACTGTAGCCTGACAGGTCCCTCTGTCCATGGGATTCTCCAGGCAGGAATGCTCGAATAAGTTGCCATTTCCTCCTTCAGGGGATCTTCCCAACCCAGGGATTGAAATTGCGTCTTCTGTGTCTCCTGCCTTGAGGCAGATTCCTTACCCACTGAGCCACCATTATCTCATCAATTATTGTCTGCATTTTACATTCTCCCCTCTTCCTGGGATTCTAATTGCACATATATTAGTCCTTTAAACTTTCTCTCAGGTGGCTTAAGACATTTTCTATATTCATCTTTTTTGCTATGCTTTATTCTGTATGTTTTCTAGTGACTTGGTTTGAGTTCAAAATTCTCAATTCTGGTACACCTACTTTACTATTAAACTCTTACCCTCTTTTTTAAATATTCTTTTTAATTGAAGGATAATTGCTTTACAGAATTTTGTTGTTTTCTGTCAGATCTCAACATGAATCAGCCATAGGTATACATATATGCCCTTCCTTTTGAACTTCCCGCCTATCTCCCTCCCCATCCCACTCCTCTAGATTGATACACAGCCCCTGTTTGAGTTTCCTGAGATGTACAGCAAATTCCTGTTGGCTATCTATTTTACATGTGGTAATGTAAGCTTGCATGTTACTCTCTCCATACATCTCACCCTCCTCCTCTATCCCCGTGTCCATAATTCTATTGTCTACATCTGTTTCTCCACTGCTGCCCTGCAAATAAATTCTTAAGTAGCATTTTTCTAGATTCCATATATATGCATTAGTATATGATATTTATCTTTTTCTTTGTGACTTGTTTCACTCTGTATAATAGGCTCTAGGTTCATCCACCTCATTAGAATCGACTCAAATGCATTCCTTTTTATGGCTGAGTAATATTTCAATGTGTATATTGAAAGTTCCACCACAGCTTCCTTATCCATTCATCTGTCAGTGGACATTTAGGTTGCATCCATGTCCTAGCTATTGTAAATAGTGCTGCAATGAATAATGGATACATGTGTCTTTGTCAATTTTGGTTTCCTCAGGGTATATGGATAGAAATGGGATTGCTAGATCATATGGTGCTTTTACTCCTAGTTTTTAAAGGAATCTCCATACCATTTTCCATAGTGGCTGTGTCAGTTTACATCCTCACTAATGGTGCAAGTTCAGTTCAGTCTCTTAAGTCGTGTCTGACTCTTTGTGACCCCATGTACTGCATCACGCCAGGTTTCCCTGTCCATCACTAACTCCCATGGCTTACTCAAACTCATGTCCATGGTGTCAGTGATGCCATTCAACCATCTCATCCTTTGTCATCCCCTTCCCCTTCCTGCAATCTTTCCCAGCATCAGGGTCTTTGCTAGTGAGTCAGTTCTTACCATCAGGTGGCCAAAGGATTGGAGTTTCAGTTTCAGCATCAGTCCTTCCAATGAATATCCAGGACTGATTTCCTTTAGGATGGACTGGTTGGATCTCCTTGCTGTCCAAGGGACTCTCAAGAGTCTTCTCCAACACCACAGTTCAAAAGCATCAATTCTTCCGTACTCAGCTTTCTTTATAGTCCAACCCTCATATCCAAACATGACTACTGGAAAAACCATAGCCTTGACTAGATGGACCTTTGTTGACAAAGTAATGTCTCTGCTTTTTAATATGCTGTATAGGTTGGTCATAACTTTCCTTCTAAGGAGTCTTTTAATTTCATGGCTGAAGTCAACATCTGCCGTGATTTTGGAACCCAAAAAAATAAAGTCTATCACTGTTTCCACTGTTTCCCCATCTATTTCCCGTGAAATGATGGGACCAGATGCCATGATCCATCTTATCACTGCCTTGTAATCTTGCATTGAATACATTAACCAATTATTTTAATGTTTTAAAATGATATCTCTGGATATCTATGTCTCTTATGGATCTTTTTTTATGATGGTCTTTTCCTCTTGGTTTTTGGTCAGTTATTCTTGTGGTATGCTTGATCAATTTTTGATTTAATGACAGATAATTTGTATAAAATACACCCTATGTATATTGAAGCTCTTGTTGACATTATCCTTTTTCATAGAGAATGAAATTTTGCTTTCAGGAAAGCTATTAGAGTAGGGGCAGGTCATATAGGATTTAAAACTGGATTTCACTCTTTTGTGAGGGCTAATCTATTTCATGTTGGATCTTATTCTTACAGTGTAGACTTTTCAGGGTCCAGACTGGAAGCTAGGATATGCTTGATTGGTCTTAAGCTGTAGTTTTTGTTTTTATGGTTCCTCAAGATTGCCAGACTCTCTGCTCATCTTGCTAATTTCTTACCCACGACATTCTGCTTATCCTCTTAGCCTCTCTAACACAATGAGCTAAAAAATGCCTTAAGGAGTTAAGTATTTTAAGTTGACAGCTCTAATGGGAGCTCTTTCCAGTTTGTTTTCCTTTGTTTCAGGGTCCTAACTGTTGAAGCCTTGGCTTCCTTGGTTTCTCTTCAATGGTACCAAACAGACTTTTTTTTCAAGCTTTTGTGTTTTTTCACCAGCCATTTATGGTGGATGTATTGATCGGTAATGAGTTATGCCAACACCACAAGTTAAACAACTCTGAAGCAATTTTTTTTTTCAGCTTCCAATATCTTTGTTTTCCTACAACTGGACACAATCAACTCATCAAAGAAGGCCATTCCTCAATATCTTAAACCTTGTAATTTCAGACTCTTTTGTTTTAACAAGCATTACATTATTTATAAATATGAAAATGCATTTTAAAAAGGGAAACAAAGTTAAAAAGATTTTGCCAACATGTTTATTTAATATTAATAGAACTACAAAAAATTAAATACTGTGTGTAACATATGAGTTTTAATATTGCAGAATTATAACCCTCTATAAGGTACGTCATGTAACAAGCTACTCTGCTTTTCTATCTTAAGCAATATGAAGTGTTGTAAATGATAGATCACACCAATAACATTTCACTGTGTATTGAAATCAGCTTAAGAAGCAATCCTTTTATTGGATATAGGTAAAAAAAGAAAGAAACAGCACTTCAATCCCTACCCTGGAAATAATCAGGGTAATTAATTAATCAAATTTCAGAACATCAGCTATAGGTCACAGGCAACTTTTTCCTAAGCAATTTTATGGAAAGTTTTGGTGTTGGTCAAAGGAAGATACAGGTTTATTATTCAACTTCATTTTAATGTGTTTCAATATTCTATGACAGATTTTGGTTAAGATAGTTCCATTAAAGGTACTGATTTAAAAATCTAACAACTTAAAACTACTACATAAAAAAAAGTCATCCATGAAATGTTCCCTTCCTTCTGAAGATTTTACAATGCATTTCTATGATTAACAAGGCTTTTACTATTAAACTTAAATAGCAAAATGAGACAGTTCTGAGCTATTCTTCCACAACCAATTAAGACAGTGCAGAGTCCTGTCCATTTAGCCATCTGAGTTTTCTGAGCAGATCTGTTGACCTTGTCAGCTCCTGCAGGCTTCTTGCCTGCTGTTGTGATGACAACCATAGTAACTGTTTGCCTCATATCATGAACAGCAAAATGACCCAGAGGAGGGTACTCAGAGAAACTCTCAATACACATAGTTTTGTCATGAATCCCCTTAAAGATGTCAGTGTGAGTAGATTTCAAAGATTTGGGCCATCTTCCAGTACTTACCAGAAAAGCAATCAATCTTCTTCTGCCTGGCAACCTTACAAACAAGGTAAGCTGTGTGGCAATCCAGCTTCAGTGTGGAGCCAGCACTGATTTGGCCTGGATGGTTCAGGATAATATCTGAACAATGAAGTCAGCTGCTTCCATTAGCAAGTCATTTTTGCTGTCACCAGCCACATTGTCACAATAAATATCTTTGACAAACATGTTCATGACACTCAAGACCATGTTTTCCTCAGGCAAAGCCTCAAAGTTTCAAGATGCATTTCAACACACTTTACTTCAGTTGTCATGTTGACTTGGGCAAAGGTGGTCACTATACCCAGTCTAGTCTTGACTTGGCTCATAGGGGTTTAACCAATAAGCCCAATTCTGTAGACAACCTGGAGAGACAGACAAAAAGACTTGTCAGTTGCATGAGTTGTTGACAGGATGCAATACAGAATTTCAAGCAATGTGGTTCCACTGGCATTGCATCCTTATGGTGACTGTGGATTAATAAATCCTAAAGGTCTATAGAGTTACTGCAAGAAGCTGAGATGTGGACTGGTCCACATATCATAATTTATAAACTGAATAAAAATAAGCCACCCACTTTCATCTTTATTTTGTTCCAATTGTAACATATTCTACACATTTGTTCTCAACTATTATTTTCTCAGTCAACAAACACAATACTTTTGACTTTTTATGAGGTGATCTGTGATGTTTTTATATCTTTGAAAAGTTTCTTATAATTGGAAAGTTTGGGCAATCATCACTATATTAAAAATGTTGTTTTTCCTTACTGAGTCTAGGTTTTCTTCTGTAAGAATAGAAATTTTACCCTTCTACCACGTAGAATGTAGTGAATGTTGACGGCATTCAATAAATGTTAATTTCCCTAATAGTCCTTCCACACATATACCAGAAAATGTGGTTTGGCTCTACAGCATAAGCTATCAAGTTAAAATCAAATTTATCAATTCTCAATTCTGACTTCTTAAGAAAATCAGTAGGAAGAGGGCTAGTCAAAAAGTTAAACTGCTAGTAGAAATTACTATTGAAGAGGTGCAAAAGAATTACAGACTTATAGTTCAGGAATATAGCTGAGAATTATAATGCTAAGCTTAAACTTTAAGTGAAAGTGAAAGTCACTCAGTCATGTCTGACTCTTTGCAACTCCATGGACTATACAGCCCATGGAATTCTCCAGGACGGAACACTGGAGTGGGCAGCCTTTCCCTTCTCCAGAGGACCTTCCCAACCTAGGAATCAAACCCAGGTCTCCTGCATTGCAGGCAGATTCTCTACCAGCTGAGCCACAAGGGAAGCCCAAGAATACCAGAGTGGGTAGCCTGTCTCTTCTCCAGTGGATCTTCCTGACCCAGGAATCGAACTGGGGTCTCCTGCATTGCAGGTGAATTCTTTACCAGCTGAGCTATCAGGGAAGCCTAAGCTTACACTTTGAAGAGGTCATTTAAAACAAGCTAATTTATGGTTATTTCTACTAAAAATACAATCAACCATAAAAGTAAGAGCCTGAATGAGACTCTAAGCTTTATGCACATCCTTTAATTCTTACAACAAACTTTTATGCTGTAAATGAATGCTGGTATTATTCTCATTTTATAGAGGAGGAATGTTGCAAAATTTCTGTAAGGTTACAGACCAAGTATGTGATGAGGCAGGCTTTACCTACACTAAGGAAACCATGTCCAAATCTGCTGTGAGACATCACCCCTGAATTGCTTCAGATGCATTCTGGACAATAGTATGATCTGGAATTTGAGGTGGGAGGAGGCAAGTTCCTGACTGCTCTCCTCCCTTCGCCCAAGAAAACATGCACATCTTTCCTTTCTTGTTTCTTGAATTTGAGCATTAAGCATTTCCTCTCTTCTCTTTCATAGTGAACAGCTTTCTATATATTTCTCCCAGCCCCATTGTTCTGTGAATGTTTCATTTGTAGAGACATCGATTCAAGGGTATCCAGACAGCTCTGGCTTTTCTGTTTTTGTCAAACCACCTGATTCTATCCTTCCTATGAAATGTTTATTTGAAAATAGCAGAGGGAAACTTCCTAGATGTGTAGAGAGAACTAAGACTACTAAAGCACATTTCCCAGCATAATTCTCTGAAGTAAAAATTGATCTATGATGGAGCCCTGTAATTAAGTGGCAATTACATTGTTAATTTCTCTGAGGAATGCCAGTGGCATAGCCTATGTGGTGAAAAATAAGTTAGCAGAGTCAAGACTAGTGCAGCTTAGACTCATCTCTTTTCTTCTTTGACTTCCAGCTTAGCTGGTTGTCATGGTTGAATAGGTGGACTCAGGTCTGAAAGAGTACTTGGTCTTACATTTTTCCTAATTAACTGTCTTAATAGCACATTCCTCTCCTGAGAACATAACTGCTTCTTGGAGCCAAATTCTGCCACTTTTGTGAGCATTGATTAACCATACTCACTTAGTAATCATGTGTGCATGTAACTGAGCAGGACCAATGAGGCCTTCCTAGAATAGACCTCCACCCATGTCCTCCACCCTCCTTTTGTCCATAGAAAAACTTGAATCAAAGAATAAATTTAATCAGAGAAGTGAAACATACAGAAAAGAAGATAGTCAAGCTAGATAAAAATAATAATACTTTAGCCATTAAACAAAATCAAGGACCTTTAAAAGTTCTTCCTCAAGGACTTTAAATGATATTCTGAGCCATGTCCTTTGAGCTGTTTTGTAGGTACTGAGACCCCCATCAGGAGGAAGAAGCTAACCATATGTTGCCCACAAGCACATAGAGCCCAGACTACCTGGAACCAGAAGGCTGATGATACTAACTCTCAATTACCTCACCACCAACCAATCAGAAGAATTTCCAGAAGCTGATCACACCCTGCTCTTTGAACACTGTAAGACTCCTCACTACCCACTCCAGGGTGAGTCACACAGTCTTTTATTTTTTGGCCCTGTTGCATGGTATGTGGGATTTTAGTTCCCCAACCAGGGATTGAACCTGTGCCCCCTGCATTGGAAATGCCAAATCTTAACCATTGGGCCAGCAGGAAAGTCCCGTCACACAGTCTTGATGGCATTAGCCCACTGTGGCCCCCTTTGCCTGTCAAGGCAATAAAAACTACTATTTTCTACCTCACGCCAAATCTTTTCAGCACCCAATTTCTTCAGCAATTTCTAGTCAGCAACTTCACCCAGTTTCTACTCAGCACAGGTGAACATGGGCCGAGTTTCAGCAACATATACAACACTTTACTGAATAAACCTATGACTTAGGATGAACATGTACTTGCATAGGCAGAGGATTTCAGGAATCACTGGACTCTGAAACCATATCTGCCAATGCAGAGAAGCCTTTGAGAGCATGGCCCATCCTGGGAGGAATCTTTGTTGATTAACAGCTGCTCATCTCTCAGTTTCACTGTGTTGGTGTCCCTTGACATTAACATTCTATAACTATTGATCAAGTAATCAATTCTTGTGTTACTGTTTGGGAAATGGTATAGAAATACCATATGAGTCACTTCTAGAGCAGCTATTACTGGTGTATAAACGGTTCATTTCCACTGTGATATACTTAAGAAAAATTCTTCCTCTCACTGTATTGGTCTTCCCCCCGACCCGACCTCTTCTTCTTTCAAAGTAGAAGAGAGAGAGAGAGAGAGATTCATAGTTTTCATCTGTGATGATGTCCTTTCTTTCATTTCTGTAGGTAAGTGTAAGAGAAGTGTGGCTCAAACTCCTCTAACCAAATGGCCTTCACACTTTAAAAGTATGGTCCATTTATTCAGGGCCCTGGGGTTCTGTTATAAACTTCAATGTGCAAACACCAGGATGTAGGAAAGAAGAGGCTTGAGAAAAGACTAGAGGATACTAAATATAATGACAAAATACAAAGGCCTATGAGTGAAGTGGAGCAGACAACTGCAGGCATCAAATGTGAAAGAGATGTGATGGACCCAGTGAGTCTCGCTGTGTGTGAAGGAGAGAAATTGGGTTTTGAAGTCATGCGCTAAACTCGCCTACATCAGCCAGTTAAATAGCGTGGCAGTAAGCTGAGTGCCTGGGCTTCCCTTGTGGCTCAGCTGGTAAAAAATCCTCCTGCAATGCAGGAGACCTGGGTCTGATCCCTGGGTTGGAAAGATCCCCTGGAGAAGGGAAAGGCTACCCACTCCAGTATTCTGGCCTGGAGAGTTCCATGGACGGCTTAGTTCATGGGGTCGCAAAGAGTTGGACATGACTGAAAGACTTTCGCTTTCAAGATGAGTGTCTGGCTGATCAGGCCTGGGGTGGAACTCTGTGATGGAAGACCCTATTCTCCATCCTGAGTGACTGCCCTCCACCCACACAGAGCAGAGAGAGTAGAGATTCCTCATTTCACCAGATGTGCTCATACCTGTAGAGATCACAGACATAAATGGACCAGTGTTTTCTTCTTCTTATTTCTCTCAGATCCAACCACTTGGACAAAAAGAATATGCAATTTATATATAACTTTCACCACTCTGTTTTTTTTTTTTTAATTCAACAAATGAGCTGAGAAGTGGAAAGGATCCCTTACTTTCCTCATGGGATTATTCAGTTACAGAGGATATAAAGCAATCCAGCTGTGCAGAAAAGGATGTAATCTATGTATATGACTCTGAATACTTGGAAAAGAAAAACATGCCATGATAACAAGAACATGTTTGCCATTTTTCTAGTCCTGTACATAGTGTGTGAGAGTAGGTTATTTACAGTTGTTTTCTAGGTATTGAAACTTATAGTAGAGTCCATTGGATTTGTGGTCAGGCTTTAACAATCTTGCAGTTTTAGAAGGATACTTACTACTTCTATAAATCAAGAGTGTCAGTATGTTCATATTTCTTAGAGACAGAAAGTTTCATTTTAGATTCAGTTGCAAAGTGCATAGATAATATATTGTTCTCTGGGAGAGTGTAAATGAGAATGTAAGTGGCATACGTTATAGAGTAAAAAAAAAATGTGTTAATTTGCATTCCAGGAAGGTCAAAAGGTAATTAAGGTTGCATCTCAGCTTCTTTTAAGACACATAATTCATTTAGTGCTTCTAATGATCAGAAAAAGTACTCTAATAGTGACAACAGAGAATGAAAGTCTCTCTTTAAACTTGAAACCAAAGACATGGAAACATATCTCAGTTTTTCTTAAAATGTGACCTAAATAGAATCACTTGGAACTCTTGCAAAAAGTACAGGCTACTGAACCTTGCCACAAATTATCAACTGTTTCTACTAACTTATAAAGGAAGAGATCACAATACCTAATACCAACTTCCTTAGCTTGGCCTCATACATTCCTGAAGGGACTTTCACTTCCAAGTTTGGAAAATTTTGAGCATAGAAATAAATAACCATATTGATGGGTTATAAATTATTGAACAAATGAAAGTAAATACATAAATAAGGATAAGAGAAACTATTCTTTACAAATGAATATCAAATAATAAATATATAAAAAAGTGTTGTAACTTGAAAAACCACTACTTACTCCTATTATAAAAATAATTATTTCAATAAATGCTGAATCTATTGTGGGCTAAGGAGCGAGATACTTTCATGGCCCAAAGTATCTTCATTTTTCATGAAAAAATCTATATTAACACCAGAGAGGCTGGATCATCAGGCAGAATAGCTGGGCAGTGCATAGAGTGGACCTCAAAACAATAGCTTACACTTGGACCCTGAACCAAATGGAAAGACAAGAACCCTGCATTTTTCTCAGGAGCCCACATCTTTGTTTTGACTAAGAGGCATCCATGGAAACTCAGGAAGACGAAGGACTTCAACAACTCTGTCAGGACCTCAGAGCTCAACACTGAAGACTGACTCAATTTCTCATCCTAGTAAACAAGGGCCATGGGAGTTCCTACTCTTCCTCTTCTAGGACTGGCCCAGGAGTCAGGTGACCTCAGGCTGGGTCTAGACGCACAGACCTGTGGAAGCCATGAACCAGGGTAGACAAGCCTGAATCGCAAAATAGTTTATCATCTTCTTACTACAATATTCACTTCCCAATATTCACTGAGGGCAGCTGGGATCCCCAATTTTCCTCAAATATGCAGAACTTTTTCATCTTGGTCTGTCTGAAACCCTCCTGCTCTTGGGACTCTCTGGGGACATAGCAATAAAACAGAATATTTTGGTTATTGGGGTTTTAAATCATAACCATCAGCTTTCTTTTGAATGTCTCTCTCTCTCTCTTTTTTCTCCAGAAATAATAATTTGCACAAATAAGCAGTATTAAGAGCGCTGTATTTCTCCAAATATTCAATGTTTGTCCGTGGAGAGAAACAGACTACAGTAAGTTCCCTACAAACAAATGAGTTCCATTCCAAGAGCGCATTCACAAGTCTAATTTGTTTTTAAGTCCAACAAAGTTAGTGTAGGTACCCAACTAACACTATTGGTTATAGAGTACTGTATTGTAATAGGTTTGTAAAACTTTTCACACACAAATGATACATAAATAAAGAAAACATTTTTAATTTTACAGTATAGTGCCTTGAAAAGTACAGTTGTACATTACAGCAGCTGGCATACAGGGCCTGGCATCGAGTGAGCAGGAAGAAGAGTTACTGCCTGGAGCAGGGAGAGGAGGTGGAAGATGCTAGAGCGGAAGGATTGTCAGCAATAGGAGACGGAGGGCAAGCTATAACTTCACTCATGCCTGACATTGATGGCACAGGTTCTGGTTCCTTGTTGGATTCAATTCCATCTACCCTCTTGAAAAAATGATCCAGTGATGTCTGGAGAGTAACTCTTTTTTTTTTTTTTTGGTCATAGATAGCACGGCAGCACTGGATTGTATTCTGAAGGTTGTATTCTGAAGGTTGCTACTGCAACCTTCTTGAACAGATTGGGTTCCATGTCTCAAAAACTAACAGTGACTCCTCAGACAGAAGCAGCATACATGACTGGATAGACAAACATGTATTCACATTTTGAAAGTTTGCAACTTGAAGGTTTGTATGGAGGGGACATAATGTAATCCTAACGGAGGCCAACATTGGACCCCATCACAGCCACTTCCCATGCTGTTTCCCACACCATCCACATCACTCCCCTCTTCTAGCTTTCAGATTTAAATCAAAACAGAACAGCAATTTACAATCTCTGAATGGGTTTACTCACCAGAGCTCAGTAGCATATATATTGTACTTGTTCCTCATTAAAATTTCCCTTAGGAATGATGAAATAAAACAAGTGCACAAGACAAAGGTATAAATCTAAATAAATGGGCTTCCTCTTAAGCCTAATTTCTATAGATATCTACAGCCAACATGGACTTCCCTGATGGCTCAGCTGGTAAAGACTGCCTGCAATGTGGGAGATCTGGGTTCAATCCCTGGGTTGGGAAGATCCCATCAAGTAGCTACACAGTCCAGTATTCTGGCACGGAGAATTCCATGGACTGTGACTTAAATCAAATCCCATATGATTATAGAGTGGAAGTGACAAATGTGTTAAAGTGATTAGTTCTGATAGACAGTGCTTGAAGAACTATGGACAGAGCTTCATGAATTGTACAGGAGACAGGGATCAAGAGCATTTCCAAGAAAAAGAAATGCAAAAAGGCAAAATGGTTGTCTGAGGAGGCCTTACAAATAGCTGAGAAAACAAAAGCTAAAGGCAAAGGAGAAAAGGAAAGGTATACCCATTTGAATGCAGATTTCCAAAGAATAGCAAGGAGAGATAAGAAAGCCTTCCTCAGTGATCAGTGCAAAGAAATAGAGGAAAACAACAGAATGGGAAAGACTAGAGATCTCTTCAAGAAAATTAGAGATACCAAGGGAATATTTCATGCACAGATGGGCTCTATAAAGGACAGAAATGCTATGGACCTAACAGAAGCAGAAGATATTAAGAAGAGGTGACAAGAATACACAGAAGAACTATACAAAAAAGACCTTCATGACCCAGATAACCACGATGGTGTGATCACTCACTTAGAGCCAGACATCCTGGAATGTGAAGTCAAGTGGGCCTTAGACAGTGTCACTACAAACAAAGCTAATGGAGGTGATGGAATTCCAGTTGAGTTATTTCAAATCCTGAAAGATGATGCTGTGAAAGTGCTATATTCAATATGCCAGCAAATTTGGAAAACTCAGCGGTGGCCACAGGACTAGAAAAGATC
Organism: Bos indicus x Bos taurus; assembly: GCF_003369695.1. Taxonomy (NCBI): domain Eukaryota; kingdom Metazoa; phylum Chordata; class Mammalia; order Artiodactyla; family Bovidae; genus Bos; species Bos indicus x Bos taurus. Next base: position 83,767,751 of record NC_040084.1, on the reverse strand, counting down.
AGTTTTCAGTCCAATCCCAAAGAAAGGCAATGCCAAAGAATGTACAAAGTACCCTACAATTGCACTCATCTCACTCCAGTACTCTTGCCTGGAAAATCCCATGGATGGAGGAGCCTGGTAGGCTGCAGTCCATGGGGTCGCTGAGTCGGACACGACTGAGCGACTTCACTTTCACTTTTCACTTTGATGCAATGGAGAAGGAAATGGCAACCCACTCCAGTGTTCTTTCCTGGAGAATCCCAGGGATGGGGGAGCCTGGTGGGCTGCCATCTGTGGGATCGCACAGAGTCAGACATGACTGAAGCTACTTAGCTGCAGCAGCAGCAGCAGCAGTACACGTTAGCAAAGTAATGCTCAACATTCTCCAAGTGAGGCTTCAATGGTATATAAACCATGAAATTCCAGATGTTCAAGGTGGATTTAGAAAAGGCAGAGGAACAAGAGATCAAATTGCCAACATACATTGGATTATGGAAAAAGCAAGAGAGTTCCAGAAAAACATCTATTTCTGCTTTATTGACTATGCCAAAGACTGTGGAAAATTCTGAAAGAGATGGAAATACCAGACCACCTGATCCGCCTCTTGAGAAATCTGTATGCAGGTCAAGAAGCAACAGTTAGAACTGGACATGGAACAACAGACTGGTTCCAAATAGGAAAAGTAGTACCTCAAGGCTGTATATTGTCACCCTGCTTATTTAATTTATATGCAGAGTACATCATGAGAAATGCTTGACTGGATGAAGCACAAGCTGGAATCAAGACTACCAGGAGAAATATCAATAACCTCAGATATGCAGATGATACCACCCTTATGGCAGAAAGTAAAGAAAAACTAAAGAACCTCTTGATGAAAGTGAAAGAAGAGAGTGAAAAAGTTGGCTTAAAACTCAACATTCAGAACACTAACATCATGGCATCTGATCCCATCACTTCATGGAAAATAGATGGGGAAAAATGTAAACAGTGACAGACTTTATTTTGGGGGGCTCCACAATCACTGCAGAATGAAATTTCACTACAGCCATGAAATTAAAAGATGCTTGCTCCTTGGAAGAAAAGCTATAACCAACCTAGACAGGACATTAAAAAGCAGAGACATTACTTTGCCAACCAAGGTCTGTCTAGTCAAAGCTATGGGTTTTCCAGTAGTCATGTCCTTCTCCAGGGATAAAGAAAGCTTAGTGCTGAAGAACTGGTGCTTTTGAACTGTGGTGTTGGAGAAGACTCTTGAGAGTCCCTTGCACAGCAAGGAGATCCAACCAGTCCACCCTAAAGGAAATCAGTCCTGAATGTTCATTGGAAGGACTGATGTTGAAGCTGAAACTCCAAACCTTTGGCCACCTTATGCGAAAAACTGACTCATTTGCAAAGACCCTGATGCTGAGAAAGATTGAATGTGGGAGGAGAAGGAGACGGCAGAGGATGAGATGGTTGGATGGCATCACCAACTCAATGGACATGAGTCTGAGCAAGCTCCAGGAGTTGGTGAAGGACAGGGAAACCTGGCGTGCTGCAGTCCATAGGGTTGCAAAGAGTTGGACATGACTGAGTGACTGAATTGACTGACGGTGTAGTCCATGGGGTCGCAAAAATTCGGACACGACTCTCACTTTTTTTCACAGCCAATATAATCTCTAGACAGATAAGTTTTGTTGAGACTAGCAATGATTTCTAGGAAAGCCTTTTAGATATGAGGTGCAATGATCCCACAATGTAATAACAATCTGGAGACCTTAAAAATCATGAATTAATAGCCCCTGGAATGTTTTGCAAGAGAAAGAAAGCCAAAGATATTGAAGAAAGCAATGGGAAGTAAAATGAATAGATCAAAATCTTGTTCTAAATCAGCTTTCAGATTTAAGCCTCTTGACAGGTATGGTTCACACAATGCTCTGTTTCACAGCATTGATATGATTTCAAAGGTGAGGGGGTGGTTTTAAGATATTCCACATAATCCTTGTATTTCCAACTGTTTTCTTGTTCATAAAAACTTACAAGCTGTCTGCATCCTCTCTTTTGGGAAAGTCAGCACAGGTTTGTTAGTCAAAAAACTGCAGAACACAACATCCTTAGAAAAATGTCAAATCTCCTGGTTGTGGGGTGTAATCTTGCCTTATTCAATTAAATGACTTTTCTCAGTGTTGAGATGCATAGCTGAAGGGGAGCATACATTTCCTTAATTTAAAAATGGCTGTGAACTGATGGAGTCATTTAATCATGTGGAACTAAGTAGAGAGACTAGGTTCTGTTTATCTCTAGTAGAATAACAAGCCACAAATAAATGTAAAACATTTCAGGGCATAGGTAAACCAAGAATGGTTACTCAAAATAACATATAAGGGTTCTATTTCACAAATAATATTTATATTGTTAGTTACGGAATTGTTTGCAATCTGTATGCCTCCGCAGAGAAACCCCGAATCTTTCCCAAATAGATCATTTTAATAAAAGCTGAAGTCACATGGCATTCAGAAATCAAAGATTTTTGATTGGTGAATTTCAGGTCACTCCTAACTAGGAGACAATAAGCAAACCACAAGAGCTTTCTAAGTATTATTATGTTTTTCTGTAAATGGGATGTAAGGATTAAGATAATTTTGTCCATGCATAAGGACAGAAGTAGATTTCTTCTCCCACCCCTCTTTCTGGCCAAAGTTAACTCCCACATTGGTCTGCCACCCTGGACGACAAGCCACCCTTCTGATGGCTCATGCTAGAATTCCAGGTGTGATGCTGATCTTGAGTGGCCTTGGCCTGCAGCAGCTTGAGGCAGTTTCAGTTCCTGCCCAGAGTTTGAAGTCAGGCTACAGCAGTGAGAACTCTGAAATCCAGTCACTAAACTACCAGGGACCAGTGGCCAGAGACAAGGCCTTGGCCCTTCAACTTTGTAGAAATGAATCAGAAAGAAACAAGTGTTTATTAGCAAGGAAAAAAAATACATGTACATATACACACGGGTGGGCTCAGAGACAGAATCCCACCCTCATGGTAGTTTGAATCACTTATATGGGACATTTCTTTCCAGTTTTCTCTGGCCAATCATCTTGCTTTGCCTGGTTCTGTGTTTGGTATATCTCAGAGTCTTCCACGTGTGCGTGTGCATCTCTTAACCAATTTGGATTCTAGCAAAAAGACCTCTGACATCAGTCCCCTTTTTGTTCTCCTAGGACCTTTCTGTGCATGTATAGTTGGGAAGCTCTTCTTGACCTCTAGAATGAGAAATATGTGATCTCTGTTCTGGGTAGGGCTAGCTCCTCCTCTTCATCTTAGAGTATGTGTTCACATGGGACAAACTCCAGCTCTTCAGCTGAGGGCTCATCTATCTCCCCTACCTCATACCTAGAGGGAGGCAACTTGACCCATTGTTTACAAGATTCTGTATGATCATAGAGTGTTTGCATGAACTCACTGAAAAGGGGCTGACCTTCAGGAAAGCAAGGAGACCTACTGATCTCAAAAGGCTTGCTAGGGATCTCTATGCTAAGCAGCTTCCAAATAGAACGATTCCATAGATAAGTACAATTTCAAATAAAATCAGCCAGTTCAGTTCAGTTCAGTCGCTCAATTGTGTCTGACTGTTTTGCGTCCACATGAATTGCAGCATGCCAGGCCTCCCCGTCCATCACCAACTTCCGGGATTCACCCAAACTCATGTTCATCAAGTCGGTGATGCCATCCAACCATCTCATCCTCTGTCATCCCCTTCTCCTCCTGCCCACAATCCCTCCCAGAATCAGGATCTTTTCCAATGAGTCAACTCTTCGCATGAGGTAGCCACAGTATTGAGTTTCAGCTTCAGCATCAGTCCTTCCAATGAACATCCAGGATTGATCTCCTTTAGGATGGACTGGTTGGATCTCCTTGCAGTCCAAGGGACTCTCAAGAGTCTTCTCCAACACCACAGTTCAAAAGCATCAATTCTTCGGTGCTCAGCCTTCTTCACAGTCCAACTCTCACATCCATACATGACCACTGGAAAAACCATAGCCTTGACTAGACAGACCTTTGTTGGCAAACTAATGTCTTTGCTTTTGAATATGCTATCTAGGTTGGTCATAACTTTCCTTCCAAGGAGTAAGTGTCTTTTAATTTCATGGCTGCAACACCATCCGCAGTGATTTTGGAGCCCCCAAAAATAAAGTCTGACACTGTTTCCACTGTTTCCCCATCTATTTCCCATGAAGTGATGGGACCAGATGCCATGATCTTCATTTTCTGAATGTTGAACTTTAAGCCAACTTTTTCACTCTCCTCTTTCACTTTCATCAAGAGGCTTTTGAGTTCCTCTTCACTTTCTGCCATAAGGGTGGTGTCATCTGCATATCTGAGGTTATTCATATTTCTCCCAACAATCTTGATTCCAGCTTGTGGTTCTTCCAGTCCAGCGTTTCTCATGATGTACTCTGCATAGAAATTAAATAAGCAGAGTGACAATATACAGCCTTGATGTACTCCCTTTCCTATTTGTAACCAGTCTGTTGTTCCATGTCCAATTCTAACTGTTGCTTCCTGATGTGCATATAGGTTTCTCAAGAGGCAGGTCAGGTGGTCTGGTATTCCCATCTCTTTCAGAATTTTCCACAGTTTATTGTGATCCACACAGTCAAAGGCTTTGGCATAGTCAATAAAGCAGAAATAGATGGTTTTCTGGAACTCTCTTGCTTTTTCCATGATCCAGCAGATGTTGGCAATTGGATCTCTGGTTCCTCTACCTTTTCTAAAACCAGCTTGAACATCTGGAAGTTAACGGTTCACGTATTGCTGAAGCCTGGCTTGGAGAATTTTGAGTATTACTTTCCTAGCGTGTGAGATGAGTGCAATTGTGCATTAGTTTGAGCATTCTTTGGCATTGCCTTTCTTTGGGATTGAAATGTAAACTGACCTTTTCCAGTCCTGTGGCCACTGCTGAGTTTTCCAAATTTGCTGGCATTTTGAGTACAGCACTTTCATAGCATCATCTTTCAGGATTTGAAGTAGCTCAGCTGGAATTCCATCACCTCCACTAGCTTTGTTTGTAGTGATGCTGTCTAAAGCCCACTTGACTTCACATTCCAAGATGTATGGCTCTAGGTGAGTAATCACAGCATCGTGATTATCTGGGACATGAAAATCTTTTTTGTATAGTTCTTCTGTGTATTCTTGCCACTTCTTCTTAATATCTTCTGCTTCTCTTAGGTCCATACCATTTCTGTCCTTTGTCGAGCCCATCTTTGCATGAAATGTTCCCTTGGTATCTCTAACTTTCTTGAAGAGATCTCTTGTCTTTCCCATTCTGTTGTTTTCCTCTATTTCTTTGCATTGATTGCTGAGGAAGGCTTTCTTATCTCTCCTTGCTATTCTTTGGAACTCTGCATTCAGATGCTTATATCTTTCCTTTTCTCCTTTGCTTTTCACTTCTTTTCTTTTCACACCTATTTGTAAAACGTCCTCAGACAGCCATTTTGCTTTTTGCATTTCTTTTTTTTTGGTGATGGTCCTGATCCCTGCCTCCTGTACAATGTCATGAACCTCTGTCCATAGTTCATCAGGCACTCTGTCTATCAGATCTAGCCCCTTAAATCTACTTCTCAGTTCCACTTATCATAAGGGATTTGATTTAGGTCATACCTGAATGGTCTAGTGGTTTTCCCCACTTTCTTCTATTTCAGTCTGCATTTGGCAATAAGGAGTTCATGACCTGAGCCACAGTCTGCTGCTGGTCTTGTTTTTGCTGACTGTATAGAGCTTCTCCATCTTTGGCTGCAAAGAATATAATCAATCTGATTTTGGTGTTGACCATCTGGTGATGTCCATGTATAGAGTCTTCTCTTGTGTTGTTGGAAGAGGGTGTTTACTATGACCAGTGCATTCTCTTGGCAAAACTCTATTAGCCTTTGCCCTGCTTCATTCCGTACTCCAAGGCCAAATTTGCCTGTTACTCCAGGTTTTTCTTGACTTCCTACTTTTGAGGATAAATGTCTGGTTGCCAATTTTTATCATTAAAAAACATAATAAAAAACACAAACAAATTGTGCTGTTTAGTCACAAAGTTCTGTCCAATCTTTGCGACCCCATGGACTGTAGCCCACCAGGTTCCTCTGTCCATGGGATGTCTCAGCAAGAATACTGGAGTGTGTTGCCATTTCCTTCTCCAGGTATTCCCTAACACAAAAACATTTTAATACCAATAACATTTGGAAGACATGAATTTGAAGGAAAAAACTTTCTTTCAAATGAAATAAATTTAGTTATATAATTAAGGTATTGCATTGCCTATATTTGATTTATTTTTCTGCAGACTAATGGAAAACCCTGTGTGGAAAAAAACAAGTCTATCCATAGACATTTATAAATCGTTACTTTAATGAGCCTTACAAAACAAAAGCTAGCTTACTGATGGAAATCCCTATCAGTTTTTAAGCTTAGTTATAAATGGATCTTTAAAGCCTGTTTATTTATCCTGTAAAAAACTTCCTTCTTTTGTTATTATTTGATCTTGGTACATGGCATTTGCAGCTGATTATGGTAGACTTATCTTCTAAAACATTAGAAACACTTAAGCTAGCTTTCACATTTGTGACTGTGTCTGGAGATGCAAAAAAAAAAAAAAAAAGAAGAAGAAACCAATACTGACTGAAACCAAATGCAGTCTAAAATAATGTAATTTTCTTAGAAATAGAAAATCTACTGTGTAAGATGCAGTGAGTTCTTACAAGGCTAGCCACAGCCTCATACAACACCCTAAATATTCTACTGTATTTACTTGGGCAGCTGTCTCAATAATTTCACAATTTGATTGACGTTCTTGATGTCATCTTTACTTGCTATAGTTTTCTTGTTAATAAGATTGCTATACAAATGATATATGTCACAAGCCATGGTTCAAAGTATTGCTGCCATCCTATGACCATCTAAAAGAAAAACACAATGAGAGAGAAAAAAAATTGAGAGAACATAGCTTTATAAAACCACCAAATACACCTTCTACAGAAAAAATTTTAATTAGAAGGTAGATGCTAGTAAAAAGAAGGAAGAATCTTAGATACTATAATTTAGAATATCAATATCATGGGAGATAATCTCAACTCTACAAAAAGTATATGGGAGTTCATAGGCTTTTCTGGAAGGCAATGTGCATCAGGATTATATCTTCTGTGCAACATAGATTTTAAGTCTCTTTTCTATTGCAAGGATAGAATATAATATTAAAATGATATATTAAAATGAAGAACGGGGCTAGTGAAATTTGGGTGTTGGGATAATATTCAAATAGTGCTTAATGAAACTAACTTTTACAATTTCTGTCTTTTTTATTTGTTCTATTTAGTGTATTTTGTTTATTCAGTACACTGCTACCTCTCTTTTTCCTTCCAAGTTATATGTCATTCTGCAAATACTCATAATACAAAACTATTCATTAGTGAACACTCTGAAATTACTTACTTATGCTAATTACCATTGAAAGACAAATCCTAAATGTCTAATGGAGAGTAAGTAAGTCTGCTTATTATGTACAATTATATCCAGTTTCACTTGAATGATTGTAATTAAATGTCACTAAGTAGTATATGATATTACTCCTTTTCTTCTCCAACTCTAACCTGTGCTAGTGGTTTATCTGCATTATGGCCTATCCAACCAACAGATTTATTGTTGCACAAAGCTACTGAGCAATGGTTGAATAGAATTTAAATCTTAATTAACTGCTAATTAGAAAGAAAAGATGGAGGGTCCCCCTCCCCCCAAAATAAAATCTACTTTTTCCCTAATAGGTTTTAAAAGGCATTTCCTAAACCACACATCTCACAAAATTAATAGGTATTATCAGGAGACAGCTTGCATGTTGAAGAGCCAAGAATCTCATGGGAGAAGCCTGTTGATTCACTGCTACTGTATCATTTTTTAATGGAGTATGGCATTAAACTTTAATTTCTATGAAGAAAACACTACTAATGAAAAATGAATTCTGCTAAGCCAATTTCATTTCCCTGAACACTGCTCTCATTAGATGAAAGAAGTTTCGCTGAGAGCTCAGGAATTGAATACTGAAACAATAACATGAGCTACAATAAAAGAATATGGTGGAATCTGTTGGTTTGATAGTAGCTACAGATATGCAGATGACACCACCCTTATGGCAGAAAGTGAAGAGGAACTCAAAAGCCCCTTGATGAAAGTGAAAGTGGAGAGTGAAAAAGTTGGATTAAAGCTCAACATTCAGAAAACAAAGATCATGGCATCCAGTCCCACCACTTCATGGGAAATAGATGGGGAAACAGTGGAAACAGTGTCAGACTTTATTTTTCTGGGCTCCAAAATCACTACAGATGGTGACTGCAGCCATGAAATTAAAAGACACTTACTCCTTGGAAGGAAAGTTATGACCAACCTAGATAGCATATTCAAAAGCAGAGACATTACTTTGCCAACAAATGTTCTTCTAGTCAAGGCTATGGTTTTTCCTGTGGTCATGTATGGATGTGAGAGTTGGACTGTGAAGAAGGCTGAGCGCCAATGAATTGATACTTTTGAACTGTGGTGTTGGAGAAGACTCTTGAGAGTCCCTTGGACTGTAAGGAGATCCAACCAGTCCATTCTGAAGGAGATCAGCCCTGGGATTTCTTTGGAAGGAATGATGCTAAAGCTGAAACTCCAGTACTTTGGCCACCTCATGCGAAGAGTTGACTCATTGGAAAGACTCTGATGCTGGGAGGGATTGGGGGCAAGAGGAGAAGGGGAAGACAGAGGATGAGATGGCTGGATGGCATCACTGACTCGATGGACATGAGTCTGAGTGAACTCCGGGAGTTGGTGATGGACAGGGAGGCCTGGCGTGCTGTGATTCATGGCGTCGCAAAGAGTTGGACACGACTGAGCGACTGATCTGATCTGATCTGACAGGCCAGTGGTGATGGTTATGGTGGCTTCTGTCTCTAAATTTCCACAAGTGTGACTTCACTGATTATCCCAGGCTTCAGTTCCACATTCCAATTTTTTATTTAGTCACTGTCCTTCCATCATCTTAAAATCAATATACCTAATGCTGAATCTATCATTTTCCTCCCAAATCAGGAAATTTCTTTAACATTCTTTCTAAAGGACCTGTGCTAGACTTTTAATTAAAAATGAACCTTGTACCCTGACATTCAAGAACTTCGACATTAGCATCCAAACTTTTTACCATGTTGCTTTGTCACTGCTACTTTTAGTTTTGTTTTGTCCTTTGTTATTAATATCTTTAACAATCTGTGGACTTGTCCTAGAAGGATACCCATGTATCTATAAACCCAGTATTTTTTTTTTAACTTTGTAAGGGGCTCAAGGATATCTAAAAAGCCACAAATAAATCTCTTATAAGTCCCAATATCCATTTGTTCTTTCTGTAAAATTAGGCTATTTAATGTTTCCTTCATATTCACTGTATTTTCCTGATACTGAGCTCTGGTTATGCTATACCTGTCACCAGAAACCTCCTCTCTCATACATATCTATTCTTCAAGTGAAAGTGTTCATCTCTCAGGCATGTCCGAATCCTTGCAACCCCATGGACGGTAGCCTGCCAGGATTCACTTTTCCATGGACTTCTCCAGGCAAGAACACTGGAGTGGGTAGCCATCCCCTTTTCAGGGGGTCTTCCTGACCCAGGGACTGAACCCGGGTCTCCTCCATTGCAGGTGGATTCTTTACTGTGTGAGCCACTAGAGAAGCCACCTAGTCTTTGAAGTCTGTCGCTAATGTTGCATCCACAAGTAGGTATTTCTTGGGGGTTTTGACTATCCAACACCCATCTTCCTTTTTGCTGGCAGTAGTACCCTTATCTTGGATGAAATACTCACCCCTCCCTCATAGAGTCCATAGCCCTCCTCTCAAAGTGGTTCCTGATTGACTCCAACCAACTAGCACTTTCAATCTCTTTGGTCACAAAGACTGACATGTCTGAGAGGCTAGCAGATGTCTGGTGGGGGTTTCTGGGAAAGTAACTTCATTATTCTTTGGTGGAAATTCTCTTTTCCTCCTCAAAATTAGAAAGGAAGCATATAATTCCTCTACATTCTGACTACTCTTGTAATTAGAAGGAGTGCAGATTTAGGCTTAAGCAGAGATACTAGAAGAAGTCAAGAGAAATTTGGAGAAACTAGGTCTTGAGTTACAGTGTTGCGCCCCTAGACCATGACCATCTGGGGGCCCACCTTTTATATTATTCAATGCATTTTCTACGTCATTTGAGCTAGTTTGAGTTAGGTCTTCTAGTGCTTGCAAAGTAAACATTTCTAAAGTATACATTACTCAAACAGTCTTGATTTCCCTTTTTAGTACATTGTGACATTTTGTTGGCTCAATTTTTTGTGTCCATTGGTCTAATATGTGTAATGGTATATGTGGCTTATTTTCCATCCGGTAAGAAGTTCAAGCCTGAAAAACTATACATCAAGCATGTCTTTAACCTTCATTTCACCTTGCCTGAGACCTTTCATTTCTTTATATATGGTTATACATGGTTTCCTCATATATTAAATGTTAACTTTAGAGTGCTTCAGACACTGTGATAAGCACAGAGAACAGGAGCAAAAAAGACAGAGGGCTGTCTGTTGGTAGCAAGCCATCTGAAAATTTAGTGGCTTAAATTAGTGATCATATATTTTACAACAACAAAATATTTTACTGATAAATGTGTCATTTGACCAGGATTTTTCAAGGGCAATATGTCTGCCCTTTCCATGGTAACAGCTGAACTGCAGGGATCGCTTCCAAGATGATGGACTTATGTGGCTGGCAAGTTGGCACTGTCTGTGAGCTGAGGGCATAGTCAGCCTTGAATTCTCACCATGCAGATTCTTTCATGGCACTCCTTGGACTCCTTCATATTATGGGGGATTGGCTACAAAAGCGAATCTTATAAAAGATAGGAAGTGGAGACTGCTAGTTTCTTAAGGCTTAGATCTGGAACCTGAAGCAATTTTACTTCTCTAACACATTGGTCTAAATAGTTGCAGATCCTGTCAAAATCCAAAAGGAGGAATAAATAAATTCTATCTCAGAGTAGAAGTATTTGTGGCCATCTTTAATGGACAACAAGGATATATAGAAGATGGTCTTTTACCTTAAGGAAATGAGGCTCAGTGGGTATGAGAATGAGACGTGAGACATACAGATGTGAGAATAAGAATATGAAATTGTAAAGGCTGCAATATTTATAAATAGTGCTATGGAATGATTGGCACTCCTCCAAAATTCACATATTGAAGCCCTAATTTCTAATGTGACTGTGTTTGGGGATAGGACCTCTAGGGAGGTCAGTCAGTTCAGTTCAGTCATTCAGTCGTGTCCAACTCTTTGCTACCCCATGAATTGCAGCACACCAGGCTTCTCTGTCCATCACCAACTTCCAGAGTTCACTCAAACTCACATCCATCCAGTCGGTAATGCCATCCAGCCATCTCATCCTCTGTTGTCCCCTTATTCTCCTGCCCCCAGTCCCTCCCAGCATCAGTCTTTTCCAATGAGTCAACTTTTTGCATGAGGTGGTCAAAGTACTGGAGTTTCAGCTTTAGCATCATTCCTTCCAAAGAATACCCAGGACTGATCTCCTTTAGAATGGACTGGTTGGATCTCCTTGCAGTCCAAGGGACTCTCAAGAGTCTTTTACAACACCACAGTTCAAAAGCATCAGTTCTTCGGCACTCAGCTGTCTTCACAGTCCAACTCTAACATCTATACATGACTACTGGAAAAACCATAGCCTTGACTAGACGGACCTTTGTTGGCAAAGTAATGTCTCTGCTTTTGAATATGCTATCTAGGTTGATCATAACTTTCCTTAGGGAGATAATTAAGGTTAAATGAGGTCACAAGGGTAGGGACCTAATCCAACGGGGCTTGTGTCCTTATGAGAAGAAGAGAGGACACCAGAGATCTCTCTCTTCTCTCTCCCCATGAATGCACAGAGAAGAGGCCTTGTGAGCAAGGAGCAAGAAGGTAACTGTCTACTAGCCGGAAAGAGAGATCTCACCAGAAACCAACTCTAGCAGGACCTTGATATTTGTTTCACAGCCTCCAAGACTGTGAGGAAATAAATTTCTGTTGTCTAGGCCACTCAGCCTGTGATATTTTTTATAGAAGCCCTAGGGAACTAATGATAGATAGATAGAGAGATTTTGATAGGATAGATATTAACAGATAGATGGATAGCATATCCTACCCAGACTTGCCTGAGGAGGTCAGAGGAAGGCTGCCAAGTTGCACAGCTCCAAGGGACATAATTTATGTAAAGTAAGTGTGAACTGTAAATTATCTGAATGCTGCAAACCTGGAAGAGAGGAGATATTACAGAGAAGGAGAAGTTTGAATTAAGACTGGAAGTTTAAGTAAGTCATTCATGGAAAGATAAGGAAAGAGAAGCATTCCAGGCAGAAGGTAGAACTAGTGAAAAGTTATAGGTACATGAAACTGCGAGGCATTTTTGAGAAACAAGGTTGCTTTCTAAGGTGAGAGCAGAAGGCATGTGGGAGTGTTTCTGCAGGCAGCATCTGTGAACCAGATGAATGACCTGTTGCTGTTTTTGTTATTGCTTTTGCTCAAAACAAAACATCACCAAGGTGATTCAGGTTTCCTTCTTTTCCACATTCTCTATGCCGAGCTGGTTTCTAAGTCTTACCATCCCTTACTTTTTAACAGCCACCATGTATCATGTTCCTTTCAATTCCTAACAGTATTTTTTACTCACAGTTGGAATTCTGCATAACTCCTAAGTAGATAGCATTTACTCCTCCTACTCTGTCCCCACTTCTGACCTAATTCAAAGAATATAATTAGTTGGGTTGAGTATTTTAAAAACCGTTTTGGCAGTCACTGTGATTATGGCTGACTTGTAAGTGGTCTGATAGGGTTGAAAATCAGTTTACCAAGTCTTGAATATGAAGTGAGGTTTTAAGCAGAAGATGATTTAAATGGCTGTATTTGTTTTAAATGAAATATGGCAGTAGATTTTTATGGTCCAGGGCAGGCTGCTCCAAAGTATGCCTCAATGGCATATAGATTATTTTGAATTAAAGTCATATAAGAAATGGCTGATGTGAGAGGGGCACTTTGACCCTCCTCACTGCCCCTCAATAAGCAGGAGAGAAATGTCCCACGTGACAGGTACACTCTGCATCTAGAGGTAGAAGGACATCTTTGCTGCCAGAGACAGGGAATTTGGGGGCAAGAAGCTTTATTAATAAAATATGTTATATTACTTCCTTAATTATCTATACCAAGCCCAAACTGTTCTGATTTTTCCACTGGTTCAGTGCCCAAAGCCTAGGTTTCCTTGTCCTCTCAATTTCTCAGAAATGTATTTTTTCTTTTTTCTTTTTTTTGGCTAAAAAGTATAAAAACTGTTCCCTTGGCTGCTTTTTAGGTCCCATTGCTATGAGACCTCTGTATACACAAATTAAAATTTGTTTCCTTTTCTCCTGTTAGCATATCTGGGGTCAGTTTTATTTTTAGTCCTGTCCTAAGAACTCAAGAAGGGTAGGGGAGAATTTTTCCCCTCCTCAATAAGGTAATTTTGATTTAGCTGTATTTCATAGAAGACTTAAGTAGAGGTATGCTACAGATATGCCCTCTCATATACTTTTTTGGTTATTCTTTGGGAGACTACACTTTTTTCACACGTGTATTTATTCTGAGCAATATGAAAATGCTGTTCCAGTTATTGAGCCATTTTCTCTCATGCCAAAATTCCCTCTGCAACAGAGCAGTGTGTTAAATCAAGCCTTCTTGATTGATAGAACCGTAATCAACCTGAATCTTATTCATCTTTATCTTTCTGAATGTTTGCATTAGCTGCAAACCACAGTTTTGCTTTGTCAACTCAATCCTTATTAATGTCCAACAACAGAAAGCACTCAAATGAGCCTGGAGAGCTGCAGGAGAAACAACAGACATGCCTCTCCTGCCTGCTTCCTACTTGTCGGCTATGCTTCCTGTCTGTGCTTCCCCTGACATCGCCCTGCCTTCATTCTTCATTCTGGCACTAGCTGCACTGTCCTAAAGCAGCAGTTATAGTGAATTTGTGGGTTTCCCAAGTGGGGCTAGTAGTTACAAACCAATGGGTGAGACACAAGAGACTCCAGTACAATTCCTGGGTTGGAAAGATCCCCAGGAGGAGAGCATGACAACCCACTCCAGTATTCTTGTCTGGAGAATCCCACGGACAGAGAAGCCTGGCAGGATACAGTCCATGGGATCCCAAAGAGTCAGACATGACTGAAGCAACTTAGAATACACGCATAGTGAATTTGTAGTTTTCCTCCATTCTCCAAGTCTGCCTTGCTGTGCCTGCCCAGACACAGCACGTCAGCTCTCTCATTCTCCTCAGAGTGCTGTCCCAGGCCATAGGCTCTCTCCTCCAAATTGCTGAACTGCCATAACTACAACCTCTCTGTGTATTTTGTGTCCTGAGCACTAGAGGTGGTAAATGCTTCCTTCCTTTGCTGGTTCATACTTCAGAGTTCTCTTTTTACCCTTCATTACTTAGTTACTAACTTTTACCCAGTTAGTTATTTATATTCAGTTCAGTTCAGTTCATTCTCTCAGTCATGTCCGTCTCTTTGCGACCCCATGAATCGCAGCACGCCAGGCCTCCCTGTCCATCACCAACTCCCGGAGTTCACTCAAACTCATGTCCATCGAGTTGGTGATGTCATCCAGCCATCTCGTTCTCTGTCGTCCCCTTCTCCTCCTGCCCCCAATCCCTCCCAGTATCAGTCTTTTCCAAAGAGTCAACTCTTCGCATGAGGTGGCCAAAGTACTAGAGTTTCAGCTTTAGCATCATTCCTTCCAAAGAACACCCAGGGCTGATCTCCTTTAGGATGGACTGGTTGGATCTCCTTGCAGTCCAAGGGACTCTCAAGAGTCTTCTCCAACACCACAGTTCAAAAGCATCAATTCTTCGGTGCTCAGCCTTCTTCACAGTCCAACTCTCACATCCATACATGACCACAGGAAAAACCATAGCCTTGACTAGATAGACCTTTGTTGGCAAACTAATGTCTCTGCTTTTCAATATGCTATGTAGGTTGGTCATACTTTCCTTCCAAGGAGTAAGCGTCTTTTAATTTCATGGCTGCATTCACCATGTGCAGTGATTTTCGAGCCCCCAAAATAAAGTCTGACACTGTTTCCACTGTTTCCCCATCTATTTCCCATGAAGTGATGGGACCAGATGCCATGATCTTCATTTTCTGAATGTTGAGCTTTAAGCCAACTTTTTCACTCTCCTCTTTCACTTTCATCAAGAGGCTTTTGAGTTCCTCTTCACTTTCTGCCATAAGGATGGTGTCATCTGCATATTTGAAGATATTGATATTTCTTTTTTTTTTGAATTTTTAAATTTTTTATTTTATTTTTAAACGTTACAATATTGTATTACTTTTGCCAAATATCGAAATGAATCTGCCACAGGTATACATGTGTTCCCCAACCTGAACCCTCCTCCCTCCTCCCTCTCCATACCATCCCTCTGGGTCGTCCCATTGCACCATCCCCAAGCATCCAGTATCATGCATCGAACCTGGACTGGCGACTCGTTTCACACATGATATTATACATGTTTTAATGCCATTCTCCCAAATCTTCCCATCCTCTCCCTCTCCCACAGAGTCCATAAGACTGTACTTCCAGCAATCTTGATTCCAGCTTATGCTTCTTCCAGCCCAGCATTTCTCATGATGTACTCTGCATAGAAGTTAAATAAGCAGGGTGACAATATACAGCCTTGACATACTCCTTTTCCTGTTTGGAACCAGTCTTTTATTCCATGTCCAATTCTAACTGTTGCTTCCTGACCTGCATATAGGTTTCTCAAGAGGCAGGTCAGGTGGTCTGGTAGTTCCACCTCTTTCAGAATTTTCCACAGTTTATTGTGATCCACACAGCCAAAGGCTTTGCCATAGTCAATAAAGCAGAAATTAGATGTTTTTCTGGAACTCTCTTGCTTTTCCATGACCCAGCGGATGTTGGCAATTTGATCTCTGGTTCCTCTGACTTTTCTAAAACCAGCTTGAACATATGGAAGTTCACGGTTCATGTATTGCTGAAGCTTGGCTTGGAGAATTTTGAGCATTACTTGCCTAGCGTGTGAGATGAGTGCAGTTGTGTGGTAGTTTGAGCATTCTTTGGTGTTGCCTTTCTTGGGGATTGGAATGAAAACTGACCTTTTCCAGTCCTGTGGCCACTGCTGAGTTTTCCGTATGTGCTGGCATATTGAGTATAGCACTTTCACAGCATCATCTTTCAGGATTTGAAATAGCTCAACTGAAATTCCCTCACCTCCACTAGCTTTGTTCATAGTGATGCTGTCTAAGGCCCACTTGACTTCACATTCCAGGATGTCTGGCTCAGTGTGAATGATCACACCATCGTGATTATCTGGGTCGTGAAGATCTTTTTTGTAGAGTTCTTCTGTGTATTCTTGCCACCTCTTCTTAGTATCTTCTGCTTCTGTTAGGTCCATACCATTTCTGTCCCTTATCGAGCCCATCTTTGCATGAAATGTTCCCTTGGTATCTCTAATTTTCTTGAAGAGATCTCTAGTCTTTCCCATTCTCTTGTTTTCCTCTATTTCTTTGCATTGATCTCTGAGAAAGGCTTTCTTATCTCTCCTTGCTATTCTTTAGAACTCTGCATTCAGATGATTATATCTTTCCTTTTCTCCTTTGCTTTTCACTTCTCGTCTTTTCACAGATATTTGTAAGGCCTCCTCAAACAGCCATTTTGCTTTTTTGCATTTCTTTTCCATGGGGATGGTCTTGATCCCTGTCTCTTGTACAATGTCACAAACCTCCATCCGTAGTTCATCAGGCACTCTGTCTATCAGATCTAGTCACTTAAATCTATTTCTCACTCCCACTGTATTATCATAAGGGATTTGATTTAGGTCATACCTGAATGGTCTAGTGGTTTTCCCTCCTTTCTTCAATTTCAGTCTGAACTTGGCAATAAGGAGTTCATGATCTGAGCCACAATCAGCTCCTGGTCTTGTTTTTGCTGACTCTATAGAGCTTCTCCATCTTTGGCTGCAAAGAATATAATCAATCTGATTTCGGTGTTGACCATCTGGTGATGTCCGTGTGTAGAGTCTTCTCTTGTGTTGTTGGAAGAGGGTGTTTGCTATGACCAGTGCATTCTCTTGGCAAAACTCTATTAGTCTTTGCCCTGCTTCATTCCATATTCCAAGGCCAAATTTGCCTGTTAATCTAGGTGTTTCTTGACTTCATACTTTTGCATTCCAGTCCCCTATAATGAAAAGGACATCTTTTTTGGGTGTTAGTTCTAAAACGTCTTGTAGGTCTTCATAGAACCGTTCAACCTCAGCTTCTTCAACGTTACTGAATGGGGCATAGACTTGGATTACTGTGATATTGAATGGTTTGCCTTGGAGATGAACAGAGATCATTCTGTCGTTTTTGAGATTGCATCTAAGTACTGCATTTCAGACTCTTTTGTTGACCATGATGGCTACTCCATTTCTTCTAAGGATTCCTGCCCACAGTAGTAGATATAATGGTCATCTGAGTTAAATTCACCCATTCCAGTCCATTTTAGCTGCTTGTTGTTCAAATAACTGACATATGAGTCAAGGTTCAACTAAAGAAGAAGAGACTTCAGAAGATATTATATATATATAAAATAAGGAATTGGCTTACATGAATATGGATGCTAACTGGGCAAGTCTGAAGTCCATGGGGCATAATGTCAGGAATGGCAGGCAGGAACCCTTGTACATGGGCTGAAATTATTATCAACATGCAGGATTTCTTCTTCATCAAGAAAGCCTCAGTTCTTTGTTTAAAACCTTTCAACAGGTTGAATCTGGTCTACCCAGATTTAACCTGTTTCTCAAGGTCAACTGATTATGGTGGTGTGTGTTTAGTCACTCAGTCATGTCCAACTCTTTGAGACCCCATGGACTGTAGCCCTCCAGGCTCCTCTGTCCATGGGGATTCTCCAGGCAAAAATACTGGAATGGGTTGCCACGCCCTCCTCCAGGGTATCTTCCCAACCCAGGGATCAAAGCTACGTCTCCCACATTACAGGCAGATTCTTTACCATCTGAGCCACCAGGGAAGCTACCTTCATCCACAGTAACTTCACAGCCACATCTAGATTACTGTTTGATTGAATGACTGGTGACTATAGCCCAGCCAATTTGACACAGCCAAAGACCTCACAGCTGATGTGGTCTCTGTTTCCATGCCAGCCTCTAACTCATACAGACCCTCATCCATGTGTAGATGGCTGGATTTTCCTGACTGGACAGTGGCAAGAAAGAACTGCTGTGAGAGCTTATTACAAAACTAGATCACATGGATGCAAAGCGTGGCTCCATCTCTCTTTATCTTAGAATGTTATACAGAGTGATCAATATTTAGGAAACCTGATTTTATTCCTGCCTTTGGCTTCTTATATTTAATTATTATCCATGAATTATGAAGAATACAACTTAAATTTCTATTGAACAATTAAAATATTTTTGATAGAAGACTTCATTAAATTGTCTACTTGATTGAAGGTCTATATAGTCAAGGCTATGGTTTTTCCAGTAGTCAAGTATGGATGTAAGAGTTGGACTATAAAGAAAGCTGAGTGCCAAAGAATTGATGCTTTTGAACTGAGGTGTTGGAGAAAACTCTTGAGAGTCCCTTGGACTGCAAGGAGATCCAACCAATCCATCCTAAAGGAAATCAGTCTTGAGTGTTCATTGGAAGGATTGATGCTGAAGCTGAAACTCCAATATTTTGGCCACCTGATACGAAGAGCTGACTCATGTGAAAAGACCCTGATATTGGGAAAGATTGAGGGCAGGAGGAGAAGGTGACAACAGAGGATGAGATGGTTGGATGGCATCATGGACTCAATGGACATAAGTTTAGGTAAACTCTTGGAGTTGATGATGGACAGGGAGACCTGGCGTGCTGTGGTCCATGGGGTCCCAAAGAGTTGGACATGATTGAGCAACTGAACTGAACTGAACTGAATTTACCTTTATCTTTTTAAATGCCACATCAGATTCCTATATATAAGAAATTCTATAAAATTCAATTTTTGTCTCTTCATTTACTGTTTTGATCTTAGGCAAAGTACTTGATGACTTCTCAGATTTTATCTTTTCTGTTTATCCTGTGTTACTGTGAAGTTTGAATGGGATAATATATATATATGAAGAGGCTTTGTGTATAGTAGCAGGCATTCTCTTTACTTCAGGAACATTCAGCAGGATTTTAAGAAAGAAAGGGATATATTTTTGCCTTCTCTGCTCTAATCATTTAAGTTATTTTTCTATTTCCATCTTGAAAGGCTTTACTGCATCTCTGAATTTATTTATTGGGCCTGATTTTCCAATCAAAATTATTTCTGAAATTGTTTCCTTTGGAAAGTGAAAGTGTTAGTTGGTCTTTGTGACCCTATGGGCTGTAGCCCTCCAGGCTCCTTTACCTGTGGGATTCTCCAGTTAATAATATTGGAGAGGGTTGTCATTTCCCTCTCCAGGGGAACCTCCCAACCCAGGGATCGAACCCAGGTCTCCTGCGTTATAGGCAGATTCTTTATTGTCTGAGCCATCAAGGCAGCTATAAAGAGATTTACAGCTTTGGTTTTCTAGATTCATTTTTCAGAATTATAGACTAGATGAGGAAAATTGTTTAGGTTCTATTAAGTACTTGCTGTTCTTAAGTGGCTCTTATAGAGTTGATGAACCAAAATTAAACCCTAGAGACCAAAGGGAGATTTCACCTTTATTCTTATCCCATCCTTTACTAATGCTCTGAACATAAATGAACATGGACTCCAGATCCTGGTTTTATTCCATCTGATCCTCATGTTTACATTATTATGGTCCTGGGGAATGATTTCCTTCATGCTGATATTTGTGTCAAGGAATGTAGAATATGAGTCTATTTAAAATTTCTTCCTGGGGAAAAGAAATAACTATTTTATTCCCTTCTAGGCTTTGTTTTTGGAAAGCTCAACTCTGTAGGCCCAAAACTCTGAGGAAGACACATCTTTTTTCTTCATGATACAGTCCTCTACTTATACACACATAGGAATGATGGATTAGTGGAACAAGAAACCAAGGAAGGGACAGCTTTGATGTGCATGTGAATCAGTTTGCCAGGGCTTCTGTTAAAGTAGCACAGACCTGATTGTGTCAGCAACACAGATTTGTTTTCTCACCTTACTGGAGGCTAGACATCTGAGATCAAAGTGTTGTCGCACCAGATTTCTTCTGAGGCCTCTGTTCTTGGCTTGGAGTTGGATGAATTTTTACTAAACCAGCATCGCTGGTGTCTCTCTCCTTATAAGGACACCAGTCAGATTCAGTTAGGCATAAGCCTAAGGGCGGAGAAGGCAATGGCAACCCACTCCAGTACTCTTGCCTGGAAAATCCCATGGATGGAGGGGCCTGGTAGGCTGCAGTCCATGGAGTCACTAGGAGTCGGATACGACTGAGTGACTTCACTTTCACTTTTCACTTTCATGCATTGGAGAAGGAAATGGCAACCCACTCCAGTGTTCTTGCCTGGAGAATCCCAGGGACGGGGAGCCTGGTGGGCTGCCGTCTATGGGGTCGCACAGAGTCGGATACGACTGAAGCGACTTAGCAGCAGCAAGCCTAAGGGGCCTCATTTTAACTTAATTGCCTCTTTAAAGGTTCTGCCTCCAAGTAAAGCCACATTCTGAGATACTGAGGATTTAGGGCTCCAACAGGAATTTTTTTCAAGGACTAAATTCAGCCTGTATTTTCTACAACATGCAAATCGTTCAGCACAAGGTACTGTGATAATGCATTTTATCATGTAATTTTAATATAATTTTCATGGCTCTATTATTTTCCATACTGTAAATGTGAAAAAATTCTGCTGAAAAGTTAAGTGTGTTTGGTGAAGTCCAAGCTTTGTGAGGGCGGAAATGATCTCTGGCACCAAAATACATATGAGAAAGTCATTGACTTGGAGAAGTTCCTGTCCCTGGATTAGGGAATGTTACAAGATGACAAGGAAACAATTTGTGCTACAACTTCACATCAACTTACTGAGACCATCCTATAGTTTTGACTGAACTAGGATCCTACTCCAAAGAAGTTGATCATGGCAAATAATCAGGAAAAGCTCCTCTAATTCAGAGTTACTTCCTATGGTAGCATTTCAGAGGGTGCCCTTGGGTTCCCAGAACTCTGTCTTCAACATATGCAGAGAGAGGAAGTTCTTCAGAATATACATTCCCTCCACTTGGGGTGACCTATTTATGCCAGAGGGTGACTGGAACCTAATTTAGAAGCCCAGCTGGACAAACCACAGTGAAATTTACATTGCTGACTCTTTGAAAAAGACCCTGGTACTGGGAAAGATTGAAGGCAAAAGGAGAAGGGGGAACCAGAGTATTAGATGGTTAGATAGCATCACCAACTCAATGGGCATGAATTGATCAGATTCCAGGAGATAGTGTAGGACAGGGAAGTCTGGCATATTGCAGTCCATGGGTCACGAAAAGTTGGACACAACTTAGCCACTGACAACAATTTATACTTCAGAGTCCTTCAGAAATCAGGTTGAGACTGGGGCTTTGCCCAAAACCTCTCCCTTGTTTGGCTTCTTCTTTTCTGCCCTGGATTCCCCTCCTCTTGTTAGTGGCATGTCCTTACTAAATTATTTCCATATAAAGTTTTGACCTCAGGTCTGATTCTGGGTCACCTTCTATGGTTAAATTACCCTCTGTGGCTAAATCTTGTTCCAGTTTGTTCCAGTTCTTTAGAGGTAGCAACAGATTAAATCAAACCCCAGTACTGTTTGTAAAGGGATCAGAGTGGGAAACCTGGGTTTAATTTCTGATTGAGTCATGTATCAGCACAGTGATACTGAAATTCTTCACTCATTCCAGTGCAAAAGACAGAGCCAGACCAACAGACTTAAAAAAAGGAACATGTTCATGTTGAGCCCTGCCCCAAGGCCACAGGCATGAGGCCTTGTACCAAGGCCACAGAAGTGGAAACCAGAACCAAGTCACCCCCGAAGCTGACTGAGCCCCTTTGTAACCATTGCCAAAGCTACCCTGATCATCATCAACAGGCTCCCTGACCAATGTTAGGCAAAAATGCCCACCCGAGTGCTCAAGCTATAGCACCCTAACCAATCACCCAATGGCAACCTTCTAGCAGGAATTTTCTTTGTCTTGAGGCTATAAAAATTGGCTACTAACCCAGAAAATCTGTTGACTCTCCGTGGTCTGTCATGAGGTCAGCTTGCTGCTCTTGCAGAACCCACTTTATCTCTGCTTTTTTTCTTAATAAACTCACTCCCTTCTGAACTTCTGTGTGCTGGAAATTCTTTTCCAACCTGTGCTCAGACTGCTACAACAGTTCATTTATATAATTCTAAATCCAGAAGTAGCTCAGACTTCAGGCATACCCATGTCACTAAGAATTTGTCTCATTACTTTTGATTTTTCCTTGCAAAAGGCAAAAGGGTCACCATAAGCTCCAGGTTTATATACCTTGCCAGTTTAGCAATCTCCTCAGAGCGAGGGCATCTTTTGTCTCAAAGCAAACCTTATGGGGCCTGAGGTTTACTAAACTGGCCCAATTTAGGTTAGGAGTTAATGCTTGAATCAGTTAATCCTTCAGGCCTTGGGAAGATTTATTTCCCTGGAGCCAGGGCAGGATCAGCCCCAACTCATTTACACTGACTGAAAGCAGGGATCTTTAGGAGAGATCTACAAAAAAGATCTTCACGACCAAGATAATCATGATGGTGTGATCACTCACCTAGAGCCAGACATCCTGGAATGTGAAGTCAAGTGGGCCTTAGACAGCATCACTATGAACAAAGCTAGTGGAGGTGATGGAATTCCAGTTGGGCTATTTCAAATCCTGAAAGATGATGCTGTGAAAGTGCTGCACTCAATATGCCAGCACATTTGGAAAACTCAGCAGTGGCCACAGGACTGGAAAAGGTCAGTTTTCATTCCAATCCCAAAGAAAGGGAATGCCAAAGAATGCTCAAACTACCGCACAATTGCACTCATCTCACACACTATGAAAGTAATGCTCAAAATTCTCCAAGCCAGGCTTCAGCAACACATGAACTGTGAACTTCCAGATGTTCAAGCTGGTTTTAGAAAAGGCAGAGGAACCAGAGATCAAACTGCCAACATCTGCTGGATCATGGAAAAAGCAAGAGAGTTCCAGAAAAATATCTATTTCTGCTTTATTGACTATGGCAAAGCCTTTGACTATGTGGATCACAATAAACTGTGGAAAATTCTTCAGAGATGGGCATACCAGACCACCTGACCTGCCTCTTGAGAAACCCATATGCAGGTCAGGAAGCAACAGTTAGAACTGAACATGGAACAACAGACTGATTCCAAATAGGAAAAGGAGTATGTCAAGGCTGTATATTGTCACCCTGCTTATTTAACTTCTATGCAGAGTACATCATGAGAAACGCTGGGCTGGAAGAAGCACAAGCTGGAATCAAGATTTCCAGGAGAAATATGAATAACCTCAGATATGCAGATGACATCACCCTTATGGCAGAAAGTGAAGAGGAATTCAAAAGCCTCTTGATGAAAGTGAAAAAGGAGAGTGAAAAAGTTGGATTAAAGCTCAACATTCAGAAAACAAAGATCATGGCATCTGGCCCCATCACTTCATGGGAAATAGATGGGGAAACAGTGGAAACAGTGTCAGACTTTATTTTGGGGGGCTCCAAAATCACTGCAGATGGTGATTGCAGCGATGAAATCAGAAGATGCTTACTCCTTGGAAGGAAAGTTATGACCAACCTAGATAGCATATTCAAAAGCAGAGACATTACTTTGCCAACAAAGGTCCGTCTAGTCAAGGCTATGGTTTTTCCAGTAGTCATATATGGGTGTGAGAGTTAACTGTGAAGAAAGCTGAGCACTGAAGAATTGATGCTTTTGAACTGCGGTGTTGGAGAAGACTCTTGAGAGTCCCTTGGACTGCAAGGAGATCCAACCAGTCCATTCTGAAGGAGATCAGCCCTGGGTGTTCTTTGGAAGGAATGATGCTAAAGCTGAAACTCCAGTACTTTGGCCACCTCATGCGAAGAGTTGACTCATTGGAAAAGACTCTGATGCTGGGAGGGATTGGGGGCAGGAGGAGAAGGGGACGACAGAAGAGGAGATGGCTGGATGGCATCACTGACTCAATGGATGTGAGTCTGAGTGAACTCCAGGAGTTGGTGATGGACAGGGAGGCCTGGCGTGCTGCGATTCATGGGATCGCAAAGAGTCGGACTTGACTTAATGACTGAACTGAACTGAAATGAACTGAAAGCAGGGATAACTTGTCTGTTCTGAGAAGACAAGATTAACTAGTTCCTCCAGTGAGCTTAAACAATATAATTAACATATATGAACCACTCCATTTTCTCCTCACCATTAATGGGAGATAATTGTAGATAATCTGTCACATTAAATGACATAGGAAAATTTCTCAGGATAGTGCTTGGTACAAAATAGTTTTTCAATAATCAATAACTATCAGTAGTACAACGTTGATAGAGTTGTGTTTGGGCATCTCAAGTTTCCTTCATTTTAAATCATTTCATTTTTCTATTTTATGTGTTTGAGTAATGAAATCACACAGAGAGAATAAATGAAGACAGAAATAATGTCTTAAGGATCTATGCTCTGAATTGGCAAAGACTTCTTCCTAGAAGTCAGAAAGTACTTAAAGTTATAAAAGAAGGCAATACTAATGTTAAATTCTATTATGAATAAAGTTGTGGTATCATGTCACTATAAAGATCACAAAGCACATTTTATTCTTTGTAGGAGAGAGAATTATTGGGGAGAAAAAATAGAGAAATATACAAATGTTAAATTTTTATATTTTTCTACTTGGCATAATTCTTGTTAAGTTGCTGAGTAAATGGTAGAAAAATATGACATATATAGACATTTTTCCCCTGATTTTTATGTATGTGGGGGAGGGGATCACAAGGAATGATAACATGACTCAATAGAAAAAATAAAATTTCCTTTCCTTTGCTTTATAGTGAGGTCTACTTTATCACTCTGTATAACAATGTGCTGCTGGTGCTGCTGCTTAGTCGCTTCAGACGTGTCCGACTCTGTGCGACCCCATAGACGGCAGCCCACCAGACTCCTCTGTCCCTGGGATTCTCTAGGCAAGAACACTGGAGTGGATTGCCATTTCCTTCTCCAATGCATGCAGGCATGCTGAGTCGCTTCAGTCGTGTCCGACTCTGTGCGATCCCATGGACAGCAGCCTACCAGGCTCCTCTGTCCAAGGGATTCTCTAGGCAAGAATACTGGAGTGGGTTGCCATTGCCTTCTCTGTAACATAACAGTAGCTAAACAATGTGCTAGGAGATAGTAAAACAAACTTTTTCATGATGTATTATTTCTGGTTGAATTCATGGGTGTTATTTAATCATTTTCCTGATTGAATATAAATATATTTAAACTATAAAGTATAAATTGCCCTTACAGTTAAACATTTAGCATTCTTTCTTAAAAATAACCTTAACAATGTTTCATGTTTCAAAATTTAGCATTTAAAAATACTTCAGTGGTGAATTATTGTTAACTTAGAAGAACATAGAAGGAAAGAGGAAGTCAAACTACAATAATAGCTTTATCTTTGTTATTTTGGTTAAAAATCTATGAAAAATCTGCAGTCCATTCTGAAAGCTATTTTGTATCTATAATTTTCTATATAATACAAATTCTTTTAAATTAGTCTTTAATTTAGAGATATCCTTTCATTTCATAAAAATGTATTCTCTCGTCTAAAATATTTTCCCCATCTTCTTACTGAATAATATCGTTTCACTCATTTTGAGAAGGCTCATTTTATCAGATACCCAGCCACACCCCTGTACATGTAGCATTCGATGTCCCATAGCATCAGGAAGGGATGAGCATGTGCCAACTCTTCCATTAGTGACGAGCTTCTGGCTAAAAGCCCTTTTTCCTCACCTTGGTCAAGCATGCATCACGAGAGACTGGCAAAAAATGTTTCCATTGATTTTTTTTAACCCCGAAGTCATTTACTCTATTATGCATATGAATGGACAAAACAACATTCCTTAAAATTGTGAGATGGAATCACAGGCAGACATTAAGAAGCATGACATAGTTCTATATGTATTAGAACTTCTATATATAATGTAACTTAAGGAAGTTCCCAAGATAGCTGAAAAAACAGAGTACAAAGCAGGGGTAGATGGCATGGTCTCATACATAAAATATATAGTAACATAACTATCGCTATGTAGAATAATTCTTAAAAGATAACAAGATCTGGATGAAATTGATCACCGTCAGGAAGAACTGTAACTCCGGGCTCAGTGTTTATTGTGTACCATTATCACGGTGTTGATAATGCACCATTAGAAAAACTGTAACATGGAAGTCTAGAGTGGTAGAATAATCATCTATGATTTATCATTCATAGTCAATAAGTTATTTCAGTCATGTCCGACTCTGTGACCCCATGGACTGCATCCTGCCAGACTTCTCTGTCCATGGGATTTTCCAGGCAAGAATACTGGAGTGGATTGCCATTTCCTCCTCCAGGAGATCTTCCTGACCCAGGGAATGAATGCACATCTCTTACCTCTCCCGCATTGGCAGGCAAGTTCTTTACCACTAGAGTCACCTGAGAATAGTTGTCAGAATTTTCTATACTTGCTTATATTTTCTCCATTTAATTTTTAAATTATTTTAAAAATATTTTCTAAATATTATGTCATTTCCTTGGTATTTCAATGTACATTGTTAAAAATACAGATTTTTTTAACTTTCGTATTCATATTACCATTATCTCTCCTTACACAATATTTTTTTCTTAAGGCTACTGGGGTTTTCTTGCTATTTTTTTAGGTCAGTTTTACATTCATAGCAAAATTGAAATGAAAGTACAAGATTTCCCATATTCTCCCAGCCCCTATACATTCATAGCCTCCCCCACTACAAATATCCCCACCAGATTCAGACACTTGTTACAGCCTACATCAATACATCATAATGACCTAAAGTTCATAGTTTACTTAGTGTTCACTCTTGATGTTATACACTGTATGAGTTTGGACAAATGTATAATGACATGTATTCATAATTTTACTATGATACAGAACATATTCACTATCCTAAAAATCCTAGCTTATTTAACTTACATGCAGAGTACTTCATGTGAAATGTGCTGGATGAAGCACAAGCTGGAATCAAGATTGTCGGGAGAACTATCAATAACCTCAGATATCCAGATGACACCACCCTTATGGCAGAAAACAAAGAGGAATTAAAGAGCCTCTTGATGAAAGTGCAAGTGGAGAGTGAAAAAGTTGGCTTAAAACTCAACATTCAGAAACTAAGATCACGGCAAATGGAAACAGTGACAGACTTTATTTTTTGGGGCTCCAAAATCACTGTAGATGGTTACTATAGCCATGAAATTAAAAGATGCTTACTCCTTGGAAGAAAAGCTATGACCTAGGCAGCATATTAAAAAGCAGGAACATTACTTTGCCAACAAAGTTCCCTCTAGTCCAAGCTATGGTTTTTCCAGTAGTCATGTATGGATGTGAGAGCATGGATGTGCATGGACCATAAAGAAGGCTGAGCACTGAATAATTGATTCTTTTGAACTGTGGTGCTGGAGAAGACTCTTGACAGTCTCTTGGACAGTAAGGTGATCAAACTAGTCAGTCTTCAAGGAAATCAGTCCTGAATATTCATTGAAAGGACTGATGCTGAAGCTGAAACTCCAATACTTTGGCCACATGATGAGAAGAACTGACCCACTGGTAAAGACTCTGATGCTAGGAAAGATTAAAGGCAGGAGGAGAAGGGGACAATAGAGGATGGGATGGTTGGATGGCATCACCAACTCAATGGACATGGGTTTAAGAAAACTCCAGGAGTTGGTGATGGACAGGGAAGCCTGGCGTGTTGCAGTCCGTGGGGTTTCAAAGAGTTGGATACGACTGAGTGACTGAACTGATTGAACTGAAAAATCCTCAGTACTCCACCTGTTCATCCTTCCTTTGCAACCCAGAAACCAGTGATCTTTTTACTATCACCATACTTTGCCTTTATAAGAATGCCATATAGTTGAAATCATATAGTATGTAGCCTTTTCAAATGGGCTTATTTCACTTATGGTATGTATTTAAGATTCCTCCATGTCTTTATATGGCTTGATAGTTCATCTCTTTTCAGTCATGAATTATATTTCATTGTCTTTAGGTACTATTTTCTTTATCCATCTACTTACTGAAGATATATCAGTTGCTTCCATGTTTTGGAACTTATAAATAGAACTTCTTTAAAATACTCACATGCAGGTTTTTGTGTGGACATGTCTTCAGTTCCAATAGGCAAATACTTAGCATGATTGCTAGATTTTATAGTAAGAGTTTCTATGGTTTGTGTTGCAGGAAACCATCAAACTGTCTTCCAAGGTGGTTGTACCATTTTCATTTCAGCTAGCAAAAAATGGGCTTCCCTGGTGGCTCAGCTGGTAAAAAGAATCCACTTGCTGGTGCAGTAGACTGAAGAGATGCAGGTTTACCCTGGAGAAGGAAATGGCAACCTGCTCCAGTATTCTTGTCTGGAAAATGCCATGGATAGAGGAGCCTGCAGGGCTGCAGTCTATGGGATGGCAAAGATTTGGACACAACTGAGCACACGTATACTTACACAGCAATGAAGGACGTTCTTGTTGCTCCACATTCTCACCACCAACTGTTAGTGTTACTGTTTCAGATTTTGTCCATTCTAACCGTTCTGTCATAGTATCTGCTTTTTTTTTTAAATCATATTTCCCTGATGATACGTGATGTGAAACATATTTCCACATGCTTATTTGTCATCTTTATATCTTCTTTGGTGAGGTGTCTGTTAAGATCCTTGACCCACTTTATAATTGGGTGTATATTTTTGTATGGTTGAGTTTTAAGGATTCTTTGTGAATTGGATGCCAATTCTTTTTCAGATGTGCTTTTGCAAACATTTTCTCCCAGTCTGTGGTTTGTCTTATAATTCTCTTGACATTGTTTTATGCAGAGCAGAAGTTTCCATTTTAATAAAGTCCAGCTTATTGTTTCTTTCATGGCCCATGCCTTTGGTGTTGTATCTAAAGAATCATTGCCATACCCAACATCAATTAAGTTTTCTCCCATTATCTTCCAGGTGTTCTGCAGTTTCAGATTTTACATTTAGGTCTATGATCCATTTTGCATTAATTTTTTTGAAGAGAATTACATCTGTATTTAGATGTATTTGTTTTTCATATGAATGTTCAGTTGTTCTAGCACCATTTTTGGAAAGATTGTACTTATTTTGTGTTGATTTTGCTTCTTTGTCAAAGATCTGTTGATTATATTTATATGGGTTCATTTGGGGGCCTTCTTATTCTCTTCCACTGATCTGTTGGTCTGTTCTTTTGCCAATACTACAGTGTATTGGAACTGTGGTGCTTGAGAAGACTCTTGAGAGTCCTTTGGACTGCAAAGAGATCAAATCAGTCAGTTCTTAAGGAAATCAACCCTAAATACTCATTGGAAAGACTGATGCTGAAGCAGAAACACCAATACTTTGGCCACCTCTTCACCTCTTCTTTTCATTGGAAAAGACTCTGATTCTGGGAAAGATTGAAGGCAAAAGGAGAAGCGGGCAGCAGAGGATGAAGTGATTAGACAGCATCACTGACTCTGTGAGCATGAATTTGAGCAAACTCCAGGAGATAGTGTATGGCAGAATGGCCTGGTGTGCTGCAGTCCATGGAGTTGCAAAGAGTCAGACATGACTTAGCGACTGAACAGTAACGACAATGACAGTGTCTTGGTTCCTAGTAAGTCTTAAATTTGGAGGACTGGTGTCATTCAATTTTTCTTCTCAATATTGAGTTGACTATTCTGGATCTCTTGCCTCTCCATGTAAACTTTAGAATAAGTTTGTCTATATTGACAAAGTAATTTTCTAGGTTTTTTTTTTTTTTTTTCCTTGAGATTACAGTGAATTTAAAGATAAGATTTGGGAGAACTGACATCCATACAATATTGAGTCTTCTATCCATTACCATGACATATCTGTCTAATTTTTTTATTTCAGTTATCTGATTTTTGTATTTATCCTTGTATAGGCCTTGTACATATTTCTGTAAGAGTTATATCTATAATGTAAATGATACAGTTTTATTAAATTGAAAATCAAGTTTTCATTGCTGGTATGTAGGAAAGCATTTGACTTCTGTGTATGAACCTTGTATCTTGTAAACTTTTTATAATCACTTATTAGTTTCAGGAAAGTTTTTTTTTTTTTTCCCTGCTCAATTCTTTTGATTTTCTACATAAACAATTACTTCATCTCAGGACTTCACATGTACTCATGAAAACAAAAGAATTTTGGAAGCTCTGAAAATTAGGTATCACAATCCAGCTTTTTGGCAATATGTTTTAGGTCAAGTTTTTTTCAAATAAAGTTTTCATTATTTGCTTTTATGTGCAGAAATATTTAACTACTAGGAATTGCATTTATTCTTGATTATTATCATAGGGAAACTTGGAGATCTGAAAGTCCCTTGTCTAATAGATATTAACTTGAATAATTGAGAGATAGAAATAAACCCATGGGGCTTCCCAGGAGGTGCTAGTGATAAAGAATCCTCCTGCAATGCAGGAGAGGCAAGAGATGTGAGTTCAATCCTTGGGTAGGGAAGATCCCCTGGAGGAGGAAATTACAATCTTGCCTGGAAAATTCCATGGGAGAGGAGCCTGGTGGACTACAGTCCATGGGGTCACAAAGAATTAGATATGACTGAGCACACTGCAATAAACTCCTAGAAAATATTCAAAATAGCAATGTTAAAATGTATTCACTTATTCATGGCTGCTTTTTCACTTTGCAAATCTTAATTCCTTCAATTCCCTAGACTTCACTAAATAAATTAGGTTCCCTGGTAAGCACATTCACTACTCAAAAAAATTATGTATTTATTTACTTAGTCAAATGTTTGTTCATTCATTAATGATGGTTGAATACCCACTTGACACCAAGCACTGTTCTAGGCATTGGGATAGAGATAACAAATCCCTACAACTGTTTAAATGTTTTTACAAGTCAGTTAAAATTATTCAGTGTTTAATACATGTATATAACATACAAGACACTGAAACATTCTTTGCTCCAATATAAAGATGTGTCAGACATATCTCAGTCTGCCCTCCTGATAGCTTAGTCTAGTGCTTGTGACAAAAACATCATGTTGTTCTGAAACAAGCTGTGCTAGAATAGAGAAACAGATGAGACTATTGATATAAAGGGTGACTGAGACACTTTCTAGCTAAAGGTTCTGGGCCTTTCCTTTCATTAAAACTTTCATTTGGCTGCAATAAGATGCTTGAAGTAACTGATAATGTGTTTTGTGCACATCTTAAAAAGTTGGATTTGGGTTGTGTTCAAAATGGCATTCATCACAAAGTTAAGAGCATTTATTTATTTATATGGCTTAAAACAACTGAAATTTATTCTTTCATAGTTCTGGAAGCTGTAAGGCAGAATTCAAGGCATTGGCAGGGCCATATTCCCTCCAAAGCCCACAGGGGAGGATCCTTCCTTGCCTCTTCCAGCTCCCAGTAGCCTCAGGTATTCTTTGGCTAATGATAACATCGCTTCATTCTTAAAGTATTAAGAATAGTTTTTATTTAAACCCTGACAGACTGATGAAAAATCTCTAGTCTATCCCTCCATTTTTGATACTCAATGTTTATTTAAAGAGGGAAGGTAAAAATAAATAACTCCATTCTGTTCTCCAGGGTAACTGTCATTTTATGCAAATAGCATGTACATATATGTGTACATGGGGCTTCCCTGGTGGCTCACCATAAAGAATCTGCTTACAATGAAGGAGACATGGGTTCAATCCTTGTGTCAGGAAGATCCCCTTGAGGAGGCCATGGCAACCCGCTCCAGTATTCTTGCCATGAGAACCCCATGTACATATGAAAAGACAATATGACACCAGAAGATGAGCTACCCAGGTCAGAAGGTGTCCAATATGCTATAGGGGGAAAGGGAGGGCAATTGCGAATCTGCCTGCAATGCAGGAGACCCCAGTTTGATTCCTGGGTCAAGAAGATCTCCTGGAGAAGGGATAGGCTACCCACTCCAGTATTCTGGCCTGGAGAATTCCATGGACTGTATAGTCCATGAGGTCACAAAGAGCTGGACACAACTGAGTGACTTTCACTTTCACTTTTCAGAAAGAATGAAGCAGATTGGTCAAAGCAGAAGTGACACTCAGTTGTGGATGTGTCTGGTAGTGAAAGTAAAGTCCAATGCTGTAAAAACAATATTGCATAGGAGCCTGGAAATTTAGGTCCAAGAATCAAGGTAGACTGTACATGGTTAAGCAAGAGATGACAAGAGTGAACATCAACATTTTAGGCATCTGTTGTTTTTTTTTTATTTGTTTATTTTTAATTGGAGGATAATCCCTTTACAATATTGTTCTGGTTTCTGCCATACATCAATATGAATTCAGCCATAGATACACATATGTCCTCTCCCTCTTGAACTTCCCTCCCCCCACCCCCACCCCCATCCACCACATCCCACACCTATAGGTGGTCACAGAGTGCCAGGTTTGAGCTCCCTGCACCATATAGCAAATTCCCACTGACTATCTATTTTACATATGGTAATGTAAAAGTTTCAATGCTACTCTCTCCATTCGCCCACCCCCTCCTTCCCCTGCTGTGTCCACAAGTCTGTTCTCCATGTGTTCGTCTCCACTGCTGCTCTGCGCATAGGTTCATCAGTATGAGAGAGTCAATTCCTAGGCAGGTTGATAACAAGTCTTAGATCACCAAGGAGGAGAAAAGGGGTCCTGGGACTCTGGAGAGGAGATACCGTCTGGAATTCTTAAGGAGGAGGAAAGGACAACCTTTTTTTACCCCCTACATTCATTGTTTTTTTTTCTTTAAGCCCGGAACTGATGATTACACAACACAACTCAGTTTAAACTCTGTACTAAGGATTCAGTTCAGTCAGTTCAGTCGCTCAGTTGTGTCCGACTCTTTGCAACCCCATGAATCGCAGCACACCAGGCCTCCCTGTCCATCACCAACTCCTGGAGTTCACTCAGACTCATGTCCATCGAGTTGGTTATGCCATCCAGCCAGCTGATCCTTTGTCACCCCCAACTTCTCCTGCCCTCAATCTTTCCCAGCTTCAGAGTCTTTTCCAATGAGTCAACTTTTCACATGAGGTGGCCAAAGTATTGGACTTTCAGCCTCAGCATCAGTCCTTCCAATGACATCCAGGACTTATCTCCTTTAGGATGGACTGGTTGGACTACCTTGCAGTCCAAGGGACTCTCAAGAGTCTTCTCCAACACCACAGTTCAAAAGCATCAATTCTTCGGCGCTCAGCTTTCTTCACAGTCCAACTCTCATATCCATACATGACTATGGAAAAACCATAGCCTTGACTAGACGGACCTTTGTTGGCAAAGTAATGTCTCTGTTTTTTAATATGCTGTCTAGGTTGGTCATAACTTTCCTTCCAAGGAGAAAGTGTCTTTTAACTTCATGGCTGCAGTCACCATCTGCAGTGATTTTGGAGCCCCCCCCAAAAAAACCAAGTCTAACACTGTTTACACTGTTTCCCTATCTATTTCCTATGAAGTGATGGGACCAGATGCCATGATCTTCATTTTCTGAATGTTGAGCTTTAAGCCAACTTTTTCACTCTCCTCTTTCACTTTCATCAAGAGGCTTTTTAGTTCCTCTTCACTTTCTGCCATAAGGGTGATGTCATCTACATATCTCAGGTTATTCATATTTCTCCCAGCAATCTTGATTTCAGCTTGTGTGTCCTCCAGCCCAGGGTTTCTCATGATGTGCTCTGCATAGAAGTTAAATAAGCAGAGTGACAATATACAGCCTTGACGAACTCCTTTTCCTATTTGGAACCAGTCTGTTGTTCCATGTCTAGTTCTAACTCTTGCTTCCTGACCTGCATATAGGTTTCTCAAAGGCAGGTCAGGTGGTCTGGTATTCCCATCTCTTGAAGAATTTTCCACAGTTTATTGTGATCCACACAATCAAAGGCTTTGGCATAGTCAATAAAGCAGAAATAGATGGTTTTCTGGAACTCTTGCTTTTTCCATGATCCAGTGGATGTTGGCAATTTGATCTCTGGTTCCTCTGCCTTTTCTAAAACCAGCTTGAACATTTGGAATTCACGATTCATGTATTGCTGAAGCCTGGCTTGGAGTATTTTGAGCATTACTTTCCTAGCGTGTGAGATGAGTGCTATTGTGAGGTAATCTGAACATTCTTTGGCACTGACTTTCTTTGGGATTGGAATGAAAACTGACCTTTTCCAGTCCTGTGGCCAATGCTGAGTTTTCCAAATGTGCTGGCATTTTGAGTGCAGCACTTTCAGAGCATCATCTTTCAGGATTTGAAATAGCTCAACTGGAATTCCATCACCTCCACTAGCTTTGTTCGTAGTGATGCTTTCTAAGGCCCACTTGACTTCACATTCCAGAATGTCTGGCTCTAGGTGAGTGATCACACCATCATGAAGATCTTTTTTGTAGAGTTCTTCTGTGTATTCTTGCCACCTCTTCTTAATATCTTCTGCTTCTGTTAGGTCCATACCATTTCTGTCCTTTATCGAGCCCATCTTTGCATGATATGTTCCCTTGGTATCTCTAATTTTCTTGAAGAGATCTCTAGTCTTTCCCATTCTCTTGTTTTCCTTTATTTCTTTGCATTGATCGCTGAGGAAGGCTTTCTTATCTCTTCTTGCTATTCTTTAGAACTCTGCATTCAGATGCTTATATCTTTCCTTTTCTCCTTTGCTTTTTGCTTCTCTTCTTTTCACAGATATTTGTAAGGCCTCCTCAAACAGCCATTTTGCTTTTTTGCATTTCTTTTCCATGGGGATGGTCTTGATCCCTGTCTCCTGTACAATGTCACAAACCTCCATCCGTAGTTCATCAGGCACTCTGTCTATCAGATCTAGTCCCTTAGATCTATTTCTCACTTTCACTGTATAATCATAAGGGATTTGATTTAGGTCATACCTGAATGGTCTAGTGGTTTTCCCCACTTTCTTCAATTTCGGTCTGAATTTGGCAATAAGAGCTCATGATCTGAGCCACAGTCAGCTCTGGATCTTATTTTTGCTGACTGTATAGAGCTTCTCCATATTTGGCTGCTAGAATATAATCAATCTGATTTCAGTGTTGATCATCTGGTGTTGTCCACATGTAGAGCCTTCTCTTGTGTTGTTGGAAGAGGGTGTTTGCTATGACCAGAGTATTCTCTTGGCAAAACTCTTATTAGCCTTTGCCCTACTTCATTCCATACTTCAAGGCCAAATTTGCCTGTTACACTTGCGTGGGCACAGGAGGGCCGAGAGGAGCTACTCCACCTTCAATGTCAGAAGGGTGACCTCATGCAAGGTAAGGAGCAGCGGCTGTGCTTTGCTGGAGCAGCCATGAAGAGATACCCCATGTCCAAGGTAAGAGAAACCCAAGTAAGACGGTAGGTGTTGCAAGAGGGTATCAGAGGGCAGACACACTGAAACCATAATCACAGAAAACTAGCCAATCTGATCACATGGACAACAGCCTTGTCTAACTCAATGAAACTAAGCCATGCCCTGTGAGGCCACCCTAGATGGGCGGGTCATGGTGGAGAGGTCTGACAGAATGTGGTCCACTGGAGAAGGGAATGGCAAACCACTTCAGTATTCTTGCCTTGAGAACCCCATGAACAGTATGAAAAGGCAAAATGATAGGATACTGAAAGGGGAACTCCCCATGTCGGTAGGTGCCCAATATGCTATTGGAGATCAGTGGAGAAATAACTCCAGAAAGAATGAAGGGAAGGAGCCAAAGCAAAAGCAATACCCAGTTGTGGATGTGACTGGTGATAGAAGCAAGGTCCCATGCTGTAAGAGCAATATTGCATAGGAACATGAATTGTCAGGTCCATGAATCAAGGGAAATTGGAAGTGGTCAAACAGGAGAAGGCAAGAGTGAATGTCCACATTCTAGGAATCAGCGAACTCAAATGGACTGGAATGGGTGAATTTAACTCAGATGACATTATATCTACTACTGTGGGCAGGAACCCTTAGAAGAAATGGGGTAGCCATAATGGTCAACAAAAGAGTCCTAAATGCAGTACTTGGATGCAATCTCAAAAACGACAGAATGATCTCTGTTCGTTTCCAAGGCAAACCATTCAATATCATGGTAATCCAAGGCTATTCCCCAACCGGTAACACTGAAGAAGCTGAAGTTGAATGGTTCTATGAAGACCTAAAAGACCGTTTAGAACTAATATCCAATAAAGATGTCCTTTTCATTATAGGGGACTGGAATGCAAAAGTATGAAGTCAAGAAACACCTGGAGTAACAGGCAAATTTGGCCTTGGAGTACAGAATGAAGCAGGGCAAAGGCTAATAGAGTCTGCCAAGAGAACGTACTGGTCATAGCGAACACCCTCTTCCAGCAACACAAGAGAAGACTCTACACATGGACATCACCAGATGGTCAACAACAAAATCAGATTGATTATATTCTTTGCAGCCAAAGATAGAGAAGCTCTATACAGTCAGCAAGAACAAGACCAGGAGCTAACTGTGGCTCAGATCATGAACTCCTTATTGCCAAATTCAGACTGAAATTGAAGAAAGGAGGGAAAACCACTAGACCATTCAGGTATGACCTAAATCAAATTCCTTATGATTATACATTGGAAGTGAAAAATAGATCTAAGGGACTAGATCTGAGAGAGCGCCTGATGAACTATGGACAGAGGTTCATGACATTGTACAGGAGACAGGGATGAGGACCATCCCCAAGAAAAAAAATGCAAAAAAGCAAAATGGTTGTTTGAGGAGGCCTTACAAATAGCTGTGAAAAGAAGAGAAGCAAAAAGCATAGGAGAAAAGGAAAGATATAAGCATCTGAATGCAGAGTTCCAAAGAATAGCAAGAAGAGATAAGAAAGCCTTCCTCAGCAATCAGTGCAAAGAAATAGAGGGAAAAAATAGGATGGAAAGACAAGAAATCTCTTCAAGAAATTTAGAGATACCAAGGGAACATATCATGCAAAGATGGGCTCGATAAAGGACAGAAATGGTATGGACCTTACAGAAGCAGAAGATATTAAGAAGAGGTGGCAAGAATACGCAGGAGAACTGTACAATAAGATCTTCACGACTCAGATAATCATGATGGTGGATAACTCACTTAGAACTAGACATCCTGGAATGTGAAGTCAAGTGGGCCTTAGAAAGCATCACTACAAACAAAGCTAGTGGAGGTGATGGAATTCCAGTTGAGCTATTTCAAATCCTGAAAGATGATGCTCTGAAAGTGCTGCACTCAAAATGCCAGCACATTTGGAAAACTCAGCATTGGCCACAGGACTGGAAAAGGTCAGTTTTCATTCCAATCCCAAAGAAAGTCAATGCCAATGAATGTTCAAACTACCACACAATTGCACTCATCTCACACGCTAGCAAAGTAATGCTCAAAATTCTCCAAGCCAGGCTTCAGCAATACAAGAACCATGAACTTCCAGATGCTCAAGCTGGTTTTAGAAAAGGCAGAGGAACCAGAGATCAAATTGCCAACATCCACTGGATCATGGAAAAAGCAAGAGAGTTCCAGAAAACCATCTATTTCTGCTTTATTGACTATGCCAAAGCCTTTGATTGTGTGGATCACAATAAACTGTGGAAAATTCTGAAAGAGATGGGAATACCAGACCACCTGACCTGCCTCTTGAGAAACCTATATGCACGTCAGGAAGGAACAGTTAGAATTGGACATGAAACAACAGACTGGTTCCAAATAGGAAAAGGAGTACATCAAGGCTGTATATTGTCACCCTGCTTATTTAACTTCTATGCAGAGCACATCATGAGAAACCCTGGGCTGGAGGACACACAAGCTGGAATCAAGATTTCCGGGAGAAATATGAATAACCTCAGATATGCAGATGACATCACCCTTATGGCAGAAAGTGAAGAGGAACTAAAAAGCCTCTTGATGAAAGTGAAAGAGGAGAGTGAAAAAGTTGGCTTAAAGCTCAACATTCAGAAAATGAAGATCATGGCATCTGGTCCCATCACTTCATGGGAAATAGATGGGGAAACAATGGAAACAGTGTCAGACTTTATTTTGGGGGGCTCCAAAATCACTGCAGATGGTGACTGCAGCCATGAAATTAAAAGACACTTACTCCTTGGAAGGAAAGTTATGACCAACCTAGATAGCATATTCAAAAACAGACATTACTTTGTCAGCAAAGGTCCATCTAGTCAAGGCTATGGTTTTTCCAGTAGTCATGTATGGATGTGAGAGTTGGACTGTGAAGAAAGCTGAGCGCCGAAGAATTGATGCTTTTGAACTGTGGTGTTGGCGAAGACTCTTCAGAGTCTCTTGGACTGCAAGAAGGTCCAACCAGTCCAGTCTAAAGGAGATCAGAGCTGGGTGTTCATTGGAAGGACTGATGCTAAAGCTGAAACTCCAATACTTTAGCCACCTCATGCAAAGGGTTGACTCATTGGAAAAGACACTGATGCTGGGAAGGATTGGGGGCAGGAAAAGTTGGGGGTGACAGAGGATGAGGTGGCTGGATGGCATCACCGACTCGATGAACATGAGTCAGAGTGAACTCCAGGAGTTGGTGATGGACAGGGAGGCCTGGCGTGCTGCGATTCATGGGGTTGCAAAGAGTCAGACACCACTGAGCGACTGAACTGAACTGAACTGAACTAAGGATTATACAACAACAATATCCTGCTTGAAGACAGGTTCTCCTTCCTGAAAGCCTTCTGACTAATCCTGTTATTGGAAAATATTTATTATGGGGTTGGGTTTGTTAAGATCTTTTGATTATTATGACTTCCCTTGTAGCTCAGTCAGTAAAGAATCTGCCTGCCTTGCAGGAGACCCGGCTTTGATCCCGGTTGGGAAGATCCCCTGGAGAAGCAAATGGCAACCCACTCCAGTATCCTTGCCTGGAAAATCTTATGAACACAGGAGCCTGATTGGCTGCAGTCCATGGGGTTGCAAACAGTCAGGTACAACTGAATGACTAACACTTTGATTATTAATGTCTAATCCTGTTATCTTAAAATGTACATTGTGGGAGTGGGTCTGGTAAGATCTTTACAACTTTGAGACAGTCTTTTGATTTATTGTAATAACTAATTTAAAAAGTAGATAGCTCCCTTGCTAAGACTAGGGGGGCTAGAGAGGAGGGCACCCCCTGTCTCCCTTCTGACGTCTATGCCAGAAGCTTTTTCTGCCCTTGTTTACACTTTAATAAAACTCTGCTATACCAGAGCTCTTGAGTGAATAAACCTGGTCCCTGGTCCCAAAGCTAAATCTTCTTTGGAGATCATGAATCTGACAAATCCATCATCATTCACTGTAAGCTATCAAGTACTGTCTTGCTCAGTTCAGTTCAGTTCAGTCGCTCAGTCGTGTCCAGTGCGACCCCATGAATTGCAGCACACCAGGCCTCCCTGTCCATCACCAACTCCCGGAGTTCACTCAAACTCACATCCATTGAGTCTGTGATGCCATCCAGCCATCTCATCCTCTGTCGTCCCCTTCTCCTCCTGCCCCCAATCCCTCCCAGCATCAGAGTCTTTTCCAATGAGTCAACTCTTCGCATGAGGTGGCTAAAGTATTGGAGTTTCAGCTTTAGCATCATTCCTTCCAAAGGACACCCAGGATTGATCTTCTTTAGAATGGACTGGTTGTATCTCCTTGCAGTCCAAGGGACTCTCAAGAGTCTTCTCCAACACCACAGTTCAAAGCATCAATTCTTCGGTGCTCAACTTTCTTCACAGTCCAACTCTCACATCTATACATGACTACTGGAAAAACCATAGCCTTGACTTGATGGACCTTTGTTGGCAAAGTAATGTCTCTGCTTTTGAATATGCTATCTAGGTTGGTCATAACTTTCCTTTCAAGGAGTAAGCGTCTTTTAATTTCATGGCTGCAATCACCATCTGCAGTGATTTTGGAGCTCAAAAAAATAAAGTCTTGTTAAATTCTATATGCTGCTGCTGCTGCTGCTAAGTCCCTTCAGTCGTGTCCGACTCTGTGTGACCCCACAGACGGAAGCCCACCAGGGTCCCCTGACCCTGGGATTCTCCAGGCAAGAACACTGGAGTGTGTTGCCATTGCCTTCTCCAATGAGTGAAAATGAAAAGCGAAAGTGAAGACGCTCAGTCATGTCCGACTCTTAGTGACCCCATGGACTGCAGCCTACCAGGCTCCCCTGTCCCTGGGATTTTCCAGGCAAGAGTACTGGAGTGGGGTGCCATTGCCTTCTCCAGGATTCTATATACATGCATTAATATACGATATTTATTTTTCTCCTTCTGACTTAGTTTACTCTGTGTAACAGTCTCTAGGTTTATCTACCTCATTAGAATGGACTCAAATGCATTCCTTTTTTGGTTGAGTAATATTCCATTGTATATGTGTACCACAGCTTCTTTATTCATTCATCTGTCGATGGACATCTATGTTGCTTCCATGTCCTAGCTATGGCAAATAGTGTTGCAATGACAATTGGGGTACATGTGTCTTTTTCAAGCATGGTTTCCATAGGGTATATGTCCAGTTTTGGGATTTGTTGAGTCATATGAGAGTTTTATTTTATTCCTAGTGTTTTAAGGAATCTCCATACTGTTCTCAACAGTGGCTGTACCAATTACATTTCCATCAACAGTGCAAGAGGGTTCCCTTTCCTCTACACCCTCTCCAGCATTTATTATTTGTATATTTTTTATAATGCCCATTCTTATCTGTGTAAGGTGGTATCTCATTGTAGTTTTGATTGCATTTCTCTAATGATGAGAGATGTTGACCATCTTTTCATGTGTTT
The DNA here is from genome assembly GCF_003369695.1 of Bos indicus x Bos taurus. Classification (NCBI taxonomy): domain Eukaryota; kingdom Metazoa; phylum Chordata; class Mammalia; order Artiodactyla; family Bovidae; genus Bos; species Bos indicus x Bos taurus. The sequence continues at coordinate 83,726,787 of NC_040084.1, read as the reverse complement.
ACATCTGTATGTCTTTTTTGAAAAATTTCTGTTTAGTTCTTCTGCCCACATTTTGACTATGTTGCTTGTTTTTCTGGTATTAACCTGGATGAGCTGCTTGTATGTTTTGGAGATTGAAAAGGTCAATTTTCATTCCAATCCCAAAGAAAGGCAAAGCCAAAGAATGCCCAAATTACTGCACAATTACACTCATCTCACACTCTAGCAAAGTAATGCTCAAAATTCTCCAATGTAGACTTCAACAGTACGTGAACCATGAACTCCCAGATGTTCAAGCTGGATTTAGAAAAGGCAGAGGAACCAGAGATCAAATTGCCAACATCTGTTGGATCATAGAAAAAGCAAAAGAGTTCCAGAAAAACATCTACTTCTGCTTTATTGACTATGCCAAAGCCTTTGATTGTGTGGATCACAAAAAACTGTGGAAAATTCTTCAAGAGATGGGAATACCAGATCACCTGACCTGCCTCCTGAGAAATCTGTATGCAGGTCAGGAAGCAACAGTTAGAACTGGATGTGGCACAACATATTGTCACCCTGCTTATTTAACTTCTGTGCAGAGTACATCACGAGAAATGCTGGGCTGGATGAAACACAAACTTGAATCAAGATTGCTGGGAGAAATATCAATAACCTCAGATATGTAGATTATACCACCTTTATGGCAGACAGTGAAGAAAAACTAAAGGGACTCTTGATGAAAGTGAAAGAGGAAAGTGAAAAATTTGGCTCATAACTCAGCATTCAGTAAACTAAGATCATGGCATCTGGTCCCATCACTTCATGGCAAACAGAGGAGAAACAGTGGAAACAGTGACAGACTTTATTTTTCGGGGCTCCAAAATCACTGCAGATGGTGACTGCAGCCATGAAATTAAAAGACGCTTGCTCCTTGGAAGAAAAGCTATGACCAACCTAGACAGCATTTTAAAAAGCAGAGATAGTACTTTGCCAACAAAGGTCTGTCTAGTCAAAGCTATGGTTTTTCCAGTAGTCATATATGGATGTGAGACTTGGACTATAAAGAAAGCTGAGCACCAAATAATTGGTGCTTTTGAATTGTGGTGTTGGAGAAGACTCTTGAGAGTCCCTTGAACTGCAAGGAGATCCAACCAGTCAATCCTAAGGGAAAGCAGTCCTGACTATTCACTGGAAGGACTGATGCTGAAACTGAAACTCCAACCCTTTGGCCACCTGATGCGAAGAGCTGACTCATTTGAAAAGACCCTGATGCTGGGAAAGATTGAAGGTGGGAGGAGAGAAGGACGACAGAGGATTAGATAGTTCGATGGCATCACCGACTTGATGGACATGAGTTTGAGTAAACTCCAGGAGCTGGTGATGGACAGGGAAGCCTGGCATGCTGCAGTCCATGGGGTTGGAAAAAGTTGGATGTGACTGAGTAACTGAACCGAACAGAGTCCTTTGTCAGTTGTTTCATTTGCTATTACTTTTTCCCATCCTGAGGGTTGTCTTTTCACCTTGTTTATAGTAGGAATCAGTTTTGATTACCTACACACTGTGAAATGACCACCACAATCAAGGCAGTTAACGTATATACCACTTCACATAATTGCCTTTGTTTTTGTTTTGTGTGGTAAGAACATTAAAACCTACCCTTAATAAATTTTAAGTCTTTAGAAATTCTAGATTTAAAGAAATAATATAATGAATGAAATAAAAAATGCCATGAACATAATTTTTTGATTGGAAGTGGTTTCTTTTCCAATGGTGCTTTAATATTTAATTCAATGCTCTTCAGAGGTAAATGATGCACTCCTATTTATTATTTGTTCATTTTGTTTTTCTATTGCATGCAGGTCTCTTCTCTCTTCCCTGCATTCTATTCTTGAAACATTTCAGTGAGAGGTGGCAGGCTGGTGAGCCTGTGGGAAACAGGTAAAGTTCAGGTCAAAGATACACTGAAAGCTCATTATCCAAGCAAATATTGCAGTGGTTTTGGAGAGAAGTCTGACCAGGGACTAGTAAATTTTTTAATGAAAGAAGCAAAACTTCCTGAAGGAAGATTCAAAAACACAGATCTCTACTTCTTGTTTAATGTAGAACTTCCAAGCCAGAGAATCAGGCCTTGCTAGGCCTGCCATGATAATTACGCAAAGGCAGAGAGAGGCACAGCTCACAGGCTCCTGCTTTATTCTCGTTAGTTGGTACTACCTGACACTGGGTTTGAGCAGTCACATTCTGGACCTTCTGACTTGAAGTGTGGTGTGATAGAAGTAGATTGAAATATACCAGAAGGTAAGTATCTAAGACCTGGCTTAGCCATTGACTAGCTCTGAGGACATGGGCAAGTCATTTAACTCCTCCTTATTATATATGAGTGCTTGATGGGATTTAGAATACTTTAAAGGACTGTTGTAAGATTCACATGTGCTCATGAATGTAAAAGAAGTCTGAAAGCTATAAAAATCTGGTACCATGATCCATCTTCTTGGTAATGTTTTAGACAAGCTTTTATTTTTATTTTTTAAAAAAAGCTTTTTTAAAATAAAGTTTCATTGTTTTTATGTCTAGAAATGTTCACCTACTAAGAATTAAAATAGATATAGACCTTTCTCTTTAGCATATCTGAAGGTAAAGGATATAAAATGAAGGTGGTGTAGATGAGGCTGTATGCAGAATTAAGAGAATCACAGGGGTGAGGGCTTATCTAGGAAGTGACAAAGGGTTGAGTTTGGAATACCAGTTTAACCCTCTTTCAAATGAAGGAGTTATCAACGCTCAAGTTAGAGTTCAGAATCTGAACATAAGCAAGTTTGAGGGAAAAAGAAGCAAAAAAAATTGGAAAAGAAAATAGAATCTGGCTGCAGTAAGAAGAGAAAGTGAAAGTGAGAGCTGCTCAGTTGTGTCTGACTCTTGCGGTCCTATGGGCTGCAGCCCACCAGGCTCCTCTGTGCATGGAATTTTCCAGGCAAGAATACGGGAGTGCGTTGCCATTTCCTCCTCCAGAGGATCTTCCCTTAGGGATAGAACCTATGTCTCATGCATTATAGGCAGATTCTTTACCATCTGAGCCACCAGGGAAGCCCAATAAGAAAAGAGAGGGAGAAAGAAAGAGAAAGATACAGAAGAGAGTAGGGGAGAGAGAAAGAGGGAGGCTGACCTAGAATGAGAAGCTTGAGGTTACTGATAATCTCTAAACCTAAAACAGTCTCTCAACTTTAGCTGTACTCTAGAATCGCCCTTGGTGCTCTGAAAATACTGATGCTTGGGTGCCATTACCAGAATTCTGATTTGATTGGTCCGGGATCAATTTTTTTTAAGCTATTTTCAGGTGATTCTAATCTGAGCAAAGCTGAGAACCCAGAATGGAAGCAGCTCCTAACTTAAATGTGTCTGTAATTCACCTTGAAAATGCAGATCTGGTGTGGAGCCTGGGATTCTGCATCCCTAGGAAGCTTCAGTTCCTAACAGGGTCCTAACAAGCTACCTTTAACTTCTGGACAGTTGCATGAGTTAATCCAAAAAGTAGCAAAATGATGAAGATGATGTTAATAATGAAGAAGGAGGAGGTAGAGGAAATGGCAGCTAACATTTAATGAATATCAAATATGTGACAAGCACTGTGCTGGATGTTTCCCAAGTTAAACAGTTAAAATCCTTAGAACAACCCTGTAATGGTTGGTATTAACTTTGACAAACTGAGTCTTAAAAAGTCTCGGGTATCTTACCTAAGTTTAGAAACCTGGTAAATTGATTTGAATTCTGGCAGTCTGACACAGCCTGCTCTTAACAGTTCTATTATCCTGATTCTGTAAAGCTTCTATAGGTTTAGTTTTAAATGATAAACACACCACAGAAGAGAAAATCTGAAAAAAGGAGGCAAATCTGGAAGCTTCTGTGATACTGGCCCAGACATAAAAAAGGTGAAAACCTATACCTGATTATGGCTTTTGACTGTGGGAACAGCTGAGGGGCGTCACCACGAGAATTTTTGCAGAGAAAGCATTGTTTTTATTCTGGATAAGGCAAGTCACAGACTTCTCCAGAGTCTCAACCTTGACTGTTCATTATACCACTTGGTCAAACTTAAAAATCCTGATGTCTGGCCTATACCCCAAACCAGATAAATTAGACTCTCTGGGAGTCGGACCCAGAGACTAGCATTTGTTAAAGCCACCAGGTGATTCCAAATTGCAGCTAACTCTGCTGATCACTGGGTTTTAAGAGTGGAATCCTGGGAGGAAACTGATACCACTGTTGATAAAGTCCAAAAGTCACATTTCCTGAGCAGTCTGTTCTAACAGCTGGAGGTATTTTCCTTTTTACCCTGAACTGCCCTGGCTTCTATCTCTTCCTGTCTGACAGCACTGACCACATCCAGCCTTTAAGATGGGTATTTGTGCCTTTATTCAATGCTCTTTGGAGCCTATAGCTTCTGAAAGCAAATAGTAGAAAGCTGTACTCACACAAAAGGTTTCTCCCTAGATAGTGTTGCCAAGAGAAGTCATCTTAACAATGCTTTCTGTGGTCAAACTGGTTGAGTTCACATCGTGCTTATCACTCTCTTAGAGAGTTTCAGTGAATATTGGATTTAAAAGCTCTAAGATGTTCCATAGTAGAGAAGCATCTTTACTTAACTCAGGGTTTCCAAAATTATTTGACCATAAAATACTCTAGATATTCTGCTTTTACACACACATGAGAGGGTAAGGTAATCCTGGTATATAAAAGAGAATTGGCTACCAATCCAAGAAAAAGTAAAACTCATAAGGTTGTTGTGAAGGATTAATCAAATGAGATAATAAATAACAAAATAGTAAGTAATAATGAATTGAATGATATCATCTATGTAGCATGTCTGTTATAGTTCTTGGTGCTGCGGGCTTCTATCTTTTTCATCTTTGTAGTCACAAGAGTACCTAGGACAGATCTTATGTTACACACCCACACATAAAACACTTGCACACACACACACACACAACCAAAAACATCCATGAGCCATGAATCTAGCTATATTTCTTCTTTCAAAACAGTAAGAAAAATTCACAATTCCTAGGTAAGTGTCAGAAGCATTAAATGCCGCCTAAGTTGACAATCTCCTCTGCAGTTTTTCTACTCCTAATGGTTTTAGAAAAAGAAGACACTATTGATGACAATCTCCCTTTGAAATTCAGCATTTGCTATTTATTAACTGATTTTATGGTCTGATTATAGACTGACTGTGGTGCCCGAACCACTCTCTTCCCTCTGACAGCCAGGGGGGTGACCATGCAGCAGACCCAGGCAGTGATGATTGCGGCTGCAGAGCAGAAGGAAGGCTCTGAACACCACCAGAACCTATCACTCCTACTCTTGTGTTGCTGAACACTTTTTCACTTTGTCTAGTTTTTGAATTGCCAGTGAGTTCTTAAACACAGAGTAGAGTGTCTGGCTTTCAGTTCTTTATAACCAGTTCTTTAATGAGTCGCATATAATATGCTTAATCATTTATATAAAAACCATAGGGAGTCTGATAGATCATAGATTCAAAGTGTCCAGGTGTGCATCAACTGGGAAATATAAAGAATAAAGCTGGTGACTTTGTTGTTGCTGCACATAGAGTTTATCTTCCAATACTATCTCTCACATTCCTACCCTCCTCGTTTGGTATCCAGTCCAAATCCCTCTCTTTCCTATTGGAGGATGTTAGTTCCAGCTGGAACTAGATGAAGAGTAATGAAGACAAGAGGAGAAAGCTCTTTGTCTCCCAAGAGTTGTTGTTTAGTATTTACTGTAGCTTTTCTGGGCTGCCTGGACCATGAAAGGTGAACAATCAGTTTGTTATACACAATGTGGCCAGGGTTATAGACAGGAGCATGATTTTTAAAAATAAATTTTTCTATTAATGCGACTCGAGTATTGTTTCTCCTTTTTTTATTTTTACTTTTTTTTTAATTTAAATGTGTTTATTTTAATTAGAGGCTAATTACTTTGTTTCTGCTTTTTAAAATCCAGTGTCTATTCTTGCTACACTCAAGACAATGATTCTCGAAACTTGCTGCACAATAGAAATATTAGGTCATTAGACCCAAGTATGTTTTATTTTTTAAGCTCTTTGGGTACTTCTAAAGTGCATCGCATGTTTGAGAACCTAGAGGCCTTATAGTAACATTCATTATAGTTAACTGATTGATTTAAAAGCTAGGGGCTTGAAAGATTCCTGCAATGCTAATTTTCTGTCTGTTTCCAACCATGAAGGTTGGCTTCCCCTGGAAGAAACACCGTTGACAACCATTAGATTGTGAACTTCCCATCCTAATCCCTGATTCTCAGCAACAAACTACTAAACATGTGAACTACTGGGATACTCATTTAACCATAAAGGACTCAAGAAAGAAAAGAATCTCCATTCTGTCTTTGGCCAGGTGACACAACAAAGCTATTGATATTTTATTTCAAATCTTTGAAAGAAATTGTAACAACTCTCTGAGCACCAATATGGTCAAACTGGGCAGTGTTATACTCATAAATAACTTTTCTAACTTTACTTTTAATATGAAGAACAACGGTATTTGCTAAGGGATTAAGTTCACCCATATTTTATGTTTAATTCCTGGTGTCTTGAAGGATCCTATGATTTCCAAAATGTGAAAAGATTTTCCTCTCCTTTCTTTCACTTTGGCAGTGGAGGTAAAGTTTTTAAAAAATACTTGGTAGTGATTTAAGGCTGTTTCTAGACAGCAGCTTAAAGAGAATCAGCTTGAAAATAATGGATTTTAAAAAAAAATTATAAGTATACAGAGATGATGTTTCTTATTAAGCTTTTAATAAACATTTTTGCAATTAAATTTAAAACCCATTCATGTTGGTTGTAAGGAAGAGGAATATAGATACTATTGATTTGAAGTGAAGTTGCTTTATACAGTATACATAATGACCTGCAATTAAGCTTTCATACACAGGCACCAGAAAAAATGAGATGTCATTCAATTTTATCTGCTTATGCCAACAGAACTGGTAAACAGGAAAGACTGCAGTCAGAGAAGACTAAATCTTTCACAAGTGCATATTTTCCCTTTCAGTTCAGTTCAGTTCAGTTCAGTTCAGTCACTCAGTCATGTCCGACTCGTCACGACCCCATGAATCACAGCACGCGGGGCCTCCCTGTCCATCACCAACTCCTGGAGTTTACTCAAACTCATGTTTCCTCTGTCGTCCCCTTCTCCTCCTGCCCGCAATCCCTCCCAGCATCAGGGTCTTTTCTAAGGAGTCAACTCTTCGCATGAGGTGGCCAAAATATTGGAGTTTCAGCTTCAGCATCAGTCCTTCCAATGAACACCCAGGACTGATCTCCTTTAGGATAGACTGGTTGGATCTCTTTGCAGTCCAAGGGACTCTCAAGAGTCTTCTCCAACACCACAGTTCAAAACCTTCAATTCTTTGGTGCTCAGCTTTCTTCACAGTCCAACTCTCACATCCCTACATGACCACTGGAAAAACCATAGCCTTGACAAGACAGATCTTTGTTGGCAAAGTAATGTCTCTGCTTTTGAATATGCTATCTAGGTTAGTCATAACTTTTCTTCCAAGGAGTAAGCATCTTTTAATTTCATGGCTGCAATCACCATCTGCAGTGATTTTTGAGCCCCCCAAAATAAAGTCTGACACTGTTTCCACTGTTTTCCCATCCATTTCCCAGGAAGTGATGGGACCAGATGCCATGATCTTTGTTTTCTGAATGTTGAGCTTTAAGCCAACCTTTTCACTCTCCTCTTTCACTTTCATCAAGGGGCTTTTTAGTTCCTCTTCACTTTCTGCCATAAGGGTGGTATCATCTGCATATCTGAGGTTATTGATATTTGTCCCAGCAATCTTGATTCCAGCTTGTGCTTCTTCCAGCCCAGCGTTTCTCATGATGTACTCTGCATATAAGTTAAATAAGCAGGGTGACAATATACAGCCTTGACGTACTCCTTTTCCTATTTCGAAACAGTCTGTTGTTCCATGTCCATTGTTTAGTTTAGCCTTTATATTCAGGCAATTTTAGAATGGTGGAGTGTGAATGTGAAAGTGGGTAGTATTTATTGAATAAAATATCTGGACTTTCAGATAAGCTCTGTAGAGTCAAATGTGAAAGTGGATAGTATTTATTGAATAAAATCTCTGGACTTTCAGATCTAAGCTCTGTAGAGTCAAAGTTGGAGAGTCATTGCAACAAAGTAATGAGTTAAGTTCTCTGTGCTGCTTTGCAGGTTCCTACTAGCTAAGCATTTTACAGGTGGTAGTGTATATGTGTCAAACCTAATCTCCAGTTCATCTCAGCTTGGTGCTCTCTGGTGACCTAGACAAGTGAGATGCGAAGGTAGGAGGCAAGTCCAAGAGGGAGGGAATATATGATGGTTAGATAGCATCACCGACTCAATGAACATGAATTTGAGCAAACTGCAGGAGACAGCAGAGGACAGAGGAACCTGGCATACTGCAGTCCATGGGATTTGCAAAGAGCTGGACATTATTGAACAACAACAAAATAGCTAATTCACTACATTGTAAAGGAGAAACTAATACAACATCGTAAATCAACTATCAAGCTGAGTTGCTCAGTCATGTCTGACTCTTTGGAACCCCATGGACAGTAGACTCTGTTAGGCTACTGTCCGTGGGATTATCCTCATAAGAATACTGGAGTGGGTTGTCATTTCCTTCTCCAGGGGACCTTCCCAACCAAGGGATCAAACCCAGTGACTTGCATCTCTTGCAGTTCCTGCATTGGCAAGCAGGCAAAAATACTGTCGTGGGTTGCCATTTCCTTCTCCAGAAGATTTTCCCAACCCAGGGACTGAACCCAGATCTCCCGCATTGTAGGCAGATGCTTTACCGTCTGAGCCACCAGGGCAGTTACTAAGCTGGCTGGGAAGCCCCAAAACAACTATACTTCAATAAAAATAAAAGGAAACAATGAGGATTTACAGTATTTCTGTAGGTAGAAGAGGCTGAAACAATACTTTTCACTAGTATTTTATTACCTGTTAGAATGAGAACTTCTCTGAAAATCTGTGCAGCAAAGACCCCCATCAGAAAGGTGAAAGTAAATAATGCCATAAAGTGCACCCTCTTTGGATCTTGGGAAGAGAAATGTCAACCCACAGGGGTCACTGTATGCCTTGCAAATGTGGGTCAATGATCAGGGGTCCTTTATCATTTCCATCTCTCTAGGTGTCAGGTACTGTGCCTCTGAGGCTGTCTTTTGCTGGAGAGGCTGCAGCCACTCTCTCCATTAAGTAGAAATAAAACATATCTAATCAAAGAATAAAGGACATCTATTTCTCTAGGAGCAATAGATTGTATTTTGTCACATCAGATATCATCACCCTGAGTGAGCAGAAACTGCTCACTAATTAAAAGTCCTCTCTCCTAGAAAAGTATTTCATCCTATTACTAGGGTTCTACAATAATTTTGTAAATGTATGAATTTCATATCTTCTTATCTCATAATGTTTTAACTAGTTGTTTAACAAGTCATGTCCAAATCTTTGTGACCCTTTGGACTGTAACCCTCCAAGCTCCTCTGTCCATAAAGATTTCCCAGGCAAGAATGTTGGAGTGAATTGCCATTTCCTCCTCCAGGGGATCTTCCCAACCAATGGATTGAACACAGTGTCTGCTGTACCTCCTGCATTACAGGCAGATTCTTTACCACTGAGCCATCGAGGAAGCCTTGACACTAACAAGTTAGGTAGTAAGAAGTTAATTTTCATTTAGCTAAAAATTATGAGGAAAGAGGTTTAATGTTTTCAACCACTTAAAAATGCTGCCCCTTGATCACACTACTTACGGTGAATTAAGGTTCCCATTACAGAAGGATGAAGGTTATTTTAAGTCACATCTAGCTCCTTGAGGTCGCAGAACCTTCCCTGAGGCACGGGTGGCGCTCTTTGTCATCAGCCATCAGACTGGGTTTTGATAAATGGAAAGGACTGGTCATGGAAATTTGTGCTAAAAATGTCTGCCATGTGTTAGTCCTTGTGGCTACATGAAAGCAGATTATATTGTAGTGAAAACCTGAAAAAAGATAACAAATCTAAAGAATCTACACTAGCAAATATTCTGTGTGCAGTCAAGGTGGTGACAGTGTGGAAAAGGCCGGGAGACTTAGGGGTCTGCGTGGTTTAGTGATCAGTAGGTAAGCTCTGGATTCTGGTGATCCTGTGAACTTAGTCATCAACACTTATTAGCCCTGTGACTTTAGGCAAACTACTTAGTATATCTGGGCACCAGTTTTCTTACCTGTAGATTGAGGATAATGGCCGTGGCAGAGATGAGGAAACCTGTTCACCATTGGCCTTAGGCATTAGGATGACTGCATTTTCCAGCTTCCCTCACAGTTAGAGATCAAGGGACAAACCTTCAGCTCATGCATTTGCTTTACTGAAATAACTTAGAGGCCAAGTTTAAGTTGCTACCAGGATGAATGGCGGGGGATGTGTGGCAAATTTTATGTGAACATGAAATAAACACTATTTTCTTGAGGCACTGAAATTTCAGTCGTCTCTCCCATCCTTCTTTCCTCTCTCTTTTCTCACTCAGCTCCCCCTGCTTCCTCCTTCCCTCCCTTCCTTCTTTTCTGAGACTGTAGCACAGTGTAGCATATCCTGATTAATACAGATCTCACCTACTTGCAGAATCAGGACAATAGAGTTGTTAAGAGCAGGCTCAGTGTCAGACTGCCAGAATTCAAATCTATTTACCAGGTTTCTAAACTTAGGTAAGATACCTGAGACTTTTTAAGACTCAGTTTGTCAAAGTTAATAATACCAACCCTTACAGGGTTGTTCTAAGGATTTTAACTGTTTAACCTGGGAAACATCCAGTGCACTGCCTGTCACATATTTGATATTCATTAAATGTTAGCTGCTATTTCCTCAACAGATGTAAAGCATCTAAACCTTTCTTTCACTAAAAGTGATACATCTGGTTCAGGGAAAGATGCAATGTATTGAAAGAACCCCAGATTGGAAATCTTTAGCTACATCCAAAATTAGCTGTTTGCTTGTGGGTAAATCACTTAACTCTTTTCCGCTTCAACATTTTTAATCTCTAAAATGATGAATTTGAACTATATAAAATAATAGCAAATGTTTAAAAGATTTATAATGTAGCCCTATGTCCCTAGCATTATATCTTTGACATTGTTTAATCTATAGGTTTAATTTTAAATGATAAACACACCACAGGAGAGAAAATCTGAAAGAAGGAGGCAAATTTGGAAGCTTCTGTGATACTGGCCCAGACATAAATAAGGTGAAAACCTACAACTGATTATGGCTTTTGCCTGTGATTTACCCACAAGCAAACAGCTAATTTTGGATGTAGTTAAAGATTTCCAATCTGGGGTTTTTTCAATACATTGCATCTTTCCCTGAACCAAATGTATCATTTTTTAGTGAAAGAAACATTTAGATGCTTTACATATGTTGAGCTAAATTTATTTAAAGAAGGGGCTAATATGTTGAAGCTTTAGTGACATTTGAACAACATTGAGCATTCTTTGGCATTGCCTTTCTTTGGGATTGGAATGAAAACTGACCTTTTCCAGTCCTGTGGCCACTGCTGAGCAGAGACATTACTTTGTGAACAAAGGTCTGTCTAGTCAAGGCTATGGTTTTTCCAGTAGTCATGTATGGATGTGAGAGTTGGACTATAAAGAAAGCTGAGCACAGAAGAATTGATGCTTTTGAACTGTGGTGTTGGAGAAGACTCTTGAGAGTCCCTTGGACTGCAAGGAGATCCAACTAGTCCCTCCTAAAGGAAATCAGTCCTGGGTGTTCATTGGCAGGACTGATGTTGAAGCTGAAACTCCAATCCTTTGGCCACCTGATGCGAAGAGCTGACTCATTTGAAAAGACCCTGATGTTGGGAAAGATTGAAGACAGGAGAAGAAGGGGATGACGGAGGATGAGATGGTTAGATGGCATCACCGACTCAATGGACATGAGTTTGGGTAAACTCTGGGAGTTGGTGATGGACAGGGAGGCCTGGCATGCTGTGGTTCATGGGGTCACAAAGAGTCGGACATGACTGAGCGAGAACTGGACTGAACTGAACAACAGTGACCTCAATCTTGTTGAGTGGAACTTATTAGAAATTTAATGAATTATCTTTTTATCTACTCATGAAATTTTTCATACTTTTGAGAAGAGGCATCATTCCCTCCCTCATTTTTTTATTTTAAATTCTTTTAGTAAACATTTTGGAAATAATAATTGACTATTTGAAAAAAAGAGTGACTCTTTTAAAAAATTCCCAGTATATTTAATTTAGAATGGTATATCATCTGTTAAATTGCAGAAGCATAGAATATGATAATTGTTATAATTATAAGCTTTTTACTATAATATACTTTTTACTTCAAGTATTTCCTAATACTTTTATAAATGATTATAATTAGACAATGATTTTGAGTTTGTTTGTTTGTTTTATTGGTAGCTTTCCATTGTGAGTCAATATGTGGTGATTCTGCTTGTGGAGTTGAGCAAACTTCACCAACCTCATGGAATCCTGAAGCCCTCTGGGAGATGATTCACATCAAGTTCCCAACCAGTGATTCTGCTGCTGCTGCTGCTAAGTTGCTTCAGTCGTGTCGGACTCTGTGCAACCTCATAGACGGCAGCCTGCCAGGCTCCCCCATCTCTGGGATTCTCCAGGCAAGAACACTGGAGTGGGTTGCCATTTCCTTCTTCAGTGCATGAAAGTGAAAAGTGAAAATGAAGCCGCTCATTTATGTCTGACTCTAAGTGACCCCGTGGACTGCAGCCTACCAGGCTCCTCCCCTGGGATTTTCCAGGCAAGAGTACTGGAGTGGGTTGCCATTGCCTTCTCCAACCAATGATTCTAGAGCAGGCTATATAAATTTTCTGTCATTTTGCTATTCAAACTAAATGTGTTTACTTGTTTTAAGACCTCTCAAAACTAATTTCATTGTAGTATTTTCAATGCAGTATCCAGCATAGCATGGTGGTTCAGAGCATGAGATTTGGGACCCAGGACATGAACTGTCATCTCTATGGATATCCTGTCAGCTTTGAGATCTTAGGCAAGTTACTTCAACTTTTTTGAGCCTCAGTTTTCTCATTTATAAAATGAGAATACATTCTAATTCAAAGAATGTTACAAAGTTAAGTGTGATGCAAAATAAACATTGTTTGGAAGGGAATAAATAAAATTATCAAATGTGCTGTGTTTAGTTGCTCAATCATGTCCAACTTTTTACAACCCCATGGACTATAGCCCACCAGGCTTCTCTCTTCATGGGGATTCTCCAGGCAAGAATACTGGAGGGGGTTGGTGCTTCCTTCTCCAGGGGATCTTCTCAACCCTGAGATCAAACCCAGGTCTCCTGTGTTTTAGGTGGATTATTTACTGTCTGAGCCACCAGGGTAGCCCTATTATCAAATAACTGATAACACAATCTTGGAAACAAAACTAAAGAAATATTGTATATAGAAAAAAGTTTTTGGTATGAAATAATTCCTCATATTATTTGTAGGGTTCAAGAAGTTATAAACAATCTAAGTATCTAATGGCAGGGGAATGGTTAAATAAATTGCAAGGTATGCATATAATAAAGTTATGGAGTATCTTTGTTCATGTATGTAAGAAATGCTCTTAACGCATTAGCTTGCAAATACTAAGTAGGTCACTTTAATGATTTACCCTAACTGCCTGCCTCCTCTGTGGCAAATACCACGGCATTTCCAAATTCTGTTGAGTTGTTGAAGGGGGAGAGCCTTGCCTTTGATATAATTTGCACTCTGCCTGCACCTCTGCCTTCAGCTGCTGCTTTGTGATCTGCTTTGGCTGCTGCCTGCAGTTACCTTACTTGTCCCTGTTGCTGATCCCTGCTTCATTTCACAGCCATCTATCCACATCTTTTCCTGGGTTGGACTGCCCACACACATACTGACCCTGCCCCGCTCTTGACCTCTAACAGCCTATGAGGCTCCCACCTCTGTTGTTGCTAACAGCTCAGTACAACCTGCTCTGATCTGTTATTGATGCCCCGTGTACCATTTCACCAAGCTGCTATAGGCTGGCCAGCTCTCTGCTCGACTGTCCCAAAATAGGCACTCTGCCCTCAGGATCTCTATCACTTACCTTTCCTGTTGGCCTACCAGGAGATTCCCTGCCCCTTCTTGTGGCTGAGTCTACCTTTTATATGTGGGGGTTGGGTGCAAGGGCGAGATGACTTGTTAGCCATCCATTCTTGCCATTGAGCCACAGGGCTCTGTCCATTGCCAAGCGATATGTTCTGATGGGCTTCATCACTGTCCCCATCTAATCCAGCCCTATTGCTTTTTCTTGCCCAGATTCGACCCTCCTTTCTCATGATTTTGTTTTTCTCTTTCAGGTCATCTATTGCTCATCTCCATAACCTGCCCTGTCTATCAGCTATACTGCTATATGTTGTAATTTGCCATATATTTGCACCTCAGTTGGGAACCAGGCATTAATTATTCTCTCAAAGTGTTCCTGGATTCAGGCCCAGGGAGACTGGGAACTTTGCCTAACTCTGCTGCTGCTGCTGCTGCTAAGTCGCTTCAGTCGTGTCCGACTCTGTGCGACCCCAGAGACGGCAGCCTACCAGGCTCCCCCATCCCTGGGATTCTCCAGGCAAAAACACTGGAGTGGATTGCCATTTCCTTCTCTAACGCATGAAAGTGAAAAGTGAAAGTGAAGTCGCTCAGTTGTGTCCGACTCCGAGTGACCTCATGGACTGTAGCCCATCAAGCTCCTCTGCCCATGGGATTTTCCAGGCAAGAGTACTGGAGTGGGTTGCCATTGCCTTCTCCATGCCTAACTCTACAAGCAGGTGATTCCTTAGTCTGATCAGGTGGAAACCCTTGTTTAAGTCATATTGTTAAAAGAAAAAAAAATAATAGAGAAAAAATGTAAATGAAAGATGATCCTAACTGTTAGAACCGTACTTACTTTCATAAATATTCCTGGAAGGAAAAATCAAAATGTCTGTAATGTTAGTATTTGGATGCAGTGACTATAGATCATTTTTTTCTTTCTTTAATTCTCTAAGTTTCTACCAGGCAATTTATTTTTTAATGAAAAAAAAAAAAGACAATTTAAGAACATGTTGCAAAGAAATAATCCAGAAGCTAATAAAAAATTTGGAGAAAGGAATGGCAACCCACACCAGTATTCTTTCTGGGAAACTCCATGGACAGAGGAATCTGATGGGTTACAGTCCATGGGGTCGCAAAGAGTCCGATGTGACTTAGCGACTAAAAATACAAGTTTATTTAAAGGACAGCTGCCCTTAAACTTTGTTTTGTCACTTTCCTGTGCTATAAAGGAACAACGGTCTTTTTAGAAAAAATTATTTATTTTTGACTGTGCTGGGTCTTCGTTGCTGTGTACGGGCTTTTCTCTAGTTCAGCGAGTGGGGGTCTACTCTCTCGTTGAGGTTCACAGGCTTCTTGCTATGTGGCTTCTCTTGTTGCAGAGTGCAGGCTCCAGGGCACATGAGCTCAGTAGTTGCGACTCACATGCTCTAGAGCTCAGGCTCAGTATTTGTAGTGCATGGGCTCAGTTACTCCACAGCGTGTGGAATCTTCCCGTAGGAGCTATCGAACCCTGCATTGGTAGGTGGATTCTTAACCCCTGGACCACCAGGGAAGTCCCAAAGAAATAGTATTTTTTTTGAATGGCTTTTTTCAAAGCCTTTTTTTTTTTTTTTTTTTTTTACTTCAAGTCCTTCAATACACCTTTTAGTTTTTTTAGGAGCATTTTTTCTTACTTCAAGTCCTTCAATATACCTTTGCTTTGCCTTCCACAGATCTTGTTTTTTATTCCTATCCGTACCAGTGTCTGTATCTGTGAGCATGTATGTTTGCTATCTATCTATCTATCTATCTATCTCCATATCATATCTATAGCAAGTATTGTTGGTGCCCTGCTCATTCTTGACACTCACCTTCCCCTACAGGTCAACTCTTAGATTTCCAGCTGCCAACATCTGCAGCGTCTTTGCCTGAAGCCTTTCTCTGGACACAGGAATCTGCCTCGGAGACACACTGGAAGCAATTGGAACCAACATGCACCTCCCTCCCTAGTGGTCCGCAACCGTGACAGGCATCAGTGATTCAGTGCTCCCAACTCCTTTGCCCTTTGGGGAGCAGAGACAGGGTGAATCATGTCCGCTACTGTCTCCCAGAGTTTCAGTGGGACTGAGTCCACAGAGGTAAACTGCATGGCCATGCAGCCATATCGGCTGCCTCATTTTCCCACTCTTCTGCTGGCGCTTCCAGGGATCAACACACCACTTTTATTCAAATTCTCTTCACGGGATCTGTTCCAGGGAAATCCAACCTGCTAAAATGTCCTCATTCATATCTATTTCCTGCAGTTTAAATGAAAATGGCTTAAGGGGTCTGGCTGGCTCAGGGCTAAGTGTGAGCTCAAAAGGGGCAAGACTGCCACGAAATTAACATAACACTAGGCATTAAAAAAGCAAGAGAGTTCCAGAAAAACATCTATTCCTGCTTTATTGACTATTCCAAAGCCTTTGACTGTGTGGATCATAACAAATTCTGGAAAATTCTGAAAGAGATGGGAATACCAAACCACCTGACCTGCCTCTTGAGAAACCTATATGTAGGTCAGAAAGCAACAGTTAGAACTGGACATGGAAAAAAAAAGAACTGGACATGGAACAACAGACTGGTTCCAAATAGGAAAAGGAGTGCTTCAAGGCTGTATATTGTCACCCTGCTTATTTAACTCATATGCAGAGTACATCATGAGAAATATCAATAACCTCAGACATGCAGATGACATCACCCTTATGGCAGAAAGTGAAGAGGAACTAAAAAGCCTCTTGATGAAAGTGAAAGAGGAGAGTGAAAAAGTTGGCTTAAAGCTCAATATTCAGAAAACTAAGATCATGGTATCCAGTCCCATCACTTCATGGGAAATAGATGGGGAAACAGTGGCAGATTTTATTTTGGGGGGCTCCAAAATCACTGCAGATCGTGACTGCAGCCAAGAAATTAAAAGATGGTTACTCCTTGGAAGGAAAGTTATGACCAACCTAGATAGCATATTAAAAAGCAGAGACATTACTTTGTCAATAAAGGTCCATCTAGTCAAGGCTACGGTTTTTCCAGCATTCATATATGGATGTGAGAGTTGGACTGTAAAGAAAGCTGAGCACTGAAGAATTGATGCTTTTGAATTGTGATGTTGGAGAAGACTTTTGAAAGTCCCTTGGACTGCAAGGAGATCCAACCAGTCTGTCCTAAAGGAGATCAGTCCTGAGTGTTCATTGGAAGGACTGATGCTGAAGCTGAAACTCCAATACTTTGGCCACCCCATGTGAAGAGCTGACTCATTTGAAAAGACCCTGCTACTGCTGCCACTGCTAAGTCGCTTCAGTCGTGTCTGACTCTGTGTGACCCCATAGATGGCAGCCCACCAGGCTCCTCTGTCCCTGGGATTCTCCAGGCAAGAATACTGGAGTGGGTTGCTATTTCCTTCTCTGAAAAGACCCTGATGCTGGGAAAGATTGAAGGTGGGAGGAGAAGGGGACAACAGAGGGTGAGATGGTTGGGTGGCATCACCAACTCAACGCACACGAGTTTGAGTAAACTCCAGGAGTTGTCGTCGATGGGCAGGGAGGCCTGGCATGCTGCAGTCCATAGCGTTGCAAAGAGTCGGACACGACTGAGTGACTGAACTGAACTGAGGCAGCAACACTAGAAGAATTGTTAAAAGAGTCAAGATGAAATAGGAGAGAAGAAGGCAGGGCACAACCTTTAGGAGGATATGAAAAACTGGTTAGAACCAAATAGATCCAAGATGATGGATGATGAGTCAACTTCTACTAGACCTTGAGCCTCAGTAAATGCTCACTGTAACACATCAGCAAGTTAAAATGACACACACACAGGTGTCATGACACTCCCAAGGCTGACCATAAACCCTGAGATCGGGTGTGTGATCTCAGTTAAAAGATGGTGGTGGACTCAAGTCCTAGTCTGAGTTGCACAGTTTCAAATGTGTCTGTGCAGTATTATGCCTAGTTCTGCACGCAGAATGGATAAAAAGATATTCCAAAATTGGGATATAACCATAGCCTGATTAACAGTTTAGGAACCTGAAACAAAGCTAACAGTGAAAGAGGTAAAGCAGTTGGCTTGGAGAATAAACCATTAACTAACGGCATCATTGCTGTTTTCAAGTGGCTGAAGGGAAGCCCTGTGCCCAGTGGACTAAATGTATTCAGTCTTTTTTTCAGAAGGCAGAATTTGAACCGGACAAAAGTTGTTGTTCAGTTGCTAAGTCCTGTCTCAATCTTTGTAACCCCATGGACTGCAGCACGCAAGGCTTCCCTGTCCTATTTCCCAGAGTTTGCTCAAACTCATGTCTATTTATTAATTCGGTGATGGCATCCAACCACCTCTTCTTCTGTCATCTCTTCTCTGCCTGCCCTCAATCTTCCCCAACATCAGGGTCTTTTCCAGTGAGTCGGCTCTTGGCATCAGGTGGCCAAAGTATTGGAGCTTCAGCTTCAGTATCAGTCCTTCCAACGAGTATTCAGGACAAAAGTTAGAGAAAAGAAGCAAATTTTGACTCTGGAAAAGGAAGGTTTTTCTAACAATTAGAGCCTTTCCTTATATAATGCAAGATCTCAGTCCCTGGAAATACTTAGGCAGAGGGCAAAAGTCCCCTAAATCCATTCCATCCCTTAAACCAGGTCGCAAATATATAAGCCTCTGTGATCCTTACCAAAAGCTCATTTCTGTTATCAGCATTTTTCTCTGCAGTTCCATCAGGCTGCCATCCTGTTGCATATCTTGCTGATGCTATCTCTTAGCTTTCCTGGTTCCCCAGAGACCTTCATCCTGGATTTGCTGTTCTCTGACCAGCTTTGGGTATTAACAACGTAGTTTCGGACTTGAATTTCCAGGATCCAGGACCGTCTGCTCTCTCTCTTTGCACAACTGCTGGCCATAAGCCTTGCACCAGCCAGTCCCTCCCTGTCCAACCCTAGTCAATGGTGGCTGCTCACCTGGCCCCAGCCTGACATGGGAAGAAGAACAAGACACAAGGGAATAAGATAGATCTTCACTGAGGTAAGAGTTTAAGTGATTTCTAAATTTACTTCCATCTCTTTAATTCTATGATGATTTTCCTTTTTAGCTTTTATAATCTTCATTCATAAGCATTTCCTCCTTGTTTATTAAGCTGTAAGCACTGCTTCTCCAGAGAAAGCAATGGCAACCCACTCCAGTATTCTTGCCTGGAAAATCCCATGGATGGAGGAGCCTGGTAGGCTGCAGTCCATGGGGTCGCTAGGAGTCAGACATGACTGAGCAACTTCACTTTCAGTTTTCACTTTTATGCATTGGAGAAGGAAATGGCAACCCACTCCAGTGTTCTTGCCTGGAGAATCCCAGGGACGGGGGAGCCTGGTGCGCTGCTCTCTATGGGGTCACACAGAGTCGGACAAGACTGAAGTGACTTAGCAGCAGCAGCAGCAGCAGCAGCAGCAGCAGCAGCAGCAACTGCTTCTCCAGCTACCCTGAGAAAATCGAGCCAGTTTCTAGTTTAAAGACATCACTTCTTGAATTGTTGAAGTTCAGTCTTCCTTTCTCCCAAGGCTTGGTGATACAATTAGCCTTTCACTTTGTCTAAAGGGATATACTTCTGTAAGGAAGGAATCCCCAGCTCATGCATCCCCACGGATGACTTATTTGCCCTCTAACTGGTGCCTTCTCCAGCAGTCTGTGTCTTATCTGCAGTTCTCCTGAAGAGGACGCTGTTTCCCACACCTAGCACTACCTTGCCAGACCTCTGGCTGTGCTCAGGGAACACTGAGTATTGCCACCCTCTTCTGCAGGCAAAGCAGACCTGCTGCCCAGTGGGACTGCTCTCTCTGATGCCAAAAGAAGAGCTTGTTTTTCATGATGAAAACATGTGCTATTTCAGTTGGCAGATTTAGGATCAGTAGGTAGAAATACAGAGCTCTGGACTCCATAAGGATCTTGGAACAAATTTTCAGAGAACTGGGCTGGGAAAACTATATAGTGTTATATAGTAAATACTCATTTACTTTCTCAGCAAATACTTACTGAGTGTCTGCTTTGCCTTGAAGACTCAGAAATCAGATATTAGAACACAAAAAAGAAATAACAGTCTCTTCAGGAGAAATATCAATAACCTCAGATATGCAGATGACACCACCCTTATGGCAGAAAGTGAAGGGGAACTAAAAAGCCTCTTGATGAAGGTGAAAGTGGAGAGTGAAAAAGTTGGCTTTAAGCTCAACATTCAGAAAATGAAGATCATGGCATCCGGTCCCATCACTTCATGGGAAATAGATGGGCAAACAGTGGAAACAGTGTCAGACTTTATTTTTCTGGGCTCCAAAATCACTACAGATGGTGACTGCAGCCATGAAATTAAAAGACGCTTACTCCTTGGAAGGAAAGTTATGACCAACCTAGATAGCATATTCAAAAGCAGAGACGTTACTTTGCCAACAAAGGTTCGTCTAGTCAAGGCTATGGTTTTTCCTGTGGTCATGTATGGATGTGAGAGTTGGACTGTGAAGAAGGCTGAGCACCGAAGAATTGATGCTTTTGAACTGTGGTGTTGGAGAAGACTCTTGAGAGTCCCTTGGACTGCAAGGAGATCCAACCAGTCCATTCTAAAGGAGATCAGCCCTGGGATTTCTTTGGAAGGAATGATGCTAAAGCTGAAACTCCAGTACTTTGGCCACCTCATGTGAAGAGTTGACTCATTGGAAAAGACTCTGATGCTGGGAGGGATTGGGGGCAAGAAGAGAAGGGGACGACAGAGGATGAGATGGCTGGATGGCATCACTGACTCGATGGACATGAGTCTGAGTGAACTCTGGGAGTTGGTGATGGACAGGGAGGCCTGGCGTGCTGTGATTCATGGGGTTGCAAAGAGTTGGACATGACTGAGCGACTGATCTGATCTGATCTGATCAGGGAAAGAGACATGTAAGTTATAATATAATCTCAGATGTGAATAAAATATGGGAATATGAAAGGGAGAACAGTCCCAATTGACAGTGACTCCTATGTATTATCCTGGGTTCTGGAGAAGAGCACAAATTCACTGGCTTTGTATGGGGGTCAATTCCCTGCTGAGTCACTTACTATCTAGGAGAATTTGGGCAAGTGCAAATTATTTTAGTTCTTTAAAATATTCCTATGGCTGTAGTACTGGGAAGATTAACTGAGAATGAATGCAAAGGAGCTGCAGGGACTTCTCTGGCCTTCCAGAGGTTGAGACTCCATGCTTCCACTGCAGGGCCTGGGGGTTCCATCACTAGTCAGCGAACTAAGATCTCGAGGGGTGGAGGTGGGAGGAGGGGGGACACTGAAACATTTCTGGCCCAGAATAGGTTTAAAAATATGTTGCTTCTCTTCTCTTTGGTGGCTACTCAGGATAGAAATTGTTGGGGTAGTCCCTCATACGTTTGTAGTATCTGAATTCCAATTTCACCATCTCCAAATATCTCCGTTGTGATGAAGCTTCTGGACTCTCCAAAGCAAAGCAAAATACTCGCTCAGTTGTGTCTGACTCTTTGCGACCCTGTGGACTGTAGCCTACCAGGCTCCTCCGTCCATGGAATCTCCAGGCAAGAATACTGGAGTGGGTTGCCATTTCCTTCTCCAGGAGATCTTCCCAACCCAGGGATCAAACCCAGGTCTCCCACATTGCAGGCAGACACTTTACCGTCTGAGCCACCAGGGAAGCTAAGCAGAGGCCTTAATGACTCATGATGATATATGGCTGCTTCTTTGGACTAAATATCTGAAATGTTATCATTTTCTCCTTTTCTTCCTCATTCTTTGCTTCTCCTTCTCTCTCCTATGGGTTTTCCTCATCAGACACCAAGCCCCCATTTCATAACTTTTCATTCTATTTTCTGGGCACAATGCAGATAACCCTGGTGTCTCAGCTCCGGATTCTGGTAGTTTCTTCAACATCAGCCTTTCTGGATCGAGGCTGCTCTTTCCCTCTAAATGCACCACGATCTCATGGATGTGGCCCTGGTATCACCAAGTTTTCCCTTCAAATGACACTTGGTAGAGGCTTTACTTTGCAGGTGTCTCATTCAGAGATGTGAATAAAAGAGGCTCCATTGTTTTGAGGACCAGTGAAGTCTCTATTGAAACGCAGGGGAATAGAAGTTGGGATGAGCAGGATGTAAGAAACCAGGTGCCCCTAGAGTGTGAGCCAAGGGGAAAAAGGCTGTGGGGGGCATGAATGAAGCAATGATGGGGCTTTCGGATGCCTCTGTCTCTAAAGCTTTGCTGGCGATGCAGGAGTTTGTCAACCTCACACATTCTATCAAAAAAGCTTAGATGACAATGTCTGCCACACTACTTAAAATTTAAATTCTGGAGTTCACTTTAAACTGATACATCCTTCCTCATAATCAAATTACGCTCTGCTTTGTCACCTACCTGGTCTGTAGATTTTGTGTGGTGATCTCCAGCTTTCACCTAAAAGACGTGTTCTGAGCAAAATCAAACCATTGAAATTGTTTTTTATACCAGTCAATTTCTGTCATTGTCATGCTTACAAACTAGAGAGAGGGAACATACTCGTTTAATAAATAGAAAATATTTATTATACAGCATTATCAAGATTATTTGACAAAAGGCAGTAACGAGCCGAAGGAAAACACTTTCACCAGAAGCTAAACAACTTGTATAAGCACATACATTAAGGTGGAAAGTTTCTGCCCTTTTTGTATAGGGTATGTATGTGTACATTTCCAATTTTGAACAATTATGATTTAAGAGCTAATAATCTATTGTATTCAGGAAAACTTTTAATCATGGTAATTGTAGGCATTCAGAGTAATAATGTGACTGGTGTTGAATGTTTTCACCGAACATCTGAGACTAAAACCTCAGGACAAACTGACATAGTATTTGAATAGTAGACGTTTTTCTGATCTATTCTTACTTTAAAAGTTTCTGAATGCACAAGTTCTGATATTAAGAACAGACGTCAATGGCATTAGGATAAAAAACATGTTTCACTAATATTAGACTGTATACTTTCCCTTGCTAGTTTGCCAATTAGCAGATCATATATCAAGCACTAGAACCATCCATTTCCCTCATTCTGCCTCATGACAGTGAAAATGGAACTGAAATCACATTTCAGTCATGAGTCTTTCTCTCAAAGGTATAACAAAATAATTTTTTTTAAAAGAAAAGGCAGTCTTTTCTTGATATAAAACTGACTACATTTGGCAGTAGGATATGGGAAGACATAAGAAATATGAGCCTCAAACATTGGAGTGGATGTTAAATTCTGAACAAATGATGCAGTGGGTATTTAAAGAGTCTAAGATCATTTTTGGCTGAGAAATCAGTAGCTTTAACATGAAGGAAGCACATTAAACGACTGAACATAAGGCATAAACAAAGATATTTAAGGGGATAAGATTCATTCCCAAATAATACAAGAATCAAAACAGCAAGAAAAATCTCTTTTATTGGAGGGAAAGGGAGGAGTAAAAATGAAACAGCTGGATTACACAGACATGGATATTACACACCACAAATAACAAAAAGAAATAGAAAAGCTAGGGCAGTGAAAATATATGAATGAAAGAACATGGAAATAAAAATGAAAAGAAATCAAAAAGTGAGGAATAAATAAATTGAAAAATTATGACAAGACAGTGGTTAGTGTATGCTTTAAGCACATATAGCTCAAGTAGCAGTGTAAAATTAAAAAAAAAATCATAAAGGAAACAGAAATAATGTAAATACTATTTCAATCTTATGTTTTAATAATGATGTGTGCAATTATATAAAATCTACCTTTTTCCTGTTACCCACAGTTTTTGTGAACTTTTAGTATAACAAATCTTCAAACCACTTCATTAATAACATATTTCCACATCATAAAATATCTGAAAAATAAGTTCCCTCTTAAAAGAAGAAGGACCATCTGAGCAGCATATGAAAAACATTTGACCAGAGCACTCCAACCTTCAAAGAGCTCCTGTAGATATTGATGATAATGGTATATAAAACATTACTGGAACATAAAAATATCTATACTATATCAGAGAGACAGTCTTCTAGTTGCAGTTAGATTGACATTACATTGCACAGTTTTTGTTATCACGGATATACAAGGACACAGGAACACATTCACTTGCTAGTTACAAGGACTTCGGTGACACTTGGAAAGAATTATTTGTCATTGAAACCAATAATAGCTGCTATGAGTACACCATTAAGTTCAAAGATAGATTTGTTTCTGTAGTACATAGGAGAAACAATGGCACCAAATACATACTGCATCTTAGAAAGTTCAACTGGTAAGTATTATTTGCTACAGTAAATGGAAGGTAACGATTTTGCCATGTGGTTTGTTCTCTTTAGCGTAAGGGCAAAGGAGAGCCCCCTTGGCACACAGGTAAATCCGCAAATGTCTTCTGCTACTCTCAAAACAATCTCATCTGGCCTTTTTTTTTTTTTTTTAAGAAATCACCAATAAGCGAGCATCAGATGCGGGAAGCTGATTTTGCTGATTTTGTTCAAAGCCCCAAGCCTCTGCACGGGCCTGTTTCTCCTTCTGCCCTCCCTTAGCACTACTGATGAAGCGCTTTTGGTTGATGATTTTGCTCCTATTCCTGTTCTCCTAAATAGAGGAAAATCACAGAGCAGCAAGGTGTCCACGCACCTTTCTCCAAGTATGACAGCAAGGCTGGCACTGGATGGGCGTGTGGTCGGTGAAGACGGACCCCTTTTGGGGCCAGTTCCCCCCGAGGGTCACGGATACCAGGGTTCTGTGGGCGCAGTAGGGAGAAGGGCTTGAGAAACGAGCTGCTGTCCATCACCGTTCTCTGGGTGGTTCCCCTCCTTCACCCACCTGCTCCACCTGGCTCCACCAAGCTCGTTGGAAACACTAGGATGACGAGCTAATGATTAACTGAGCGGTCCTCCCCGCTGTCCCCTTCCAAACGGGCCAAGTTGGTGGGCGTGTACATCTATGCGCAATGGTCCAAAGAGATTATGTGGGTTGGTTTTATTTATTTATTTATTTATTTATTTTTTGCGATAAAAGTTACATACTATATGGGATTGTGCTTTGTCGGAATTCCCTTTCTTCCCAGAGAAGTTTTGAAGAATTCAAGACTCGGAATCCTCGCCTGGATCCCTTCTGGCTTGCGGATTCCAGCACCTCTGGCGCTGGCCTTGCTAAGGCGGCAGCAGCTGTCGCATCCTTGCTCCCTCCACCTCCAGCCTTGGCTCCCCGCCCAGCTTCCCGCACGTCTCTCCGGGGGAGGTGCTCAGGCTCCCCTGACCGACCACCTCTGGCCTTTTCCCCCACGGACACCTCCTCCCTACAGGGTGGACGAGCTCTGCTTATAGTCCCTCAGGATGACCGAGGCGTAGGTCACATTGGGAGGGGTGCAGAGCACCGACTCGGACACGGGGGAGCTGGGCACCGAGCTGCCCGAGGCCACCGAGTCGCGGAAGGGGGACGGGGGCGTCAGGGCGGGCGAGGCCTCCGGGGTGGGCTTGCTGGGCGCCGGCAGGTCCCCCTCCTCCTCTTCCTCCTCCAGCTCATCCTCCTCGGTGTTCCCTTCCCGCTCGGACAGGTACTCCTGCAGCAGCTTGAACCTCTCGCTGTCGTCCTCGTCGTCGTCTTCGCCGGGCGGCGAGGCGGGCTCCTCCGCAAAGGGGCTCAGCGGCAGCGGCAGCAACGGCAGGTGCTGCGGGGGCGCCGGGGGCGGGAACAGGGACCGCCCCCCGTTCCCCGCGGCCCCGGGGACGGCGAGCACCGAGCTGAAATCCGGGATCCCGGCGCTGAAATTGTTGACCACTCCCTGCAGCTGGTCCAGGAAGGATTTCTGCGGCAGCGGCGGCTGCTGGAGGGGCGGGGGCAAGCCCTTGGGGATGGCCGGCTCGGCCAGGAAGAGGGGGGTCTCCTCGGCCGTCAGATGGGGCGGCAGAGGCGGGGTGCTGGCCGCGGTCGGCACGCGGCGGGGCGCCGCCCTGGAAGGACTGCTGGGAGGGCTAAAGCCCACCGGCTGGGCGTCCTCCTCTTCCACGTTGTAAAGGGTCTTGGTGCTGGTATCAGAAAAGGTCAGGCTCTTTCCGGAGCCTTGGTAACTTTTAGTGAGGGGTTTGATGACGGCTGTTTGGTTGCAGGCCGTCTCGTTGGCCTTCACGTGCACCGAGAGCCGGTGCCACATGTGCTGACCTTTGGGCACCTGTCTTCCACCTGGTTCAGACCACGACACAGACTTGCCATTAGAACTATGAATAGAACAGAGATGGGTTTATTTGCGGGCATCTCACGCATGCAGGATAACATACACAAAGAACATTTGCAAGCCTAGCTCAAAGCAATTTGACTCCCTCCCACTGTATATCTGCCTGTCGCACACACTCCCACCCTCTCCCTTTTACCCATCAGACTCCAAAAGCTGCAGCGATCGCAGGTTGCCTCTGAAGCTGTGGCCAGGGATTCCATCCACCCCAACATAAGGCAGGACATTTTGACCCTGAGAAAAATTGTAGCGGAGAAGAGCCAGCTTGTTGTAGAACCAGCTATTTCATTTAAGTCTGATTTCACAGCTATTACACACACACACACACACACACACACACACGCTCAAAGGCGGTGAAAAATTTGTTGCTCAGTGCAAGCTTTTGAAAGATCCCAAGATTGACAAATTAAAAATCAAATCTTAGTCACACATAGACAACAGAGCATAATGACCATAACTATTGTCTCCCTTTCTTCTTGGTCCCTGGAACAAATTAAGACCCACGTATAAAACTACTTTCATCGTCCTGTGAGGTTGTAAAACACATCCTCTCAGATGCCCATTCTGATATGCAGATATTTCCTGTGGTACTAGATGCAGCATGGTCATGCACATGGCACCTGTACAAAAGGGAAAAAAAGGAAATGACAGAAAAACCCAGACCCATGCTCCACTTAAGAGTTTCCCAACTTTCGAGTTTCCTTTTATTTCAAAGCATTATTCCTGATGCATATGGTGGATCACAGTTCACTCATAGCAGGTAGCTTGGGATTTTCACACTGGCAACACTTAAGTAGGTGTGTTTGAAAGAGCTGGAACTGGCAAGCCCAGAAAAATATGAATATCCATATCCTGTTTTAGTGTACTTGCATAATTGATGCAAAAGGATAAGATTAAGATTCAGACAAAGCAGAAGTTACTGAGATCAAGACCTCTCCAGGGCCTTTTCTTCATTGATCATTGAGGAAAAAAAGGCTTAGTGCACCAGGGGTCCTACACCCTTCATGGGATCCTCATGCTATGCTATGCTATGCTATGCTATGCTAAGTCGCTTCAGTTGTGTCCGACTCTGTGCGACCCCATAGACGGCAGCCCACCAGGCTCCCCCGTCCCTGGGATTCTCCAGGCAAGAATACTGGAGTGGGTTGCCATTTCCTTCTCCAATGCATGAAAGTGAAAAGGGAAAGAAGTCGCTCAGTCATGTCCAACTCTTAGCGACCCCATGGACTGCAGCCCACTAGGCTCCTCCATCCATGGGATTTTCCAGGCAAGAGTACTGGAGTGGGGTGCCATTGCCTTCTCCGGGGATCCTCATAAAGCCAACCAAATAGAATACATCTCTGAAAAAGAAAAAAATGAGATGCACTGTGTGCATATATGCACATTCAATTCTGTCTGTTCTAATAACTCTGGTCTTACTTTTGGACTCTTAGTTTATTTTCCGTATAATTTTTAGCAGATGGTGGTACCTTACCATAAGGTACTATTAATAACAACAGTGTTAATACTTAAATCAGGAAATAATTTTTTTTCAAGATTTTGCTTTTTCTTTTATCCATGAAAACAACAGAGGAAGTGGCACAATGATGACACATTTTTTGACATTAAAAGAAAGACGGAAAATGCATATATTTTCTTAGGTGGAGATGCGAAATAGACTTTTTTATATCATAGTCTTTTGTTTGGAAAACAGGAAATGATCAATGGTTAACATAATGGTTTACTTAATCATTTTGAAAATACAAGAATGAATACTTTAAAAATTATGTGTGAGTGCCACATATATGATGACGGTAATGTTTTGACATTTCAAATTTTATAATCCTGAAAAGTCAAGTGAATCAAATAAGTACAGATTTGTGTAGAAAGTCTGATATCAATTCTAGAAAATTCTGCATATAAAAGTTCTAAAATAGATATAATTAGCTAAATTTTCTTATTGGGAAGAAGGTAGTTTCTCCATATAGCTGATAATCTATGCTATATTTTTAATTGTCAGATAAAAAAATCTCATCTCAAAAATATGATATAAAAATTAATATTTCATGCAAGTGTATGCTTAATGTATTCTCTAAGGATTCTAACTGCTTATGAATGTGAGATTACCGACTTATTAGGTTCTATACAATCTTGTTAGAATAGCTAACTCTCTCCCGAGGTGAGCAAACTAAATAATAAGCTGGTGGCGTTCCTGCCAGGAACAGCCAACCAACCAGCCAAAGCCAAGACCAGAATCCACAGTTCCTCCTCTGAATTTGAAATTCTGGGCAAGCTCACCTCCCACTTTCCTCTTTCCTAATTTCCTCCATCTCCCACTCTACTTACACTGTTTCTCTCTTTATGCATTTAATATGCCTCTTCCAGAAAGTATAAAACTGCCTAGTCGCCTCTTGCTTTGCTTAAATATGCTTTAATATACTTTCCAATAGCAATGATTTTCAGCCCTTTCAATGGCAAGGGAAACATTTTTTCCTTCTCCAAATGCTTGCCTCTCCATGCTCATTAAGATAATCACTAAACTAAAAGGCTGCTCATGTCTTCATTTATTTGTATATGTGTATGTGTATGTGTGTGTGTTTTAAAAACCAATTCCCTCCAGAGCTAGTCTGACCTAATTCAATCAGTAGGCTTAGATAAACAAAACATTGTCCAGTTTCCATATATGCTAACAAAAAGGGCAACATTGTATTCCTGGGACTGAGTTCACCCCCTTGCTCACTGACTTGCCTTGTCTTCCTCCTTGTACAGGAGTCCTCTATCAGCCTCTGTTTAAATCCTTTGAAAGGTATTATTAATCATCTTGCAGACAGAGATGATCACAGTTCAGTTCTGTTTCATCCAATACAATATTTATTCTTGTGAGGGGAGATTTCCACCCCAGCAGTCAAAGTTAGCAGCTTTCCTTCCCCTCAGAGTCTTGCTCTAGATTTTCTGTAAAGTACTGTTTAATTAGAAAACAGTCCTAATGCCCTAGGGACTTTACCAGATTAAGAAAATTAGATTAACCTTTTTTTTTTTTCAAGGACAAAATAAATTGCTTCCTAAAAACCAGAGATATTGGAGGGAAAGCATCATTTCATAGAAACTACAGCACAGGGTATAAACTTTGGTCCTTCTGCATTAGTTATCTTTAACCTATGGTCAGCAGACAGCTTGAATGGTCCATGAATCTACATGTGCATTAAAGCATTGTTTTTAGGCTAAATCAATATTATGTCCTTGTAGATTATGTGCTGCTATTTTTAAATGCAAAATGCTGTTATTGATAAATTGTACTTCTAGATACAAGTGTAACTAAGTTCTGAGAAGCTGTTTTTGGTGTGTTTTGTGTTCAGGCTAATAAAGGTACAATTACTATCACAGGTTCAGGTGAGTATTTGATAACTGTTTTGGTATGAAAAGTGATTATCCTATTTGAAAAGGTTAGGAACTCATTGCTGTGATATTAAGAAGAGAAAAATGTATAAAATATGGGGCAGTAAAAAGCAATAAATACATTATAAAGATGCAATATTACTATGAAATAATACTTTTATTTAATCCAAGGTAGCTTTAATACCTTGTCTTTTAAAGCTGCCGGCTTCTTTCTTCTATTATTTAATGTTACTTGGTTCCTTAATCTTAGGAAAAGCAATCTGATTTAGAAACACCACAAAATTGTCAGAAAGCACCTTGTCAGAAGATACCTTGAGTGGCTAAATATATTTACTGATACTGAAGTAATTGGAGGAAATTGCTGTTAGGCCTGGGAGGGACTAGAGACAGGGAGGATGAGATTTCCACCCCACAGGCAGAGCTCAATTCCAGCTCCAACCAGCTCAGGATTTTGCTTTGGTTTGGTTTTTCTTTCATTAGATAAGTGTCACAATCCCTCCCCCTGCCCCCCAAACAGAAGACCCTCTATTTACAGCACTTTAGAGAAGAGTTGGAAGTGGGTGGTGTAAACAGATTAGTATATCTTTGGCATTCAGAGTGATCCTGTCTGTTTTATTTGTTTCTGTAAGTACTAGTTACATCTGCAGAGTATGCTGCTCTCTGCTCCAGAGAGGCCTAAAACGGGAATACCAGTGGGTGGGTGTTTGAGATCCGGAGGAAAGCATCCTGCACAAGCTGCCTGAGGAGGAAGCTTGCTCAACACCTGTCTCCCTTATGTCCAACTCAAGTCTCTGCCACTGGGCTTAATAGCCACACAGCAGACAGAAGGATGGCTTCCAAGGAGCCCAGGCAAGGCGAGGTCTTCCCTTGAGGGGGGAAGTCTCAGTCCTGGGAACCTGAGCAGGGTAACATTCGTTTTCTTTGAAAATGAAAATGGAAGCAGGAAATGCCACTGGGTCATAGAGTGGAGAGAATGGCTCACTAAAAAAACAAACCACAGCCACAGGCTTGCGGACAGCTCTGCTGTGACCCAGCAGCTGTGGCCGGGACATGTGGCCTTCCAAGGAAAGGCTGGTGTTGCCCTAAGGGAGACCTGCCTGGATGGGAGGCCAGAGCTGCCCTGTCCAGGTATCTCACCTCCATGTTCTTCAGCAAGCTGGTACCAGAGTGCAGCTTGAATAGTGATCCTTGTAGCATCTCAGGCATTGGAAACTGTTTGAAACCATTTGAGTCAGACTCCTGTTTTCTAAGGCAACCCCAAGCTAGTCTTCAAAACAAAGAACTCCCACTAACTCCAGCTTCCCTTCTTGAAAGCTTCCTCCCCTAAATCTGCCTATTCAGTATAGATTCTCTGGAAGCTTCTCTGAACATTCAAAATTTCTCATCTTATTGAATCAGCACTGCTTATAAGGTAGAGAATTTCTGAATGTGTCGGTGAAAACAAATGCTTTTTAATATTATGAGAACATGGAAGTTGCTGTTGAGATGAAGCCTTAAGTAACATTGTGAATTTTATCCCTCTCCTTGCTGATTCTAACTTCATCCTAAGCTGGTCAGAAAATCATTTGACTTGCTGTAATTTACAATGTTACAAAGTCTAAGTGTACAATCCTCCTTTGAGAATCTTCAGATCAATCACGTTGAATATCCTAAAGTTATATGATTTGGGATAAAAGACAAGATAAATAAAATAAGCTTGCTTTTATTAAGCATTGTGCCTTCTCCAATAAATTAATAAAGAAAAAGACATCTACAAATGAAATTAGCTCATGAAGGTCAACAGAGTATGGAGGAGCCCATAAACTTTGTCCAGGTTTAGGGTCTACTGTCTCAAGAAAACTGACAAATATATTTCCAACTGAAGAGTAGAATTCTGATGGCTTCTGAACTTTTTCTTTATTTAAGACTTTTTTTAATGTGGACCATTTTTAAAGTCTTTATTAAATTTGTTACAATATTGCTTATGTTTTGTTTTGGATTTTTTGGCTGCAAGACACATAAGATCTTAGCTCCTGGACCAGGGATGGAACCCACAGCCCCCGGCACTGGAAGGCAAAGTCTTACCTACTGGACTGCCAGCTAAGTCCTTAGATTTTTTTCTAAGTATATTTTAAATGGCCTTTGGCCGAACGTAATCATGACTGCTGGGTGAGGAAAGAAATTCTGGTGCCGTTTATTTATGACAACGTATTGGTATAGCAGTGTTGTTTTAGCGGAGGTAAACCAGCTGTAGTTACATTCTTCCAGGAAGTATAGATGAGCCTAGATTATGTTCCCTTTGAAGAAAGTTCAGATGAAGCATTATAGTTTATTCTATGTTCCATGCTTCCAGATTTATCACTTTAATAGCAAGTCCCTTGATGCTCTTCAGCCGTACCTGGAGTCCTCACATTTGCCCTGGAAATACAGGGCAGCTGCATTGCTCTGCAGGGCCTATTCCTCACAGGCAGGGGAGATCCAGGCAGACCTTAAAGATCCAGTAGGCAGCTTTATTTCTATCACTAGTCCTTTTGCCTGACTTGTTCACAAGAGCTGTGGAAATCGAAGGTCTCAAAAAGAACATATATATATATATATATATATTTGGGGGAGGGTGTTGGGGGACCAACCAAGGCTGAAAATAGCCAGTCTTACACTATGGTGCACAGCTTGGAAGCTACTAGTTTCTTCCTGATCCTTTATTGTCTCCAGGAAGCTTGAATAGTCTTATTTCAAAACTTCTTTATCATCAACCTGTTTGCTTTGCTGACTGCTGCACTATTTTTTGTCACCTACCATGGATGGACCACTTTCCACCTTTGTTGTTGCACTCACCTTAAAGTCATGAAATGTTAGGTGCCTCTCCTCTCTCTCTGGCCCTGCTGTCATGACAGGACAAGCACGTCTCCTAGACCCATCAATTCCTTTTGACAGGCAGCCAGCAGCTGTCATCATCATCAGGATGTCCTTACTGTGTCCTTGATCAGACTCAACCCTTGATGCAAGAAACACTCAGTGCTTTTGGACTTGGGAGAATTAGAGAGAATGCATCCTGGAAGATGAGAGAGGCTCTGATCTCCATATGCAGAGTCCTCCCAACCGCACCTATTTCCCTCTAAGGGTCAGTGTGATTTGATTGAAACCACACTTGTTCTACTGGGGCCTTTCCAGGGGACGTCAGAACATGATTTCCCAATGCACTCCACTGAGTGAAGAGAAGAGCCGCTAGGACCCCGTTCACTGGGCTCCATGGCCAGGCTTAGTAGCAAACATTTGAACAAACTGGGCTCTTCTCATCTGAAGAGCTATTTGAGCCACAGACACCTCATCAGGGAGCTCCCTTCTGCTGCAGGAATGTGTACCTTTGACTCTCCCAGGAGTTTGAAGGGCTGTAAAGGAACAGCTGAGAATGACCACAGACTCCGTGCACAATGAATTGAACATGGTTTACGTTCTTTTGTTGACTTAAAGAGACACTGTCAAGATCTAAAGGTCAAAAATTGGACCAAACATGCACCGTTTTTATCAGATGGATAGAATCTGATAAAAGCACGCCGAATTCTGGGGAAATAATTCCTTTCCTTTTGCAAAACTCATTTTTTGGGGGGACTCACAAAACTTTTGTTTTGTGCTCCCCGGGGGATAGGAGGCACCTAGCAGAGATGTATCTTGGTGCCCACCCCCTGGCTCCAACTGACATCATGGATTTCTTCCATCCAAATTATGGCTTTACTTAAATGCAGACAGGATCATATCAAACATTTGTGCAGCAGCAGCAAAAAAAAAAAAAAAGAAAGAAAGAAAAAGCAAAGAAAAGAAAAGAGCTCTGTTTGCCCAGGAGAAGCTGACAAATTTGTAAAGGGGGAAAATTCACTTTCAAGCTTGTGAGTGGGAGTCACAAACAAAAGTGAACCTCTAGAATGGGAAAAAGTGTTGCATCTTGCATGAAAACATAAGAAAAAAAGCAGAAAGACTAACAACTTGACAGTGTCCTTTTAAGAACGATGGACAATCAAATTAAGGCAGTCGTGCAAACCATGGCACGTAATGGCTCCTCGTCCTTGATGGCATGCACCACTTCTGTTTCCATGTCAGAAAGTAGAAAAACCCAGGAGAGAGAAAGCAAGGGGCAAACCACTCTATTTTCCATGCAGCTTCTCTTACACATTCACTGCAGTGTGGGGGTTTTCAAAGCTGCACATGTGCCGACGGACACTGGCTGGTGGGCGAGAATTCTGGCTGCCTCTTCCTGAGGATTGAAAAGAAAAAGATACCCAGTGAGTGAGTGGTTACACATGTACATAGAGATGGCAATCACACCGCTCAGGCGGTGCCTGGGCGGGGGCAGGGCCGAACCTGCCTCCCGAGCCTTTCTCTGGGTCACTCCACCTCCAAATCCTGCATTTTCCTTGTCCTGTCCAGCTGTGTCTTACTGCCGGGACCAATTCTGAAAGTCACATCAGCGGAGTGCATTCTTTCCTTTACCTGGTGGGACCATCTCTTTTCAAGCGGCAGATGCTTTTTTTCTTTTTTTTGCCGTGTGTATGTCTCTCCCAAATTGGCTCTTTTCCCTCCAATCTTGATACACTCCTTTATTCTTAGAGGCAGTGGATTCCATCTGAATCTTCCAACCCACCACCCGTCTTAAAGAATGCTTACAGATTTACATCTTACACTGTGACTTTTAACTGTAGTGCTAATTTGACTCCATATTATGTTATCAAAAAAGGAGTGCTGTAACTTCACATAAAGTCATAGGTACCTCTTGGCCCTCACAAGATGGAACATATCCAGAGGTGGAAAGAAGGGAAGTGGCAAGAGGCTGGATGAGCCTCCCTCCAGGGAAGAAATTCATCTCAGTCCCTGGTTGGATGTCTCTTTATATAGCACAGTGTGTGGGTCTGGTAAGTGGAGAAGATCCTTGACTAGACGTGTCAAGGCTGATGTGCTGGCCATGCACAGGTGGCCTTTTCAGCATTTGTTGGAGTGAGGCTACCTGGATTTCCCACAAGTTAAGGAAACATGAGCTTCCCTCTTTAGAAGTTGGTGGGACAAAGCCATCTTAGTCTCATTCCATATTAAGAGGGCAGCCAATCACAGAAAAGACTTTGGGAAGAAGATGCTAAAGCAGAACCATCAGCAGGTGCAGTGAGTGGTGTGGATAAGACTGCAGTCATGAAATCCACTATAAGGCTTTCTCATAAATGTTCTCTGCCAATCATCCTTGGGCCAATCTACCCCAAGATCCTGGTGACAATTATCCAGTGTTAATCAGAAGAGGACCACGACAGCTCCAGGCAAATCAAAGCCATTTGCCAACCTTCCTATCTCTCTTTCCTATCAAAGCAGGCAGAAGAGGGGAAGTTCAGAAGAGGGAAAGAAGAGGCAGAAAAAGATTTCAGGCTGAGGCCTGACATTGTTCTGGGAAGGAGAGATGTGAGTTTTGAGATCTGAAACAAGAGCACTGTGGAATGTCTCTTTAATACCTGTAAGCAAGGACTCTAATCTGAATGTAGAAGGTGAGAAAAAAGATTTTTCATAGCACAGTTGAAGGTGAAGGAGAAAAATAAGACTGATCAATATGTACATTTCCATCAAGTTTAGACAATTCAGTAAACCATTTGAGAGTACACGATCTATCCAGGAAGATCTGAAATTCTCATCCAGAGGTAAGAACTTGAAATACTGGTATAATTTCATTTGCACCGCACTAGTCCATTTACTCAAGAAAATTAGACAAAGAGATCATGTTTGCTATTGAATAAATCAAAGCAATATGACACTTAATTTGCCCACCTGCAGTCACAAAGGTCAAGAAAACATTAGTTGTAGATGCCCAGAAACAACAATATGATGTTTGAATATATAAACGAAGTTATTGGCAGAAAACGGCATTTCATCCGTAAAGTATTAAAAAACAATTTCATTTCTCATGAAGGCAGAAAAAACACTCAAAGCATTTGGCTTTGCCTTGCTAAATTGCCTGATCCCCTTGAAGCCTCCAGTTAATTCTTCTGTAGATAATGTCCATATGTGGCCTGACCCAATAGTATAGGAAGACAGGACCCTGGCAGAGCTGATTTCCTGGCCTGTGACCAATACAGACACCGGTGGGTCTCTCATCAGAAGGGCTCTGAACTCAGGGTTTAGTGTTCTCGGTTCATCTTTTTGAAATTCACAAATAATTTTATCACTTAATTTGTGTTTTATAAGTGATGTTGCATGAGGAAATGGAGTGCATATGGAGGGGTTTAGAGCTTCACCTCACGCATAGTCCTGGCTCCCTGGACAGGTTTTCAGCTTCTTGCTTCCCTCCCCACCCCACATTCTTCTACTCTGGCTTGGTGACCAAAACCCATCCAGCCTTCCACTACCCACCCCTGCCCAATGATCACTGCCACCCTCCTCCCGTGCCAGGCAACCACCAGCATGGATGTGGGAAGATCAGATCAGGATTTGGCAACAAGGTCTTGTTACCCCACAGCATCACAAGGGAGCAAGTGGCCGCAGCCATCTCCTCCCTGTTCTGGCACATCCTCTGTGCATCTGGCAAGTAACAGGGCAGGGATGAGCCTCGTACCCCTCCTCCATGCAGGTACCTTTCCGGTCTCTGAGGTGGTGTTGCAATATCCTTGGGGGTCCCCAGTCCACCATGAGCTGGGGCATGAGGCACCGGAAAAGGGGAGTTGCCCAGGTTTAGTTTCTGCATGGCATCTACCCAGTAACTGGCTGGAGGGGAAGCTGGCTGAAAAGAAAAGGCTTTGTATTTTAGTACCGTTAACATTTTTCCTTCTACGTTTTCAACCAGGGGCTCCAGGTCTTCATTTTGCACTAGGCTATGCAAATGATGTAGCTGGTTCTGTCTGCTGAGATGCATGGATGATGATAAAAAGCATGGGGAAACATCCTGGCAGCTTAGAGGCTTGCCCTGCTGACATTAGCACAGGTGCACACAGTATGGCATGCCTGAACAGATCAGCAGTGGTGTCTCCTGGGAACTGAGGCAGGAAGCTCCCCACTGTAGCTGACTTGAAACTACCCTTGCAGCTATAGATAGCTCCGTGGTTCCTTTGGGGGCTTCAACCATATTGACAGCTAAACTCTTTGCAGTAATTCCAAACAGTACCAAAGCCATCTTTACTATTGATTGACATACCTGAAAAAAATGACAGCTTCTTCTTCATGGTGCCATTTCTTTAGTTTCTGACTTTGACTTTGTGTTGAAGTGAAATGTAAATGATCCATGTATACAGATGTTGCTATTATGTAAGAAGTGGATTATTAAAGGTTACAAGTCAAAAATTGAAAAGTCTGATTCCAATGTGGCCATTTTATCAACTGAATAAAATCTGAGTGAAGGAGCTGGACTTCAGGGTATTTTTAGCAACTGTAGAACCACATATTCAACCAAGCCCAGAGTCCGCAAGCCAGAGTAAAAGCTTGGAGGGAAAATGCAGCATATGGGGGCTTGTCAAATATAAGTCCCAAATCTGTGCTGAATCTTTTGGCAGAAATTGTGGATTTAATGAAACCCCAGAAGTTTAGTTAGAAAGATTCATCTTCAGTTTCTTCTGGAAGTGAATTTTTTTTTCTTTTCTTTCTCCTCCCATGCTTCTTTTCTTCCTTCCCTTCCTTTCCTCCCCTCTTCTCTTTCTTTCTTCAAAATCCCTTCTAGTTGTGCACATAGTTTCTCCCATCTGTTACCATTGTCTACATAATCTTTCTGGTGAAGATTCTTGAGAGTCCCTTGGACTTCAAGGAGATCAAATCAGTCAGTCCTAAAGGAAATCAACCCTGAGTACTCACTGAAAGGACTGATCCTGAAGTTGGAGCTCCAGTACTTTGGCCATCTGATGTGAAGAGCTGACTCATTGGGAAAGACCCTGATGCTGGGAGGGATTGTGGGCAGGAGAAGAAGGGGATGACAGAGGATGAGATGGTTGGATGGCGTCATCAACTCAATGAACATGAATCTGATCAAACTCAGGGAGATAGTGAAGGACAGGGAAGCCTGGTATGCTACAGTCCATAGGGTTGCAAAGAGTCAGATACAACTTAGGGACTGAACAACAGCAACAACATCACTCTTTGAGTGTACTTAGTCTCATATGCTTTGCTTTCATGTGTTATTTTCTTTACAGCAAGTCACTAATACATTGGTTTCTATGCTAAGAACTATTTTTTACGTCAGCTTAAGAAGTTGTTACAGACAAGTCTTATTCATTATAATATAGCAATAAGATTTCAGGCCAAGGATTCAGGAGACCAGATACTCTCCAACTGTGTATTTGCCTCTTTCAGACTCAGTTTTTCATCCATAAAGAAGGATTGTTGATACAGTACATGTGAAAATGCTTCCAATAGCAAAATGCCATCCCTGCTTAAGACATTACTAGAAATGTCCATGTAATTCTCCAGGCAAAAATGCTGGAGTGGGTTGCCATCCCCTCCTCCAAGGGATCTTTCTGACCCAGGGATCAAACCTGCATCATTTATGTCTCCTACATGAGTAGGTAAATTCTTTACCACTAGTACCACCTGGGAAGCCCAGAATACTGCAGGAACAAAATACAGACAAAAGATGGATATTTTAAGTCTCAGTGTGTATTTAAGTTAGACTAATTCAGAGTATCTCAAACTTCACTTTGTTTTACTCATAAATTTTAACCACTTGCCTCATTCAGGAATTTTAATAACTTCTAGTACAAAATAGTTTTCTCTCTAGAATTGTTTCCCCCCAAAAAACATGAGCAATATTGAATGGATGTATCTGGAGTGGGTAAAAGCTAGGTACAGAGCCAAGCTAGCTGTCTGTGTCTGAATCTGCATGTCTATGACAGGTTTGGAGGTGAGTCGTTTAGCAGAGATAAAATGGTCTATACAATTCCAGATGGTCACCATGGAAATAATGTGGCAGCTGTCCAAAGTAATCATAAAGATTGACAGCAACCACTCAAGACCATTTTTGTAGAAGATATCTATCTTTTTTGTTATAAATGGGATAATTTGTACCTCTGACTGCTTTCCAGAGTCAAATGCATTTTTCTATTATCTGAATTTAAATATGTGTTTCTCAGCATTCATGCATCAGAGTGGAAAACAGAGCTGACTGCATATACAGACCTATTGTAACTGGTTGTTGTTTTACTCTTCCTTATAATACCTGCACATCTAACTTAGTATAGTAAGGGTTTTTCCTATAAACACAATAATGTAGTATAAAATATTGTTCTATTTTAGAATATTTAATTGTAAAGATTTCTAAGTTAATAAGAGACTATAGAAAATGAGCTAATAAAATTCAACTCAATTACCATCATAGGTTTGTCAAATATTAACATTCTGCCTTATTAGGCTTCCTTTTCTTTTGAAAACATCAGGTTTAAATTTGAAGCACTCTGTATTATTCTTAACACCAATCCTCTTCTTTTCAAGAGAAAATTTGGTATATATCATACTTAGCATATACTAATACCTTTTCAACATGTATAGTTATGCATTAATAAATATTATTACCATTGTGATATGATTTAGCATGTTATTAGATTTCACATTCATAGCATCACACAATATTTCCATTCAGCAATCTGCACTTTTTTGCATAGTATTATGTTAATATACATAGCTCTAGTTCATTAACTTAAAGTAAATTGAATAAGTACTTCATTATCAAGAATATAATCAATTCTCCTACTGATGGCCATTTAGGTTGCTTCCTATATCCTGCTATTTTAAGCAATATTGTAGTAAACATTCTTGGTTATATCTCCTTGCACACATATGAGAAAGCTTTTCTCTGGTGTGGATTGAGAAGTAGAGTTGATGGATTTTTGCAAATGCACAGTATTCTTTCTTATATACTGCCAAATTGCTCTGCAAAATGCTTGCAAATTTTACAGTGCTATATGAGAATCCCTGTTATTCTTTCTAATTCAGTTTGTTTTCCAGACATCTTTAAAATTGACTCTTTATTAAGAAAAATGTTTTAAATATATGAACATGGAAAAATGCTAAAATGAAACCCATCTTCCTATTAGTCAGCTTTAATAATAGTCAATATGTATGTGAATCTTGTTTCATCTATACTTGCTATTTATTTTAAAGCAAATCTAAAACAGCGTCATTCCATCCATAAAGAATTTAGTATATACGTCTGCCATACAGGTACACAATTTTATAATAAAAGGAAAAATATTTCCCAAAGTACATTAATTGGAGAAGGAAATGGCAACACACCCCAGTATTCTTGCCTGGAGAATCCCATGGGCAGAGGAGCCTGGCAGGCTACGGTCCATGGGATTGCAAGAGTCGGACACAACATAGTGACTAAACCACCATGAAAGTACATTAATAGTGATTTTTAATATTTGATATTAGGTTTTCCAGGTGGCTCATTGGTAAAGAATCCTCCTGCCAATATGGGAGATGCAGGAGACTCAGGTTTAATCCCTAGGTTCCTTGGATCAGGAAATTTCCTGATTGTCTCTATATTTTTGAAGTCTTTATTGAATTTGTTACAATATTGTTTCTGTTATGGCTTGGGATTTTTTGGCCAAGGGGCATATGGGATCTTGGCTCTTGGCTTTGGCTCCTGGATCAGGAATTGAACCCACATTCCCTGCATTGGAAGATGAAATCTTAACCACTGGATCACCAGGGAAGTCTCATCTCTATATTTTTATTTTACTTTTGATTCTCAAATCACCATAGAAATAATATTTATGTATCATACTTTGTCAGTGAGTCTTATGTCTTTTTTAATCTATGGATGTCCCCTCTTCCTTTTTGCTTCCTATCTATTTGTTGAAGAAGCATCCAGATTATGAATTTTATGGATTGTGTCTCTATGTGTCATTTAACATGTTTCTCTGTTACCTGTATTTCCTAGGAATTATAGTTAGATCTGAATTCTTGATCCATTTCATGATCAATTGTATGGAGACAGTAGTTCATTAGAGGTGGTGTTTTCTCTCTGTTATACCATATGGGGAAGAACATAAATTGGGTCTTCTAGTAATCACATTAAGACTGATCAGTGGATTTAAGGCTGTCAGCTTGACGTATAGGTTATAAAACTCCCCATCAGTCTTTCATATAATTGTTTTAATAGTCATTGGTGACATTATATAGATCAATTACTTTGTTACAAAACAATAAGATAATGCAATTATCATTTTATGACTCTTGAGAGTCCCTTGGACTGCAAGGAGATCCAACCAGTCCATTCTAAAGGTGATCAGTCCTGGGTGTTCTTCGGAAGGAGTGATGCTAAAGCTGAAACTCCAATACTTTGGCCACCTCATGCGAAGATTTGACTCATTGGAAAAGACTCTGACGCTGGGAGGGATTGGGGCCAGGAGGAGAAGGGGACGACAGAGGAGATGGCTGGATGGCATCACCGACTCAATGGACATGAGTTTGGGTGAACTCCAGGAGTTGGTGATGGACAGGGAGGCCTGGCGTGCTGCGATTCATGGGGTTGCAAAGAGTCGGACACGACTGAGCGACTGAACTGACTGACTGATACCTTTGGTAGCTGTTAATTAGATTTCTTTGTAAAAGAAAAAACACTTATCAGTTACTTAATTCCTCTGAGATAAAGTTCAAACAGAAAACACAAGTTATATGGATGAGTCTTATTTATCAACGCTCAGAGTAATGATTTCGTTTTCTAACACCTCTAACAGGGATCAGTGTTTCACCTGTGGGTCTGTTTCTATTGTCTGTGTCCTTTGTGGTATTTTTGGTGTTGTTATATGGCTCTCACTTTTCCATACCTAAACATATTTTATAAGATAAGACATTATAAATATATAAAATAAGATTCTATAGATGTTCTAAATGTCAGGGAATGTTTAACAGGAGGATTCCTATGTGCTGTTTCTCACAAGTCCTTTGTTTCTTTTTAAGTAACAGTGCTGCTCCCAGGAACTGAGGTCATTATGTGAGACAGGCTTGAATCTCCTTTAGTAAACATTCTCTTTACAACAAAACTGCTTAGTCTCCATCCCCTTTCTT
Source organism: Bos indicus x Bos taurus (assembly GCF_003369695.1). Classification (NCBI taxonomy): domain Eukaryota; kingdom Metazoa; phylum Chordata; class Mammalia; order Artiodactyla; family Bovidae; genus Bos; species Bos indicus x Bos taurus. The sequence goes on along the minus strand of NC_040084.1, from coordinate 83,685,110 downwards.
GAGATATGGATTGTCTCCTGACCTTGTGACCATTATTAATCCCTTGTTTCCTTGGTAACAGTTGCTGTACATTTGGTTTTCTGATCTTTATCATTGTCAAAAGAAATTTCTTGTACCACAGCCTTTATATACTCACAGAGAAATCATTAAAACACCTTTGCTCCATCAGAGCTTGGGTCCCCGTGTTTTTCTTTCTCTCTCTCTCTCTCTGTCTCCCTCCCTCCAGCTCTCTCTTTCACTTTCTTATCATTGACTCTGGACCGCCAGGTCCTAGTCCATTCAAGGACCCCAACAATAAATATATAAAGATTCTATAGATGTTCTAAAGGTTCTGAGTTATCTCTACCAGAGTTGCTTCACCATTTTTTTTTCTAAGTAGAGTGGGACATGTGTGTTTGCAAAGTCACTTCAGTCATGTCCAACTCTTTGCGATCCCATGGGCTTAGCCTGCCAGGTTCCTCTGGTCCGTGGGATTCTCCAGGCAAGAATACTGAAGTGGATCACAATGTCCTCCTCTAAGGGATTTTTCTGACACAGGGATCGAACCCACATCTGTTATGTCCCCTGCATTGGCAGGCCGGTTCTTTACCACTAGCACCACCCGGGAAGCCCAAGTAGGGTGGGACAAATCAACCTAATCCAATCAGGAACTGAGCTGAGCAAAGTTGCTTTGCAGTTTGTATAGGAATCAGTCTATCATAGGGTATATCCCTTCACGATTTTTAACTGAGCATCTTCACAAATTTCCCCTAGAATTCTAAAATGTTTAACAAGATCTTGATTAGACTGCAATCTGTATTGTATCTTGCATCTCTCCTGTGATCTTTTTCACTTATTATGTAACTTATTGATTTTACTTCTTATCTCTAACAGTAAACAGGTCATAGTTTCTGAGGGCAGGATCCACGATTGATTTACCATCGCATACTGCTTTAATCCCCTTTTATCTGTCTAATTTTTGGAAATAAAAGAAAACCATGTAATTTTTCATTCAAACTGATTACTTTTAAGAATGAAGGCAGTGCTTTTAAAAATTATCATTAAAAAAAGCATAAACTGGGACTTTCCTGGGCATAGAGAGACATGTGATCATCTATTTGCAGTAAGTATTGAATGAATGGTTGAATAAACAAAACAGGATGAAACATTCCTTATATGAAAATAATACAGAAATAATCTCGAGCTCCTTTATCACTTTGGTAATTGCAGGAATATCAAAAGCATGTATTGTTTTTGGTAATAATTCCTAAATTAATTCTCATGCTTAATATCAACTGTCATAAAATCTCCAGCAAAATTTACATTAAAAAATTAATAAAAATAATGTGTGTGTGTGTGTGCAAAAACTAAACTATATATAAAAATGTTAATGATAGTTTTTCTCTGTGTATGGGTAGAATTGCAGGTAATTTTTATTAGCTGTCTTGTGTTTTTCTGTATTTTCCAAATTCTCAATTAATTTTTATCACTTTTTAAAATATGTAAAATAAGCTATAACTGTTAGTACAAAAAGAAATTTATAATACATAATTCAGAAGTAAAATTCCCTCTTCTTTTGGCTTTATCCCAATGAACTAAGGTATTATATGGGAATTTTGAATATATTTTCTTTTGCTGAAAAAAGTTAAGGTAAAAATCCTAAATTTATATTCAAATATATGAGGAGCTACTAAGTAGAAATCACAGAAATTTGAGAGAATTCCCTGGCGGTCCAGTGGTTGGGACCCTGCACTCTCAGTGCTGAGGGCCTGGGTTCAGTCCCTGGTTGGGAACTAAGATCCCACAAGTCATGTGGCCAAAATAAATAAATAATAATTAAAAACAAATTACGGAATTTGGAAATTCATACTAATATTTTGTAGGTCCTGAAGTCTTTCTTAATTCAAAATTCTGGTAAATTTAGTCTTTATACTGTACATAAACTGCTTTATTTTATATATATTCTCAATACTTATTTTCACATTTAGGCATCTTTATTAATGAAAAAGTAAAAGCTCAAAATTAGAAAAAAAATTACAACTTAAAGTACATAGAAGGAAAAAAGAAAACCCTGGTGTATTTCCAGATAACCTGTAGGTGCCAAACTGACAAAGTGAGTCTTTGTATTATTTTGCTCTGATTTATCACAGGGAGTGAGGGAAAGAGATGATGAAAACAACTTGCCTAAAACTAAAATTGTCACCTCAGGATGTTTTGAAACAAGACAGAAGACAAGATTATTACTTTGGTAAGAAGCTCAAAATTAATGATAATGAAAAAGAACTTAGTGGACTTAACTTTGTGAAGTTTTTAATATCCTTGACTACAGCATTAATATTAGATATGGTTTTCATTATCATATCTGTTTAAGCAGAGGTGTTAATATCATCATGCCACCACCCAGCAAACCTGAAAAGAAACTGATAGACAATTATCATAGACAAATAGACAATAGACTATCATAGACTGATAGACAAATATCATGTAATTTCTTTTACAGTATTAGAAGGTGTCATCATAGCCTTAAAAGAAATCTTGGCAGTATCATAACATAAAGATTATGATAAACCTCATAACTTGAGAAAGATGAAGGGGAAATATTAAAATTGGTATAAGAGGACTTCTGTTTCCAGGTAAGATGTAATTCCTTGGGATAAACTAGCTCCCCCACTGAAAACAACTACCAGAAAACAGGTAAAATATTTTGAAAAACCATTTAAAGACATTGAGAAGCTCTCATGGCAACCAGAATCCAAGAGACTAATAAATCAGAAAAAAGAGAACTTCAGAGAGGTAAGGAGACGATCTTCAAGTTATTTTTTTCCATTGGAACATTCAATGATTCTTGATACAGAAGAACAGATTCAAAGAACAGGTTCAGAGTGCAAGCAGAGGTTCTTAAGTAAGAGGTAATGAATAAGTTTCAGAAACACTTGAAGATATTAAAGAGAATCTCTAAAAGTTGCCTTTGGACAGAAAGTCATGTGAGGTTGGGACAAACTGGGAAAGAAGGATTGACATATATACACTACCATGTGTAAAACAGATAGCTAGTGGGAAGCTGCTGTATAGCACAGGGAGATCAGCTTGGTGCTCTGTGATGACCTAGAGGGGTGGGATGGAAGTAGAGGAGGCAGGCTCAAGAGGGAGGGGATATATGTATACATATAGCTGATTCACTTAATTGTATAGCAGAAACTAACACAACATTGCAAAGCAAGTATACTCCAATAAAAAGAAAATAAAATACACAGCTACAGTAGGAAAAAAGTACACAATTTCACATTTATGGAATAAGAACAGGCAAGACTAATCTATGGGGATGAAAATCAGAATAGAAGTTGTCCCTAGTCTGGCGGGTTACAGTTCATGGGGTCACAGAGTTAGACATGAATGAGGGACTAACACTTTCACTTTTCTAGATAGTGGAGGTCTTCCCTGGTGGCTCAATGGTAAAGAATTCGCCTGCGATTCAGGAGACGAGTGTTCAGTCCCTGGGTCGGGAAGATCCCCTGGAGAAGGAAATGGCAACCCAATCCGGTATTCTTGCCTGAGAAATCCCATGGACAGATGAGCCTGGCAGGCTACAGTCCATGGAGTCAGAAAAGAGTCAGAGTCGAATGCACCTTAGTGACTAAATAGCAATGACTAGATAGTGGGACAGATTAGACAGGAACACGAGCAAGATTTCCAGGGTGATGGCAATGCTCTGTATCGACTGATTTTTAGTTACAGAATTTCAATTGCATTTTCAGGAAATTGTGGGAAATTATGTATAGGACTATGAATAAAAAACTGCATATAAGTAGGAAAATACAAAAATTAATAGTTACTTGCTCTCAGGGAATCAGAAGAAGGGGTGGAGAGTTGCAAGTTTCAGTATTAAAACATTTGATGGCATTAAGCCAATATAGTTTGCGTCATCCTTTTAGTCCTGGGAATCATCTTGTCATTTGGACCTAAGTTTTCAGAGCCCATGGGTCACCATCTCCTTCCCTCGTCTCTGCATCAGAGAGCTCTATGGCCATTTCCAATGCTTGTTTGAGTAACTGCTTTTCTCTGCTTTTGGGTCTTATCAGTCTCCCTCTCTTACACAACAACCACATCTTGGGTGTGATAACACATTTAATCTGGTAACTGTTCATGTATTATGGGCTTTGGAGCTAAACTACCCTGAAGTGACTGCACATCTCCACCTACTCTGAATTTCTGTGAACAATCTTCCCTTCTATTTTTACCTTTTAAGCAATTTGCTGTGTTCACTCTCTTTACCCACAACTGTCAAAACCCTAGGTCAGGTCACTATAATTTCCTACCAGCCTCCTCCCAGAGCATCCGAACCTGCACCTTGCTCTCCTGTGTCCTCCACACTGAGCATGAATTGCCAGCTCTAGAGCACAGTTCTCACTAATGACAGTGCCCCCTGCTTGGTGACTGGGGTGGCCTTCCATTGCTCAGAGGACGAGAACCACACTTTTGAGGTCCTTATGGAGACCCTGCCTGATCTGGTCTGAGCTGACCCTTCTCGTCTCCTTATCATATTTCCCTGTATTCTCATCTCTGGCATCCTGGAATTTTTTGACTTCCTTCAGCCATCAGTGGCTTTTGTTTTTTTGGTCTTTTAGCTCAGAGCCTTTACACTCTGATTCCTTGACTTGTCTGCCGCACTAACTCCCTTCCTGTCCTCAGTTCAGTTCAGTTCAGTCGCTCAGTAGTGTCCGACTCTTTGCGACCCCATGAATCGCAGCACGCCAGGCCTCCCTGTCCATCACCAACTCCCAGAGTTCACTCAGACTCATGTCCAACGAGTCAGTGATGCCATCCAGCCATCTCATTCTCTGTCGTCCCCTTCTCCTCCTGCCCCAATCCCTCCCAGCGTCAGAGTCTTTTCCAATGAGTCAACTCTTCGCATGAGGTGGCCAAAGTACTGGAGTTTCAGCTTTAGCATCATTCCTTCCAATGAACACCCAGGACTGATCTCCTTCAGAATGGACTGGTTGGATCTCCTTGCAGTCCAAGGGACTCTCAAGAGTCTTCTCCAACACCACAGTTTAAAAGCATCAATTCTTCAGCGCTCAACTTTCTTCACATTCCAACTCTCACATCCATACATGACCACAGGAAAAACCATAGCCTTGACTAGACGGACCTTTGTTGGCAAAGTAATGTCTCTGCTTTTGAATATGCTATCTAGGTCGGTCATAACTTTTCTTCCAAGGAGTAAGCGTCTTTTAATTTCATGGCTGCAATCACCATCTGCAGTGATTTTGGAGCCCAAAAAAATAAAGTCTGACACTGTTTCCACTGTTTCCCCATCTATTTCCCATGAAGTGATGGGACCAGACGCCATGATGTTCATCTGTCCTAACTAACCCCCTTTCTCCTTCAGAAGTCCTAACCTAAATAATCCTTCATCCTGGGAGCATGTCCAGCTTCTACACATCAGGACTGGTTAGATCCTTTTAATAACACTCTTGTAACACCTTGTTTTTATCCTGACAAACACTCACTACACCTGTAATTATGTGTTTAATGTCTGGTCTCCTGGCCAGGATCCAACTTTCCACAGAGACAGGGGCTGGACCTGTTTTGTTCACCATGGCACTCCCTGCTCTTGTCTCAGTGGCCGGCACACATTAGGTGTGTGAGTGAGTCATTAGAGCTTTGCTTCCTAATGTGTGCCAGGCCTTGAGCCCATTCTAACCATCAGAGCAAGAGTAATTTTATACTAGGATCGGCCCTGTAATAACTTTTGACTTTAAACAGTTGGAGCTAAATAAAATCTTACTAAAATGGCTTGCAGTTCCATCTCTTTCAATAAGACACTGACAGAATCACTGGCTAAAGTCCCCAAGCTGCCCAGGGATGGATCTATAACCATCCCTCCTGCTCCCTCTCCTCTCCCCTTGCTGCCCCATTATCATAACTTCTTTTATCCTACGTTGATCATGTTAAGTCTTCATTTTTTTCCTTTGTTAACACTTTTCCTACTCCCCCATCCCACACCCACCTAAGCCAAATAACAAGCAGTGTGAAGTTCAATCAAGTGGAAAATGACATTAATTCCCACAGCGTCTGAGAGCATTTACTAAGGGCAAGCTCACAGTATATATTTTTACAACTGAGAAATCAGAGACAGGAAAGTATTTTGTATCATTATTGATTTCTCTTAAGCAGTTGTTTTTCAATATCTTTAGCAGCATCACTAGGGACTTGACCTAATTTTGTTAGCAGCAGACTTCTCATTTATCTTGAAGATAATCTGCATAGAGGGTGTTATTAAGTTGCCTTCAGTTATAGTAGATTTCCCTTACCCCTCTGAGATAAAATCAAATTATAGACACTTTTTTCGGTTAACTGGATTAAATATTTGCTGATTTTCTTTCACTATTCTATTAATAATGTTAATAATAAGTAATACTTTATCATTGGCCTGTAATTTATGATGTATTTTAATTCATTCAGAGCACAATATCCTAATGACCCATGATTCCTTTTTTAAAAAACAGCTTTTCCCTTCCTCTCTGTTCATCTTGGGGCTTCCCGGGTGGTTCAGTGGGTAAAGAATCTGCCTGCAATGCAGGAGATGTGGGTTCACTTCCTGGGTCAGGAAGAGCCTCTGATTCCAGCATTTCAATATTCTTGCCTGGAGAATCCCATGGACAGAGGTGCCTGGCGGGCTACAGTCCATAGGGTCACAAAGAGTCAAACACAACTGAAGCAACTTCAGCACACACATGCTCTGTTCATCTTCAGGCATCTTAGGAGTATTTTATAGCCAGGATCCTCTATAAGGTAGCAAAGACAAGGCCTGGTTTTTACATTTGTCTGATGCTACACCTCCTACCTTCAAAGCAAACGCTATAGCAGAGTGATGCATTTTCTCGCCCCTCTATTGGCATATCTGCTGGAGTGTGTAATAGTCACTCACATATTGCACAGATAGGTGATTATTTGGCTGACTGGTTACCACCTGCAAGTTTTAGAGTTTCTTTCCATCAAACTTTCTAAATATAAAATGCTGGTGCTTATAAGTGACTTATTCAGATGCCAAAGAAGAAAGGGGGAGGGTGGTGGGATGGAGATGGAATTACTCTTGTGGAGATACTTGTAGAGCTTCTGCTCATGTCATAATTATACCGCTTTTCTGAGAACTGCCTCCCAGGAGTGATGGGCCCCTGGGAGATGGTTTTATACTCTATGTCCATCATGTCCATCATGTCCTTGACCTGGGATAGACATCTGAGTCAGGCTGAAGCAATCAGTTTCTGCCTGTTTTATGTAGAGGCATGTGAGTCGAGGGAATTGAAGCAGTATCTTCAGTAACTGGACCTATAACAACATGTAAACTCGGGAGCACTGGGATGGTTGTCCTTGGACTGATCGAGAGGGCCCAGAAATGGAGAAAGCAGATGTATGAGGAGAAGAAGGAGGCATGGAGGGAGCCAGGAGATTACACAGAGCGCTGAAACCTTTGTCTGCAGGAGACCAGTCCACTTTGTGGCCCAGAAGCATTCCAAATTTTGTTGCCGTAAGATATCAGAAATTATTCCTTATATTCTTTCTATTAAATACCCCACCCCCTTTTGCTTAGACTAGCTTAATTTGGCTTTTATAACTAGCTTCAAAAGAGCTCTAACTAATGAGCCTATTGGCACTGTTCTTGACATGAAACTTCTAAATCCTCTGGTCCTTTCTTCTCAGTTTCTTCATTGTGCAGGCTGCTAATATTTCTGCTCCTGAACTAGCTTTACAAACATGTTGCTCACATGGCTTGCCTCCCCTTTGAGTAGGTAACACTTTACACTGACACTGAGGCTAACAGATGGGATGCAAATGATCTCATCTCTCTTTAGCTGTGGCCAAGCATGGACAGGGTGCCAAGTCATGTCAAACAGGGTGTCCTTCCTTGCAAACCTCGCACACTGAGTAACACCCGCACGCCTGGACTCTCAGCAGACACACAGCTCCTCCATCCTGTCCAGTGTGGATATTATAAAATGACAGTAATGATGCACACACCCAACTTTCAGATCTCTCTTCACGTGGAGGGGTAGTGCAGAGTTTTATGTTAGCATACAAACTTTCATACCTCCTCCCCCATTTTCATAACTTTAGTGTCACTAGCTAACAGTTATTGAGGTTTTATTGTGTGTTAAGCACTGCACTATACTCTGTATAGATTTTTCCATTTATTTATGCAAAGGGAAAATAAATTTGCTTAGGCCAGCTTAGTTTGGCTTCTGTAACTTGAAGTCAAAGAGTTCTAATTAATGAGCCTATAAGATTTTTTCTTATGATCTAAGAACATCGGTGATCATGTTTAGCCTGTAGGCCTCCAGTGTCTCCTCTGATAGCTTTTCTCATTTAATAGGTGACTGTTACATAGACTGGGACCAAGAATAAAAATTATCTGTTACATAGAGTGGGACCTTGCAAAAATAAGAAGCCCAGACTCAGTAACCTTCTGACTCTAAATTTACACACCCACCTAAATCACCACATTGTACCATTTCCTATTATTTCACTCACTGGATTTTATTGTAATGGGGTTTTATACCATTAAACTGTGAACTTCTTGAGGGCAAACCCCATGCCTCATTTATTTTATTGAATGCAGGTGTGAATGAATGCATTTTTGAGATAACAAACATAAAAGTGATTAAAATCATATTTTAATTAAAGTGGTAAAATGATTTTAGTCTAATTTATTCCTCTCACAAAAATGGCATTGAACTTCCCAAGTCTTAGTTTTTTTACTTACACAACAATGTTCCATGTTCCTACTTTGGGTCATTATAGATACCATCTGGAATGCTTTGGAATTCAGTTCAGAAATTACACATTATAAACATAGGAGAATAAAATATTAAGTTTGAGAACTTGAATATGTATATCAGGCAAGTTCATTTGAATTTGAAAGAAATATAAAAGTCAGCCTATATTGAAAAGGAATATGTTCTCTTTGAAGCTGTAGCAGAATCTGTGCCCCATGGTCTCAACATAGAATTTGAAAACATAAAATATGAGTATTGAAAGTAGCTATTTCTGGGTTATTTGCAAAATGAGTATATTATTCAGAAGAGGGGGGAAAGTAAACAATGCTGACTGCAGATTTGCTGCACCTGCTGGAAACAAGTTGTACCCATCCCACACATGATCATGTCCTCATCCCTCCCCCTGCACTTAAGCCCATGGTCTCTAAAGATGGTCTCTCACCATGGCCGCTCCTCAACACACAACTTACTCACTAACTTATTTTCATCTTAAATTATGACTGATGTGCTTTTAGGTCACAGTGTTACTTACTTCAGAGAGTAAAGGCATTTCAGCTTGTTTTTTTCCAGGGAGCATAAGGCTTTACCCCAAACGAATCCTCTCTCTGGCAGGCTCAGGCACTATGACTGGCTGTCAGGAAGAGAGCCAAGGGATTAGATTTCTAGCCCCTTCTAATCAGAGCTGAATGAAGGGAACTCTTTCATTCTCATCTGAGTCTGACTCTTAATACACAGCACTCTTCTTTCTTCCACAAGCAACCTGAACTTAGGAGCTGTTACTCCTCCAGCTCCACTCACAAGGCCAGGACAGCACACCTTTCTTTTCAGCCTTTCCACATTTGTCCCATCTCAACTCTTACAATGTTTGTATCCCAGGAGACCTGATAAGATCAGTAATAAAGGTTTGTATTTGCATATTTTATTTAAACTTTCTCTAATTTCCCAGCTTGATTCTTCTTTTCTAATGTCAGGCAACACGCATGTAACTGAATGAGAACTGGCATCAACCACAATTAACATACTCTTCAGAGCTGGTGCTTCATTATGACACTTGTCAATTGATGTCAAATAGCTCTATAGCAAGGGCACAGTCTGGGTCAGACAGCCCAGCATAAACTGTAGGATCTCTATATTTTTATTTCTCCTCGTCTGTCAGTTTCTTTCTCATATACTATAAGTGAGCTTACATTTCTCCTGTATTATACCACACCTCCCTCTTCCCTGGCCTCCTTGGATACTGTCTAAACTTCTTAACTCCTTTAATGATGAGCTCCTCAATTTACTGCAATAAAAATTCTACTCACATCACACAACTGAAATCACTCAAGGATAACCATGGTGTCTCCATCCATGGAGATCCCAAGTTCTATCATTCTGAAACAGTCTGTTATGGACTGAATGGTTGTACTTACCCTAAGTTCATGTGTTGACATCTTAACCCCCCAACATGATGGTATTAGGAGGTGGAGACTTTGGGAGATGATTAGGGTTAGATGGCAGCTGTCTGCAGCCCAAATGGGAGAGGTCTTACCAGAACTCAGCCATAATGAAACCCTGATCTTGGACTCTCAGCCTCCAGGACTGTGAAATGATAGATGTCTGTCTTTTAAGCCTCCAGTCTGTGGGATTTTCCTATGGCAACAGAGTGGATTAAAATAGTCTCTTGCTTGGTTTCCTTGATAATGCAAAATTTCTCTGTTCCCCCACCTCTTTTTATTATGTGTTGTTTATTGCTTTCAGTTTTTTATTATTTATCTTCTCTCTTAAATGTAAGTGTTTCTTAATGTTCTTCCTCTGACTTTCTTCTATTCTCATATCACAATCACTCTTTTGGCCACTGACATTGACAATTAATCCTCAAATCTAGAGCTCTGGCTCAGACCTGTGTCTTAAGCTCCTGACTTAAATTGTTAAATAACCTTATGGATGCCTCTGTTAGAATTACTGTTACAGGATTTTTGATTGGTTAAGTCTGAAACCCAACTTAGCAACACTTCCCCAGTCCTATTCCTGTATTCCCTATCAGTTTTCATGGTAGTTGTATTTTTCTACTACCAACTGCTACATAGTAGTTGTAGCAGAAATTATGAGAGTTCAAACAATAATTTCATTGTTCATGCCTTTCTTCCTCTCCCCAAATCATTATTTCAGTTCTAATAACTTAAGCTCAGAAAACTTCTTCATATGTATGCCTTGGTTTTGACTTTTCTTTCTTTGCTCTCATTTAAACCTTTTATTTTTAACCTGTCCTCTGGATTATTGTAGCACTCTATTAACTAGTCTGTCTACAGTCGATCTATTCCCATAAAGCTCACACATGATCATAAAGTTTCACAAAAGTCATTAATGCATCTTGTGGTCTCCATAAAAAATATCCAAATTTCTTCTTAGAACATTGATCACTATCTGTAATCTGACCTCTTTCTGTATTTACACATTTCCCCGCACTACACCTCTCCATGTACTTTACTCAACAGATCCCATATTTCAAACCAAAAGTACACTAACATTTCTGAATTCTTTGCTTATATTATTTTCTGCGTGTGAAATGGTCTCACCATAGCACATTTTCTCTTGTTGAAAAGCATCCTTTATGGTTAAGTTCAAATACCACTTTTATACTTTTATCAAGAAGTCTTTCCTCATCTTTCCATAGACTCCACTCCATTTAACTGGGCTGAATCTCTTTCTTCCCTGAACACACAAACTACTATATTGGTCCTCTATTATGGCACCTAACCCAGCATATTTAGTTGTATTTTTTAGTGTTTCCTTTACTATATTACAAGACTGGTGCAGTCTGTGCCCATCTCTTAAATCTTTTTTATCCTAAATATTAACTAGCACCATACCAAGTACCTAAGTGCTTTTATGAAGCATATGTTACTGTTGACACACTTGTTGATTAAATAAGTGGATAACAAACAGTATATCCACCATAAATGTTGCTCTCAAGTAGTAAAATTCTATGATAAGTACTTCAATAAAATCTTCTATAAAACCAAGTGAAGAATCACAATGACTTTTAAAGCCATTTATTATATGATTAAGGAAAAATAATTTTTAAATGACAGCTTTTCTCATTTACAAGCTAAAAGAGTGAATGAGTTCTTTTTATGAAAGAGAACATGTTATCTCTGTTTGATTTTGGTGTCTTCTGGCTAACAGCCGTAGTTGCTTTCATAGTAAAGGAGGAAAGATTAAAGCATACACACTAATGCTGCAGACTTCTTTACCTTTTCTTATGGACAAAACAATATGTTTCTAGGAGATCAAAAGAAAGATGTCCTCAGAGCATCATTCCACTTGTATTTTACTTAGAGCTTTTGCCCTCATTAAAAGCATATATACAGATGTTTAAGAAATAACCACAGGAACATATTAATACACTATTTACTTAGAAGCCTATGTTTTAAAATTACCTCCTTGCATCAATCTAATGCATTTTTCTGGTGATTATCATTGTTTTTCGTTTTGCTTGCAATTACGCACCCCAAAAAAGTCACAGGAGTGTGTTGTCACATTTCAGCTCCATGTGCCCTCAAACTATTTGGCACTCATTGAGGTTATTTATTCAAAAAATGACTAGAAATGTTAGTTTGACATTTAGCCATTGATATAATTATTTTTTTTTAAAGAAAGCATGTCATTTACATAATGTTTTAAGCTTTTAGTTGCATAATGCTAATTCATTTTGCTTTAAAAGGAAGTGACAAGTAACTCAGACCTAAATAACTTAATTACTCATATCTATGGATTTCTATGCTTCCTCTCCTGCCAAGAAAGAGAATTTTACCAATATCTTTATAATAAGTTAGGGCCTGAATATGTTCCCATTCAAATACATTAACAGCTTAAGATATTAACCTGGTCAAAGATAATTATGTTATTCAATTGCTCTTCCAGGACAGGATTATGCCTAGTAGGACTTCTAACTATAAGCAACTCAAGTAATCCAAACACCCAATGTATTGATTAACTCCTCCTAAATTTTATTTCAGAAAACATAAAGGCAAGTGCCCAAACCTTTGATTATATCAGATATATGGCTGTGAACAAAACAACAAATTGAAGTAAACTTTGCAAAAACAGACACACAACATCAGCCATTCCCTCTATCTCAGAAACAGCCTGGTATGAATATAGTCGGACTTGCCACTCCTCAGAATAATATCGAAAAAGATAGATCAGTTGGAAGCTCTTCATTACAGCATCTGTTCTGTGTTTATAGCCACATATGCAGACTGCTGAACACCCACAGTGCACCATAAACGTAGGGATTACACATCCAAAATGGCAATACACTCATTGGGTGATGTGTTCCCTAGAGTTTTCAGCCCCTTGCTTCAGTTGGCAAAACTCTGCTAGATTTTTGTTGCTGTAGAAAATATTAGATTGTTTGTGGTTTTTGCAACTTTGGAGACAAACCAGGCAATCATAAAGCAGCAATAAAAAGGTAAAAACAGGCCCTGAGATTATTGTTGTATTTTAAAAGTACAGTCTCATAGAGAGTTACAAGAGAAGTAACAGCAGAGTAAGTGAGAAAAATAAGTAAATAAATGGTTGCTTTCCATGGAAATTTAACCTCAAATACCCTCTGTGGGTCAGCTCAGCTGTGTGATGCCCTTTTGAGGAGCTACCAATTGTACAAAGAAAGCTGCATATTAGAATTACTAATCAGAAGTATTATTTCTTATTGTCAGAATCTAATAACATGTGATAAATAAAAGATAGCCAATAGTTGAGCAATGCATTAAGTGCTGAAAGCAGTGCTTCCTAGACAACCAGCCCAATTTAGACCAAGGTGATTTTTCTCTCAAAAGTGTGATTCCAATGAAATTAATTTCTAAATTCTTAATAATGCTGGGAATATTCTCAACTCTTAATGAAAGCAGTTCCAGGTGTGAGAAGGTAATCAGAATAAGCACAATAGCCGGGGACTGTATACATGGTAAGCTAACTTCACTTTATCCCAGCAGTGAAGCAATGTGTACTAAGGATTAGTCACTGCTCTCTTGGACAGATGCCCATATCTGTCTCTCACAGAATCACTGAGAGAGCTGTCAAAATGCATAATCCTGAGTACCAGCAAAAGATATCTTGATTACATAGGTTCCCTCTTTCCATTAAATGGTTAGAAGAACAGTTTTCAGAAATGACTCATGACCAAAAATCATAAGAAAACTTCTGAAGAACCGTAACGAAGGCAGTTAGAAAACATGGAGCTGAGTAATGGTAGATGGTGGAATGAAACACTCAGAAAGCCATTTGGGGTGCAACAGAAGTCTCTCAGTCTTCACAAACATTCGGGTTTAAAGAGTGTTTTCTCCCTTCTTTTCATTTTGTTCCCTCTCATTCCTTCCATCTAAATGATAATTGTCATGATGCCATTGTACATCTGGACTCTGTAGCTATGGTCTGGTTTTCGTTTTTTTTTTTCTTTTTTCATTTCACAGCACTGTTGTTTTGCTTTCATGCTCACTGGAACTGAGGGGATGTTGGTTAGAATGAAAAATCAGGGCAATGGAAGAAAACAAATAAGTGGCTTTAATAATCAGAATTTCATGAAGAAGTAGATGTAAACTATTGACTTCATCCTTAACACTGAGAAAAATTAGGGATACTTTATTTGAAGTAATAATAAAACTTGATGGACTTCAAACATATTTATTTCCTCGAGACTCCCTCATCTGAGCCTCAAACCAATTATATGGTTTCTGTAAAAGAGACCCATGGTGCTGCTTTGCAAGCAAAGGTGTAAAACCCAGAAATTTAAGGCATGTAGATTTTTTGACATATGTTATGAAGAGAAATTTCATGCCAGTTAAGGCCTAGGCAAAGAATAGCTAACTAAATGGAATTTACTTAAGAGTCACACAAATTCACAGTGGTTTGATGTCCTCACTTAACAAAAGGAGGAAAATAACACCCATTCCTCTTACCTGGCTGACTTATTCAAGTGCACAGAATATTTCTAAAACAATTACATAACTATTACTATTAAAAGCCTTCACTTTCATAGGATTGTTTCAAAAAGTAAAATTAATACTGCTACTGGGGGAAATAGTTTCATTTTTGGAAAATTAAATTACTGTTAGAACTTCAAGCATTCATGTTATTTTAAATGTTGTAAATGTGACATGAAATCTGTTTTCATGGGTCTCAGAATGAGATGACACATGCAAATTTTAGCATATGCTTCCCTGCAAAACAGAGTCAGGAAAAATACAGGAATGTGTGTATTATATAAACTACTCAGAAAAATTACCAAAATAGAAATAAGCTGGACTTTGATGTTCACATTGACTCTCAAGTTTGAGCTCTTTACCTTAATCTGGTTTCTTGTTTCATTTGGTGCTTGATGGCTAGAAATCATTCTGATCATAACCTTATAGTAGAGATAGGTCAATTCATGTGTAGCATTATGAAGTTTATAGTATACATGAATAAAGAAGAGGCGCCTGGTAAGATAGTTGCATAAGGGAACTTATTTCAGGATATATTTGGTGCTTAACTAAACTCAAATTTTGAAATAGGCCAGTTCCCCCAGGTGCTAAATTTCTTCCTTCTCCATCCCAGGTGAGTATGGCTCAAAAGTGATAAAAAAGTAAATCAGAAACTATCTCAACCATAATCTAAACTAGAAATTAGAACTAGAGATTGCATCTCTGCCCAGACCCCAGAGATGTACTGATACTCCACAGAAGATGGACCCATACGAAAGGAAAACATTAGAGGCAGAACAGAAGCTGTAGATTCCAGGTAAGAGTGAATATGCGCTCAGCTGGTTGTTGCTTCACACTCCTTGCTCTTTCAAAGAAATAAAAACACTGAAGACCTTTAGTACTAACACATTCCTACTGCAACAGAATGTGAGATTTGGATAAAAAAAGAAAAGATTAAGAAAGGACATGGAAAATATTGGGGGAATGGAAGAACATGCTTTAGTCAAATAGAAGAAAATAGAAAGAGAGAGGGAGAGACAGAGAGAGAAATAGAAAAGGCAAACCCAGGCCAGACAACTCACTTGGCATTCCCTGCCCCTGGTTTCTTTCTTCGGAAAATGCTGAGTAAAGTGTTGGAGCGGCAGGGCAGCTTGCCATCGCCAACATGCATGCGGACCACGTCCGAGGTGGTGAAGGCACTGCGGACATTCCTCTCAGGTTTGGCAATAATGATGTACATCTTGGGGGTGAACATGCACCCCAGGGCCACCGTTACACTGAGGCTCACTGCGAAGCAGGTAGTAATGATCTTGTAGTTGCTCCCAAAGTAAATGGGCACGAAAGCCAGCCAGATGATGCAGGTGGTGTACATGGTGAAGGCAATGTATTTGGCCTCGTTGAAGTTGGCGGGCACATTGCGGGTCTTGAAGGCATAGTAGGTACAGCTCATGATGAGGAGCCCATTGTAGCCCAAAGGGGCCACCACCCCCAGGTTGCTGGTATTGCAGATAAGGTAGACTTCTTTGATGCTCGGGTAGGACAGGATGGGCATGGGAGGCTCCATGATGATCAGGGTTATCACCAAGGTTAGCTGCACGCTGATCAGAATTGAGGCAATGATCACCTGGGCCCAGGCGCTCATAAACCTGGGCTTCCGGGTACAGATCTTCTTCTTGCTGCCAGCCAAGATGCGTGCGATGCGGTTGGTTTTGGTCACTAAAGCGGAGTAGCACATGGCAGAAGAGAGGCCGACCAGGAGACGCTGCAGGTAGCAGGAGGTGGTAGTGGGCTTGGCAATCAGGGTGAAAGGACACACGTAACCAAGGAAGATGCCAGCTAGGATGATGTAGCAGAGCTCCCGGCTGGAGGATTTGACCACAGGCGTGTCTCGGTATAGCACGAAGATCAGGGTGACAAACATGGTGACAAGGATGCCCAAGCAGGAAAAGACGATGGCTATGATGGACTCTATGTTGCTCCACTCAAGGTAGCGGACAGGAATGGGTTCACATCCTGCGATGAGAAAGATAGTTTTAAAATGAATCCAAGATTTTGCTCATCAGTAACAACAGTGCTTACTGGTTGCAGGGGCATAGCTATATTCACAGCTTCCATGATGTATGGTGTTTACTTCCTTTTTAAAAATGCCTCCTATCACACAAATAAAGATATACCATTGTTTTCTCTGGACAGTCATGCTCCCAGATCTAATCTCATCTCAAGCCTAATGTGACATATTTTAGCCTATAAAAATAGTCTTTTCTTAAAGTGTTATAAGTGGATGCTGCTTTGCGGATGGAACTCAGTTCTACACTTTCAGAAAATGAAAGAGAAAAATGGAAACTAAACTGCGTTTCCATTGAAAGTTAGATGGTCACAGTGTAACAGAATAAGTTAATAAGAAATAAACTGACACGTTTTTTATTTTTATGTAGCCATTGTTCAGCGACAAATCCAGCTCATAGACACAAGTCCAGCTCATTAGAAAAGCATTTTCTTTCTTTCTTTCTTGCCAGCCAGAAAGCTGTTTTAAACATAAATTTCATTTGAATTCCTTAGAAGACTCTGTTTTCTCTTATTTGCCACACAGTATATTACTCACTTTAAGTTACTTACTTTAGGTCTTAGTGTCTCACCCCTTTAGTTATGTATGATCTGTGTGTGCCATCTGAGGGCCTTGACTTACCAGTCTCTAGTAGACTAAGGAAGGATGAAATCTCCCTCACCCACCTCTTGAAAGGAGAGACAGCCCTGTTTCTAAATGCCTGGCTTATCTTTTCCTTCCAGAATAAAGTCTGTTTTGTATTTCACAGAGACAAAAACATTTGTCAAGTCTTGGCAAAAACCCTTTCACACGGTTTTGTGTTTGGTCTGGGCCGTTATTTCCCAAATTGTGAGAATGAAAACATGTATTTCCATAAATTTAGGAAAAGATGCATTGTTCTAAAGCCATGAGAGCAAGGAACCACCAGAACCCGTTTTAAATCTGTTCAGCCATTCAACGAGCGCTGCCGTCAGTGAACACAGCTTTTGCATGTTAACCAGTCAGTGTCAGTCCTGGCTTCTGATAATCACTTGATCAGGAACAGCCTCATTTTAACACACAACTGCCGACCACTCGCAAGCACACACTCCTGGCTGACCAGAGTGGCCTCCCTCTTTTGTGTGTCAGGCGTTCGTCTGATCAAAGTCTTAGCTCTTCCTGGAAGAACTCCTCCTTCCAAAATAAGTCACATTTTAACTCTAAATCTTTCTGTTTCCTT
Organism: Bos indicus x Bos taurus; assembly: GCF_003369695.1. Lineage (NCBI taxonomy): Eukaryota > Metazoa > Chordata > Mammalia > Artiodactyla > Bovidae > Bos > Bos indicus x Bos taurus. The sequence continues at coordinate 83,667,146 of NC_040084.1, read as the reverse complement.
GATAACATTTAGAAAGATGATTTGATAGAATAATAATGACCATTTTGGGGCACACAAGCAATAAATTAAAATATTTAAGAACAGCTTGGGGAAGCAAATGGCAATTCACTTCAATATTCCTGCCTTGGAAATCCCATGGACAGAGGAGTCTGGTGGGCTACAGTCCATGGGGCCACAAAAGAGTCAGACACGACTTAGTGACTAAGCAACAACAGTAGATGAATTAGGAGATAAAATACTTAATAGTCAATATGGTAAGCCCCCTACATATGAACACGTTCTGTTCTGAGAGCATGTTTGTAAGTTCAATTTGTTCATAAGTCTAATAAAGTTAGCCTAGGTACCCAACAATCATAATCGGCTATATACCACTGCTCTTACACTTGCTTCTGGACATCCTGGACTTGAAATAGAGATACTATACTACTGTACTCTATACAACACTGTATATACTACTGTACTCTATACAACACTGTGTATACTACTGTACTCTACACAACACTGCAGTACAGCACGCAAAGCACAGCCACTCGCACACGATGCACTCTGACAGTGCATGCCAGATACCAGGACTAACTTACACGATTGGACGCGTGAATACACGTTCGCATCGTTGAAGGTTCAAAACTTGAAGGTTGGTATGTAGGGGACTTACTGTATTCAGCTCTTCTAATTGGCATTCTGAGGCTACTAAATAAAATTCAAATTCCAATGGAGTCTTTGTCAAGGCCTTTGTGACATTCCAAAAGCTACTCTTTTTGCATTTCTCTCTTTTTAACACAACCTGGTTTTATAAATGAGATATTCTATCTTTAGAGTTTTTATTAGCAAAGAATACTGCATTTAAAGTTTTTAGAACATAAGTCAGATCCACTGAAGTCGAATGAAAACCCTGGTCTAGAGCCAAATTGAGAGATATAATTAATGATTTTCCTAAACTTCAGGGGTACAAGCAAAATATTTTGGGCAGAATTCAGAATTTTTATTAGACACTTATTGTCCTGAATTGCAGATATGTACCAATTAACTCAATTAATTGTTAGCCTTATGTGGCAAAATATTTTTAAAGGAGTGGATTAGAAAAGGGAAGATTTAAATAACTCAGTGGTGTAAAATTTTTAAATAGAAAATATATTACATAAGAAAATTTCAGAAGTTTTTCTTTCACTAAAAGATTCAAAACAAAGATGAAAGATAGATTTTAGGAAACCCTCAAACAATTATGGGATAGATTCAAAACTGATGTAACAAGGACTATATCCTCTGTGCAAATGGGCTCAGATCTGAATTAGGAGAATCAAACATAAAATGAAATGTTAAAATTAAAAATTACCAAGTTACACAATATCTAATATTTGACCAGACATTTTCAGATAGACTTTAAAAGTAAATAAGCTAGAAATCAATATAATAATGGATCCTTAGTTAAAACAATTAAAAGGGCCTCTATTCTCTGTGATTTGGGAAGCTATAGATAAGAAAAGGGCTTCCCAGGTGGCACTAGTCATAAAGAACTGGCTTGCCAGTGCAGGAGATGTAAGAGATGTGAGTTCGATCCCTGGGTTGGGAAGATCCCCTGGAGGAAGGCGTGGCAACCCACTCCAGTATTTTTGCCTGCAGAATACCATGAACAGAGAGCCTGGCAAGCTACTGTCCATAGGGTTGCAAAGAATCGGGCATGACTGAAGTGACTTAGCATGTAGCATGCAGATAAAAAAGCACACAGATATCACAAATAAAGGTGTCATTTAAAAAATCATCACCCCAACCTACAGCCTGTTATACAGAGTGAAGTAAGTCAAAAAGAGAAAAACAAATATCATATATTAATGCATATATATGCTTCCCTGGTGGCTCAGTGGTAAAGAATCTACTTGCCAAGCAGGAGACCTGGGTTCAGTCCCTGGGTAGAGAAGATTTTCTGGAGAGGGCAATGCCAACCCACTTCAGTATTCTTCTCTGGGAAATTCCATAGACAGAGGAGTCTTGTGGGCTACAAGCCATGGGGTCTCAAAAAAGTTAGACATGACTTAGTGACTAAACAACAACGATGTATATATATAGGGAGTCTAGAAAAATGGTGCTGATGAACATATTTGCAGGGCAGAAATAGAGATGCAGACATAGAGAACAGATTTGTGGACACAGCAGGGGAAGGAGCGGAGGGGACGAATTGAGGGAGTGGCACTGAAACATATACATTACCACGTGTAAAACAGATAGTTAGTGGGAAGCTGCTTATATAACAAAGGGAGCCCAGCCCAGTGCTCTGTGATATCTGGAGGGGTGGGAGGGAGGCTCCAGAGGGAGAAGACACATGTATACATACGGATGATGAAGAAACCAACACAACATTGTAAAGCAATTAACCTCCAATTAAAAAAAAAAAGAATCATCACCTCATATTAGTAAAGCTCAGGACAACTGCCTAAAATCTGTCCAGTGACTTAACTCTGGAAAAGACACTGGCGCCCACGAAGTCCCTGTGTGTCCTCTGAACTCGCAGAGGAAATAATATTTCTTTGTTATTGATATAGATGCCTTTAATGTCTACCAATAATTTCACTATTAATAGAACATAAAATACCTTGGTTTAATAAAATAGTGAAAATATTATGCACCAACATATAACTGGGACTTTAAGACTATTATCATAAGAATACATTATTCTTGGTGACACAAAAACCCACAATTCTAACATGTAGGGTTTACTGTCAGACAAGATGTGCTACAGTTGTAGCACATGGTCAAGTTATAGTTGACTTAATCATGAAAATACCTGTTCAATTCAGTTCAGTTGCTCAGTCGTGTCCGACTCTTTATGACCCCATGAATCACAGCACGCCAGGCCTCCCTGTCCATCACCAACTCCCTGAGTTCACCCAAACTCATGTGCATTGAGTTGGTGATGCCATCTAGCCATCTCATCCTCTGCTATCTTCTTCTCCTCCTGCCCCCAATCCCGCCCAGCGTCAGGGTCTTTTCCAATGAGTCAAATCTTCACATGAGGTGGCCAAAGTATTGGAGTTTCAGCCTCAGTATCAGTCCTTCGAATGAACACCCACCACTGGTCTCCTTTAGGATGGACTGGTTGGATTTCCTAACAGTCCAGGGGACTTGCAAGAGTCTTCTCTAATACCACAGTTCAAAACCATCAATTCTTCAGCACTCAGCTTTCTTCACAGTCCAACTCTCACATCCATACATGACCACTGGAAAAACCATAGCCTTGACTAGATGGACCTTGGTTGGCAAAGTAATATCTCTGCTTTTTAATATGCCATTTAGGTTGGTCATAACTTTCCTTCCAAGGAGTAAACATCTTTTCATTTTATGGCTGCAATCACCATGTGCAGTGATTTTGGAGCCCCAAAAAATCAAGTCTGACACTGTTTCCCCATCTATTTCCCATGAAGTGATGGGACCAGATGCCATGATCTTTGGTTTCTAAATGTTGAGCTTTAAGCCAACTTTTTCACTCTCCTCTTTCCCTTTCACTCTCCTTTTCCCTTTCACTCAAGAGGCTTTTGAGTTCCTCTTCACTTTCTGCCATAAGGGTGGTGTCATCTGCATATCTGAGGTTATTGATATTTCTCCCAGAAATCTTGATTCTAGCTTGTGCTTCTTCCAGCCCAGCATTTCTCATGATGTACTCTGCATATAAGTCAAATAAGCAGGGTGACAATATACAGCCTTGATGTACTCCTTTTCCTTTTTGGGACCAGTCTGTTGTTCCATGTCTAGTTCTAACTATTGCTTCCTGACCTGTATATAGGTTTCTCAAGAGGAAGGTTAGGTGGTCTGGTATTCCCATCTCTTTCAGAATTTTCCACAGTTTATTGTGATCCACACAGTCAAAGGCTTTGGCATAGTCAATAAAGCAGAAATAGATGGTTTTCTGGAACTCTCTTGCTTTTTCCATGATCCAGCAGATGTTGGCAATTTGATCTCTGGTTCCTCTGCCTTTCCTAAAATCAGCTTGAACAAATACCTGTACTATGTATAATTAAATACATTATCCAAGTAATGCCTTGTGTCCTAGAATTCCTATGGAGAAAATACTCCACAAAAATAGGAAGATGAATTGAAACAGAGCACATAAGCATGCAGATTATCATAGGTAGCTAGATCACCACAAATCTTTAATTTTTCTATAAATATGAAAATGCTACACCATGATCTAGATGTATTAACAGTATGAAAGAAAGAAAAGTGAAAGTTAAAAAGTGAAATGTTAGTCTCTCAGTCAAGTCTGACTCCTTGCAGACCCTATGGACTGTAACAACCAGGCTCCTCTGTCTACGGAATTCTCCAGGCAAGAATACTAGAGTGGGTTGCCATTCCCTTCTCCAAGGGTTCGTCCCAACCCAGGGATCAAACCCAGACTTCCTACACTGCAGGCAGATTCTTTACCTTCTGAGCCACTGAGTAAATGAAATTAACAGTATGGCAATATCAAATAATTATTGTTCATTGTGGTAGGTAGCTTCTAAGATGATTCAGATTGATCCCTGCATCCTGGGATTCATGTCTATGTATAATGCCCTCTCCTTGAGTGTGAACTAGGCCTATGACTTGCTTCTCTTCCATAGAATATAGCAAAGTTGATAGGATATCTCTCCCATGATTAAGCTATATAAGATAACAATCTTCATCTTGTAGCAGACTCTCCTGCTGGCTCTGATGAAACAACTCCTATTTTGCTAATGTCCACATGGCAAGGAACTGAGAGCAGTCCTCATCCCCAATCCCTGGCAAAACAAACAAACAAAACTGAAGCCCTAAATTCAAGTCTTTGATGATTGTATTCTGCCAATAACTAGCTTAAGGGAATTTGGAAGTGCACCCTTCCACAATCAAGCCTCCAGACTAGACCCCATCCATAGCTGATACTTCGGTTTTTAGATTTATGAGAGATGAAGCAGAGAACTCAGCTAAACTTTGCCCATATTTCTGACCCACAGAAACTGAGAGATAATAAATGGGTATCATTGTAAGCCATGAAATTAAAAGACGCTTACTCCTTGGAAGGAAAGTTATGTCCAACCCAGATAGCATATTCAAAAGCAGAGACATTACTTTGCCAACAAAGATTCAGCAGTCAAGGCTATGGTTTTTCCTGTGGTCATGTATGGCTGTGAGAGTTGGACTGTGAAGAAGGCTGAGCGCTGAAGAATTGATGCTTTTGAACTGTGGTGTTGGAGAAGACTCTTGAGAGTCCCTTGGACTGCAAGGAGATCCAACCAGTCCATTCTGAAGGAGGTCAGCCCTGGGTGTTCATTGGAAGGAATGATGCTAAAGCTGAAATGCCAGTACTTTGGCCACCTCATGCGAAGAGTTGACTCATTGGAAAAGACTCTGACGCTGGGAGGAATTGGGGCAGGAGGAGAAGGGGACGACAGAGGATGAGATGGCTGGATGGCATCACTGACTCGATGGACGTGAGTCTGAGTGAATGCTGGGAGTTGGTGATGGACAGGGAGGCCTGGCGTGCTGCGATTCATGGGGTCGCAAAGAGTCAGACATGACTGAGCGACTGAACTGAACTGAACTGATCATTGTAAGCTACTAAGTTTGGAGGTAATTTCATTGGAAAAGACCCTGATGCTGGGAGGGATTGGGGGCAGGAGGAGAAGGGGATGACAGAGGATGAGATGGCTGGATCGCATCATTGACTTGATGCACATGAGTTAGGGTGAACTCAGGGAATTGGTGATGGACAGGGAGGCCTGGCGTGCTGTGATTCATGGGGTCGCAAAGAGTCAGACATGACTGAGCAACTGAACTGAACTGAACTGAACTGAACTGAATTTGTTACCCAGCAATAGATCATGAATTTACCTTTTAAAGCCAACCTCTTAATTTCATAGCCAATGGTTAGTCTCTTTGCCTAAGGATAGTTTCAGGCATAAACTAAGTTAGTCAAAATATCTTAGGTTTTGTACAAGGTCTTTAAGTCCTTGTACCATGTGTAATAAATCCCTATTATTAACTGAAATTGTCCAACAGTTTCTGCTAATTAGCTAGTTATGAACTGTTGCTAATTCTTCCCATATTACTATTCACTGATGTAATAAGTGAGCATAATTAAGCTCTATAACCAAAGGAGGAGAATCTCAAGATTGTGTTTATGTTATTCAAGGAGTGTCCTTGTCGAATAGAATTTTGAATACCCAGTACTAAATATTAACATTGTTTCACCATAAGTCTAAAACTAAAAAGAAAACCACTAAGTTTAATACATAAGTAGTCCAGCCAGTATTATAAAATGAAATACTCTTCCACAAGATAAATATTTTTAATAATTGAATTTTGGCTTCTCTGTATCCTATCAAATTTTAAAAGAAAAGAGGCATATATTAAGCTAATAACTGGTGTGATTTCAGAATAATCCATTTATTTAATACTATAAAGACACGTTTTAAAAAGTCTTTAAATAATATAAAAACACATTTTCAAAAGTTTTCAGTTTTTTTTGAATAAATAATAATATCTTGATGTGTTGATGTTATATAAAATAATTGCTGCCATAGAAGTTCAGACCTGTAGCATTAAAAAAGGTACTCTAAAGGCTAATACTAGTACTGTAAAATATAATATAAATATTTTAGAGATGATTATACTATACAGACTATTCTAAGAGTCCTTACACAAGTCTCATATAAAGCAATAATGAATAGTATATTAATGACAACAAAACAGGACAAACAAGTGCATTACCTCACACATGTGGACAGGATGGATATTTTGTGTACTAGAGAAGTTCAGGAATTCAGTTATAGGAACACAAAATCTAGCCAGCAAAGAAATTCTCAAAAGAAATGCCAGATCTATAACGATATTATCTGGCAAAGCCAGAATGGCTGTCTGGCAGCACCACATGAAGTATCCAATAGACACTAGATAAAATTCTGATGGAAAAAAAAATTAAAGAATTCATTTCAGTAGAAACAAATTGGCCACAAAATTAAACACTAATGGGAAAACACTTCCAGGATAGCAGATGCAGCCAGTTCATGCTTCATTTGTAATTAAATTAATCTGGGAAAACTGTAAAGGTGGGGACACTGACTGACACAATTGTAAAAGAATCCTGTGAGTAACTCCAAATGCATTGCCTGCAGTTATCTTCTTCTGTGGTTTATAAATATGTATTCGTTTAAACAGTGTGAATATTTTCTGAAGCATTCCCATGTTGACAAACCACAACACTTATAATGACTAAAATATGATCAGACTTGTAGTCTTAGCAAGCATGTTCCAATTTACCAATCTAGGGATATGAAAATGTTTCATTGGAACACTTATTCATGAATTTAAGTTATATGAAACTGTCCTCATTCTCAAACTTTTGGACAAATAAAAGGGAACCCTAATACTGCTGGAAGTTGCATTCTTAAGTGATTTTAACCTGAGGATTTTCAGAGCACCTCCAGAAGCCAAAGGCTCATGGAAGCTAATGAGCTAATGTAACAACTTTGAAGCAACATGATCATTACACAGGGTCTTCTGTGCAGGATTATCTTCATATTCCTACATGTAGCATACTCTTTTTTTCTCTTGCTTATTCATACTTTTCTTCTTGACTGATTAAAATCTATACAATTTTTGTCCTTAATGTTCTCCTTACTGGTAATAAGTACTTGTCTAAATCTAGGTTTTATTAGAGACGATCATACTCTAACTCAATAATCCAAGTACTATTGTTAACTACAGTATTAGGATAATCTTTGCATATGTAAATATTTCACAAGTTCAAATACTTGGAAAGATTCAGAAGACTCACAGAACATGCTCATGTAATGTCTTCAAAGGCAAAAGGAAAAGTACGGTGAGAAAAGGACAGTGCAGGTTAGCAGCCAGGGACTGAGGTATCCAGGTACCCCTGGAGGTTGGGTAACTCTCCTCCTTAAACCTCAAAACAGGGCAAATAAGTACATTACCTCACATATGTGGACGTGATGGCTATTTTGTGTAATTCTCTCAAGATATCAAAACTAGTACTTCTCAAATTTAAGATGGGCTCATTTCAACAAGGGCATGATTTATCAGTGGATTGAGCTACCAAAATCTGCACAATGAACACTGATTTTGAGACAGCACAAAATAGAAACTCATAGCTCTTTCATAGCCCTCAAGTTGTACAGCCAAGTCGACCTGTCCAATAAAATATGCATCAGTAAATGAAGTAACTTTGGTTGTCGCTAGTGGAGTTTCAAACTTTAAACCGCATATCATAAATCCTAGCCCCTTTAATGTAACCAGTTTAAAGTTTAAAACTCCACTGGCCTGGAGAAGGAGATGGCAACCCACTCCAGTATTCTTGCCTGGAGAATTCCATGAACAGAGAAGCCTGGCAAGCTACAGTCCATGGGGTTGCAAAGAGTTGGATACAACTGAGAAACTAACACATACACATTAATGTAACCAGAAACTAAAGACTGACACTCAGCCATCTCCATAGGTAATCAGTCTTCCAAGTCTAGCAGTAAGTTAAGCCAACCTTACCCAGTGTACTATACACAAATGAAGAAAACCATCCTTCTGGTAGAAGTCTAAGTATTCTTGTGTTGCAACAGTAGCAGTTTGTCATAATACCCCAAAGCAGTATACCTACCGCACCATTCAGTCAGTTCAGTTTAGTCACTCAGTCGTGTCTGACTCTTTACGACCCCATGAACCACAGCACGCCAGACCTCCCTGTCCATCACCAACTCCTGGAGTCCACCCAAACCCATGTCCGTTGAGTTGGTGATGCTATCCAACTTTCTCATCCTCTGTCGTCCCTTTCTCCTCCTGCCCTCAATCTTTCCCAGCACCAGGGTCTTTTCAAATGAGTCAGCTCTTTGCATCAGGTGGCCAAAGTATTGGAGTTTCAGCTTCAACATTAGTCCTTCCAATGAACACCCAGAACTGATCTCCTTTAGGGTGGACTGGTTGGATCTCCTTGCAGTCCAAGGGACTCTCAAGAGTCTTCTCCAACACTACAGTTCAAAAGCATCAATTCTTAGGTGCTCAGCATGATTAAGATTGCTTTATCCCTTTTAAAGATCCTAGATTCTTTTTTCCTATGTGAAAAGCAAGATTTTCAATGCCAATACAGGACCACCCAAACAGTATCACATAGGGATTGGGATTGACAAGTTACATTTTGTATAAGCTTCTTAAAAGTTGTTTTTTCTTCTTTCCTTTCCTTTCTTTTTTTTTTTCTATTTTTTAAGACATCCTAAATTTGAGAAGGGCTAGCTTCGATACTTTGTGGGAATTAGACAAAATATGCATTGTCCATATACGTCATGTGATGTAATGTACTTTCTTTATCCTGTTTTTTTTTAAAGAGAAGGGTTTCCCAACCTCCATTGTTTAGTAATTCCAAGACTAGAAGGGGTGGTGGTTAAATTCAATCAGTGGTTTAGAGTGAGTGCCCTGAGCCTACCTGACACCCACAAGGAGAAGACTTTAACAGTGAGCTGTGCATACTATAATTAAACACTGAGAACTTAAGGACCTGGCAGTGTTCATGGTCGGAGTTACCCCAGACAAGTCAGTTTCCTTCCAGCAGACTACAAGTTACTGAGCAAAATCCAAGAGAAGTGGTAATAACTGTAATCTGAGGACAAGGGTTAACTTCTAATTTTCGAACTAAATATTGGCTCACTTATAACATCCAAATGCATTAGAGGAGGTTAAAATTTAATATCTGAATTCTTTCCAATTAATATGAAACAAGAAACAAAGATAGGCCACAGTTATTTCACCTAAAGTGTGCTGGGACATTTAATAACATTCACAATACTGCTTCACAATTGCATAAGGCTTCATTGAAATGCTTTCTCTAATATTATTACATTAATACAAATTACCTAAAAGGGGAATTCTATTTATTATTCAATCTTTAAGCTCAAATATCCCTTCCTCTTTCTCTTGCCAGGGAAAATATGATTGCTTTTTTCTCTCTACTCATATGAAATTTTGCACATAGTCTTGTTCCAGGACTTATAATTGTCTGCTTACATGTCTAGTTTTATATGAAGTTTGTCTTCTAGGATATAAACCTTGTCTTACTCACCCATATGTCCCAATATCTCAAAAAAATACCTGGCACAAAGAAGGTGGTTGTGTATAATACAAAAGTAAATAAATAAGTAGATAACCTGAGAGGTGGCTGCAACTGTTAAGTACGGAAAAATAGTTAAAAGTTAATTTTTTATAACAGTACTTCATATTTTTATTGTAAGATTTAGGGTAGTCTGACTTTATGAGGAATTATTTTACACTATTTGACTTTTTACAAGGAATAGAGCATCGGGTTTCTTATAATCAGTCCATAAATTGTTAAACTATTATCAAATTGTATATCATGGCAGAAGAAATCTCTGTTTATGTACCATAAGAAGTAAAGTGTGAAATTTATATGCTGAATTAAAATGTACATTTTCCCAGGAAGAAAACATGAGAAGCTTATTAACAGCTTCAGAAGACACTTTCTCTAAGAAATATACTTTTTTTTTTTCTTCATAGCCAAAAAGCAACATATCCTAATGAGAATAAAAACTCACTTGTTAACATACTTTTATTCATTAATTTTAGTCTTTGGAGCATATATGCAAAGTATCTCATAAAATTATTTTAAGCATATTTTTAATAAACTTCACCTTCAGTAAAAAGCACTATTTTCTCATTTTAACTAAAGTTCAGTCCAAAAAATCCACCCATGAAAATAAAACACTTACATAAAGACAATGTATATACTTCTCTTGGTATTTTACTGATTTTTGTTTTTCTCTGCCTGTGAGTCTTCTCTTTTCACAACTACTGCTATCATGGCAACAGTCAAAAACACATTGCCATGAACTGCACTCTTGCTCTGAGCCTGACATGGCACCCAGTAAGTGACAAATTAGACCTCATTTTCCATTAACGTGAAAGAGTGGAAGGGATGCAGAAACAATAGGTGCCAGTAAAACTAAATATAAATGAGGATGAGAGATGCATATTCTGAAAGATCTTAAACATAAGACTTGTGACATAATTTGGATATATAATCCAAATTTAGCCACTTTCCTGCTGTTACCAGATAAAGACAGAATGGGCTGTTGCTTGGCTCAACTTTTTTGAATGTTAGTGATTTTTACATATATGATGGGTGATAGTAGATTTACTTCTCTAGAAAGATATTTGCATTAAAATTATAAGTTGCATTTATAATTAAGGAGCATTTTTTTAAATTGTTGCTAATCTAGGATGGTCATCGCTTGGCAGTGGACAGACAATATATCCACAATGGAAGATCTCTAGGGGATAAAACAAATGACTTTGAGTTCCTTTATTATATTAGATCTTTAAAAAGTTTTTTTTTCTATTTTAATATTGGATAGAAGTTCTTTTCATGTATGAGAGAAGCTTCAATTAAAGGGAAGCTGAGACAGTAGGAAAAGTTGGGAAGCTCTGAAAATGTAGACAAGAGGAAAACTTGTGCCTCAAAGCCAGGACTTCTGACATTTAAGATTAATCTTAGAAAGGGGCTAGTTTTGTCTTTGATTCTCTTTCTTGCCAGCTGCGGTCTCAGTCAAAAAGCAGAGAGGACTGACTCTGAAGTCAAACCTAGTTTTCAAGCAAAAGAGTGATCTAAGGAGACTACTTTCTCAAGATAAACAAGACAGGAAGCACACACTGACTAAGAAGATCAGTTCTTGAAGATGTGAACCTGTGGGGGAGGAGGCTTGTGTCCAGAACAAGGTTGGAAAAGCTTCTTCAAGTCAGTCCAATGCATGCAACCATGAGATAAATGCAGAACGAAAGAAAGGGCTTTAGACCCAGAGACAAAAACCCTAGATTCTCGAGGTGATTCTTCTCCTAGTAACCATCTGTATTGACCTAGATGAACTTGGGTGAGTTCCTTCTTTCTAATTCTCTCAATAGAACAAACATTTATCAGGCAGCAATTATGTATGTTCAAGGCACCAGGCTGTGAGCCAGTTTCCCAAGGGATGGAACAGGGACTAGAATCTGATGGGTCCCGTCTCAGAATTAGTGAATGGGGATCTCTGCAGATGAGTAATTCCTGGGTGATTTTTAGGCATATTTGAAGTTGAAAACCAGCTTTCAGCAAGAGAATTAAAAAATGGGTGAGACAGAGTTTGTACCCTCAAAAACATTCTAATTTCTTTTCATTTTAAAATGGCCTTTGTACCAGGTGATTGCTAAAAGCTTTGATATTCAGTTTATTTTCTTTTTTTAATTTAAATTTATTTTAATTGGATGCTAATTACTTTACAATTTTGTGTTGGTTCTGCCACATTTTCTAACCGTATTAACATTTTACATGTCTCTTACTTTTAAAAAGTATAATTTTAACTATTGACCTTTTTCTACTCAGGCAGCCATTTTTGATGTCCTCTGAATAAGCCACACAATTTTTTAGTTTCAGAGTCTTATTTGGGAAGAAGTGAAAAAGTAAACAGCACTCGTGAATGTTACCCTAATGATTTTCAACAGCACCCAGGAAAGCGTGGGATCTGCAGTCAATGAACTAGGACCTGCTTCTAACTAGTTATGACCCTGGGCACACAAGTATGCCTCTCCAGGCCTTAGCTTTCATGTTCTAAAATGAGGGATTGTGTTATTCAGATGATAAGGTCTCTATGAACTCAAAGTTTCTATGGTTCTATCACTCTTAAATTTTTTGAACAACATCTGTGACACATGTGTCATCTGTAAGCTCATATCAGAGTTTTTGGAAATCAAAACTCATATGTACATGCTAAGTCGCTTCAGTCATTTTCAACTCTGTGGGACACTGTGGACTGTAGCCTGCCAGGCTCCTCTGTCCGTGTGATTCTCCAAGCAAGAATACTGGAGTGGGTTGCCATTTCTTCCTCCAGGGGATCTTCCCATCCCAGGGATTGAGCCTATGTCTCTTCTGTCTCCTGCATCGGTAGGCAGGTTCTTTACCACTAGCGCCATCTGGTAAGCCACAAAACTCACATACCTGAACATTACTCTTGGGAAGCTTATAAACTTGGGTAATCCATCCACAGGAATCCCACTGATTTTACGAGTAAATCATCTCCTGCATTCATTTATTCCTCTCTACTCCCGTGCAGCTGCTCTATTCATACCCTTTGAAATTCCTCATTTGGACCAACACAGGAGCTTTCTCACTTCTCTCTGTTTTCAGTTTAGGTTCACTATCCTTGTCCACACTGCCATCATGGTTATCTCTCTGAGACACCAATATCATGACATTATTCACCACTTTAAATGCTTCTGTGGTTCTCCTATGCTTAAAGCCCAAATCCAAACATTTAGAATAAGTTCTTAAGGAAGTTCCTTACCATTTGCTTCCAGTGTCCTCAACCAATCTCATTTCTGACCATATCTCTACCAGGCCCTTGTATTTACCAAACAACCCCATATAGTTGTTCCATGGTTTTCCCCAAAAGTACTACATGCTTTCCTGTTTCCCATGTTCTACTTTCTATCTGGATTTTTTTTTTTTTATCTCTGTGTCTGTCTAACAAACTTTACAACTACTGTAAAATTTGTCAGGCAGATAAGGAGATGAAAGAAATTCCAGATAGAGAGTAGAGCATGGGAAACATTTATTAAAATAGAGGCTTCCCAGGTGTCTCAGTGGTAAAGAATCTGCCTGCTAATGCAAGAGAGGCTGGGGACTCAGGCTCGATCCCTGGTCGGGAAGATCCCCTGGAGGAAGAAATGGCAACCCACTCCAGTATTCTTGCCTAGAGAATCCCATGGACAGAGGAGCCTGGTGGGCTACAGTCCATGGGGTCACAAAGAGTCAGTCATGACTGAATGACTAAACACACTATTAAAATAACTATTTTCTTTTATATTTTTACATGTTTCTTCCCTGATTATTTTCAGATAAAAATTATAAAAAGAAAAACAGGAACAACTGGTATACAAGAATACTCTTTGAATACACTTTTATTTATATTTAAATAAACTTTTAATATGGATGATGGAAAACTTTTAAGAGCTTTAAGTGTACCTTTGACATGAGCAGTAACAATGTAAATAAATATTGAAAAAGACGTGAGTTAATCACTCACATTTTACACAACAGGCACATTGCAGAGGCCAATGTTCGGGATAAGGTTGACAAGTGAGACAGTTCCTACCTGTCAGATCTGCATTGGGCCACCATCCCAAGTCACAAGCTTTGCAGGTGAATTCATCTTGCACATACTCATTCTCTTTGCAGGCAGTGCAAATCCAGCAGCAGCTGACTTCCCCTTTCCGTATGACCTATAACACAGGGATATTTCATATGCCTTAAATTTAGTTTCTCCAGACAGCCTTTCTTTTTTCAGATGAGGACTTGCTTTCATACTGTAATTTTTTTTTTTTTGAAGACTAACTTTCCAAAAAAATTGTACACATTGAGGAACCTCAAATACATGGATTGAAGTATACCTCATTGCAGTAGAGTTCAGATGTGAATTTCAATTCACTCCATGTTGGATTTGGAGGCTTTTCCATAATCATTTCTTTTATAAAGGGAATTATACAGTTAAATCCTATCATTATATATCTATATACATATACATATATTAATATGCATTAATAGTTCTCAGAAAAGTAAAAGTACATTTCTCTTTTTCATACTGTTATGTTGTAAGCTCCCTGATCTTTACTACCATAATGTCTAATATGTTGCTAATCCTATTGTTTAAAATATCATTTCTAATACTCTTTGTTTTTCATTTTTTAAAATCCATCACCATATATCATCTCATGATATGTACGTTTTCTTTTAAACCCTTTTGTATGTATTTATAGTAGGCATCTTAATTTGACTATTAATTCCATCATCAATATAATATCTAGGACTATTTCTATCACTTGATTTTCTTTCTGGTTATGTGTTACATTTTCTCACTTTGTTACAGGTCTAAAGTTTTTTAACCAGATGCTGTACATAAGGTATAGAGTGCTGGATTTTTTTCTTGAAGTATTGGCCTTTGTTCTGGCAGGCAGCCTGGTTACTGTGGCTCAGTTTGAGCCTTGTTTTTCCATCTTTTAGGGCAAGTCTACAATATTCTCTAATCTAGGAATAAATGAGTGAAGTCGCTCAGTCGAGTCCAGCTCTTTGCGACCCCATGGATTGTAGCCCACCAGGCTCCTCCATCCATGGAATTTTCTAGGCAAGAGTACTGGAGTGGGTTGTCATTTCCTTCTCCAGGGGGTCTTCCCAACTCAGGGATTGAACCTGGATCTCCTGCATTGCAGGCAGACGCTTTACCGTCTGAGCCACCAGGGAATCCCCAATCTAAGAATAGTTTACCCTTATTATAAAGTGTGACCTTGTTGGGCTCTCTGCTCATCTCTGTGTATTCAGCAAGGTATCTCTACTCTGGCTTATGGAAACTGGGAAAATTCTTGGCCTTATGGGGCCTCTGGGAATCCAGAACCACAGTCATTTTTCTTTCCTTGGACTTTCTAAATTGTACTATACTCATGCAGGGGGCTTCCCTGGTGGCTTACATGGTAAAGAATCTGCCTGCAATGCAGGAGACCAGGGTTCAATCCCTGGGTAGGGAAGATTCCCTGGAGAAGAGAATGACTGCCCACTCCAGTATTCTTGCCTGAGCAATTCCATGTACAGAGCATCCTGGCGGGCTACAGTCCATGGGGTCACAAAGAATAAGACACAACTGAGTGACTGACACTTTCACTTCATACTTATGCTGCTGCTGCTGCTGCTGCTGCTGCTGCTAAGTCGCTTCAGTCGTGTCTGACTCTGTGTGACCCCATGGACAGCAGCCCATGAGGCTCCTCTGTCCACAGGATTCTCTAGGCAAGAATACTGGAGTGGGTTGCCATTTCCTTCTCCATCATACGTATGCAGATAGAGTCAAATACTGATGGGAACTCATACACCAACTGCTGGAACTCTTTTTCTGCATTGATTCATTCTCTTCCTTTCTCTGCACTACTGATTCTATCTGCCTTGGCTCTCCTAAACCTTGGTTTCTGTCTTCTTAAATTATCAAGATAGCCAAACTCTGTGTTCTTTCTCACTAAATAACAACCAGGAAATTGCCTCCAGACAGAATGCCTGAATGATTTTAGGGTTCACTTCTCTGTTTCCTTTCAATTCTTTGAAATCAAGGTCATACACTGTTTTCCAATGTCTGAACACAGTTATTTCATATACTGTGTCAAGTTTTCTGATTGTTTACAGCAGAATGCTGTCTGAACTTTTTTATTCTCTCTTGGCTGGAAACAGAAGTCTTTCCCTAACATGTTCAGTCAGTTTAGTCATTCAGTTGTGTCCGACTTTTTGTGACCCCATGGACTGCAGCATACCAGGCTTCTCTGTCTATCACCAACTCCCAGAGTTTACTCAAACTCATGTCCATTGAGTCGGTGATGCCATCCAACTATCTCATCCTCTGTCATCCCCTTCTCCTCCCACCTTTGATCTTTCCCAGCATTAGGGTCTTTTCAAATGAGTCAGTTCTTCACATCAGGTGGCCAAAGGATCGGAGTTTAAATTTCAGCATCAGTCCTTTCAATGAATATTGAGGACTGATTTCCTTTATGATGGACTGGTTGGATCTCGTTGCAGTCCAAGGGACTCTCAAGAGTTTTCTCCACCACCACAGTTCAAAAGCATCAATTCTTCGGTGCTCAGCCTTCTTTATGGTCCAACTCTCACATCCATACATGACTACTGGAAAAACCATAGCTTTGACTAGATGGACCTTTGTCAGCAAAGTAGTGTCTCTGCTTTTTAATATGCTGTCTAGTTTGGTCATAGCTTTTCTTCCAAGGAGCAACCGTCTTTTAATTTCATGGCTGCAGTCACCATCTGCAGTGATTTTGGAGTCCTCAAAAATAAAGTTTCTCACTGTTTCCATTGTTTTCCCATCTATTTGCCGTGAAGTGATGGGACCCTAACATGTTTGACATTATCAAATGTTCTCCTATGTAAAGTCAGAAATCAAAGAGCAAATATTGCCATAGCTTAAAGTCATATACACCTTATCCTTTGTGAGGATAAAATTATCTTCTTGTAGATCAGGTCAAAATGTATTAATGAGCCACTATTTTAAAATTACATGAAAAATATATCATGACAGTATATTTTCAGAAACTGTAAAAGGTTTTCTTTTTCTTCTTTTACTTTCAAATAACTCTAGAAAGTATACTCAAACTGTCTTTCTGAAAATCCACATCTATCCTCAGAGTAAGCATGACAATTTGTACTGTATTCCAAACTATAAATTTTTCTAATGCTATGGAAAAATTTAAAAAGTAGTGCTTTATTATTTTAATTAGTATAAGAAGTGCAAAATAATGTCTATCTCTTCAATCAGCTTTATCTTTTTCCTAACTATAAAATAAATACTACAAATTAGACAAATTCTAAAGATAATAATTCTAAACAAACATATTTATGCAAGATGACTAGTGAAAAATAGATCCTATGGGTGACTGCCACATGGAAAAATACTTAAAATTAGGTTTTGAATGGCTGAATAAGTGCATAAAAAATGATTAGCTTATACATTTATCAAATAATGAAAAAGGAACTGCTCAGATAGAATTCTTTTGTTATTCCTTCTTATTCGGCCACCAAATATATGCACTTTTGACATATATCATCTAAATTGTGGGACTTGTCTTTTCTGTTTCTCAGCTACCCCTCCAGACTTAAGATTCCCTGGTGGCTCAGATGGTAAAGAGTCTGCCTGCACGGCAGGAGACCCAGGTTCCATACCTGGATTGGGAAGATCTCATGGAGAAGGAAATGGCATGCTGGATTTTGGTCCCTGCCTCTAATCCTGGCTTTAATTTCTTCTCACTCCAGAGTAACAGCATGCAATTGCCAAGACTATCACTGTGGGCTGTGGGCTCCTAAGAGAAGGGAATCATGCCTTACTTTCCCTGTTTTCAGATCACAGTCATCAAGAAATGTGCCAAGAACGCACAGTAGGTGCCCTCTGAATAAGGGTTGAGTTGAATCTTTTTTAAAAATGTAATTAAGCCACTCAAGGAACTTTAGTGCCTCCTTTTTCTAATATCTTCAAAACATAAGCTCTTTGGTCAGGCGTTTACTTAGCCCCCAGTCCTTGTTTCTGCACCTGAGTCTGATTGCTAATAATTTCTTACATAAGTCCACCAAACAGACATTATGTCTTCAGTAGTGTCAATATAACTGTTTGTTTTGGAGGGAGGTTTCAAGTAGGGCAGATACATCATCTGATTTATTTTTCATCTGACTGTCTTTCTACCATTTGGAGAACAGATTTTAAGGAGGGCAAGAGAGAGAGAGCATGTGTTGTTTAATCCATGGTTTTAATATGCAACAATATAGTAAAGACATAAATATATTTTAATAAACAAAAAAATATTCTTTTCCATTCAGAGAACTCTCTTTCCTCCATCACTTCATCTATGTCACTACATTTGAGTCCTGACACAGGCTCCAGGAAGTATTTCTGGTGCAGTGAACCCTTTGAAACATTATCTTATTTAAAAATCCTCTGTAATTACTAATAAGATATAGTTGGCATTTTATTACCACAAGTTAGTCAACTTTTGTCCACTAATTGTGCCACATGTATAGGATAGAAGTAGTAGTGTTAGTCGCTCAGTCGTGTCTGACTCTTTGTGAACCCATGGACTGGAGCCCACCAGGCTCCTCTGTTCATGGGATTCTCCAGGCAAGAATACTGGAGTGGGTTGCCATTTCCTCCTCCAGGGGATCTTTCTGACCCAGGGATCGAACCCAGGTCTCCTGCATTGCAGGCAGATTCTTTACCATCTGGGCTGCTGGGAGGACCCACACGTATATGATAGATACACTGCATTCAGATACTTAAAAAATTCTTAAATTATTGTCTCTTATGTTTTCGTCTCCTCATTTCACAAATATTTTAAGTTATTTTTATATTTTTACACTAAGTGATATTTCTTTTGCATGTAGTATATAGTCAATAACTGAATAAAGTATTGTTTCATTTTTGTTACAGTAAGACACTTTTTATGACAGCTCTCAGTCGTGATAAGAGATTTAATGTTTCATTGAAATTTTCTTTGAAGGACCAAGACTTCCCAAGACACAGGAACTGTTTTGATTCCTTTTACATCCTATGTACTGGTGCTCTGTTTATTGTTAGCAAGACTAGATGACTTGCTGCTTCACACAAGGCTATGATTCAATTCCATGTACACTGTAGGAGTCTTGTTTGTGCCATAGAAAATCAAGTGTTCTTTTTATGAATATGTTTACGAATAACTTGAAATGGATTTTTTTTTAGTTTAAGCTTTGTTTAGAAAAAGGGTAAAAGAAAGTAAACAGCATCAGGAGAATATAATGAAGGAAAAGTAACAATACATTAAAGGAAACAGAGACATTTTCTTCAGGAGAAAAATGCCTGGAAAGCTAAACAGAATAAAGACTTGGGTCTTACCTAATTAGGTCTGTAGGAAAACCAGCTGCTGTTTAGGTTTCCTTTGCATTCACCATGCTAGCACAGTTCTTGGCACATATTAATTATTCAATAATTATTCAATAATGTATGTGAAAGGAAAGACAGAAATAATAAGGAATAGGATATAAACAGAAGAAATGAAAATGAAGAATTTAAGAAAACAAAAAATAGGAAGGATTGAAAACTTGGCAAGGACTATAGAAAAATATCAATTTAGGAAAATCCCTACATTGTAATTTATTACAGGGAAAATGTAACAAAAATCATATACGAATATAAAATGATCACAAAAATGGACATATATTGAACCAGACCATGTGTGAGGAACTCTGTACAGAATTATACTAATGCTCACAACCACTCCATGGAGTGAAGTTACTTATGTACATTTTGCAGGTGAGGAAACAGCTGCAGAGGGGTCAGCAGCTTGTGCAAACCTCAGTCACATCATCTCCAGTTATTATCAAGATCTAGGCTCTTCCTCGGAGAAGGCAATGGCACCCCACTCCAGTACTCTTGCCTGGAAAATCCCATGGATGGAGGAGCCTGGTAGGCTCCAGTCCATGGGGTCGCTAAGAGTCGGGCACAACTGAGTGACTTCACTTTCACTTTTCACTTTCATGCACTGGAGAAGGAACTGGCAACCCACTCCAGTGTTCTTGCCTGGAGAATCCCAGGGACGGGGGAGCCTGGTGGGCTTCCATCTATGGGGTCGCACAGAGTCGGACACAACTGAAGCAACTTAGCAGCAGCAGCAGGCTCTTCCTAGTGTAAAAACAGTTATCACAGTGATGATATGTTATACCAAGAACCAAAACTACATCTCAGAAGTTGGCAGATATTTATTCACTTATCCAACCTTTATTTAGTGGCCCAGTGTGCCAGACATGGTACAATACATAGGGACAGATAAATGAAAAGACTTGATGATCACTGAGGTTAAGAAGCTCAAAACTCTGACAGAGTAGAGTATACCGATAGAAGAATGAATGAAATGCCTCTGCAGGGCATATGCAGTCAGTCATTTAGCCATTCATTCATTCTCATTATGCATGCAGAATGCCAGGTGCTGCATCAAGGGTAGAAACCATCAGTGAATAGATCATATCCTTATCTTTGAGAAAAACACAGCAAGAAAGAGGAATAGGGTTCAGGACAGGGATCAATAGGAGGCAAGAGGCCTAGGAATCAGACTTTGGAGGCACTTAAACCTTTCATCATGTGGGGTCCACCCTGCACTTGTAAGATCTTGAGTGGAGTCGGGGTGGGGGTGGGCAGATCTCTTTAGTGTATGTGCAGTAGGCTTCTGACTTGCCTCATCTTAGTCCCAGTCCTGTTAGGGAGGAGGCACATGGAACTGCGGATTGCAATTTTACCTGTGATGGTCAGGTAAGGCTTCACTAAGATAGGTCATTTGACTCCATTAAAAATTAATTTTTTAAGAAAGATATGCCATTTGAGTAAGGACTTAAGAGCAGGAAAGGAGGAAGCTCTGAATACATCTGGTGAAAGAGAGTTCTAGGTGGTGGGATCAGCTAGAGCAAAGATTGCAAGTAAGAGCTCTCGGCACACTTATGCTATTGCCTTCCTCCTCCACTTTTCTCTATGTGGGTAATGTGCCAATAAACGTTTACTTTAAAAAGACTTCGGGCCCTGCTTCAGCCACAGCCACCTGCAAAACACAGGAGATCTGCTGGGCTCCTTCTCTGCTCCATGTCACATGACTCAGCGGCAGCTTCTATCAGCACCTGTCTCCAAAAGTGTCAGACAAGCTAGATCTGAGGCCAAAGTGAAAAGAAGAAAGTGTTAATCACTAAGTTGTGTCCGACTCTCTGTGACCCCATGGACTATAGCCGGCCAGGCTCCTCTGTCCTTGGGATTCTCCAGGCAAGAATACTGGGGTGGGTTGCCATTCCCTTCTCCAGGGGATCTTCACCACCCAGGGATCAAACCTGGGTCTCCTGAATTGCAGGTGAATTCTTTACCATCTGAGCCACCAGGGAAGCCCACCAAGGATAAAGTGATCATCAAAAAGTTCAGTAGCCAGGATACCAGCTTAAATACTGGTCGAAGCTTGAGACATGAAGCCATCAGAGTGACTGTGAATAAATTAATGATGATTCCATAGAATTTCTCATCATAACCAGTAAAGTTTCCTCTTCACCCAGAGAGACTATAGTAATTTCATGATTTCACATACATAATAAAACCCGCAATATTTTGTCTTCAACTTTTTCCAAAATTTTAGCAAATATGGTTTTAGTAGCTGGGGCAGATCACATCATTATTATGCAACTATAAGCTTCTCAGATAAATAATTTTTGATATTTCTGTGTGCAATTTTTATTGAGACTCTGCCATCCTGCAGCGGACTTTGGAAGATATTACACAATGAAAGAACCATGTCTTTATTTCATTGGTTACATTAACTATCAGTTCAGTTCAGTCACTTAGTCGTGTCCAACTTTTTGTGACCCCATGGACTGAAGTATGCCAGGCTTCCTTGTCTATCACCAACTCCCAGAGCTTACTCAAACTCATGTCCATTGAATCGGTGATGCCATCCAACTATTTCATCCTCTGTCGCTCCCTTCTCCTCCTGCCTTCAATCTTTCCCAGCATCAGGGTCTTTTCCAATGAGTCAGTTCTTTGCGTCAGGTGGCCAAAGGACTGGAGTTTCAGCTTCAGCATCAATCCTTCCAAATGAATATTCAGGAGTGATTTCCTTTAGGATTGACTGGTTGAGTCTTCTTGCCATCCAAGAGACTCAAGAATTTTCTCCAACACCACAGTTCAAAAGCATCAACATTAACTATGAACAACTTAAAACTTATGGGTAGTTTGCTTTGATTCACAGAAAGAGGAGGCTGAGGAGGACAGGACAACTGTAGTTGATGATGTTATTGCTAATTTTCTTAGTCTTGTAGCCATGTGAGAATTGCCTTTATTCTTAGAAAACAAAAGCTGAGGTACGAAGTTTCACGATATTTGCACCTCACTTTCAAATGGTTCAGGGAAAAAATAGTTAACTCAGTCCTGAAGTATATAGTCTGTAAAAATAGGTGTATTGGGGCTTTTTTTTTATGTGTATAAGGTGTATTTTACTATATGATAATATGGCATGTGTAATGAAGAACCACTTATGATATAGTCCATGTTCATATAATGTCTCCGTAATTCTATCTTGATTGGCCAGGTCAGAAGAGGGGAAAGTGGAGGTCTCTACTCTCCATGACAAAACTCCCAAATCCAGTTCAGTTCAGTTCAGTCGCTCAGTCGTATCCAACTCTTTGTGACCCCATGAACCAGCAAAGAATCCAAAAACAAACTTAAGGGAAGAAAAAAATAAAAGAGAAGAGAAGCGAAAAGAAAGAATAGGAGGCCAGTGGGAGCAAACTTCAGGACCCTTTCCCTGGGATTCTCTGTCAGTTTCCCCATCTCTGTCAGAGTCTCGCAACTGCCTTCTAGTACTTATTGCCTCCTTAACTCTAGATTCTGGTTTCCCTTAGCATTTTTAAAGTGGATCTCTATTTATAGTTTTGTTGTGAACTGTTGAGAAAATAAGCTTCAGCAATTGAAATTTGTAGGAATTATGCCAGTTCATATAATGAAAGATGGTTGAACAACATGTGGCTGTGGGTTGATAAGAGCTTTGGGTTGGCTCTAAGCCCAGCTCGGCATTTGCTAGCTGAGAAAGCTTTGGACAAGTGACTCAAGCCCTCTGGGCCTCTGATTTCTGATCTGTAAAATGGGGTGATAATACCTCCTTTAAAAGCATTGTTTTAAGGAAGAATTGAAATGATGTCAGTAAAGCACCCATTATTGTACTTGCACAAGGATATGCTTGATAAATGTTAGTCTCCCATCTCTACTGCCTCTCTGCTCCTTTCTTTCACTTTCACTTCTTTTGCCTCTCCACCTCTTCTTACCTCTTTCCTGCCTTCCCTACACAGAGGAAAAGAGCAGCAGGCTTGGTGTGGGAGACCAACACACATACCAGGCCCTTGCTGTTCACTTGCAGACCCATGGTCTACATTTTATGTGCTAACTCAGATTCCTTTTGCCTGACCCGTGTCAAGCCCTTGGCCATGTTCTTGGGCGTTCTGGACACTTCTGCAACTCCACCTCAGTTTCTACCACTACTGTGTCATCTTAAGGCATCCCCAGGTGGCTCTCTCTCCCGTGGAGGAGTCACTGGGGTCCAGAACTGCCTCCATTGCACTCACCACAGCAGGAGCTATAAGACCCACAGCTGCTTCCCCTCCCTCACTGCTTCCAAATCTTAAGAAGATCCACCTAACAGGACAGGGACTCTGGCTGCCCCAGTAGCTGCCTAGAGGCATCAGGTAACGTCACTTCCTGTGAACAAACGTTGACCGTGGGAAGCAGAAAATAGAATAGCAGGAGTGTATACATTTTTCTCCTTTCTTTGTTCCAATGAACAGTCTGAGAAGTCTGTCCAGAGATCTGGTAAGGCTGAGTTGTGCTCAGTGAGGCAGTGTCCTGCCCAGCGATGCATAACCTCAGTGGGGGAGGTGTTTTTCCATGCTTCCATGTCTCCATTCCCTTTTCCTCTCACTCCTGCTTCCCTGGGATTCTGTCTCCCAATAAAATATTAGCACTTGAGCCTTGCTTAGCTTTCAGGGTTCAAGAGAACCTGAGCTAATGACTTGTGAACTACATTTTCCAGGCTCTCTTTCCAGTGTCTTCTCCATAGGGTTGGAAGAATGGGAGAACCTAATGGGAGACTGAAGAGCCAGAGAGAAGAGAAGCCTCGTATTGAGGCCTCTCCCTCCTCCAGCTCTGGACGTGTCTCAGGTAGTATCTACGACCTTCCTTGTGTCGCTTTGGCCCTGGGGTGGGAGTAATTCCTGCCGCTGCTCATCTCTGAGTTGCATCAGTGCCCCCTCTTACTTTTATAACCAGTTTTCTTTTTTTTTTTAATAATGTAAAACTCCCTCTGTTGAACCACCTAGTGTGGGTCCTTTCTTTCCTGACTGTACCCATAAAACACAACAATGAAAGTTTGATTTTATTTACCTCTGTTTGTGGTATGACTGAAATCAATTTCTCCTTCCTAAAATATTATATTTGTAAAATATTTATATTTCTAAAAATCAATAACATAAGAAAACTGGACTTTTAGCTACTTCAAAGGGAATTACCATAAGAAAGCTTTATGGGTTACCATAAAACAAGTCAAATGATTATATCAGCATTTGAAGTGACATTTGACATTTAAAATGAATAATCCTTTCCCAAAGGTTATGCTTCTCAGTTAATACAAGTGCAAGCCCTCCCATCACCTTTTACGTTGCTTTTTTCCAGTCTCTGTAGTGGCTACTGAGAGATCTCGCTCTGCATCCTGAACCTGCTAGGTGGCAAATCGACAGTGGAAGAATATAAATGCTATTACTTGGTAAATGGGATTTGGATATCATTTGTTTCCCATGGTGCTTATTTTAAACAAACAAACATCCCCCCTCTCCTCCACTCCAGATGCTACTGAGAACGGGCATACTTTCATCCTGCAGGGTACATGGTATTACAAAAATTGGACCCCAAGAGGTTTTCATTTTTAGCTAGTGCTCTGTAGTGACTCAGCAATGATTTCTGGGATCTCCTTTGATAACACTGCATGGGCGTAATGCAAATGTAATGCCAGAAATACTTGAGCATCAAGCTTAGAGATGCATGCAGACAGCCTTTCCTCTGAACTGGGGCCTGGGGGGAGGGTTTATCTCTGGAGCATACAAATGGGACTACACACGGCAATGTGAGCTCCCGTTCACGGCCTGCCAGCAGTCAGAGTAACAGGAGGGAATTCTAAAAGGGAGCTGGAGTGCAGAGCATCTTCAGGATGATTTGTTTTCTCTTGCCAGGGTTTTGCTTGTTTATTTGTTTTCTTTTGTTATATTCTGAAAAACCAAGCTTTGTAGTTCCATAAACTTTTTTGATAGTAGTTTTCTGCACTAAAGATGAGATTCTGTCACCCAGGCTGAGAAGGAGGTCTGAGATGAACATGTGACCTCCTGTGGGTCATCAGTCCTCCACCAGTAAAGCTGCTCAGTCGTGTCCAACTCTTTGTGATCCCTTGGACTGCAGCCTACCAGGCTCCTCCATCCACGGAATTTTCCAGACAAGAGTACTGGAGTGGGTTGCCATTTTCTTCTCCAGGGGATCTTCCCAACCCACGTCTCCCACGTTGTAAGCAGATGCTATTTACTGTCTGAGCTATGAGGGAAGAAGAGCATAAAGCCCAGGGCTTCTGGGTTGTCCCAACCATAAGACTTTAGGCCACAGAGGTCCTGGTTTTCCCAACCATCCAGAGAAGAGGACGAACCCAGAATCTTGCGGTCTGACATCCTGTAGCAAGAGTCAAGGACAAGTTTTAGGTTTCTCCCGGTTTCAGAGGATATACTCCGAATACCACAAGAAAGCCTCATGTGAAAAATTCCACCTGCATAAGAATCAGAAGTGGATTCTTGGGGAGAATCTGCACTGACGTATGGCCCACACGCATTGGTTTGGTTGGAGCCACTCTTACACTACTGACATGCTTCTACGATGGGTGTAAACCAATGATGTCTCCAAGTCTACCAATTGCCTCATACTACCCTATTCAGGTAGGAATCCTCACCTAAATCTTCCCGTGATACAACTCAAGGATTAACCATGGGCATGGCAGGAGGCCTCCAGCACACTGTCATAGCACTAAAATAGAGTTCATTCTGATTGGCTAGTTGTCATGACAATTATTGTTGTTCAGTTGCTCAGTTGCATCTGACTCCTTGCGACCCCATGGGCTGCAGCATGCCAGGCTTCCCTCTCCTTCACTATCTTCTGGAGTTTGTTCAAATTCATGTTTATTGAGTTGATGATGCCACCCAACCATCTCATCCTCTGTTGCCCATCTTCTCCTCCTGCCCTCAATCTTTCCCAGCATCAGGGTCTTTTCCAATGATAATTACTAAATATTTTTAATATCACATCTGCAGAGAAGGCACTGACGTTTGAAACTAGAGTGAGTTGCCTCAGGAGTTCTTTTCATACTCAAAGTGACTGATTCTCTTGAGAGTTTGAGTCCACCTGCACAGCTCTTCTTAGATGTTGTGGGTCCCAGATCCTCCACCTTCTTTGTTCAGTAGGGATAAAGTGGTGGATCCAGCAGCCACAGCAACACTATTAGACTCTCACCCTAAAGACCCCTGAGTATATTTCTCAGGGTGAACTCCATGAAAGGCATAGCAGCATGATGGCATGGTAGGAGAGCAGGAGCCTCACACAGTATCCATTCCAGCCCCAGCTGTGCTTTGTGACATTTATGTGACAGTCCTGTCTATTCCCAGAGATGAATCACAGAAAATTAGAGACGAGAAAGGCCTATTAGGTCATTTAATCCACACTTCTTCCAGTTCACAATCACCCCTCTATGCTCCATTTCCTATTGCATCAGCCAGTTTGGTTTTTAAATAGCATGGGATACAGAACGTGCTCTTTCCATGTCTTCTACACCAAGACTCCTCTCTACCTCCATTCAGTCAAATGCCCAATATAGGATGTTTACTTACTCTAGTTTTAAATACACAGTGATATCACAGTCACTCACTTGCCCCAACCTGGAAAGTTTCTGGGAATAATTAGAAAGTGAGGACTCTCTTTTGGCTGGAAAATAGTTTCAGGAAAATGAAAGAACTTTGTAGAGAAAAGAGAAGTGGTAAGCAGTGCTCCTGTTTTACCTCATTTCAACTTCTTTTATTTTAGTTTTACACTTATTTGACATTGCTCAGCTTCTGCTTTCTTCAACAATAGCTAGAACTATGACTAAGCAGTATCACTGGCTTTGGCTTCCAAGTTTCCTTCTGTTTCAATTTTTAATTTGATTATTCATATCCCCTTGCTTGCTTTATTGTATTTAAGATAACAGCTCATCATTGCAATGAAAATAAAGACTATTCTAAATATCCCAGTGGTTTTCCTATTTCATTTTCCAATCTTGGTTTGTCTTCTCAATTTTTGCTAAACAGAACAGAAACAATAAGCTTAGCACACCCTTTCTGGACAGTCTAGTTAAAGAAAAATGTGTTTTTCCTCACTTATGCACAGGCAAGAGGTCTCCTCAAGGACACTGTCCAAGAATGCATCAGTGACTGGCTTACCTTGATTTGACCCTTTAGGCAAGGCTCACTGCATACAGACCGTACCACTCCACTCTTGTTCATTTGGATTTTGTAATCATCGATATTCAAGACCCCTTCATGCCAAGTTCCAACATGTACATAGTCATAGCGATTGGCTTCTGTGTACTGCAGATTCATAATATCATACCTACAAAGAAAACAACATGTGTGTCTTGGAGCATATGGACATGATGTAGAAACTAAAGGAATTTGGTAAATAGATAATAATAGAAGAGAAATAAAAGTTAGAAACATCCCATGTCCTCACACGAGCTACTGTCAATATTTTAGTTTATTTAGTTTAGTTATGTGTCCTGTGATTTTCCAAAATGTGTATTCCATACTTCAGTCTCTGTATCATCCATATTTGTTAAAGGATATATTATTCTTGTACTTTTCTTTCTGTGTATTCTTGAAAATAATTCTGTATGTGCTGGGTTGATCACCATATCCTTCTTCTTTTTTTTTTTTCACCAGATTATTCTTTGATCAAGTAACAGTTCTTCAGAACATTAATTTTTAGCTTAAATACTTTTATTCCAAATTTCTTTTTCACATTCAATTGCTACTTTAATTACACTGGATTAAAAGAGGTGAGTCTTATCAAGTCTGGAGTTTTACCTATTTTAGGTGCTAATAGAGCAAGAAATCTGAGAAATGCATCTTTAATTAGCAAGGATGTTGAGGATTTAACATTTTGAGCATTGACATTTAAACTGGTCTCTTCCTTGATTAGGGCAAACATTTCTGAATCCAAATAATCGGTGTCAGCTATTTCAGTTATTTAAACGCTGCGATGCTACACAGCAGTAAAATCTACATTTAGAAATCTTCTGTGTGTGTTCTGGGGGCCAGATTCATTGTTTCCCTGTGAAGGCAGTAGAGAGTATTTTCCAGTTTGATGGAAAAAGCACAAGATTTGATGTTAGAATGTATAAGCTGAAATCTCTTTTCTAATATTTTACCAGTAGATTGCACGACTTTGGAATGTCATTAAACTCTTTAAGGCTCATGGGCTTCTTGTGGGAATTTACTTACATAGAGTAGGTTAAAAAAAACTGCTTCACGATTGAGAGAAATGTATATAAAAGACAACATCACTATATCATATTAACATTTGTAGTACTATTATTATTATTTATATGCTAAAATACTCTTGTCACTTCCATTCTATAAGAAAGTGAAAACATCTTTGTGTTGTCACAGCCATTTTCCTTTTTCATCTCTCTTCCTCCTCCCCACTGTGTCCCTATCTATGTCATGTCATCCTGCAATTCTTTCCCTACAAACCTGATTCAGACTCAAAATCCTCCTCAGCCCAACACCCCAGGAAGCTACTACCCGTCAGCCTTGGTTGTCATCTGAAATCTACTGGCTCTATCTGGCTTAGTTCTTTATTTTGTCACTGTTTAGTCACTAATTCGTGTTTGACTTTTTGTGACCCCATGGACTGTAGACTGTCAGGCTCCTCTATTCATCGGGTTCTCCAGGCAAGAGTATTGGAGTGGGTTGTCATTTCCTTCTCAAGGGGATCTTCTCAACCCAGGGATCGAATCTTCATCTCCTGCTTGGCAAGCAAATTCTTTACCATTGAACCACCAGTTCTTTATCTAGACAACTAATATCTTTTCAAAGCTTTGCTGCCTGTTTTTAATAACGCACAAATGTACCCTGATACCCACAGGATTGCTAGTGGCTTCTCCACAACCAGATTCTGGCAGTTTCTATAAATAGCAACCCCTTAAAGGAAAAGGGGATTCTAGGGGAGTAAAATCCACTTTTCCACTTTTGCTCCACTTTTCCAGATGAACAAAACTTACCTGGAGTAAGAAGAGAGAATGGCGTACCTGGAGGGCATTATTCATGTCTCTGCTTTCTGATTTTTGGTAATAGAGGGTTCTCATTCCTCTGGTTGCTGAGACAAACCAGAATGTTCTCAGAGTAGCTCTCTGACTGATAACCACATGGGTATTAACTGCAGGCTGACAGCTTGCACTCGTCCGGCTGATCAATGATACTAACCTATACCTCCAATATTTTTCCATTTTTTACACTCTTTATGGTAGGTAGCTCAGTTGGTAAAGAATCTGCCTGCAATGTAGGAGGCCTGGGTTCTAATCCTGGGTCAGGAAGATCCCCTGCAGAAGGAAATGGCAACCACTCCAGTACTCTTGCCTGGGAAATCCCATAGATAGCGGGCTACAGTCCACGGGGTTGCAAGAGTCAGACACGACTTGAGTGACTAAGCCATCTAAACCACCAACCATGGTTACAGAGCCTACTGTGAGTGCTTAATATGAGTAGTTTCCTTTTTCATTTCCTTTCATCTTTATGTTTTACTACATAGTTACATTGTTAAATCTCTTTATATACTTTCAATGAAGGCTTAGGTATAATGCTAG
Source organism: Bos indicus x Bos taurus (assembly GCF_003369695.1). NCBI lineage: Eukaryota > Metazoa > Chordata > Mammalia > Artiodactyla > Bovidae > Bos > Bos indicus x Bos taurus. Next base: position 83,637,092 of record NC_040084.1, on the reverse strand, counting down.
CTTTAGAATATCTTTTTCCTATAAATCGGTTCCTTAAAACTTATATTTCACCTTCCCCATTTCAATAGGGAGAAGGCAATGGCACCCCACTCCAGTACTCTTGTCTGGGAAATCCCATGGACAGAGGAGCCTGGTAGGCTACAGTCCATGGGGTCACTAAGAGTTGGACACGACTGAGCGACTTCCCTTTCACTTTTCACTTTCATGCATTGGAGAAGGAAATGGCAACCCACTCCAGTGTTCTTGCCTGGAGAATCCCAGGGACAGAGGAGCCTGGTGGGCTTCCATCTATGGGGTCGCACAGAGTTGGACACGACTGACTTAGCAGCAGCAGCAGCAGCAGCAGCATTTCAATAGGGGAAATCAGTTCACACTTTATTAGCATTTAGAAACTGAAAAATTCACAATATCTTGGCATGAAAACATATTTTGAAAAAGTCCCAAAAACTAGAGGGAAAAAAAAAAAAACAAAAAACGATGATACCAAGGGGAAAATACTGACTTACTAAAGAGAGGCCTTCCCCTGTGCAGTGTGTGGTAATGAACACTGCTCCTTTCTCTTGGCCCCACAGTCCCTTCTCAGCATGTTGGTGCTTATTTAGAATATCCTTATGCTGTAAATTACAAGTTTGTTGTATCCTTTCAATGCATTCAATTTCTGTTTCATGATGATTAACTAAAATAATTACAAGAGGGACCAAAAGCATGGATGGTGATGTGACAGGAGGTAGAAACAGAGGGAACTGGTTGAAATAAAAATTGAACGCAGATTAAGCTGACCAATTTCAGACATGAGGAAATGATCCTTGAAAAGGAACCCAGGGGGAAACTCATGATTTAAATACTTAATTAAAAATGAAGGAGAAACAAGCTAAAATTGTGGGTCTATATTTTAGATGATTTACAAAGAGAGAGCGGAGGTGGAAACCTTTATCTCTGCAGTGGGGTAAATGTACCTGGCCCTGTCCTAGGCACATTGTGTATGCTATAGAATCATGAAGGAAGGTCTCCATCCCCAATCCAATCCTTAACAGAGCTGGTTTGAAGTAGAACCCAGGATTACAACATGGGTTTAAAGGTGGGTGGGAGGAGGTGGTCAGTGTTCTGCATCTTAGACTCACTTGTGCCATCTGGTACCACTTCTTAAGGTGCTCAGCTCCTGGATGCCTTCCACATGCCCAGCCCCTGCGTCACTCCGTCCTTCCCACTCTCATTTCCATCTAAAGTTGCTCCCACCTAACTGGCAGCCTGGAAGGAATCTGATATATCCATGGCTTTAATTGCTGACTATTACTATATCATTTATCCTTCCTGGAGCTGTTGGATTTTAGCAGGCAGAATCCACTGAGGCCCCACAAGGCACTCGCTAAATGTAGAACTTTAAGCTTCCATGAAAGGAAGAGATATGTGGAGAATTATTTAGGGTCAAATAGTCTTTTACAGTCCCTTTGAAATGACATTAAAAAAGATGTCAGCAACTTTGTCTAATTTTTAGTTCAGTTCAGTTGCTCAGTCAGACTCAGTGTCTGACTGACTCTTTGCAACCCCATGAATGACAGCACACCAGGCCTCCCTGTCCATCACCAACTCCCAGAGTTCACCCAAACTCATGTGCATCGAGTCAATGATGCCATCCAGCCATCTCATCCTCTGTTGTCCCCTTCTCCTCCTGCCCCCAATCCCTCCCAGCATCAGGGTCTTTTCCAATGAGTCAACTCTTCACATGAGGTGGCCAAAGTATTGGAGTTTCAGCCTCAGCATCAGTCCTTCCAATGAAGTAGCTAAAAGGCAATGCGATGTGGCAAAAAGATTACAAGTCTCAGAATCAAACGGCACTGCCTCTACTCTCTGGGTGACTTTAGGGGAGTTTCTTAGTTTCTCTGACACTCAGCTTTATCATCTGTAAAAGAAGATAATAATATGCCTGTAGCAATGAGGATTAAATGATTTGCTGTTCCATTTTATCACAACATATGCTTTTCTAAAATCTCCCATTCTGCAAGCTTTCATACTGAAAGATAACAGGGCTTATGAGGGGAAAAAAAAGAGAGAGATTGTGGGTATTCTGTGCAGCAGCCAGACTGAGGGCCTTTTTTCTTTCCTGTTGTCGGTTTTAATTTTTATCCCAGTATTCTGATCATCCTTTGCCTAAGAAAATCTCTATGAATGAACACAACTACTCTTTATACTGATATCATCTTCTATATACCAATTACATAGGGACTAATTGGTGTTATAAAATCAAGTACTGCAGAGGAGACAGTATATAAAATGACTTGGGAGAAAATATATGTATATACATTTAGTTAGATTTAATTTTCCTTTGCTTCTTGATTAATTCTTTGGAAGCCATAGAGACTCAGTACGAGGCAGAAAATTCTTTTCTTTCTTGTTCCAAGAAACATGTTAGTTGGAACATAAGATAGCCTGAGAAAAAGGGACACATATGGTTCTCTTCATATATTAAGCTCTTTGAGCAGATAAGATTAAAATATTCCACAAGCAGTATGGCATTGGGATTGATCAATCAGAACATGCTGACCAGATGTTGGCAGTGCCAGGGAGGGTTCTGCTGTTCGGGTATACTCACTCTGGTTTCTTGGGCTTGCAGGAAGGTCCTGGGCCTTCTGGGGAAAGACCAAAGATGATAGTGGAGTGTGTTTTATAATGCCATTTCCATCTAACATTAGCCCCATCCTTTTAGCTGTCTAGTTGTATCTACCCTCATGACACCCAGAAAACACGTGACCAAAAAGAGCCAGAGTGTCCATCTGTCTGGCTTAGAGAGGATCACAGGATTATTTGGATCCATTACGGAAAGGTCTGCTTTACCTTCCAGGAGCATCCCCTTTCTCATCAAACCACACCTCCTCTCCAGACACACCGATGAACGTGGACTTGATGAGGAATTCCAGGAGTTTGCTGCCATCGATGGGCTTCATGGCATCGCAGAGGCCCACGTGGCCGGGGCAGAGGGCCTGATGCATGTTCTGCAGCCCGTGCGCCATGGCATAGATGGCATTGATGACAAACCCCATCTTACTGTCCTGGACATAGTTCTCTTCTAAGCTTTCATTGCCTGTAACATAAAAACAGATTACTTCCAAGGTTGCAGTCATGAAGTCTAAACCTGCATGTTTAATTCTCAAATGCTTTTCAGGGCTCTCAGAAGAAGGGAAAGCCAAACATACCTGTCTAAGCTTTGTATTTGTGACTAGCTCTAGATAGATAGTATATTCTATCTTCAAATAGTTTATTCATTTTATTTTCTGAATTCAATAATGGCTTTATAACATATAAAACAAACACCATAGCGGTAAAAATAAAGACATTCGCATATTGCAAGGAAATCCTTAAAGAGCAATGAAAATAACTCTTATTTCCTCTGGGTTCACAGAGATTTATATTAAAAGTCTCCCTATATCACAGTCCTGGAAAAGTGTTTTTTTATATCTTTTGTGACAATCCACAATCCATCATAATTCAGTTTGTGCGTTATCTAAACCTCAATATTTTATTTTGATGATTCTACTAATCTTATCATCTCTAAGATCACAAAAACCAAGAGTGAAATGAACTGGTTAGTATGAATTTCTTCTTATATATGATTTGCTATACAGAAATATTTGAATAAGATTTGCTAATTATGGAGATCCAACCAGTCCATTCTAAAGGAGATCAGCCCTGGAATTTCTTTGGAAGGAATGATGCTAAAGCTGAAACTCCAGTACTTTGGCCACCTCATGCGAAGAGTTGACTCATTGGAAAAGACCCTGGTGCTGGGAGGGATTGGGGGCAGAAGGAGAAGGGGACTACAGAGGATGAGATGGCTGGATGGCATCACCAACTCGATGGACGTGAGTTTGAGTGAACTCCGGGAGTTGGTGATGGACAGGGAGGCCTGGCGTGCTGCAATTCACAGGGTCACAGAGTTGGACACGACTGAGGGACTGAACTGAACTGAATTATCAGAAACTCAGGCAAAATGCTTCTTGATGGAAGAGTCACACTACATCTTTAATCTAAACATTTAGTTTTATCTCTGAATTTCAAAAACTCTGCCATTATTCTCACCCATGTCACAGATGACAGCCTAAATAGGCCATTAGACCCTAAAGTGCCTGGGCTGGATAATAGCAGGATATTTTAGGAACTTAGAGAATTTGAAATGTTTAGAAGAAATGGTAAAGAGTTTTGACTTTGAGGTTGAGCTTGAGATTAAACAAGACATTTATAAAGAGTTCTAAGACTAATCTATTTAGGTACACTTGAAAATGTAAAAAATATACATTTGTATCTATACTGTGAGTAAGATTTGAAATATCCAGGCCAGGTTGAGGGGGGAAAACTCAATTTTAACTCATCTTCCAGTGCTGCTTAATAGGAAATTGTTAAGAGTGTGATTTTCTAGTTTTCCTAATTGAAACAAATAGGAGCAAGAGAGGCAGAAAGGGCATTTTAGAATCAAACTGTGCAGAATAAGTATAGAAGTTATATAAAGCAGAAAACAAACATCCTCCTTGCAAAAACTAAGCAGCCATTGAAATAAGGTGATTTATGTCACCCAGAACCCCTGGATCTTAAATGTTAGTTTGCTTTTCTGTCATTATATCAGGATATAATAGAGATAAATTAATACCATATATCTGATAAGTTTTAAATGAACCTTTAAAGACTGTTTGAAACCTCCAAGTGTTAGAGTTAAATGTTAAAGCTGTTAGAATTAGAGGAGCAGCAGTTAAAGAAGAAAAAAATAGACAAAAATTAGATGACAAAATAACCTTCAACGTAGCAGTTACTTAAAGAGGTCTAGCAACTATTAACAGAGAAGGCGATGGCACCCCACTGCAGTACTCTCGCCTGGAAAATTCCATGGACGGAGGAGCCTGGTGGGCTGCAGTCCCTGGGGTCACTAAGAGTCAGACACAACTGAGCGACTTCACTTTCACTTTTCACTTTCATGCACTGGAGAAGGAAATGGCAACCCACTCCAGTGTACTTGCCTGGAGAATCCCAGGGACGGGGGAGCCTGGTGGGCTGTTGTCTATGGGGTCGCACAGAGTTGGACACGACTGAAGTGACCTAGCAGCAGCAGCAGCAACTATTAAAGGAAAGTTCTGCTAAAACCATCCACTTGAAGTGGCTGCTATTAAAGTCAGCCCTGGGAGCAAACTGTAAGAAAATATGTGTTCTTTACCAATTGGAAAGTTTTCTACTGGGGACAAACCTTATGAGCACTGAGTTTGCTGTTTTGTTTTTGTTTTGATAGCTACTATTAAGATGTATATAATGCACCTTTAATAATAATTATCAGGTGAAAACAACCTGTATCTATTTACTAATGTTATGAGTAAGGTGGGTGAAGTCACTCAGTCATGTCCAACTCTTTGCAACTCCATGGGCTATAGCCTACCAGCTTCCTCTGTCCACTGAATTTTCCAGGCAAGAGTACTGGAGTGGGTTGCCATTTCCTTCTCCAGGGAATCATCCTGATCCAGGGATCGAACCCAGGTCTCCTGTATTGGTAGGCAGCTTCTTTACCACTAGCTCCACTCCAATTAAGAAGAAGCCCATCCTGTCAGTATTTATCATACAGAGAACCAGGAGGCTAAGCACATGTCTTCAGGGAATATTTGTTATGCAAACCCTTTTCCAAATAAACACAACCAGCTTGTGTGCTTGTGTAAATCTGCAGTGACACATGTACTTCCCTACCACCATTCCACCAGGTCTGCACTTGAAGGGGATGTGCCTGTTGTCAGTAAGAAGTCTCTTTCCAGCTTCTACCCCAGCTCAGAATGAACCAGCATTTGGAAAGGTTTGGCACTGAGTTAGAAAAAACACATGGCCTTTACGGGACCATTTTCTTTGCCGCAGCGATGGTCCCAGATGATGTTGCAAGAATTCATCAACAAACAAACAGAATATGTGACAGGTTTTCCTGTTGTCCAAAGATCCTATATTTTCATGACCAGTGAATACAGAATCCAAACTAATAATATTGTCACTTAGTGGGAAGGTGAAATCACTCTGACTCCCAGGAGTTTAGTGCCTTTTTAATAACACTAGTCTCAGAGTTATTAGTGAAAAGGGGATTTTATGATTCATTTTCTGTGGTGCGTTAACTGTTACAGGCCACTAGGGTATCATTAAACCATTACTTTTTCTAATATACTAAATGGAATCAAATAATCATGGTTGACTGTGTTTATTTACTTTCAAAAGAATACCTGCCTAACTACTTCACAGTGGAATGTGAAAATAGCTACCTTGATTCGAAATAGTAACCTTGTTCTTATTGCAAGAACACAACAAGGGCTATAAATTGCTGCCTGAGTGCCACAGCACACAGGGCCTCCACGGGAGAAGAAACAGACTGTATACCCTCTGAAAACAGGAAATGCACGGTGGTGGGGCAAAGGCTTGGCTATTCTATCTGCTGCCTAATATAGGATGGCTATCCAGCAGAGTGGTATAGCAGAAAGAGCTCTGGGCTAGGCACTTAAACACCTGGAACCTAGTGAAATGGAGCAGGACCCTGTGAGGCTCTCCCAGGTAGAAATCCTTTCTCTGTCTCCAGTTTCTTGTTTTGGGCTTCCCTGGTGGCTGAGATGGTAAAGAATCCACTTGCAATGCCGGAGACCTGGGTTTGATCCCTGGGTTGGGAAGATCCCTTGGAGGAGGGCATGGCAACCCACTCCACTATTCTTGCCTGGAGAATTCCTATCGACAGAGGAGCCTGGTGGGCTACAGTCCATGGGGTCACAAAGAGTCGGACTGGACTGAGTGACCAAGCACAATTTCTTGTTTGTAGGAAACGGGCTTCATTCGGCCTCCTTGACCATCCTGAGTTCCAAAGTGCAGATTCCAACAGTTGCTTTTGGGAAGACAGGGAATGCAGGGACAAAGATGGAGCAGTCAAGAAACAGTAGTACAGCCAGGGGGCTGTACTGATTCCTGCCGGGAGCCGGCATATTGCATATTGAGTGCATATTGCATATTGAGTGCAGCACTTTTCAGGATCTGGAATAGCTCAACTGGAATTCTATCACTGCCGGGAGCCAGCGTGAGAAACTCCGCCCATGACAAAGGTCATGAGGAAGGAGGCTCAGCATACGCAAAGGCGGGATCGAGCTTCAGGAGTCCCCCTGGAAATTCTCGAGCATATACCCCCCAAACCAGAGTCTGCCTACTTTCTGCTTTGTGCTTTCACCTACACCTCTGACTTTACGGGGGGCTGTCCCCCACTACCTCTCTGAAAAAAGAGTTAGCTTACAGCTCCAGTTAATAATTCCTGGGTGTGACAGTGTTTAACCTACAAACTCCTTTGGAAATCCTCTAGCCTGCCTGAATAGGTTTTTCCGGCCTCATGTGATTGTTCAGAGCCTCCCAACTGTGAGAGGCAGGAGATGTTCTAAACTGTCTAAATACAGATTCCTTTGAGCAGTTAAAAGATTGATTAGAAATTGTATTGGTGAAGGGATTTTCACTTGTTGGGCCAATGTTTGCTGCTAAGTTTCCATATCCCTTACCTGCTGTGTCCCTGGCAGTGTATTGGTTAATATAATTGGTGTAAATAGTAGCTTTAATGTTTGTAACCTGGGACCCTTGAGTTAATTCTTTTTCTTGTTGTAGCCCACCACACCTTTGCGCTGTAGGAATGCAACTTTATCTAACGCTTTTGGAGGGTGGCTCCTGACCAATCACCTTTAGAGAAAAATAAGTTTTCTGAAGAAAAGGTCTTAAAATGTTAACAGGCCTCTGGGCCAGAAGATGATGCAAATCACCTAAGCTTTTGCATATGATAAGTTTGCAGGAAGAAAGCCTGGTTTGCTGCAAGACTCTACCCCTTCCCCCATTATCCTCTGTGCATAACTTAAGGTATAAAAACTACTTTGAAAAATAAACTGCGGGCCTTGTTCACCGAAACTTGGTCTCACCATGTCGTTCTTTCTCTTACCTTCTGGCTGAATTATTCAGCCTCTTTTCTTCACTGAATTTTCCTACTGAGCTATCCTCATTCTATTACTCTTTATATCCTTAATTAACATTTAATTAAGCAATTGTTTCCTGATCTTCGCCTACGCCGTCTCTCCTTCGAATACCCTGGATCAGCCGGGGCTGGTCCCCGGCAGATTCCTCCTTAAAGGATGAACATAACGATATCTTCTAGTTCTTTTGTAGGAAGCAAGGCCCTCACCCAGGTGGAAGACAGTAACTTCAGGAGCCCTGGAAATTTTCCTGTTACCACCCCTGATCAATCAGAGAAAGTCATGAACCTTTCAGCCCTCACCCCAAATCTTGACTATAAAACTTCTCCCTGCTGAGCCATTAGGGAGTTCTGGTTTTTTTGAGCATGAGCCACTCATGCTCCTTGCTTGGTCCTGAAATAAATCTCTGCTCCATACTCTGACATTTCAGTCTGTTTGGCCTCCCTGTGTGTTGAGTACATGAACTTGTGTTCAGTAATACTAGAGGCATTTCTGCTGTAATATATCAACAATACATGTCCAACAAACTCTGGAACTTGGACAAGGTCTGGATCTCCTAGAGTCCAGTTTCTTAGGAAGCTAGAGTCTCAGTTTCCTGACCTAAAAAATGCTACAAGTGTATTCAGATTATCTTCCTGAAGATGTCTTCCCCCCTCTAAAGTGTCTATGTTTTGCTACTCCAGTTCTACCTTTATTGGTACTTAGCAAAGTCCTTTACATATGTTATCATTTTTCAATCCTTAAAACTGTATGAATTTAGGTCTATTATCACCATTTTACCATTGAGAAGCTTAAAGCACAGATAGGTGAAGTCTCCATTGGGGAGAAATGCCTTCCTTTCTCTTTACTTAATGCTCCTTTGTGAAGAGACTCCTACTGAGCACCACCTCAGGCCTCTTGTCTTGCCCGATGGGAAGGGAGGGATGACTCATCTTTTTGCAGTACTGGGGAAAAGAAATGCATGCTCAGCTCAACCTCTTTCTCTCTCATGGGGAGGATGACACTTGACAGTTCTCAATGGTTGTGGTTGATTCTCCAGCCTTTGGTAAATGTGGGCTGTAGCTGTCCAGTTGAGCCAGTAGGCTGTGTGTGTGTATTGGTCTCTCAGTTGTGTCTGACTCTTTGTGACCCCATGGATTGTTGCCTGCCAGGCTCCTCTGTCCATGGGATTCTCCAGACCAGAATACTGAAGGGGATTGCCATTCCCTTCTCCAGAAGATCTTCCCAACCGAGGGATTGAACTCTGGTCTCCTGCACGGCAGGCAAATCCTTTACTGTGTGAGCTACTGCCCTGTGCCAGTAGAATAGACTGGTTAATCTATCTAGTATTGCACATATCTTATCCATGTCCTTAATCCAGTTTAGATTTTTTCGTTTTTCAGGTTGTTTTTTTTACTTTTAGAAACTTTTTCAACAAGGTATAACTCACATATGATGCAGAAATTTTTACTATACAGATTAATAAATGTTTACATATGGAGTTGGTGATGGACAGGGAAGCCTGGCATGCTGCAGTCCATGGGGTCGAAAAGAGTTGGACATAACTGAGTGACTGAAATGAACTGAACTGACATATGGACATATCCATGTACCTGCTCCCCAGATCATGTTATAGAGCATTTCTAGAGGCTTCCATTTACTTACAGCTTCCTTAATTTATCCCAGCAATGTTTTATGATTTTTCAGTATGCAGGCATTTGATTTTTATGGCACTCCTACAATTGATTGGATGGCACCACTGACTCAATCAACATAAGTTTAAGAAAACTCCAGAAGATAGTGAAAGACAAGGAAGCCTAGTATGCTGCAGTCCATGGGATTGCAAAGAGTCTGGCATGACTTAGCAACTCAACAACAACTGCAATTGGTGTACTTGAAAAACATTTTAATTATTTGTTGCCTGTATAGAGAAATACTATTGATATTAATATTTTATTTTGCTCTTGTATTCTGCAAGCTCGCCAAATGTACAAATTAGTTCTAAATTTTTTAATAAATTCTTTTGAGTTATCTATGTATGCAATCTCACTTTATTAATAAAGCATATTTTATCTCATATTTTATCTCCATCTGTTTCACTCCTGGGTCTATGCCTTAGTTAGATTCAGATTTGAGAAGGAAGCACATTGGCTGGGTCACCGAAATCCCAGGGGTTCTGCATTCAAGGTCACACAGCTACCAAGGACAGAGGCAGTGCTCTTGAGTGCTGGATCTGGTCCCTGCCAAGTGGCACTATGCACACAAGAACAGCCCTATGCAACCGATGGAGCAGTTCCAGAACAGATGAGACATCAGTTAGCAAAAAACATTAGTTTGACTTTAGTTGTTCTGGGTCTTTAGTAATACTGTCCTAGTGTTAATGTCCAAAATGGAAAAACTGAAAATAATTTAAAAGAATGCTAAACTCCAATGAAGTACTTTTGTTGATGGCTGTTCTTTCCATTGAGTTAGTACAACCTTCCCACTATGCATGTAGGTCTATTTATGCTGCTTTTTCAAATAGCATTAAATTCCAAATAAAAAGAAGCAAAACAAACATTCTTTTTTCTCATCATAACAAGGAAGTGTTTGGAGAAATATTAGTAAACATAACAATTCCTGGAGAAAATGTTCTTCTGATTTCTTGGCCTTTTATCTCTCTGCTGCCTCTTTTTACTGGAGAGCACTAAATATTCAATACATGCTTTGATACAATCTCTATTCAGATTGAAATACAAAGAACTGTAATTATTTTATTGTTAACATATCAAGCAAAGAAAGTGAAATTGATGTTCTTTTAAATGAATTGAGTATCAGATTAATTGAAGGAAAATTAATCAGGTCATTTTTAAAATAATGACTTCAAAGGATGAAAATGCCCTCAATTTTTCTTGAAGGCCTGGGCTGTTAAATTTTCTTAATGCTTTTCCAGAAAGACTTTGTGGTAAGACAACAGTCCAGCATTTTTCATGCTCGAGTTTTAAAATTTCGAATATTTTGTTTCCTCTGGCTCTATTTTCCTCTTTCTCTAAACATTTTCTCTGTTCCCATAACAGAAAAATATGACTTTTCTATTATTCTCTATTCAATTTACTAAAATGTAAATGAATTTCTATGTAGGATTGAAAAAAAGAAAATAGGAATCATTTACTTGAGTGTGTGTTTTTAATCACTGTTATTAGCTGAATCTCTATTACTTAAACCCAACTGATCTTAACATATGTGAACAATACAGACATATTTAAAAATACATCATCACAATCTATTGTTAAGAGAAAAATCTCCTGGTTACATGGCACATAAACAGCAGGCTCCTTGTAAATTGCTGGTAATGTATAGTAAGCCTTCATGTCCCTGAAAATGCAATTGCATTTTAGCTAACTCATATTTCACAAGCTTATAGTGTTATGTTGAAAACAAATGAGGACAATCCCTGGTGTGCTAAAGTGATGCTGAGGATTAGTCAATAACATTCAGTTTAACTGTGGGGCTCTTTGTTTCTCTACAGAGAGAAAATAAGGGCAGCCTGTCGTGTGCCTTTGCTTTTATTGATCTGGCGCAAAACCATGTCATGGAGTTATAAACCACTCCCTCTGGAGTAACTAATCTTTGCAGGTCTGCAATAAGCATTTGACAGGTAATCACAGAGATGGAGTATGTTACTGAGAGCTGGCTACTTTAGCCAATGTGGGAAGTTGGGATATTGTTAAAATTCATTAGGGGCTAACCCCCTTCCCAGCAACCTGCTGGGTCAGAATCCTTGGCAAGCCTATTCATCTTGGCTTTTTCCAAACTCTAAGGACGTATAATATGCTCAAAGCTCCACTTAACATTTTTATGGATGATAGAAACATGCTTTCCTTTACAAATGTAAGGGAGTTCCATGATTTAAGGTTATTCGAGTTCTTTTTTTTTTTGTCAACCGTTTGTCCTTTTGTAGTATCCCAAGTTTCAAACTGCGGTGTTTAGATTGAGCTAAAAAGTCGGCTTAAAGCTCAACATTCAGAAAGCAAAGATCATGGCATCTGGTCCCATCACTTCATGGGAAATAGATGGGAAAACAGTGGAAACAGTGTCAGACTTTATTTTGGGGGGCTCCAAAATCACTGCAGATGATGACTGCAGCCAAGAAATTAAAAGACACTTACTCCTTGGAAGGAAAGTTATGAGCAACCTAGACAGCATATTGAAAAGCAGAGACATTACTTTGCCAACAAAGGTCCATCTAGTCAAGGCCATGGTTTTTCCAGTAGTCACATATGGGTGTGAGAGTTGGACTGTGAAGAAAGCTGAGCACTGAAGAATTGATGCATTTGAACTGTGGTGTTGGAGAAGACTCTTGAGAGTCCCTTGGACTGCAAGGAGATCCAACCAGTCCATTCTGAAGGAGATCAGCCCTGGGATTTCTTTGGAAGGAATGATGCTGAAGCTGAAACGCCAGTACTTTGGCCACCTCATGCAAAGAGTTGACTCATTGGAAAAGAGTCTGATGCTGGGAGGGATTGGGGGCAGGAGGAGAAGGGGACGACAGAGGATGAGATGGCTGGATGACATCACTGACTCGACGGACATGAGTCTGGGTGAACTCCAGGTGCTGGTGATGGACAGGGAGGCCTGGTGTGCTGCGATTCATGGGGTCGCAAAGAGTTGGACATGAGTGAGTAACTGAATTGAACTGAACTGAATAAGTTAGAGTGCATTTTGCAGAAATACAAGAACTATTTGTGAAAGTTCTACTTAGCTCTACCATTTTAGAGTCTAACAGCATCTTCTGGCATTCAATATAGGGTCTTGTTTATTACAAAAACAAAACCTTAAAAGTTACATGGCGTTAGCATTGTAAATCTACTTTTATGATTGACTTCTGGTTAATACAGTACAGTCTTTATGACTTGACAAAATGCTATACATAGAAAGTCTACATATTAAGAATATCTTATACTTCAGCCTCTTTCCTGGAATTCACATGCTGAGTGATAAAATGGAAGCTTGGAATAGAAACCGTCCTTGTTCTGCATAGGCTCTGGTGTTTAAATATAGGCCATAAGGTTTATTACATGCCCCATCACCTACAAATGGGATATACTCTGGATTTCCATGTGAGGTTCATTTCTGCAGGGCACTATTAGCTGATATTTTACACTGACATTTTATCCAGATTTAACGATCCTTAGACCACAAGGCTATCTGTTCCAAAGTTGGTTGGGATTTCTGGAATGATATATTGCCTTTTATGTGGTATCTCCCAACAGCATCTCTAGAAAGAACCAAACTCAGAATTCCTAAGGGCTTAATAAGAACTCATGGCTAGTGAGACTTCAGGCAATATCTGTCACAGAATTAAAAGAAAAGCTCCTAAGATTAGTGTTGTGAAGGGTCTAGGGCTAAAGCACATACAGGATTCAGACTTCATGCAAATCTGCTTCGATGTGTCAATCACTCTGCTCAGGTTGTGAAAGGCTTACAGACATAAGAATGCCAAATATAGATTCTGTATGAGGGACTCCCTGAGGGTTCATGGGCTGATTCAAATCTATTAAAATTATATTCAGGAGTAGAATATAAGCACTATATTCTAGTTGGTAAAGTTGTTTATCCCAGGGTATGGGCTAACAGTTCTGAAATAGCTGTACACGCATACCAAGTTTGAGAAAATAAATGAAATGGGTGACAGAAGACAGAATCCAAGTTTATTACACCTGGAGTGGGGAAGGTTACTGATAAGCAAGAGGAAAAAGCTAGAATAGATCATGTGTTACTGGAATCAAGGTAAAGGTATCAGTATGAATTTAAATTTAGCTTAGTACATGTGCTGATGGGTCAATATAGAAATAACCGTGCTTATGCTTACATATGGATTGGTATATACATACTTCCCAGCTCTGTCCTTGGACACATCAATGTCCCAATCTTAACAAGCAGATCCAGTGCCCAGATTTTGGATTCTAGCACCACTCTCTAATAAAGAGGATTAGGATGCTTTTGGAGAAATAAACAGTTGTAGGGCTGGGGCAGGAAGTATACAAGATGAGCCTGAGATATCATGCAGTGACAGAAAATAAGGAAGTGCTTAAGAAATAGAGCAACAGAGATATGTCAAAGGAACACTAGAGTCAACTGAAAGAACTCCCAGTGGCCAAAGCTGAGACAATTTGAGCAAGAAAGTCAGTAAAAGAGTATTAAATTATAAACCAATAATAAAATATAAATATTCTTTATTTATAGTTTATATCAGTCCAAACTGATATAAATAAAGGATTAAATTTTAAAAATGAGGAATAGGCAAATCTCCTGTATATAATTCCAAACAATTTATGTAGCTACTCTGCCATCAAGAAGCTGGAACATAATTCCGACTCCTTAAGTGTGGGGTACTCTTAGCAGTTGGCTTTCAAAGAGTACAGTACAGAAAAAAAAAAGATATATAAACTAAAAACCTAGTATATGCTACCTTTGCCAGGTGATCAATGTTAATATGGTCAGTGATAAATTGATGGGGTGTACTCTTGATACATCGTATTGAGAAAGGCACTTTGCCTCTGTGGTCTTCCTCCCAAAACTCATCATCTCAGTCTGACTATGAGAAATACATTAGGCAAACTCTACAAAATATCTGAGAACTGTCAAGATCATCAAGAGCAAGGGAAGTGTGACAATTATCACAGTTGAGAAAAGCCAAAGAGATATGAAAAATAAAAAATATCCTGGATGGAGTCCTGGAATGGAGAAAGGAAAACTGATGAAATACAAAAAAACTGGAGTTCAGTTAATATTAATGCACCAATGTTGACTTATTAATTGTGGCAAAAGTCTCATAGCAGTATGAGAGGCTAACTATAAGGGAAAGTGAGTGTAGAGTATGTGAGAACTCCTTGATACATCTTTTTTTTTTCTTTTGATTGTGCTGGGTCTTCACTGTGGCACATGGGTAAGAATTCTCTGATATATCTTTGCAATTTTTATTTAAAACTATTCTATCAGTAAAATACAAACTAATTTTTTAAAAAAATATACAAGAATTAGCATCCAACCTGGACTAGTATCAGGTAATAAGAGGTAACATGATTGAATGCTTGCTATTCGATGAGAACTTGATCAGGAGCTTTACATATATTATCTACTCACCTCACAATGACACAACCTGGGTGATATTACTATGCCCAGGTTACTAATGGAAAATCCAAGGACTTGTCCAGAACACACAGCTGAATAGTGTGTGACAATGAGCCTGACACCCAGCTGACTCTAGAGCTCTCTCTCTTAGGTACTACATTGCTGTACGTCTTGCCTAATTGTAATCCAAGAGTATATTCCACTCATTAGGCTCATGGAGAGATGTGGTATTTGATGATATATTACTAAATATTCTTGTGTGCAGAATGAAATTTTCCCTCTATTGTAGATTATATATAATCTGTAAAGAGAACATCCACATAGTTCATCACACGGTGACACTGTCCTAATTTATTTCACATGGATGATGTTGATACAGAGGCAGAATTTTTTTACGTGACTTTTTCCTATAGATGCTTCATTCAATACTCCACAGAGAAAGCTAAATCCAACAGATAAAAATCTTTTGGAAAGACACCTGCCACTAAGAGTCAATATTCTAGATCCTCTGCCCTAGATGCTTCATTCAAGACTCCACAGAGAAGGCTAAGTCCAACAGAGAAAAGTCTTTTGGAAGGAAACCTGTAATAAAGAGTCAATATTCTAGATTCTCTGAGCCTCAGACTCACCTAACCACAAGCTATTAACAGGTTCCCCAAGGTTTTAATTGACTTTCCAGACTGCTGCAGGGGCAATCCTTCTGGGCATAACTGTTGTCCATACACTTAAAAAGTTGAAAGCGCACTTTCTTCTAGAGGGAAATACCCACAGAAAGTTAACTGAAGAATCTAATTAAACAAGTGGCCCTTCAGGCAAGCATATAGTCTTGCTTGGTGCTATCAGTTTGGAAGACACAACATAAGAACAAACTTTGAGGAGGCCCCAGAGTATCACAAGGAACTCTCTCAAGCAGCATCCACGCTCTGTGCACGTAGTTAATGTATACTGGGCTCAAGTCTTTGCAAACTGACTTTGCTCAAGCTTTTCAAAACACACTCATCAAAAATGCAATAGGGGAACATGGAATTTAACATCTCTGACACCATATTTCTGTTGACTACTGGACTTTTTAGTGCATTCTAGGATGCCAGGTGTTAGAGTCTACTTGCATGGTGCCTCAGTCATGGAATTCAAGTCCTATTGAAATAACTAAACAGCATATTAAGATGTTTCTCTTGTGGTTTCAAGTTATTCTCAGATAGGGATATGAAACAAACACAAATTTGGTCAAGATTATTCTTTTTCTACACTTATTCCTTGTTCGTATTTGTAATCAGATTGAACTTTTTCTAGTGTAACAAAAATCAGTCAGTTCAGTTCAGTTCAGTCGCTCAGTTGTGTCCGACTCTTTGCGACCCCATGCATCGCAGCACGCCAGGCCTCCCTATCCATCACCAACTCCCGGAGTTCACTCAGACTCACATCCATTGAATCAGTGATGCCATCCAGCCATCTCATCCTCTGTAGTCCCCTTCTCCTGCCCCCAGTCCCTCCCAGCATCAGGGTCTTTTCCAATTAGTCAACTCTTTGCATGAGGTAGCCAAAGTACTGGAGTTTCAGCTTCAGCATCATTCCTTCCAAAGAAATCCCAGGGCTGATCTCCTTCAGAATGGACTGGTTGGATCTCCTTGCAGTCCAAGGGACTCTCAAGAGTCTTCTCCAACACCACAGTTCAAATGCATCAATTCTTCAGTGCTCAGCTTTCTTCACAGTCCAACTCTCACACCCATACGTGACTACTGGAAAAACCATGGCCTTGACTAGATGGACCTTTGTTGACAAAGTAATGTCTCTGCTTTTCCATATGCTATCTAGGTTGGTCATAACTTTTCTTCTAAGGAGTAAGCATCTTTTAATTTCATGGCTGCAGTCACCATCGGCAGTGATTTTGGAGCCCCCCAAAATAAAAATTCTGACACTGTTTCCACTGTTTCCCCATCTATTTCCCATGTTATTTATCTATTTCTTCATGTTACCATGAAGGTAACAAAGATAGTTACCTTCAATTAGGACTTGGAATTTAGACAAAATAGATGTGTCACCTCACCTTTCAATGTATCTATTTGATTCTCAAAAAACATAAACAAGTAGCCAATTCTAGAAAGAAAAAAGAGTGCAGAGAACTTGACAACCACTAAGATTCAAACTCACATAGCAGAAATGGACAGAATTAGCCCAAAGCAAGGCTAGAGGGAAGAAAGGAACAATAGATACCCGTAACTCATCACAAAGATATAAGAAGCCTAGGCTCCTAAACTACATTTATACCAAAGCCTGTGTTATTTGAGGGCATTTCTGGTGCTGAGTGTAAAATTCAATGAGAGTAGAACTGTTTATTGCCGTGTATATGTGTACACACATGTGTGTGTGTGTGAATGTGTGTGTATGCTTGTACATGCTTTGGGTTAAAACAGCTGTATGTGTGCATTCAAAGCACTGATCTATTTTGAGGTTTGATATTTTGCAGCATTCTTCAAATGAACTTAACATAGATAAAGGAAGCCTCCTACTTCACAGAGGGCATGCTGAGTTGTCACAACACTCTGAGTGAGGTTAGAGCTGTGGCATTGGTACTCCTTCACTCATTGCTTACACAGCTAGGAACAAAAAGGCAGCATCAGAGGTGAATTCTACCCTAAACTAGAGATCAGAAGATCAATGCAGAGATTGGTTTGCTGAGAAATGAGCACTGGAGCCAGGGCATATACATTCACTCTGTCTGTGCTCAGAAATACTTGGGAAGGAAAAAACAAGAAAGAGATTGACCAGGATGACATTGTCACATTGATCAAATATAATAGCTTCTTATAGTGATGAGGTCAACAGGAAAACCATTAAAAGCATCTTCTCCATGAACATTTGGCACTGACTTTTCAGTCATGCCCACAGAACTATAAAGGCAGCAATGATTTCTTCACCTCCACAACTCTGAACCGGAATCACCAGATACACTTACAACTGCTCACATAGACGGGAACAGCATAAAAATTCACTGTTTTTTTGTAGGGGAAATTTTTCCTAGGGGAAAAAGCATATTTTGTGTACCAACAGATATTGTGGTTTATTGGTGAGTTGCTATTTGCCTGGCCTCCTGAATGCAAGGGAGATACAAGCTTAGAAACCCAGATCAGCTTGTGATGCAAAGAGAAAGGATGGCTGAGGGCATTTTGCTGCAAGAAATCCACCATGACACATTCCCTGTGTTGTGTGTTCAGCTGCTTAGTTGTGTTTGACTCTCTGTGACCCTTAGGACTACAGCTCACTAGGCTCCTCTGTCGATGGGATTTTTCAGATATGAATACTGGAGAGGGTTGCCATTTTCTCCTCCAGAACACATTCCTTGCTCATACTGAAAACTGTAAAACCACCATCATCTCATCAGAAAACTCCACCTGCAATGAAAGCATACCTTGCTCATTCTCATGCAGTAATAAGAGGTATTTAGACAATTGTCATATACATAATCTCAATTGTTCTCAGAGTGAATGACTGACAGCTCAGGAATAGGATCATGATCTAACTAACTGAGGCTTAATTATTATTGATGGAGACTAGCATACATTTAAGAACACTCAAAAGGAAACCTGATGTGATGACTATAAGCTATTACTTGAGATTATGAACACAAACTAATATAAATGAAGTGTCTATTTAACATATTAGTCAAATTAGAAGCTCTAAATGTCTGTAACAATAAAATAGGAAGCTGTGTTTAAATGGAACAAGAATGAAGGAGGGAAGTTCAGGCAATTATTTCAGTCTAAATCAGTGAGAAAATTCTTCAAATCTCTTAAAAGGTAGAACCAAAATCATGCCATATCTAAGTTTGGGAACTGAGTGCTGTTGGAAGAGAGCTGTTTAAGTTTCATAGCCATTTGGTTCTCTGATGGGATGAAGAGAAATGAAGATGTCAGTACCTGGAATAATAGACTTCGAATAGCTTTTAGAATAAAATTACAATGAGAAATGCCACCTCATTCACTTAGGCTATTTAACAAAATAAGAGTTGAATACTGCTGTGATGGCATCCTCATTTGGAAAATCATTCATCCAGCCATCCATGGCACACATTCCATGTCAACTTCTGTGTGTATATTTTGAAGAGTCAAATTGTGTAAGTTCTCCATGACAGAGATTGAGGAAAGAAATCAATTACTGTGGAATTACAGGTAAGCTTCATGCAGGAGGGTGGACATAAGGCTGCTGCTAAACAAAGGTAAGACACAGAGTAAAGAAAAGAGAAAGACAAAGAAGGGGCTTTCTCTGTAGCAGAAACTGGAAACTCTTTAAAGCCAGGAGCTCAAGACTAGGAGGAGTAAGGTTGATTCTTGTTGAGTCCAGAGATGTAGTAGATACTCTAGGTGCCCTGCTCAGATCACCTTTACCAGCCAGAATGCAGATGCTGCAGACGCTGCAATGTGACTGATGACTACCTATAGCTGCTTTTTATGAAGAATTGCTCTCAGACAACCTGGAGATGCCTCATTAAGAAGAGCACCCACCTCCCCTGGCAATACTACTTATAAGAACTCAGCCAATGGCTGACTGACTCTGAAGTTCAAAAAGCTGGCCTCCTTGCTAATTCTGTGGTCAATCTGTATTCCAGAGCACGCAGGTGGGATCAGACTCCAGCTCAGACATTGCCAACTGATTTCCCAGCCCCATCCCAACCCCTTTCCTCTTCTCTTGAGAGCACACCTCAATATATTATTAGCAGAAGATTCTTTGCATCTGGCTCTGCTTCTCAAGAACTCAACCTAACCTAGGTCAAACAGCCGTAAAATACTAGACTATAGCTAATAGGCTTGAGACTCTAAAACTCTTCCCAGCTTTTCCACTCCACATCAGGATTGATTGTGAGACACTTCTCTCAGTTATTATAAGCATTGGACTGTTTTAAGGTATCTGCTAAAAGGAAGGTTCTGGGCTCCAGTCTAGACCCATTAAAAAAGAATCACCATAACTGAGGCTGGGCTTCCCTGATAGCTGAGTTGGTAAAGAATCCTCCTGCAATGCAGGAAACCCTGGGTCAATTCCCGGGTTGGGGAGATCACTAGAGAAGGGATAGGCTACCCACTCCACTATTATGGCCTGGAGAATTCCATGGACTGTATAGTCCATGGGGGTGCAAAGAGTCGGACATGACTGAGTGACTTTCAATTCATTCAGTTCAATCAATTACTTAGACCAGAGCACTCTGGGAGAGTCTCATGCACTTTAAGGATTAAGAATGATGCACTAGGACTTGAAGCAGGAATGTTATTGACAGAAATTAAACTGGTATGCAAATGAAGAGGAGAGGGACATGGGAGTTGGGACTAAGATCGAAAGAGGGGCTTCCCAGGTGGTCCAGGGATTAAGAATCTGCCTTGCAGTGCAGGGGACATGAGTTCGATCCCTAACCCGGGAGGATCCTTCATGCCATGGGACAGCCGGGCCCATGAGCCATAACTTACTGAGCCTGCACTTTGGAGCCCATGAATCACAATTACTGAGCCCATGTTCTGCAACTGCTGAAGTCTGTGCACCTAGAGCCCAATCTGCAACAAGAGAAGCTCAACTACTGAGCCCACATACTACACCTACTACAGTCAGCGCCTAGAACCTGTGCTCTGCAACAAGGGGGGCCGCTGCAGTGAGAAGCCCATGCACTGCAACTGGAGAGCGGCCCTTGCTCGCTGCAACTAGAGAAAGCCTACACACAATAACGAAGGATCAGTGCAGCCAAAAATAATAAATAAAATTTTTAAAAAGGCTGAAAGAGAAGTAGAGATTTAATGAAGAATTATAGCAGTGAAATAGCATATTGAAAAGCAGAGACATTACTTTGCCAACAAAGGGCCGTCTAGTCAAGGCTATGGTTTTTCCAGTGGTCATGTATGGATGTGAGAGTTGGACTGTGAAGAAAGCTGAGCATCGAATAATTGATGCATTTGAACTGTGGTGTTGGAGAAGACTCTTGAGAGTCCCTTGGACTGCAAGGAGATCCAACCAGTCCATTCTGAAGGAGATCAGCCCTGGTGTACTTTGGATGGACTGATGCTGAAGCTGAAACTCCAATACTTTGGCCACCTCATGCGAAGATTGACTCATTGGAAAAGACCCTGATGCTGGGAGGGATTGGGGGCAGGAGGAGAAGGGGATGACAGAGGATGAGATGGCTGGATGGCATCACTGACTGGACGGACGTGAGTCTGGGTGAACTCCAGGAGCTGGTGATGGACAGGGAGGCCTGGCATGCTGCGGTTCATGGGGTCACAAAGAGTTGGTTACGACTGAGGGACTGAACTGAACTGAACTGAATGCAAATGATGCATCTTAGTAGTACAAACAACTTCCCCAAATAGGGATTCAGAACTGGAAAATATGTAACAGAGAATTATGTGTCTTTTGTTCATTGGTGCCACTTCTTTGACCCTTAGGGCTCTTCCTTATTAAATGGGAATAATGAAGCCTCCATTTAACAACTTATATGCCTATTATGGAGACAGACTGAAACGATGTTCTAGTTGCTTTAAACCAGTTGGAAGAAAGGGTGTCACATAAATACAAATTCTAACAACTGTTAGTACCTTCTTGGCTGAGTTTCAAAACCACAGTCAAGATTTAAAGCCTTACAATATTCATGAAGCTGTAATGAAGTTCAAGAGGCTTCAGATTTAATCTGCAAGATGTCAGTCAATGAAAGGGATTTCTTATTCAATTTCTAAATTATTCCTAACTGAAGGCAGATAGCACCTATAAGAATTCTGCAATTAGAGACTTATATTTGCTTTAAGAGTGAGACTGCATAATAGATAATTTTTCTCATTAAATTTGGCTCAATTCCAAAGGGAAAAAGATTTTAAAATGAAATTATTTACATAGGAATTCACTCAAGGATGAGGTCTAGTCCTATGTCACTGGGACCATGGAATGGTCTTGGCCTGAGAGAAAATAAGGTTGTCGAGACAAAGGCCTCAAGCTTATGGTGATTTATTAGTGACACAAAAGACATCATGGGACACTAACAGCATGTGAAGATGCAGATAATGATGCATCAGGGGCCTTCCACCCTATATAGCCACTCTATTATACCACACCTGCTTTCCCTGGGACTTTTCCACACCTGGCAGATGTAAGTAGATGGGAAGTATATATGGAGCTAGAATGGCAGATTTGCATTCTGGCTTTAGCCTGTTCGTATGAAATGATACAACTATAAGTCATTAACACATTTTGGCCTTGGCTTCACCATATGTTTTCAGAAGGATAATATGGTCAAATGTACATGTATTTGTGTTGTGAGAAAATTTACATGGGATGTGTGTTGTATGGCTATGCACAACACGCAAACCTTTCTGGGTCAAGGCTCTTCGTCTTGTAAAATAAGAAAGGATGGTCTGGGTAAATGTCTACATTTCCATCTGGATTGGAATTATGTGCAGATCTCCACCCTAAAGTTAATCCACTGGCTGAGAATGAAGCCACCTGTTACCCATGATTGACAGTGGCATTCTGGGGACTAGCATGGAAGACTGAGGAGCCTCATTCTTTCTGGTCACTGTTTTTCAATTTCTCATTTCCTAACCTTACATTGGGGTTAATGATTAAGGTAAGTTGTACATAAGTTTCACTGTGGGGCTTCCCAGGTGGCGCTAGCGGTAACGAATCTGCCTGCCAGCACAGGAGATGTAAAAGACACAGGTTCAGTTCCTGGGTTAAGACGATCCCCTGGAGAAGGAAATAGCAACCCATTCCAGTATTCTTGCCTGGAGAATCCCATGGACAGAGGAGCCTGGTAGGCTACAGTCCATGGGGTCATACAGAGTCAGACACAACTGAAATGACTGAGCACACACGTTTCACGTCTCTGCCACTGTTTACTTCCTGGTAGACATTCTCATTAGTAGTGAAGTGGCTGAAGGACAAGTAAGGCAAAGGGAGGAAGAAGAGAAGATCAGACAGTAAATCGAGGACTTTATAATCATAGTATGTGGCTGGATATTTTCCCATTGCATCTTTCTAGAAGTGAAGGAACTAAATATGGTTGCGGGGAGAGAATATCAGATTTTTTTTTTTTTTTTGCTTGAGCTGGGCAAAAAAAAATATGATACTTATTTAAAACAAGGATTTAAGAATCAGCAGCTCAGGATTTCAGATTTTGTCTTTAAGGTCTTGAAGCAGTCATTGTTTGCACTCATGTATGGAGATTAACTTCCTGAGAGCAGCATATCCTGAGTGACAGGAACAGTCTCTTATCAGGCAGTCAGAGTCTCTCCTACCAGCTGAATCCTTTCAAATGATGCCAGATGATTCAGCATCTATGCCTGCCCACATTACCAACAGGATATAATAAAATCCGCATGTAATTTCTTCCCTGATCATTGTTCCCTGATCATTTGGTTCCCTGAAGAACCAAAACAGAGATGGGGCAAAAGACTTAATGCTCACTTTAGGGGAGAATCCAGAAAAAAATTGAGGTACATCAGTGTTGTTCAAATGCCAGCAACTACTCCCCAGAGAGGTCATATTTCATGCATGTTACAGCATATTAAAAAGGAGAGACATCACTTTGCTGACAAAGGTCCATCTAGTCAAAGCTGTGGTTTTTCCAGTAGTCACGTACTGATATAAGAGTTGGACCATAAGGAAGGCTGAGTGCTGAAGAACTGATACTTTCAAATTGTGGTACTGAAGAAGACTTCTGAGAGTCCCTTGGACAGTAAGGAGATAAAACCAGTCAATCATAAAGGAAATCAACCCTGAATATTCAGTGGAAGGACTGATGCTGAAGCTGAAGCTTCAATACTTTGGCCACCCAGTGTGAATAGTTGGCACACTAGAAAAGACCCTAACGCTGGGAAAGATTGAGGGCAGGAGGATAAGGGGGCGACAGAGGATGAGATAATTGGATGGCATCACCGACTCAATGGACATGCGTTTGAGCAAACTCCAGGAGATAGTGAAGGACAAGGAAGCCTGGCGTGCTGTAGTCCATGGGGTCACAAAGAGTCAGATACAACTTAGTGACTGAACAACAAGGTAAGGTTGCCAAGATAATTTAACTAAAATTTTACAAGCATCTTTTATGAAAATGATATGCTCTGATAATGAATAAGGAGTGATAGCTTTTAACTTGTGTGCTAGGCAGAAGGCCACTCTCCAGATGTCCACATGTCTGGAACCTGTGAATGTTGTGTTGCATGGCAAAGGTACATTGTAATTATGGTTGAGGAACTTAAAAATAAGGGAATTATTCTAGATGATCAAGATAGATCCAATCTAAACCACTTAAGTCTTGGATATAGAGAACTTTGGCTACGTGGAACAAAAAGTGTGTCAGGAAACAAATGGGAGGATTTGAATCATGAGAGGAGTTTGCTCCTTGCTGGAGCAGTCATATGGGAAGCAGGAAAAAGTGAGAAACTTATAGGAACAACTGTTGGCTGACAGGCAGCGAAGAAACAAGGACAGGCTTCAAAGAACAGATTTCAGTCAACAACCTAAATGAGCTTGGGAATCTCCAGAGCCCTGTGAGACATGACACATGACTCAGCTGAGCCAGTTATGCCAAGACTCGTGACCTACACACTGTGAAATAATAACTGAGTGTTATCTTAAGCTGCTGTGATCATTTGTTAAGGCAGTAGTAGAAATGAATGGGCTTCCCTGATTTGGCTCAGATTGTAAAGAATCTGCCAACAATGCAGGAAACCAGGTTCGACCCCTGGGTCAGCCAGATCTTCTGGGGAAGGGAATGGCTACCCACTCCAGTATTCTTGCCTGGAGAATTCCATGGACAGAGGAGCCTGGCAGACTATAGTCCCATGTGGTCACCAAGAACTGGACATGACTGAGTGACTAACACTTTCACTTTCAGAAAACAAATATCACTCTCACTGACTGATAAACATGGTGTATTAGTCTCCAGCCAACTACAGAAGGAAATTTATAAGGACCCTCAAGGAGAAGATACCTAGCTTTTATATTTCATGAAATCTACTACCTTATTGGTGGTGGTCTAAGGGTACATCTCTCTGAATATTTAAGAATTGAAGAAATGCTTTTCACTCTGAAATGATAACCAGACTGTATTCAATCTCCATTCTAGTTCTATGATTTTTTCCAAGTTATTGAACACGTGAAAGCCCATCTTTTTCCTATCAACCAGTTGATTTTAAGGCCGTTTTTCAAAGGCAGTTGTCGACCAGACTGTATTTTTTTACTGTTACAAAAGCTCCAAGTCCTCTTTAAAAATAAACATGTTTGAATTTAGAAAGCTTTCTTTTAAAATAAAATGGGGAAAAAACTGACGTCTATTTGTACACTGCTTACTTGCTTTCAAATCTGAAGAGGGTATTAAGACTCGCATCCTGGAGTTGCTGAAACTAAGGTGGCTCCCTACCCCATAACTAGTGAGAAACACACGATATAGAAATTCATTTTGTCAGTTTTCGAAGCATGGGGAGTCTTAAAAGGACTTTTCCGGGTGATCATTAATTATATCTCTTATGACAAACTTTTGAATTTACTAATAGGATTTGAAATTATATACACACACGCACACACACACAGACACAGAAGTGAACTAGATTCTGTACTTTGGTTTGTGCAATACCCTTTCCCATTGTTTCCTGTTCATTATCCATTTTTCCCTAGCTTAAAAAAAAAGTATATAAACACAATATCTTTGATTCTACAGAGATTGATTCTTCATCTCCTAGTGCCTTCTCTCCGGGCTGGGGCAAACCGTTACGGCCCTAGCTGCAGTGGAGTGAGTTCTAAGTTAAGATGAACATATTCTATCATAATTCCAGGACAGCTGATGGAACATTCCTGGTAGTTCCCTGAAATCAATTCCTATCTGTGCCTAAATTCTGCAATGGTGGCGCCACCATCAATTTCTCTGCTGAGAGGTGTTGCTTCAGGGCTGTCCAAACCATCTCTTCCTGCAGGAATCTAAACTTCACAGCACATTTTTTATAGCATGGGCTTTTCTGTCCTGTCAGTTACTAAACCTCATATTAGTTTCCGTATCTCATAATTTAGTACTTCATTATTTTAGCCTGTCGTGCTGTGATATATACTCTTAGGTCAGGTTAGTTAATTGAATCATGTGAACATGTCCATCAGTCAGACAATGAATTTGTGTGAGCACAGGTATCATTTTACTAATCTTGTGCACCCCATTACACGCTCACACAGCATTTGGGACATAATAGTATAGGATAAGCATCTGGTGGATTTACTGATATGTAACTGGCAATGGCACCCCACTCCAGCACTCTTGCCTGAAAATCCCATGGATGGAGGAGCCTGGTAGGCTGCAGTCCATGGGGTCGCTAAGAGTCGGACATGACTGAGCGACTTACTTTCACTTTTCACTTTCATGCATTGGAGGAGGAAATGGCAACCCACTCCAATATTCTTGCCTGGAGAATCCCAGGCACGGGGGAGCCTGGTGGGCTGCCATCTATGGGGTCGCACAGAGTTGGACACGACTGAAGCAACTTAGCAGCAGGAGCAACAGCAGCAACTTAGATTTAATTGAATAGTTGCTGTATGTTGCCCTTGTTACAGAGTATACATATTTTGCCTTTTTTGTTTTTGTCTAAACATCAAGGGCTTTTAAAAAGCAGTGTTGTAAAATAAAAGTAATTGGTAGAGTGGGGATAACGTCAGGCTGACAGTGCAGTATTTAGATGTGGGCTTCTCTGATGGCTCAGACAGTGAAGAATCTGCCTGCAGTGCAGGAGATGTGGGTTGGAAAGATATCCTGGAGAAGGGAATGGCTATCCACCCCAGGATTCTTGCCTAGAGAATTCCATTAACAGAGGAACCTAGAGGGCTACAGTCCACTGAGTTGCAAAGAGTCGGACACGACTGAGAAACGAACACTTTCAAGAAAAGGAAACAAGGATAAGAAGAAGAAAAACATTTTTTTAAATCTAAGATGAAATAGAAAATTTAAATATTGGATCAACAATATCACTATAATGTGTACAAATTGGTTATGTATAAAATAAAGCTTATAATATAAAAAGATAACTGAAAATAAATTTGATAAGGTAATGGGAATGTAGAAAAACAGATTTCCCATAGATTTCTGTTGTTATTTTAACATTAGTAGTAGTAGTGTAGCATTAGTTGCTCAGTTGTGTCTGACTCTTTGTGACCCCATGGATGGTAGCTTGCCAGGCTCCTCTGTCCATGGAATTCTCCAGGCAAGAATACTGGAGTAGGTAGCCATTCCCTTCTCCAGGGGATCTTCCAGACCCAGGGATCGAACCTGGGTCTCCTTTATTGCAGGCAGATTCTTTATTGTCTAAGCTACAGGGAAACCCCTATTTTAACATTGTCTTCCTAGTAAAAACTTTTTGAAAGTACATGAATTCCAATGGAGATAGTACAAATATCAGTAGTTACCAGTGCCAGGAGTAGAGGGCAGGGGGTGGGGAGAAGGAGGAATGACTAGGAGGAGAGCAGTGGATTTTGAAGGTAATGAAAATACTCTGAATGATACTATAATAGTGGCTATAGGTCATTACACATTTGTCCAAACATGAAAAGAATAGAAAAATTTAAAAAGTGTGATATATAAGATAAATATCACATGTCATGTTTGGGTAAGTAAAATGGTTTTAAATGTGTTATATTTATGTATATACATAAAGAGTTAATATCATCAAGGCAATATTACAATTTAAAGATTTGTGTAAGAGCATCACATAATTTATTTCACTTAATTTTAATATTTGCAATTTAACATTGGCATATACTTCCCATATTATGGATGAGGGAACTGAGGCCTCAAAATATTTAAAAAAAATTTTTTTCCAAAGTCACACATATCAAGGAATAAAGCCAGAAATCAAATAGTGATCTACTAACCCATATCACAAAGAGTCAGACATGACTGAGCGACTGAACTAAACTGAACTGAACCCACATCTAGGTTAGAGCAGGACTTTGCATGTATGTGTGTGGGTATGTGATACTTTTTTAAAATTTTTAAAATTAATTTATTTTAATTGGAGGCTAATTATTTTACAGTATTGTAGTGGTTTTGCCATACACTCACATGAATCAGCCATGGGTGTACATGTGTCCCCATCCTGAACCCCCCTCCCACCTCCCTCCCCATCCTATCCCTCAGGGTCATCCCAGTGCACCAGCCCTGAGTGCCCTGTCTCCTGCATCGAGCCTGGACTGGAGATCAATTTCACATATACATATACATATACATATTTCAATGCTATTCTCTCAAATCATCCCACCCTCGCCTTCTCCCACAGAGTCCAAAAGTCTGTTCTTTACATCTGTGTCTCTTTTGCTGTCTTGCATATAGGGTCATCGTTACCATCTTTCTAAATTAAGAGCTTGAGGACAGTAGGTCACACTTTTGTTTTAGTTGCAGCAGTGCTTCAATTAGCAATGCTGTTCACAGAGAAATTTTAAACTAGAGAACAATATAAATTATTGCAATTACAGAAAATCTCACCTGGTTTCTGGCATATTATAAATTCCATAGAGATGGTACTTTCAAACTTCTGGCAACTTTGCACATAGACATGATGTGGCCAAAGAAAACATGATTCATTTTTATGAGCAGACACCCCTGGCCAAGATGAGCACACAGTGTGAAGTAGGGAGAGATGAAGCAGATGGCCATCCCACAAACTGTGGGGTACCTAGAATACCTGCCTGTCAAAATTCACCCTTTATGGTTCTACCAGCCTCAACAACCTTTAGTCTTCCTTGCCAGATGCTCCCACAGAGTACCAATGTTTAATGTCTTTTGTTCGTCTTTCAACAGAGAAGTTTGCGAAAGGTGGGGTGAGAAAGGGTCAAGAGGGTCCAACTGAAGCCACTCAGTGACATCACTGAGTTATCTGGTTGTCCCTGGAAGCCTTGGGAAGAGCCCTAAGGAACAGCTGTTTAGGGAAATGCTTAATCCTCCAGTGAGCTTGAGTAGCTCACTTCACTGACCCCATTACCTTCCCTTCTCACACTTGCAATGCATGCAGCCATCATGACCTTGGCCTACCTTAAAGATGTTATAGGGATTAGCCCTCATAAGCCATTTTTTATTCTCCATAGAAATGATATTAAGGGACTTGTTTAGAACATTACAAAGTGATCTGACTCATTGGGAAAGATCCTGATGCTGGGAAAGAATGAGGGCAGGAGGAGAAGGAGGTGACAGGATGAGACGGTTAGATGGCATCAGCAACTCAATGGACATGAGTTTGAGCAAGCTCCCAGAGATAGTGCAGGACAGAGAAGCCTGGCATGATGCACTACATGAGGTCGCAAAGAGTCAAACATGACCAAGTGAACAATGAGAGAATGATGCAGCCAGGCTGATGCCATTTAATGCCTAGGAGTTGATGTAAATAAATTGTTTTGGAAAGGGGGAAGCATAGCTCTGAGACATTCAAAGGCCTTTGTAGTATGGTGTAAGAATTTGTACATGCTTGTTATTCTACTAGAAATATCTATGTTGCTGAGAGGTAATATTGATCTCGCTTCCTTGGTAGCTCAGTGGTAAAGAATCTGCCTGCCAATGCAGGAGATGCAAGTTCGATCCCTGGGTATGGAAGATCCCCTGGAAAAAGAAAAAGCAACCTACTCCAGTATTCTTTCCTGGGAAATCCCATGGACAGAGGAACCTGGCAGGCTACAATGGCGTCTCATAAAGAGTCAGACATGACTGAAGCGACTAAACAACAACAACAGATGAGACTAAACTCCAGTTCCAGAGCCTTTAAATAAAGACTTCTCTAGTGGAAACAAGAAAACTCTGTACAGTAATACCTAATTATTACTTAATCTTACCTTAATTATGAGAGAAAGGGATTTGCTGACAAACCCTTCTGACTGATGTCTCACTGTTTTGGTGTTCTGAATCGTTCATTCATTGTCTTAATAAAAATGACCTATAATTAATTTAGTCCCTGGTAAACAGGAAGGGAATTTTTCTCTCTCTTCAGCAAAAATACTTCAATTTTTTGACTTTGACACAGTAATTCTGTCAATTAAAGTTTTGAGTTTAAAATTCTAAACATTTTAACCATATATTTTAGATATATGAGATTCACCCTCATGAATAAATGGCTGCAGTTTAATATTGGTTTAACAGTTATTATTAAATAATATAAAATAGTTATTCTTCCTGTTATAGGACATTAAGTTAGGGATCATTTATTATAACAGCATATCTAGCCTATTCTGACCAAAATTGATATCTAAACTAGGAACATGATACAACAACAACAACAATGACTGTGAATCATAAAATATGAGGTTTATAGAAACAGGTTGCAAATGGGAAGGATCTAAAAGGATATAAATCATTATTATACAGTGACATAGCATTCAGTAACATTGTCAACCTATAATAACCTGGAAGAAAGATATTTTATCAAATGAGTTTGCATATTTCAGTGAGGAGGTAGGAAAATTAAATGTACAGAGATGAAAATTAAATCAATTTTCATTTCCAATCTTCAAGACAAAACTGAGAAGATCTTTATGGTACAAAGGACAAATGAAAATTCAGCTTCATAAGAAAGACCAAATCAAAACTTATGCTATTCTAATAAAATCTCCAAAGGAATTAATTTGGCACCCACAAAGTTTTCAGATGAACACAATTGCTAAGAGAACAGACAAAAACTTGTTTTTCAATAGAAGTTGGTTAGGCTCAAGGTTTCTAAAACTAAGTCTAGAAGGCGAGGACTCTCTAAAAAAGAACTGTAGGCAAAGCTTTTGGCATATGTTGTGATGGAAACTTAGTTAAAATGAAAGCTACATTCTTGGAAAAAGTTTTACTAAAGAAAACAAAAAGGTTACCAGCCTAGACTAAAAGGAATTGTGACCACTGAAGATTTAAATGGTCCTTGTGCCATAACCCTTAAGGCCAGGAAGCAGACTGGAAACGTTACTTGGCCCCCAAAGAAGACAATGCCCAATGCTTCATCAGAAGAGACCAAAAGGATTATGGGAAAGGAGGGACCTTACACGGGTTGGATACAAAGTCAGTGAAGAACATGAGACTGGGAGCTTCTCCGAGGGAGCATACCAGAGCCCATTCAGAGAACATTTCTCAAGCCAGCAACAGAAGCTTGGGATATTGTCCCAGTGGAATTTTAAAATTTCTATGGACCAATCACTGCTGTGTATCTCTAAGACTTTGTTTCCTTCAAAATGATTGCTTTTATAATTCTTTCATTGCTCCCCTATTATGCAGTGGGTATGGAGGGACTTGTCTCTCTTGCACATAAAACCATCAAAGAAGAAGAGCCATGTTCAGCCTGACTTAGAGAATATTATATGATCCAAACTTTAAGGCTGATCATTGAGTGGGTCTCTTGTGTTTTCTCTGTTGGAGAGTAAATGAATGCATTTTTCAGGAAGAAATTAGATTTATCTAAATAATTTCAACCTGAAAGACAGGTATGGTAGACCTGTTGTTCACAAAGTATTTGCTGCCTTTTCCTGGGAAAGTATGATACTTCTCCACTCCCTGATGTCAGACAAGGCTAATGTAACTTTCTTTCATCAATGAAGTATTATTAAAAATAGTGGATGTCAATTCCAGGTAGAAACTCTTAAGGGCCTGCATAGGATTGGCCGTACTCTATTCTTCGACTGTAATAATGGGCAGTATTTCAGACCGAATCTTCACTGTCGGCTTAGTTTTGGAGTAAAGATGACCTGGGAAAAAGGCATGGAAAACCTGCAGTGGAAATGGACATGAGACAGAGCTAAGTCTGTACTTTGAAGGTACTGAAATTTGGGGGGGCATTTGTTACTGTGTAGTCTATCCTAACTGATTCGTATTCCTGTTTCCATTTTGTATTTTATATTTCAATTATTTATACCTGAGGGAACTTTAAAAATGTGGAGTGATAAAAGGAGGCACTCCAAAAAAATCTTGAAGGGAAGTTCACTTTGTCCAAGAAAGAAACTCAGGATTTTCTTACACTTACTAAGAGCCACACTTATGGTCAGATATTAAAACTAATCATCATCTAAATTGGAAACCTAAATTTAATATGGAATGCAGAAAAACACAATATACAGGCACAAGGGCAATAAGCCC
The DNA here is from genome assembly GCF_003369695.1 of Bos indicus x Bos taurus. Classification (NCBI taxonomy): domain Eukaryota; kingdom Metazoa; phylum Chordata; class Mammalia; order Artiodactyla; family Bovidae; genus Bos; species Bos indicus x Bos taurus. The sequence goes on along the minus strand of NC_040084.1, from coordinate 83,604,920 downwards.
AAATAAGCTTGATTAAATGGACAGCCTTTGGCAGAGTCTGTGTTGCTAATGGCTACAGCTTTAGAAGATGACCATGAAGAAACAAATATAATTTTATATTATTCAGCAAACAAGCCCTGAGATAATTTGGGATTTGAAACCTGGGACTTGAAGATTGAAACAGTACAGTCTTCTGGGTATAAAGGCAAAAAATCAAGAAGAACAGAGGTGAGTGTGGCTGACACCTGTTAAGCTCAGGATCTCACTGTGTATGCCTCTCTAGGACTTTGCAGAATGAAATGATCTGTACATTTTCTTTAAACCAACTCACATTCACTCAGTAATTAATATAGAGATGAATGAAAAACTATTGAAAAAAGCACAAATTATGATTCACTAGGCTCTAACACTCACAGACAGCCAGGCTCCTGAAGGATATCTGATATCTTGGTGTATATTTGTGGGAGAAAGATGGAAAATTATTTACATGAAGTGAATTGAGATATAAGAGACAAAGAGCATTTGTAAGGACATTTCTCCAATTGTGGCTTTAGAGGAAGTTGAATTATCCAGGAAATTAGTTCTTTGTTCTCTGTGGTAAGAGCATGGTGTTTATGATGTTCTCTAATTTGTGGCTGTGTAAGAACAACTCCACCAATGGGAATTGTGGGAGAAATGGGGATTAAGAAAGTGTGAAAGAAGGGTTGCCATGCATTCAAGCACCATTCTGGTTAGCCAGAGGCACATATTCTCAACTGCCTGGAGCCTTTACCAAAATGAGAGACAGGGCCGAAGCAAGAAGCAGGCTGTAAAAAAGACTTAGAGAAGTTAATCCCTTGTTCTGTCTCGAAGTCTACTGTGCTAGGCAGAATAATAGGCCCACAAAGACATCCATGCCCTGAAGTCTGGAACCTGTGGATAAATTAGGTTACATGGCAAAAAGGACTTTGCAGATATGATTAATCATCCCTTGAGATGAGAAGATAACCCTTGATTATTTGGTGGGGATAATATAATCACAAATCAAAAGTGGAGAACATTCCTTGGCTGTGATCAGAGATGTGACTATGGAAAAAGGGCAAGAAAGATGTAACATTGTTGATTTAGAATAATGATAGCTCAGCTGCTAAAGAATCCACCCACCAACGCAGGAGATGCAGGAGTCATGGGTTCAATCCCTGGGTTGGGAAGATCCCCTAGAGAAGGAAATGGCAACCTATTCCAATATTCTTGCCTGGAAAATTCCATGGAGAGAGGAGCCTGGTGAGCTCTAGTCCATGGGGTTGCAAAGAGTCAGATATGAGTGAGTATGCATGCACACACACACACACACACACACACCAAGAAATGTGGGTGACCTCTAGAAGTTAAAAAAAGAAATAAAACAGATTCTTAGCTAAAGCCTTCATAAAGGAACACAGCTCTGCTGACACTGATTTTAGCCCAAGAGACCTTTGTCCTTGCTCTAGCCTACAGAACTGTATGATAATAAATTTGTGTTTTTTTAAGACACCAATTTCATGGTAATTTGTTATGCAGTAATATACAATTAATAAATGTAGTAATTGTTCAGTCTGGACATAGAGAAACATAGTATTTAGCCATGACTTACTGGTTTTAGAATGCCAGTGTTTCAAACAAGCATGCCAATAAATAAATAAAGCAAACATATGAGACTGATTCAACATTAGAAATTACTAAATTCTCATCAGCTACCACAGCTGCCACAGCCAGGGCCAAAACCTTGGCAAGCTCTCAATTTGGACAGTGATATATAGTTCCAAATTTTGAAAACTGGAAACAAAACACAGAGTGAAATTACTCACAAATTTTAAGTATAGGTTTTTCCCTGTCCTTAATATAAATATTTGATTCTATCTCAGAGTTTCTGACTTAACTGGTATTGTATGGGACACAGACTTGTACAATAGCATATTTATAAAGAAGCTTTCTTGATGATTTTAATAAACCAAAAAGATCACAAATAACAAATATTGGTAAGGATGTGAGGAAAAGGGAATCTTTGTACACTGTTGAAGGGATGAAAATTGTTGCGACCACTGTGCACAACATTATGGAGTTTCCTCAAAAAACTAAAAATGAAAACTGCCATATAATCCAGCAATTACATTCTTGAGTATACATATCTGAGGAAAGTGAAAACACTAAATCAAAAGGATACATCTTCCCTGATGTTTATAACAACACTATTTGCAACAGCAAAGATATAGAAGCAATGTAAGTGTTCATCAGTAGGTGAATGGATCAGATCAGATGAGATCAGTCGCTCAGTCGTGTCCAACTCTTTGCGACCCCATGAATCGCAGCACGACAGGCCTCCCTGTCTATCACCAACTCCCGGAGTTCACTCAGACTCACGTCCATCGAGTCAGTGATGCCATCCAGCCGTATGCCTCTGTCGTCCCCTTCTCCTCTTGCCCCCAATCCCTCCCAGCATCAGAGTCTTTTCCAATGAGTCAACTCTTCACATGAGGTGGCCAAAGTACTGGAGCTTCAGCTTTAGCATCATTCCTTCCAAAGAAATCCCAGGGCTGATCTCCTTCAGAATGGACTGGTTGGATCTCCTTGCAGTCCAAGGGACTCTCAAGAGTCTTCTCCAACACCACAGTTCAAAAGCATCAATTCTTCGGTGCTCAGCCTTCTTCACAGCCCAACTCTCACATCCATACATGACCACAGGAAAAACCATAGCCTTGACTAGACAAACATTTGTTGGCAAAGTAATGTCTCTGCTTTTCAATATGCTATCTTGGTTGGTCATAACTTTCCTTCCAAGGAGTAAGCGTCTTTTAATTTCATGGCTGCAGTCACCATCTGTAGTGATTTTGGAGCCCAGAAAAATAAAGTCTGACACTGTTTCCACTGTTTCCCCATCTATTTCCCATGAAGTGATGATAGACTATGTGGTATATATTTACAATGGCATACAACTTAGCCAGAAAAAAAAATGAAATTTTACCATTTGTAGCAATGTAGATAGACTTGGAGGACATTATACTAAGTGAAATATAAGCCAGAGAAAAAGGCAAATACTGTATGACATCACTAACATGTGGAATCTAAAAAAAAAAAAAAAAAAAGAATATAACAAAAATGATGCAAAGCCACAGATATAGACAACAAAGAAGTGGTTACCAGTGGAGTTAGGGAGGGGCAATATGAGGGTGGGGAAGTAAGAGGTACCGACTGTTAGGTATAAGATAAGCTGAAGGATGTATTTTATAACATGGGAAATAGAGTCAATATTTTGTGATAAATGTAAATGGAATGCAAACTTTAAAAATTGTATAAATTTGGAAAACTCAGCAATTGCCACCGGACTGTAAAAGGGCAGTTTTCATTCTAATCTAAAAGAAGAGCAATGCCAAAGAAGGTTCAAACTACTGCACAATTGCTCTCGTTTCACATGCTAGCAAGGTAATGCTCGAAATCCTTCTAGCTAGGCTTCAGCAGTATGCAAACCAAGAACTTTGACATATACAAGCTGGATTTAGAAAAGGCAGAGGAACCAGAGATCAAATTGCTATCATCCATTGGATCATAGGAAAACCAAGGGAATACCAGAGAAACATCTACTTCTGTTCCATTGACTATGCCAAATCCTTTGACTGTGTGGATTACAACAAACTGTGGAAAATTCTTAAAGTATGGGAATACCAGCGCACCTTACCTGCCTTCTGAGAAAACTATATGCAGGTAAAGAAACAACAGTCAGAACCAGATATAGAACAATGGACTGGTTCAAAATTGGGAACAGAGTACGTGAAGTCTGTATATTGCCACCCTGTTTATTTAACTTATATGCAGAGTGCATCATGTTAAATGTTGGACTGGATGAAGCACAAGCTGGAATCAAGATTGCCAGGACAAATATCAACAACCTCAGATATAACACTGTAATGTTATAAAACATTATAACACTGTAATGTCATTACAGTGTCATTTAAAACACTGTAATGTTAGAAAAAGACAGAATGATCTCTGTTTGTTTCCAAGGCAAGTCATTCAATATCACAGTGATCCAAGCCTATGCCCCAACCAGTAACACTGAAGAAGCTGAAGTTGAAGAGCTAATGCCCCCAAAAGATGTCCTTTTCATTATAGGGGACTGGAATGCAAAAGTAGGAAGTCAAGAAACACCTGGAGTAACAGGAAAATTTGGCCTTGGAGTATGGAATAAAGCAGGGCAAAGGCTAATAGAGTTTTCCAAGAGGACACACTGGTCATAGCAAACACCCTCTTCCAACAACACAAAAGAAGACTCTACACATGAACATCACCAGATGATCAACACCAAAATCAGATTGATTACATTCTTTGCAGTCAAAGATGGAGAAGCTCTATATAGTCAGCAAAAACAAGACCAGGAGCTGACTGTGGCTCAGATCATGAACTCCTTATTGCCAAATTCAGACTTAAATTGAAGAAAGTAAGGAAAACCACTAGTCCATTCAGGTATGACCTAAATAAAATTCCTTATGATTATACAATGGAAGAGAGAAATAGATTTAAAGGATTAGATCTGATAGACAAAGTACCTGATGAACTATGGACGGCGGTTCATGACATTGTACAGGAGACAGGGATCAAGACCATCCCCTTGGAAAAGAAATGCAAAAAAGCAAAATGGCTGTCTGAGGAGGCCTTACAAATAGCTGTGAAAACTCAGCAGTGGCCACAGGACTGGAAAGGTCAGTTTTCATTCAAATTCCAAAGAAAGGCAATGCCAAAGAATGCTCAAACTACCTCACAATTGCACTCATCTCACACACTAGTAAAGTAATGCTCAAAATTCTCCAAGCCAGGCTTCTGCAATACGTGAACTGTGAAATTTCAGATGTTCAAGCTGGTTTTAGAAAAGGCAGAGGAACCAGAGATCAAATTGCCAACATCTGCTGGATCATGGAAAAAGCAAGAGAGTTCCAGAAAAATATCTATTTCTGCTTTATTAACTATGCCAAAGCCTTTGACTGTATGGATCACAATAAACTGTGGAAAATTCTGAAAGAGATGGGAATACCAGAACACGTGACGTGCCTCTTGAGAAACCTATATGCAGGTCAGGAAGCAACAGTTAGAACTGGACATGGAACAACAGACTGGTTTCAAATAGGAAAAGGAGTATGTCAAGGCTGTATATTGTCACCCTGCTTATTTAACTTCTATGCAGAGTACATCATGAGAAACACTGGGCTGAAAGAAACACAAGCTGGAATCAAGATTGCCGGGAGAAATATCAATAACCTCAGATATGCAGATGACACCACACTTGTCGCAGAAAGTGAAGAGGAACTCAAAAGCCTCTTGATTAAAGTGAAAGAAGAGAGTGAAAAAGTTGGCTTAAAGCGCAACATTCATAAATCGAAGATCATGGCATCCAGTCCCATCACTTCATGGGAAATAGATGGGGAAACAGTGGAAACAGTGTCAGAATTAATCTTTTTGGGCTCCAAAATCACTGCAGATGGTGACTACAGCCATGAAATTCAAAGACACTTACTCCTTGGAAGGAAAGTTATGACCAACCTAGATAGCACATTAAAAAGCAGAGATATTACTTTGCCAACAAAGGTCCATCTAGTCAAGGCTATGGTTTTACCAGTGGTCATGTATGGATGTGAGAGTTCGACTGTGAAGAAAGCTGCATGCCAAAGAATTGATGCCTTTGAAATTGAGTGGTTCTAAGAAGACCCACATGACCTTCTAGAACTAACACCCAAAAAAGATGTCCTTTTCATTATAGGGGACTGAGATGCAAAAGTAGGAAGTCAAGAGATACCTGGAGTAATAGGCAAATTTGTCTTTGCAGTATAGAATGAAGCAGGGCAAAGGCTGATTTAGTTTTGCAAAGAGAATGCACTGGTCACAGGAAACACTCTCCTCAAGCAACACAAGAGAAGACTCTGCAGATGGACATCACCAGAAGGTCAATACTGAAATCAGATTGACTGTATTCTTTGCAGCCAAAGATGGAGAAGCTCTACAGTCAGCAAAAACAAGACCAGGAGCTGACTGTGGTTCACATCATGAACTCCTTATTGTCAAATTCAGACTGAAATTGAAGAAAGTGGGGGAAACCAATAGACCATTCAGGTGTGACCTAAATCAAATCCCTTACAATTATACAGTGGAAGTGCCAAATAGATGCAAGGGCACTCTGATAGACAGAGTGCCTGATGAACTATGGACGGAGGTTGGTGACATTGTACAGGAGACAGTGATCAAGACCATTCCCAAGAAAAAGAAATGCAAGGAGGCAAAATGGTTGTTTGATGAGGCCTTACAAATACCTGCGAAAAGAAGTGAAGTGAAAGGCAAAGGAGAAAAGGAAAGAGACACCCATTTGAATGCAGAGTACCAAAGAACAGTGAGAAGAAATAAGAAAGCCTTCCTCAGTGATCAAGGCAAAGAAATGGAGAGAAAAAATAGAATGGGAAGACTAGAGATCTCTTCAATAAAATTAGAGATACCAAGGGAACATTTCATGCAAAGACGGGAACAATAAAGGACAGAAAAAGTATGGGCCTAACAGAAGCAGAAGATATTAAGAAGAGGTGGCAAGAATACACGAAGAACTATACAAAAAAGATCTTCTAGACCCAGATAACCATGATGGTGTGATCACTCACCTAGAGCCAATCATCCTGTATTGCAAAGTCAAGAGGGCCTTAGGAAGCATCATTACAAACAAAGCTAGTGGAGGTGATAGAATTCCAATTGAGCTATTTCAAATCCTAAAGATGATGCTGTGAAAGTGTTGCACTCAAAATGCCACCAAATTTGGAAAACTCAGCAGTGACAGCAGGACTGGAAAAGTTCAGTTTTTATTACAATCCCAAAGGAAGGCAATGCCAAAGAAATGTTCAGACTACCACACAATTGCACTCATCTCACATGCTAGTAAAGTAATGATCAAAATTCTCCAAGCCAGGCTTCAACACTACATGACTCATAATGTATGAGTTCCAGATGTTCAAGCTAGATTTAGAAAAGGCAGAGGAACCAGAGATCAAATTGCCAACATCCGTAGGATCATCAAAAAAGCAAGAGAGTTCCAGAAAAATATCTATTTCTGCTTTATTGACTATGCCAAAGCCTTTGACTGTGTGGATCACAACAAACTGGAAAATTCTTCGAGATAGGAATACCAGACCACCTGACCTGCCCCCTGAGAAACCTGTATGCAGGTCAAGAAGCAACAGTTAGAACTGGACATGGAACAACAGACTGGTTCCAAATAGGAAAAGGAGTACATCAAGGCTTTACATTGTCACCCTGCATATTTAACCTATATGCAGAGTACACCATGCAAAATGCTGGGTGCATGAAGCACAAGCTGGAATCAAGATTGCCAGGAGAAATATGAATAACCTCAGATATGCAGATGACACCACCCTTATGGCCTAAAGTGAAGAAGAACCAAAGAACCTCTTGATGAAAGTGAAAGTGAACGTGAAGTGAAAGTGAAGTCACTCAGTCATGTCCGACTCTTTGTGACCCCATGAATCGCAGCATGCCAGGCCTCCCTGTTTATCACCAACTGCTGGAGTTCACTCAGACTCACGTCCATCGAGTCAGCGATGCCATCCAGCCATCTCATCCTCTGTTGTCCCCTTCTCCTCCTGCCCCTAATCCCTCCCAGCATCAGAGTCTTTTCCAATGAGTCTTTCGCATTGGAAGAGACTGGCTACCTCAACTCTTCGTATGAGGTAGCCAAAGTACTGAAGTTTCAGCTTCAGCATCATTCCCTCCAAAGAAATCCCAGGGCTGATCTCCTTCAGAATGGACTGGTTGGATCTCCTTGCAGTCCAAGGGATTCTCAAGAGTGTTCTCCAACACCACAGTTCAAAAGCATCAATTTTCAGCGCTCAGCTTTCTTCACAGTCCAACTCTCACATCCATACATGACCACTGGAAAAACCATAGCCTTGACTAGACGGACCTTTGTTGGCAAAGTAATATCTCTGCTTTTACTTAATGACAAATAGATGGGAAAACAATGGAAACAGTGAGAGACTTTATTTTGGGGGGCTCCAAAATCACTGCACTTTGTGACATCAGCCATGAAATTAAAAGGCGTTTTTGCCTTGGAAGAAAACTATGACCAAACTAGACAGCATCTTAAAAAGCAGAGACATTTCTTTGCCAACAAAGTCCATCTAGTCAAAGCAATTGTTTTTCCAGTAGTCATGTGTGGATGTGAAAGTTGGACTATAAAGAAAGATGAGCACCAAAGAATTGATGCTTTTGAACTGTGATATTGGAGAAGACTCTTGAGAATCCCTTGAACAGCAAGGTGATCCTACCAGTCCATCCTAAAAGTCCTGAATATTCATTGGAAGAACTGATGCTGAAGCTGAAACTCCAATACTTTGGTCACCTTATGTGAAGAACTGACTCATTTGAAAAGACCTTGATGCTGGGAAAGATTGAAGTTGGGAGGAAAAGGGGATGACAGAGGATGAGATGGTTGGATGGCATCACCGACTTAATGAACATGAATGAGTTTGAATAAGCTCCAGGAGTTGGTGATGGACAGAGAAGCTTGGCATTCTGCAGTCCACGGGGTCCCAAAGATTGGGACATGACTGAATGACTGAACTGAATGTTATATCAACAACCACAGATAATAACACTCTAATGGCAGAAAGTGAAGAGGAAGCAAAGAGCCTCTTGAAAGTGAAAGAGATGAGTGAAAAAGCTGACTTAAGATTCAGCATTCATAAAATGAAGATCATGGCATCCAGACCCATCAATTCATGGCAAATAGATAGGGAAAAACTGGAAACAGTGACAGATTTTGTTTTCTTGGGTTCCAAAATCACTGCAGATGGTGACTTAAGCCACAAAATTAAAAGATGCTTGCTCCTTGGAAGAAAAGCTATGACAAACTTTAATAGCATATTACAAAACATAGACATCATTTTGCCAACAAAAGTCTGTACAGTCAAAGCTATGCTTTTTCCAGTAGTCATGTTCAGATGTGAGAGTTGGCCCATAAAGAAGGTTGGGCACCAAAAAATTGATGCTTCTCATATGTGGTGTTGGAGAAAACTCTTGAGAGTCCCTTGGACAGCAAAGGATACCAAACCAGTCAATCCTGAAGGAAATCAAATGTGAATATTCATTTTAAGGACTGATGCTGAAGCTAACTGAAGCTCTATCCTTGTCCATCAGATGTGAAGAGCCGACTCATTGGAAAGACTTTGATGCCGGGAAAGATTGAAAGCAGGAGAAGAAGCGGGCAATAGAGAATGAGATGTTTGGGTGGCATCACTGACTCAATGGATGTGAGTTTGAGCAAACTCTGGGAGATAGTGCATGACAGGGAAGCCTGGTATGTTGCATCCATGGGATTACAAAGAGTTGGACGTGACTTAGGAACTGAACAACATCGACCAAAATTTTAAAAAGAAAAGAAATAGGCAAACAAAGACTATGCTTATAGTTCAAGATTATTTTCAGAACTTCATCTATGTGTAATAATGAATGAGATATGCCTGAGTCATTCTAATATCCAGATGCAAAACAAGATCATTTTATTTTCATTCTTCCAACCAAAAGATATAAATACATGTGCTATGGACTGAATGTCTGTTTCTCCTCGAAATTCTTAGGTTTAAACCCTGATTTCCAATATGATGCCATTAATATTTGGAGAGAGGGATCTGGGGAGATAAATAGATCTTGGGTGTGATGTCCTTGTGATATGACTAGCACCCTTGTGAGAAAAGGCCTTGCTTCCTGTCTATTCTTCAGGGAAACCAAGGAAAAAACCTTCACCAGAACCTGATCATCTTGGCACCCAGATTTCTCAGTGTCTGGCCTGCAGAAATATGAGGAAGAAAATGCTTGCTGTCTTAAGCCACCCAGTCTGTGGTAATTTGTTATAACAATTGGAAAGGACAAAGAACATCTAAGACTTTTGAAACATATTTTCATAAGGCAACTTCTACCTGCATGGTCCAAGAATCTATGACTGTTTTGTTTTAAAGGTGTTTATTTGGCTTAGCTGTAACTGTGCCCCATTTGTCAGCACTGTCTGTACAACTGAATTCCTAAGTAGAAAATAAGTTTACTGCCTTGGATCAGGGGGCTTTGAAATCTTCATTGCATTATCTATAAAAATGTTTAGCTTTGTTTCATGAGATACAGAGCACAATATTGTACTATTCTTTTTACAGTAGGGTAAGACTGAGAATCATAGCATTGGTTTTAGAAATTCTGCTCCTTGGTTTAATTAACCCAACTATTGCTCCATGTGAAGTTCATGGAATACAAGGCAATGGAGACCCTTTATCAGTTATCTATGGCCACAATAATGCTGCATAGCAAACTACCCCACGGCTCAGTGGCTTAAAACAACAGTATTTATTTAGTTCATGAGTCTGGGGGTCAACTGGGGTGTTCTGCTGCTCTGGGTTGTACATGACTCATCTCAGCTGGGGGCTTTTCATGTGTAGACAGTAAGCTAAAGGTTTGGCTGGGAATTGGCTTATCCAGGATGACCTCAATAGAGAAGTTATTCTATTTCTGCTCCATGTTCCCTCTCATCTTCTAGAAGGCTAACTTGGGCTTGTACATAGGGCTGAGGGAGTACTCCAAGCAGGAGAATGGGAGTAGGTCAAGCCTCTTGAGACCTAGATTTGGAACTAATAAGCTGTAAGGTCAATCCAGATTCACAAGGTCATGGATAAAGGCCGATGATATTCTCTAGGAGTGTGTATTGATATTTGGGCCAAACTCACAAAAGGCAAAGAGAAGTTATTACTTGTCCTAACTGGGCTGAAAGAAATTGGAACTTATTTCAGTTCATAGATCATCTTAATCTGAATCAAACAGTAACAAACCAATTTCATACAAATTTACATAATAAGTTAGCTCAAAATAGAAATTTCATAGAGTGCAAAACCTGGTGAGGCAAATAGTTTATAAAAAATTAGTAACCAATCTAGAAATTGTGAATGGCAGTCTCCAAGTTCCGGGGCAAGAATACACAGGTTCAGAAGCCTTGAAATTTTGTTATATCAGACTGTCATTAACTGACTAGTCCTCAGTTGTTGGTAAGCATTACTGATGTCTTTCATTATGTTTTGGATAATAACCAAGTACAAGGATATACTAGCTTTAAAAAGCATTGTGACCATCTGTTCTTGATTGGTACAAAGAATAAGAAGAGAAAGTAAAAGTTTGTCTATAAATACACTAGATTATAAAAAAAGCTGATGGCAACATAGTGAACCCAATATAGTCATATAGTTAATATACTGTTGCTGCTGCTGCTGCTAAGTCGCTTCAGTCGTATCCGACTCTGTGCGACCCCATAGACGGCAGCCCACCAGGCTCCCCCGTCCCTGGGATTCTCCAGGCAAGAACACTGGAGTGGGTTGCCATTTCCTTCCCCAAGGCATGAAAGTGAAAAGTGAAAGTGAAGTCGCTCAGTCGTGTTCGACTCTTCGCAACCCCATGGACTGCAGCCCACCAGGCTCCTCCGTCCATGGGATTTTTCAGGCAAGAGTACTGGAGTGGGGTGCCATTGCCTTCTCCAAAATATACTGTTAGCCACAGTAAATCTTAATATTGCCATATTTCAAGATAATGATAATATTTGTTTTCAAGGAACCTCCAAAATATCATGTTCTTAGACCAATAATTATATATTCAGAAATCTGCAGTGAAGGAATAATCCAAAAATAGTAACAACAACAAACATGAAAACTTTCTGTATCATACTGAGTTGATTTTTTTATAAGAAGGAAAATTGGAAGTGACCTAAACACTCAACTATGTGAGAATGGCTAAGTAATTATAGTATAATTATTGAATAGAACATTATGGAGCTATTAAAATGGTGGTTATAAAGGCCACACAGCAACATCAAAAAAGTAAAGCATGATCTTAAGTAAATAAAGATACAGAATTATACACACACTATGAGTATAATTATGCAAAACAAAATGTGCTGGTAGGAGTTGCCTTTTGGAATTCCTTATTTTAGAAAGCCTTATAAATGTTCATGTCTTTTGATTGAGTAATTCAACTTCTGGAAATGTATCCAAGAAAATTATCTGATATGCAAAAAGGAAAAATTTAGAAGAACTTTTATTGCATCATTGTAGTTTTAGTTTCAATTGTGAAGATATGAAAAAGAAATGATTTTAAATAAATTACAGCTCATTTGTTTGCAGAATGTTATATAACCATTAAGAATGAAAGAATTTATAAACAGTGCTGCGATGAACATTGGGGTACACGTGTCTCTTTCCCTTCTGGTTTCCTCAGTGTGTATGCCCAGCAGTGGGATTGCTGGATCATAAGGCAGTTCTATTTCCAGTTTTTTAAGGAATCTCCACACTGTTCTCCATAGTGGCTGTACTAGTTTGCATTCCCACCAACAGTGTAAGAGGGTTCCCTTTTCTCCACACTCTCTCCAGCATTTATTACTTGTAGACTTTTGGACCGCAGCCATTCTGACTGGTGTGAAATGGTACCTCCACTGTTTATAATAGCCAGGACATGGAAGCAACCTAGATGTCCATCAGCAGATGAATGGATAAGAAAGCTGTGGTACATATACACAATGGAGTATTACTCAGCCATTAAAAAGAATACATTTGAATCAGTTCTAATGAGGTGGATGAAACTGGAGCCTATTATACAGAGTGAAGTAAGCCAGAAGGAAAAACATAAATACAGTATACTAACGCATATATATGGAATTTAGAAGGATGGTAACAATAACCCAGTGTACGAGACAGCAAAAGAGACACTGATGTATAGAACAGTCTTATGGACTCTGTGGGAGAGGGAGAGGGTGGGAAGATTTGGGAGAATGACATTGAAACATGTAAAATATCATGTAAGAAACGAGTTGCCAGTCCAGGTTCGATACACGATACTGGATGCTTGGGGCTAGTGCACTGGGACGACCCAGAGGGATGGTATGGGGAGGGAGGAGGGAGGAGGGTTCAGGATGGGGAACACATGTATACCTGTGGCGGATTCATTTTGATATTTGGCAAAACTAATGCAATTATGTAAAGTTTAAAAATAAAATAAAATTAAAAAAAAGAAAAAGAAAACGCTGAAAAAAAGAATGAAAGAATTTAATGACAAAGAGAACTTTGTAATTTTTTTTTAAAGTTTGCATTCATTTTTAAAAGCAATATATAACAAAAATTTAACAGTGTATTTAGTAGAAATACATCAAATATTTAACAGAAATTAACAATGGCTATATAATGGTAAATTTTTAATGTCTTTCATGTTTATTATGCTTTTGTATATTGTCATTTTGCCTATACTAAGCATAGTAGTATGTACTGCTTTGGAAATCAGAAAAAAGCATAAAAGCCTACATAGAACAAAATAAACACAAGAAAATATTGGATTGGCCCAGAAGTTCATTTGCGGGAAAACCTGAATGAACTTCTGGGCCAATCCTATACATGTATTGGCCCTGTGTAAGAGTAACTAATTAAATGTTGTGTGCTTGTTTTTTCTACTTTACATAGCCTGAAATGTAGTTATATTAAATTTGTAATTTCAAAAACTGTATGCATTAATGAAATGACCCATGCCATATCTTATTTGTCATATGGTAAGACATGACAGTAATGATAACTCTTTACATTTATGTAATGATTTACAAGTTGCAAAATATCTCCCTCACATTATTCCATTCAATTCTCACACCTGTGTGAAGTAGAAATTGTTACCACGTTCCAGTTGTAGAAATTTAGACTCAGATGTTAAGTGAGGTCCTCCGAGTCACGTGGCAGATGCCCGACTGAACCAGTGTTAAACCCAATGGTTTAAGTTCCAAGTGTTCTCTCAGCTTCCATGGAATCATTTCAGCACTTCTTGCAGGGAATGATACAGCACTGTCGCTGCCAACACCACACAAACGCTGCAGGCAACTAACACACTTGCTGGAAGACAGTGATGCTGATTTTCTTTGTACCTACTTTTCCCACTGTCCTCGCAATGATTGCTTTTTTAGAAATTAGACTTCGATGTTTCAGTTAGTGCTTTTCCAACACATCTCAAATCCCTTGATATACTCAACTAATTAAGCAGTGATGTAGCCCTTGCATGAAGTACTTTTTAATTAGCTACAGTGATTCCCAAATTATTCAGCTTCAGTTCAGGGCCCTTAATATTCAAACTGACAATCCAGCGCATGTAAACTCTTTATTTAAATAGTGGTATCTGAAATGAAGCTCAGTAAAGGTTTCTATGGAAACTAACTTCAATATCAAAACTTTCCAAAACATCAAAATGACCCAATTAGAAGTGGTAAAAATAAATGACAGAAAGGGTAGCTATGAATAGTATGGAAAGGTTACTTCTACTTCTTTACATTAATTTTCATAAGTGTGCCTGCATATTCATTAGAAGACTATGCAATTCATTTGATATTTAAGAATATCAAGTAGACAAGAATGTTACATGAAGTGAAATTTGATTTTGCTCTGCAATAAAACTGAAGTCAATTTCATATGGAGATTAAAATTGAAGAGTTAGTTTACATGACTGTGTACATATAAAGATATAGATAAACACTACTAAAGATAAAAGTCTGGGTTTTTGCAGAAGAAAAGATGAAAACTTTTATAAATTATTTCTAAGTAGAAAAGTTAATAAGCCCTTTGTCATCCTTATAACTAAGAACAAAGGGAAATATTTGCTGAACTTGACTCCAGAATGAAATCCAAATAAAAGCATATTTATTAACTTTTGTAATCACATAAGAAGCTCTTAAAAAAGGCTTTGCAAGTCAAGCATAATATGAGAACAATTCATGAATGTACCATTTTTTTCCTGCTATGAATGTTAACCAAGTTTAGATATTAACCTTGATATTTGCATGTAATGTGACAAATGAAAACCCGAAGTGTCCTTGTACACGGCTGCAGAGTTCTAACTTTTGTTTCAAAAGCTTAGGTCACAAGATATTTCCCTGGGAATTCCTAAATAAAGACATCCACACATGTTTAAAAAGTAATATTCTGAACTTTACTAATGAAACAAAATATCACAATGACATATATAATTGCATCACTAATAGCCTCTCAGATTTAACTTAT
Organism: Bos indicus x Bos taurus; assembly: GCF_003369695.1. NCBI lineage: Eukaryota > Metazoa > Chordata > Mammalia > Artiodactyla > Bovidae > Bos > Bos indicus x Bos taurus. The sequence goes on along the minus strand of NC_040084.1, from coordinate 83,589,831 downwards.
CTGAAATTTATCTCCTGATCCTTAAAACCTACTTTTCCTGGATTCTTCCTCATCTCAGTCAACAGTGACACTATCTTTTCAGTTGCTCAGACCAGTCTTTCTTCACAATTCTGTCAGCAAATGCCCTTAGCTCTCATTCAGAAGAGCCTCAGAATCAATCAGCTCTCTGCATCTTGCTTGCCACAACCATGGCCCAATCCAGCACACTCTCACTGGCATTATTATAGCAACCTCCTCACTGCTCTGCTTCCCTTTTGTCAAAACTGAAAAACTGCAGCAAGTAATTCTGTTCAGAAAAAATAAGACTGATGCCATCTCTGTTGTGCTCAGACTTCCCAGTGGCTTCCTATCACACTCAGAACAAAGCCACAATTTTCACAAGGCACAGTGAAGTCCTGTGGGACTGTTTCCCCATGTGCCTCTCCTACTTACCTCCTGTTATTCTAGGAACTCACTGGCTCTGGCAGCCTGAGTTCCATACTGTTCTCCCACTAAACCAGGCATTCCAGTGCCTCTATTTATTTGCTACGCCCTCTGCTTGGAATGCCCTTCCCAGGCGTTTGCATAGTTCACTCTCACGTCTTTTTGGCTGCACCACATGACACGTGGGATCTTAGTTCATGGTCCAGGGATTGAACCTGTGCTTCCTGCAGTAGATGTACTGAAAGCCCAGAGTCTTAACCACTGCAGCTGGTGCACTGATTTTTTTTTAATTGGGGTATATTTGCTTCACAATATTGTGTTAGTTTCTATTGTACAAGGAAGTGAATCAACTATATGTACACATGAACCTCTCTCTTGGACTTCCCTCCCACCCTCCCATCCCACCCATGTAAGTCACCACAGAGCAATGAGCTATACAGCAGTTTTCCCACTAGCTATCCATCTTACTCATGGTAGTATATATATACGTTAATTTCAATCTCCCGATTTATCCCATCCCATTTCCCCCCCACCAAACCATGTCTACATGCCCATTTTCTACATGTGTTTCTATTCTTGCCCTGCAAATACGTTCATATGTATCATCTTTCTAGATTTTACATATATGCTTTCATATACGATATTTGTTTTTCCCAATGAAATTGGGTCGCTTGTAGAGACGTGGATGAACCTAGAGACTGTCATATAGACTGAGGTTCTAGACATTTCTAAATAAAATCTTTTCAGCCCATGTCCCATCACTGCTACAATCCAAATTTGGTCATAGATAGTCTTTAATTCTCTGGTACTTCCTGGTGGCAGGGAGAAGGGAGACATGCTGTGGAGTTCATCAAGCTCTGAAAGGTCTTAACCATGCACTGCCCTTCTTGGGCATCCTCTAGTGGTCAGTGCAGGGGGTATCAGTCCCACTGAGAACCATCAGTAAACGACTTTCTAATATCAAAATATGAATGTTATTAAAGCTAGAAATAATTTGTGTAGTTAGCCGTATTCTTAGATAATTACCAAGATGAAATTACAGACATTTTCATCGGTAAAACAGAGGAAAGTAACTGAGTTTTTTGGTCACCTGTGCACATAAACACCCATGTTGGTGATGTGACCCTGGGTGGCATCTTATCTTCTTTTGGTTTTCATATCAAAGCAAAGTCATAAAGAAGAAAAAGAGATCAAACCAGTCTGCTTACTAATGTCTGTGGGTTAACATCTCCTAAGCATGCCTACAATAAATCTCTTTCCTCTGGCCTGAATACTAAATACTTGAATTCTGTTTGCTTTTCCTTTATTCATTATTTCTTATGACTTGTCCCACCAGAGATCAAAGCAGTCTCCATGTTTCCAGAATATAGAAGCATGAATCCTTGGGGGAACATACACTTCCTCCTCATTCTAGCTATTTTATAAATTAAATTGGAAATTTAGTCTTTGTGTCTCCAGCCTTGGCACCTTCTACATTCATTCAACAAGCTGGAGGAAATGACCAAAATTTGAGCTGTGATTTTGTGAAGATGAGTTACCTGTGCAGATTCTTTTAAAGTTGGGGTTTTCCAGAATGTGTCCTGGTAGGCGGCACTGGAACCGATGTTGCCAGAACTCAGGGAACCAGGGATTCCTTGTATTAGTGTCCAGCCTCAGTTTCAGGAAATAATCATCAAATGACCTGACCTCTGGAGACTGCAGCTTTATCGTGATTCCCCCGTTGGCTTCCACCTCATAACCTTCAATGACTTCATCTCTGTCTGCCCATCCATCACTAAAAAAATGTGGGGATTGGGGTGGGGAGAGAGAAAGACAAAAGTCTCACAAATAGGGCTCTGAGTTATGCATGAAAGAAGCAGTTCAGCAAGATTGAAAGTTTTTTTAAGCCAATATTGTTATCCATCGATCACTTTTTTTGTGGAGAGCGGAAAATTGTAGAATCATCACATCTTGCTTGTTTTTCACAATAGTGAAAATGATGATGAAGATGATGACAGTAACAATTACAAGAACTAACCATTGAGCATGTATTAGTCATCAGATTCTGTGCTACTCACTTTTACAGAGTCAGATGTTCAACAAATAGCTGAAGTCCTGGTGAATCCCAGATATGGGTCCAGGCAGTCTGACTCCCAAGTTCATTGCTGTTTACAACTAGACCACAAAGCCCCTTGGTTGCTCTTCAAACCAGAAGAAAATAAAACCCAGGTACTTAGGTCTTCTCGAAAAGAGCTAAGGTTTGAAGGTTGCGATCAAGACCATTATATGAATTACATTATATGCAGTAGAAAATTGATTTAGCTCAGAAACATGACAACCACAGATTTTGCCCCTGGATATTGTTCAAATTTGCATCTCTTAGAAGTGACCAGATGCTTTTTTTCCTAATGCTATTTCAAATTAGCGGCATTAAGAGAAAACAATCTAGCTCCGTAAAGTAAAAATAATCTTCCTGCTTACTAAATGACACTTCGGACACTTCATCTGTAGGTTCAAATCTTTAAAGTTTGTTCACTTTCTAGAACATTCACATCTCCCATGATTAATGTTCCTGCAGTTTAACTCAAGTGTACATTTGAGCCAGATCAAACCTCATGTGAGTGGCTGTGATCCCTTCCCAAGAACAGGTCAAAGAAAATAAATGCATTAGATAGACTTAAACAGGCAAAGGACACCTTATAAAAGACTATCTCAATAGGCCAAAAATACTGAACTCAAGTCTACTGAAACATAACCTGGAAAGGTTTTTAAGGGTGAGTATGAGACTTCCCTGGTGGCTCAGTGGTCAGGAATCTGCTTTCAATATAGGAGACACAATAGACATGGGTTTGAACTATGGGTTGAGATGATCCCCTGGAGAAGTAAATGGCAACCCACTCCAGTATTCTTGCCTGGAAAATTTCATGAACAGACTAGCCTGGTTGGCTACAGTCCATGGGGTTGCAAAGAGTTGAACATGACTGAGCACACACACATACACACGCACGCACACACGCATGAGCTAGAGAGGAAGTGTTGGAGGACTCAAGAGTGGAGCTTGGCCAGTGTGATTAAACCATTTGCATTTGATAACTGTCACTTATCTAAGTTAGTTTTCCATCTTTCCACGGAAACTGAGATAGGGGTCTGCTATTATATTCTTTGCAGCCAAAGATGGAGAAGCTCTATACAGTCAGCAAAAACAAGCCCAGGGGCTGACTGTGGCTCAGACCATGAACTCCTTATTGCCAAATTCAGACTCAAATTGAAGAAAGTAGGGAAAACCACTAGACCATTCAGGTATGACCTAAATCAAATCCCTTATGATTATACAGTGGAAGTGAGAAATAGATTTAAGGGCCTAGATCTAATAGAGTGCCTGATGAACTATGGAATGAGGTTCATGACATTGTACAGGAGACAGGGATCAAAACCATTCCCATAGAAAAGAAATGCAAAAAAGCAAAATGGCTGTCTGGGGAGGCCTTACAAATAGCTGTGAAAAGAAGAGAAGCAAAAAGCAAAGGAGGAAAGGAAAGATATAAACATCTGAATGCAGAGTTTCAAAGAAGAGATAAGAAAGCCTTCTTCAGTGATCAATGCAAAGAAATAAAGGAAAACAACAGAATGGGAAAGACTAGGGATCTCTTCAAGAAAATCAGAGATACCAAAGGAACATTTCATGCAAAGATGAGCTTGATAAAGGACAGAAATGGTATGGACCTAACTGATGCAGAAGATATTAAGAAGAGATGGCAAGAATACACAGAAGAACTGTACAAAAAAGATCTTCATGACCCAGATAATCACGATGGTGTGATCACTGACCTAGAGCCAGACATCCTGGAATGTGAAGTCAAGTGGGCCTTAGAAAGCATCACTACGAACAAAGATAGTGGAGGTGATGGAATTCCAGTTGAGCTATTCCAAATCCTGAAAGATGATGCTGTGAAAGTGCTGCACTCAATATGCCAGCACATTTGGAAAACTCAGCAGTGGCCACAGGACTGGAAAAGGTCAGTTTTCATTCCAATCCCAAAGAAAGGCAATGCCAAAGAATGCTCAAACAACCGCACAATTGCAGTCATCTCACACGCTAGGAAAGTAATGCTCAAAATTCTCCAAGCCAGGCTTCAGCAATATGTGAACCGTGAACTTCCTGATGTTCAAGCTGGTTTTAGAAAAGGCAGAGGAACCAGAGATCAAATTGCCAACATCTGCTGGATCATGGAAAAGCAAGAGAGTTCCAGAGAAACATTTATTTCTGCTTTGTTGGCTATGCCAAAGCCTTTGATTGTGTGGATCACAATAAACTGTGGAAAATTCTTCAAGAGATGGGAATACCAGACCACCTGATCTGCCTTCTTGAGAAATTTGTATGCAGGTCAGGAAGCAACAGTTAGAACTGGACATGGAACAACAGACTGGTTCCAAATAGGAAAAGGAGTTCGTCAAGGCTGTGTATTGTCACCCTGTTTATTTAACTTATATGCAGAGTACATCATGAGAAATGCTGGACTGGAAGAAACACAAGCTGGAATCAAGATTGCTGGGAGAAATATCAATAACCTCAGATATGCAGATGACACCACCCTTCTGGCAGAAAGTGAAGAAGAACTAAAGAGCTTCTTGATGAAAGTGAAAGAAGAGAGCAAAAAAGTTGGCTTAAAAGTCCACAATCCAAAAAACAAAGATCATGGCATCCAGTCCCATCATTTCACAGCAAGTAGATGGGGAAAGTGGAAACGGTGACAGGTATTATTTTCTTGGGCTCCAAAATCACCGTGGACGGTGACTGCAGCCATGAAATTAAAGGACACTTGCTCCTTGGAAGCAAAGCTATGACAAACCTGACAGCGTATTAAAAAGCAGAGACATTATTTTATTAGACAAAGTTTCATCTAGTCAAAGCTATGGTTTTTCCAATAGTTATGTATGGGTGTGAAAGCTGGACTATAAAGAAGGCTGAATGCCCCAAAACTGATGCTTTCGAACAATGGTGTTGGAGAAGACTCTTGAGAGTCCCTTGGACTGCAAGTAGATCAAACCAGTCAATCCTAAAGGATATCAACCCTGAGTATTCATTGGAAGGACTGATGCTGCAGTTGAAGCTCCAATACTTTGGCCACCTGATGCGATGAGCTGATTCACCAGAAAAGATCCTGATGCTGGGGAAAATTGAAGGCAAAAGGAGAAGGGGATTACAGAGGATGAGATGGTTGGATGGTATCATGAGTTGAGAAAACTCTGGGAGATGGTGAAGAACAGGGAAGCCTGGTGTGCTGCAGTTCATGGGATTGTGAAGAGTCGGATACAACTGTGCAACTGAACAATGACAACATCACTCTTAATGATCACATTTCAAAGGGATGGATCCTAGGTCACTGAGAAAAAAATTCTATGTTGTAAAACTATCCAGAGGTTGGGAGAAATTTTACATTTCTCTTTACAGATAAAGAATTGACACTGGCATGATTTTGAAAGTAAAAGCTCTGAGAAAAGGGAAGTTAGGGGATCAAAGTCAGGAAGAAATGTGTCTAAAGTCTAGTCAAGCTTTGAAGAACATTAAGAGTGTCACAGTCAACGAGTGGGTATATTCCTCTACCCACTGAGTGGTGCCCTGCAGTTTCTGGATCACAAACATTTAGTCTCTGCCAGAGAAAGTTTTGGGTCAAACACATATGACAGGCTGCAGCTCACTCCTCTTCTTATTACCTGAGGTGTTCTCCACTTAGCTGAGCTAATTGGTATAATTTCATTCCAGAATCTTACCAGTAAACCACATAGGAGCTGCATTTTCAACAGATCAAGGGTTGTAGAAGGGATAGTTGACTTAACACGATTCAGAACTAAAGGAATTTTGAAATAAGGTATAGTCTAGCTAGACCAGAGAATGTCTATATGCATCTCATAAATCCACTAAAATATGCATTGCAATATTCTGCATGGATCTTTCTCTTTCTCCCCCTTCTCCCTTCCTCCTTCTTCCCTCCTTTCTTTCCTTCCACATTTATTTGGCACCCTCTATGTGCTAGATGCTCTGCTCTGCTCAGGATTCAGTTGAGAATGAGAAATGCTATTCTCTTCCTCCCTAGTGTTACAGACTTGGGGAAAACAGACGTTAAACAAGACTTGCAAATACTATGGAGGTAAAGAAGGAGAAGCAACCAGTAACTGGAGAAGGAGGGGCTTCAGGGCCCAATTAGTCTGGTGTGTATGTGAGTGTGGGTGAAGAGATGATTTAGGGATGGCTTTCCTGAGAAAGTGATGTCTGAGCTGAGACCTAAAGGATGAGTAGACATTAGTCAGGTCCAGATGGGAAGAAGGTTCAGTAAAGAACGTTCCTGAAAGATTATCCAGCACACAGGAAAGACCAAGACTCATTCAAAGAATTTAGGGTCTGTTCATTGGAGCATAGAGAGACATTAGCAAGAGATGAGGATGTGGGCAAAATTCCATCCAAGGAATTGTTAGTCTGAGGACTACAGGAGGTCCTCAAGGTATTGTAAAACTATTATTGAATGAGGTCATTTAGCTCTGCCCCTGGTGGTAAATGACCTGAGTATTTTGGGGAACAAATCCTCAGAAAATGATTGCCAATCAAATAGACTAAAAGAGAAAAAAAGGCCCACTCTTTCATCTTTCCATATCCTCTAGTTAGAAAGGTTTGAACTAGTTTAATTATTTAGATTTATTCACATTTATATCATAACTACACCTATAGCAGTTTGAAGATGAGAGCTATTGTTCATGTCACATTGAAAAGGAGGGTAAAAGTAAAACCAGTTTAGGCTTTCAAGAAATCCTGCCTATGAGTCTGTATTTAAAATCAAGATGACTTACTACTTGAAGGAAATAATTACTTTTTTTGATGTTAAGCTTAGGGATGAAGTCTGCTTCTCCTAAGTTAATATTATGTGAAACTTTTATGTGTGCTTATAGTCCAAACAAGAAACGCACAATTTTTAAAAGTATGAAATGAAATGAGCCTTCTCTAATGTTTACTTGTATTCTTAAAAAAAAAAAAAAAATCCTTAAGTTTGTATAGCAAGTAGCATGTGTCGGTGCTGGAAGCAGAGAAAGTGTGACCTCCTGACCTTTTATACACCAATACAGAGAAGGACTTCATAAGAGGAAACTTTTGTATATGAATACAGACAACCTGAATTTGGGGAAACTTCAAGGGGTTTAGTGCGGAATCCCTCCATCCCCTTTGCCATTGGACAGAGCCCTTTCTCACTCCCTGTAGATGACCCCTGCCGGGGTCCAGCCCCGGCTGATCCAGGGTATTCCAAGGAGAGACGGCATAGGCGACCTATTTATTTAAATATTTTATCAAAGATATAAAGAGTAATAGGATGAGGATAGCTCAGTAGGAAAATTCAGTGGAGAAAAGAGGCTGAGTAGCTTGGTTTACGCGGGAGACCAATAAAACTTCAACACAAGAAGTTTGCACCACTTACGTAGGCCGCAGCCGTCCTTCCATTCTCCCGAAGGAAAGGAGACACTGAGGCCTCCCCGGTCGGATCTTAGAAGCCCAGGCATAATTAGCAAGCATGGCAGGTTCCACGCTCCTGATAGAGACTCACCCAGAATTTGGGAGAGAGAGCGACATGGGGAGACCAAGTTTCGGTGAACAAGGCCCGCACTTTATTTTCCAAAGTAGTTTTTATACCTTAAGTTGTGCATAGAGGATAATGGGGGAAGGGGTGGAGTCATGCAAGGACAGCAGTTCCTGGTCCTAATCGAAGCCAGGCTTTCAAACTTATCATATACAAAAGTTCAGGTGAATTACATCATCTTCTGGCCAGGAGGCCTGTTAACATTTTAAGAAACTTATCTTTCTCTAAAGGTGATTATTCCAAAGTCAGGCACCAGCCTCCAAAAAAGCACTGGACAAAGCTGCATTCCTATAGGGCAAAGGTGAGGTGGGCTCAGTCAAGAAAAGAATTAACTCAAGGGTCCAAGGTTACAAACATTGAGGCTACTACTTACACCAATTATATTAATCAATACACTGCCAGGGACACAGCAGGTAAGGGATATGGAAACTTAGCAGCAAACATTGGCCCAACAAGTGAAAATCCCTTCACCAATACAATTTCTAATCAATCTTTTAACTACTCAAAAGAATCTGTGTTTAGATAGTTTAGAACATCTCCTGACTCTCACAGTTGGGAGGCTCTGAACAATCACATGCTGCCGGAAAAACCTATTCAGGCAGGCTAGAGGATTTCCAAAGGAGTTTGTAGGTTAAACACTGTCACACCCAGGAATTATTAACTGGAGCTGTAAGCTAACTCTTTTTTCAGAGAGAGGTAGTGGGGGACAGCCCCCCGTAAAGTCAGAGATGTAGGTGAAAGCACAAAGCAGAAAGTAGGCAGACTCTGGTTTTGGGGGTAGATACTCAAGAATTTCCAGGGGGACTCCTGAGGCTCGATCCCGCCTTGCCGTATGCCGAGCCTCCTTCCTCATGACCTTTGTCATGGGCGGAGCTCCTCACGCTGGCTCTTGGCAGTGATAGAATTCCAGTTGAGCTATTCCAGATCCTGAAAGATGATGCTGTGGAAAGTGCTGCACTCAATATGCAATATGCACTCAATATGCAATATGCTGGATCCCTGCAGACCCCCTTCTAGAAATTAGAATTGGCATTAGATCCAAGAGGTTATAAAGTCAAGGACAACCAAAACATGATAGAGAAAATATTCAAACTAAGATTAGTTGGTGAATATCCTTTGAGGTGTTAATTGCTAAGTTTTGTATGAGGTCTTAAATCTATCACAGGTGAGATATAAGGGAATACTAACAAATAAAAAGTTACAAAAGGACATCTTTAAAGCAACTCCTTGTTTGTACATATTTTAAATATTTCTTCTGTATACCACTTGTTAAATACATTTACAGAGACTGTTGAAAATTTTTCATTGTTTAGGTGTAGTATTGGGATTTTTGATGGGGGTATTGTTTTGGTGAATTCTCTGTGAGGCACACTTGAGAACAGAGAGCCTGCAGCTCTCGTGATGCCTATTATAGATTTTTCTTTCCTTATTGATGCTGGTAGGGTGGTGGTGATGGTGGTGGTGGTGGTGGTGGTGATGCTGTAGATAGTGCTTGGCCACAGATGTCCTGTGGGCATCTGCTCAACCTCGGGTGTCTGGACTGAATCCTGCTGTGCTGGGTGCTGATCATCCTCAGGCAGTGCTGAACTCTTCTGAGGCACATTCACAGCCTCTAGTTTTTACTTCGTTTTCTATCTGGGGTCTGGAAATGGAACTGTGAATGAACAAGGTGAACGTTTAATGGGAAGCTACATGTCTTAATTATTCCTTACAAATATATGAGACTTCTTATTTCCCACCCTCCTCAACATTTTTAAACAGCAACCCTTTCATAAGGCTGTTCTTCTCTTCTCACAAAAGCATTGTTCTAGTCCTGTGAAATTCCACAGTCCAAACTTATAACAAGAGTCCTTCTACTTGATACATTCTGATATTAATAAGAGAATATTATTTTTGATTCTACCTATTCCAACTTGAAAGGAGCTATAGAATTGTTATTTTTGCATTATATCAGACAAAATAATTTAATAAGCAACTCATAGTAAAAAAAAATGCAATAGTATTCATTTTAAAAGCCACACAAAAACATTTTAGAAACTCTTATTTACATTCAATTAAAATAATTACAGCCTTGAGAGTAAAGCAACTTGATTTGTGTAATGAATTCAAGTGATTGTGTGTACCCAATAATAAAACTATAATTCTTTAAAAATAATCCAAAGATTATCATATAACCAGGGAAAGAAGAAAAGCATAATAAAAATAATATTTTCAAAAACACAAATAGACAAGCACAACATTCCATAAATTACAATGCTTAACTATATTTACAAAGGTTGAAGAAATGTAGGGTAATGTAATTTAAGTCAAGTGATGTCAATTAGGAGAAATATTTTGGACGTAATGATGGCATTTTCAATAATAACTGAGACTGGCTTTATTCATTCAACATTCTTTCACTGAGAGTCTGCATGAGTTCAGCATTTTGCTGACTGCTGCAGATAAAATTGCTGAAAAGTAGAGGCAAGGCCCCTGCCATCAAGGTAATTAATTATAGGGGTGGGTAGCCTGGCCACGAAATACACAATAGCCATAGAGTTGCAATCACTGAAAGAAAAAGAAGATAGGCTGCAGAAGCACAGAGAAGGAGCAAAGGGGTCTTGCCAAGGGAGATTCTACCCAAGGGGAAACAACATCTAGGATGAGACCTAAAGGATGAGCTGAAGTTGTACAGGTAAAAGGGAAGACTGGAAGGGGGACCAGCTAAAGAGGCAACAAAACTGTCAAACAACAGTGAGGCTTTCAGTTTAGAGTGTACAAGGCAAGGAAAGATAGGACAAGCACAGATGAGATCTAGAAGAACCCTAACATCTTTGTCAAGGGTTTTGGACTTCATTTAGGATGATGAGAAACTACTCAGATTTTCAGCAGGAATGTGGCATGATTAGATTTGTTTTAGAAAAGTTGTTCTAGAAAGTACTAGAGTTGAAGTACCAACACAAGTTGGTACTTGTGAAGATTCTTTGGTTCTAGAATTCCCAGAAAAAAACTGTGTAGAAACAAACATAGACATGTACACACACATGCACACACAGCCTAATTACATTGCATTAAAAAGCAGAGACATTACTTTGCCGACAAAGGTCCATCTAGTCAAAGCTTTGGTTTTTCCAGTAGTCATGTATGGATGTGAGATTTGGACTATAAAGAAAGCTGAGCGCCAAAGAATTGATGCTTTTGAACTGTGGTGTTGGAGAAGACTTTTGAGAGTCCCTTGGACTGCAAGGAGATCCAACCAGTCCATTCTGAAGGCGATCAGTCCTGAATATTCATTGGAAGGACTGATGCTGAAGCTGAAACTCAAATAATTTGGCCACCTGTTATGAAGCACTGACTCATCTGAAAATACCCTGCTGCTGGGAAAGATTGAAGGCAGGAGAAGAAGGGGATGACAGAGGATGAGATGGTTGGATGGCATCACTGACTCAATGGACATGAATTTGAGTAAGCTCTGGGAATTGGTGATGGACAGGGAAGCCTGGCATGCTGCAGTCCATGGGGTTGCAAAGAGTCAGACACGACTGAGTGACTGAACTGAACTGAACTGATGAAGGCTTAGTTGACAGTGCTGATGAATCAAGAACTGGGGTAGGGACCACAATTAGTTTATATTTAGTTTTAAAATTAGTTATTGCCATGAATAAAGAACTGACAAAAATGTAGGTATCTTTATTTAATTATCAAGGATAGGCATTTAGAGATCACTCAGCCTGATGAAAAGCAAAAGAGAATGAGGGGATAGTGTCACTTTTTACTGTTTTGTATAGATGGAATTTGAATTCAAACAGAAGCCTTATTTCTAAAGTTATGATGTTTCAGTAGAAAATGAAGGTGGGGGAGAAAAATGGAAGATATCGAAAGACAAAAGAGGAAGAATGAAAGGAATGAATTCTCAAGCAGCTGAAGCTGATCAAGGTCAGATCAGGTATCCTTACTTTCTCATCTACTCTTCACTCCAAGACCCTAACCCACCTCTGTCATCCTGAGCCTGGAATTATCTGCCACCTGGAGACTTGCGATTATCTTCCTCTCCAAGCAAAAATGTAGGGCAAAGATGTCTATTGATAAACATTGCACACAGCCTTGCAAATGTGGAGGCAACTTCTCAAACCTTCTATAGGCCATTTCTCATGTATTAATGACAATTTCAAGCCAGTGTGAAAGAAGGGTGGGCCTGTGGGGAACTGCTTGTGGACAAATAGGTCTTTTTTTCTTCCTTAAAATTCTACTACCGAGGTAGCATCATAGTTTGTCTCTCATTCAACTAATATGAAGACATAACGTGAGAATAGGGACTGGTTAAACTTTCTAAGCCTCTGTTACTCCACCTATAAAGTGGGGATGAAAATGATGTCACCCCATTAAGAGCTGTGTGAGAATTAAACTAGATAATCCATATAAAATACTTTTCACAATATATAGGTCATGATGAAGTCTTACTAGATATAGCAGTTCTTTATCATCAGTCTCATGATGTAACCAATGTACTGAACAGTATCAATGTGTGGGAAAGACTTTCCTACAAAAGTGCTTCTCACAGTGTGATCCAGATATTGGTGCCAGTTCATGAATTATTTGTTACCAATTGATGAGGAGATACTGAGAGTAAGCATTTAGAAAAGGTACAGCAGTTAGACATTGTTGCAAGATCTAAGAAACTGATGGGTGGACTCATGTCTTTGAATAGGGTTTAACCACTTCATTTTCCAATTCATATGGTGAATTGCCTGTGACTCAAGCCCATGCACAGCCATATGCAGTAGAACTCAGTTACAATGTGTGACCTTTTGAAGTTACTTTGCCAAATGTAACCCCAAATTATATAAAATCTGAGAATAAATAAACATTTATTTTTATCAGTTTTTACAATCACATTAAATTTTAATTGACTGTTTTATGAGTTATCATATAAGATTACTTTCTATTTCGGAGAAATAAAATTTTCATTATTTACTTTAATTTCAGTTGTATGTGGTCTCACAAGCTTCACCAGAATTTTTTCTTATACAAAAAGACACAATTTGCTGAGTGTGGCAATGGTATTTGAATGCAGACAATGTGGAGAATTTTGATTTCATAGAAACAAGGCAAAAAGAGTTCCAATGAAATTTACCTGAAAATATGTTGGCTTATATGTTGAATTTATTCCTAATTGATGATAAAATGCTGAAACCATAATGTATTATTTGGGAGGCTATTTTAGCTAATGAATTTGTGAAATCATCAAAATAGTTGTTTGTAGTACCCACTCCCCCACGCCACCCACCCCCACCAGCACCCTTTTCTACAGTTTTGCTTTACTCCATTTTAGTTTTCCACAGTCAAACATGGTCTGAAAATATTAAATGAAAAATTCAAAAAATAAACAATTTATAGGTTTTAAATTGCATGCTGTTCTGAGCATCATGGCTTCTCAGGCTAGTGCTAAAGAATCCTCCTGCCAAGTGTAGGAGATGAAAGAAATGCAGTTTTGATCCCTGGGTCCAGACGACCCTCTAGAGGAGGAAATGGCAACCTACTCCAGTATTCTTGCCTGGGAAATCCCATGGACAGAGAAGCCTGGTGGGCTACAGTCCATGGGGTTGCAAAGAGACATGGCTGAACACCTGAGTAGAATGATGAACTCTCTGGAGGTCCTGCACCATTGAGCCCAAGGTGTGAATTACCCTTTTTCCGGGTTATCCTACCTGTTAGTCACTTAGTAGCCATCTTGTCTCAGTTATCAGATTGACTACTTGTGATAACCACTATCTGATAACTACTTGTTATCAGATATTACTTGTGTTTAAGTGACCCTTATTTTACTTATTAATAATAATGGCCTCAAAGTCCAAGAGTGGTGGTATTGGCAATTGAGATATACCAAAGAGAAAGCGTAAAATGCTTCCTTTAAGTGAAAAGGTGAATGTTTCAACTTAATAAGGAAAGAAAAAGATTGTATGGTGAAGTTGCTAAGATCTAAAGTAAGAACATATCTTCTTCCCATGAAATTGTGAAGAAGGAAAAAGAAACTTGTGCTAGTTTAGTTAGTGTACCTCAAATTCAAAATCTGATAAAAGCATATGTTCAATATTCCATGTATAAATATTAGTGTTTCGTGGGTTTTATATGAAATGGCATTTGCAATTGCCAAAAATTATATATGTATATAGATGATAAGGTATTAGTGAATGACTGCATTTGCTTAGAAATGTTCAATGACTCTGGTAAAGAAGGTAATTCAAGGTCTACTTTCTGATACCATCATAGCTCGATGATTTCCCAAACTGCCTAATGATGTGGAAGACTAATTACCTGAATAAATAAAACTGGCAAAGCATTCTTTCACTGTAAGTTGATGAATGTGCAAATATTGTTTTTTGTGGCAGTTCTTTTAGTATATGTGTGGTTTGAAAATGACAAAAATTAGAAGAAAGAAATCTCTGCTCTGATTTAAATTCTCTTTCGTTTATGACTGAGAAGTACAAGTAGCTCTAAATTTTGTAAAATTTTGAAGAACTGTTTTATCCACAAACGTGGTTGACAGTTTATGCTTTATATAAAGGTATGTTCTGATGCTGCAACTGTCAGCATCAGGAAAACATTTGGAAGTACCTACCTAAGTTATGTCCCTTGTGAGAGAATGCAAATCAGTGCAATGCTTCCCTCATTGAGAAAGTCTTGATATAAAAAAAAGTCAGCTGAAGTAAACAATGCTGGTGACATAGCATAAATTTTGAGTTATGTAAGAACCTATACTGGCTTCTCAGAACTGACTGTTAGCATTTCTCTTCTGAAAACTGCCTTCATAGACTAAAATCATCAAAAATGGTGATACATATTTCAAGTAAACCAGTAAATACTACAAACTGGAGATCCTTTTTTATTTTTTTCCCCACACAGCCAGTTATAATAATATGGAATCTGACCATAAACAGCTATTTTTGGTATTGAAGAAAGAAATTGTGTCCAGAGTGTCTAAACTGCAAAATAAGCACTTTGTTTCTTCAGGATAAGAAATAAGGTTTGTTCTGACATTTAAACATATAAATAGGAAAGTCTGACTTGCTGTATTTACTGACACTTTGGATATACTTAATAACCTTCATATTTCTAGGAAAAGCAATAATTCAATTATTTTTCCAAAGGAAATCTAAGATTAAAGAGCAAAATTAAAAGTTAGAAACTGTAAAGAACAGGTTTTTTTGTAGATTGCTGTGTTAGCCGCTCAGCCGTGTCTGACTCTTTGCAACCCCATGGACTGTAGCCCACCAGGCTCCTCTGTCCATGGAATTCTCCAGGGAAGAATACTGGAGTGGGTTTCCATTTCCTTCTCTGGGGGATTTTTCTGACCCAGGGATCGAACTTGGGTCTCCTGCATTGTATCACAGTTTTAACTTTAAAATAATGATCAGTGAGTAAAAAATGATCTTGATATTACCATTTGCAAAGTGTTGCCAGCAAACACTATGATTTTGATTGCTTTATTCTCCTTGGACTACCTAACAAAATACCATAGCTGGAGACTGGTGGCTTAAACAACAGAAATTAATTTTCTCACAGTTCTGGAGAATAGAAGTCCAAGATCAAGGTTCCAATGGATTCAGTTTTGCTGAGAGCCCTCTTCCTGGCTTGCTGACTATGTAATCACATGGATTTTCCTTGGCATAAACAGAGAAACAGTTAGAAGGTATAAGTTTTCCGGTGCTTCTTCTAACAAGGACACTAATCCTATTGGATCAGGGGCTCCACTCTTATGACCTTATTTAACCTTACTTAAATCCCTAAAGGCCCTATCTCCAAATACAGTCACATCAGAGGTTAGGGCTCCAAGAGATAAATTTGCAGATATTCAATTCAGTCCATAGCAGATGGAATAATACTAAAGTTATCATTCACTTAAAAATCTTCATGTAAGAAATTAATGTATCCAGAATTCACATATTTCAACAAAAGATAATATAAATTGAACCAAAAATTTATGGAATAAATTATTGGAACTGGCTACTGAAAAAGGATTAAGAATGACCTTTGAAAATACATCATCACTCACTTTACTTGATTCCAAAATTTAAAATAAATATATAAAACTTGCTGAAATTGCTATAAAATCTCTTATTCTATTTTCATCAATAGACTTTTGTGAGGCTGGTTATTCTAGAAGGAATTTTATTAAAACAAAATAAAGAAGCAGTTTATACATGCATAATCATATGGAAGTATCTTTGTTTATCCAACTGAGATTAGATAATTTAATAAACTCATTTACCATTAAAATTTTTTAAATATTGATATGCATGGGTTTTGTTCAAAGTGTGCACATAAGCATTTAACATATGGAGTCTCTACTTTGCTTACAACTTCTTGTGTATTTATAATTATAGAATATTAAAAGTTACAAGTATGATAGTAATTTTCTCTGCTAGTCATCTAGGCACACACTTTCAATACAAAAAAATTTTTTTTGTAATTCTTTCTTTTCTAATTTATTTTATTATATTTACTGACATGATATTTTATGCCTGTTGAATCTAATAATATAACCTTGGGCTTGTATTTGCATGTCTTTATGCTATATTTAATTTCTTAGCAATTTATCTTTTTTGTATTTTATCAAAGTAAAATCCATACTAGATTGGGACTTAAAAAAAAGGAAGAGAGTTTGAGAGGCACTGTTCCAGAAGATCTCTGTATCCTTTATGCTTTGGAAATTGTTAAGATAAAGACTTTGCTATTACAACAGTTCCAAAAACAGACACCTCAGAAACTCCATCTCTGCTTATGGTAAATGAAGCCATGACTATCGGCAGAGTCTTTTCATTTTGTTGGGAAGCTTGCAAAATTCTACAGAATGAAACGACAATTCTTTGCTCCCTGTTTTAAATCCCTGGCAGTGTTATTGCTGCTGAATCTTTCTCTTTTTGGCTCCCATGCTGTTTGAGTGAGAGGCTTCAGTTGCCCAGATAATTGTTAAGAACCAACTGAAGGGAGGCAAGAGATTTAGAAAAAGAATGCAATAAGAAGGCAGACTGCTTCTGATTAGAGCATAAACCAGATCCTGGCACTCCTCTGCTTACAGCAAACCAGTGCCTTTTCATCTCACCCCAAACCTTTTAAAGAGTACCTTAAAAAAAACCCTGCTTCTTCTGAACCCTGTTAAAATTTCTCATTTCCACAAGTCTACCTTTTATTCTACTCTAGCCACCCTGGCCACCTTGCTGTTCTTTAATGAGTCAGAGATATACCCTGGCCTTAGGATCTTTGCACCAGCTTTTTTTCTGTCTGGAATTCTGGAATTCTCATAACTTGAATATTTGCATAGCTTTCTCTTTCACTTTCTTTAAATCTGCTCATATATCACATTCTCATAGCGCTCTTTCCCTATTTAAAGTTGAGATCTTTCTCTCTATTCTTTTCTATTCCCCTTTTCTCCTTAAAATATCACTATATGACATACCATATAAATATATTTTCTAAGTCCTTCCAGTAAAATGGAAGTGCCACATAGGTAGAGAGGTTTTTTTTTTTTTTTTTTTCTTTTTTTGTTCACTTATATCAATATAATCCCAGAATTTAAACTAGTTCTTGGTTCATAGTAGTGCTCATTAAACATTAGGTAAATGGATTAATGGATAAAAGAATCTGTGAAATAATTTATATTCAAGAATCCATAGAAAATGCTATGATCAGTGGTACGCTAGAGGTCACTCATACCAACTCGCAGGAACCCATTGTCGACATCTCCTAGATCTGCACTAAATGACCTTATGTCAGTACGTTGAAATTAGCCATAATGAAAGTACTTATTTCATGTATATATCAGATTCCATAAGAAAGTACCGTAAACTAAGTGGCTTAAAACAACAGAAATATATTCTCTCAGAGTTCTGGAAGCTGAAAGTCTGAAATCCTGGTCCCCTGTAGCCACGCGTCCTCTGAAACTCTAGGTAGAATCCTTTCTTATTTCTTCTGAGTTTCTGGCAATCACCATCAATCCATGGCATGCCTTAGCTTGCAACTGCAGCATTGCAATCCCCACCTCTGCTATTCCCCTATGCGTGTCTGTGCTTCTGTGTCTCTTCTCCACTTATAAAGTCATCAGTTATATTGTATTAAAAGCTACTCTCAGTTCAGTTCAGTTCAGTCACTCAGTCCTGTCTGACTCTTTGCGACCCCGTGAACTGCAGCATGCCAGACTTCCCTGTCCATCACCAATTCCTGGAGTCTACCCAAACTCATGTCCATTGAGTCATGATGCCATCCAAACATCTCATCCTCTGTTGGCCCCTTCTCCTACTCCAGTATAAATTCACCATCACTACACATTTGCAACAACTCTATTCCTAAATAAGGACACATTCTGAGGTATTAAGGATTAGTATTCAACCTATTCAACAAAATTGTCTTGAAGAGATATCTAGTCTTTCCCATTCTATTGTTTTCCTCTATTTCTTTGCACTGATCACTGAGGAAGGCTTTCTTATCTCTTCTTGCTATTCTTTGGAACTCTGCATTCAGATGCTTATATAATTAGAGATACCAAGGGAACATTTCATGCAAAGATGGGCTCAATAAAGGACAGAAATGGTATGGACCTAACAGAAGCAGAAGATATTAAGAAGAGGTGGCAAGAATACACAGAAGAACTGTACAAAAAAAGATCTTCATGACCAAGATAATCACGATGGTGTGATCACTCACCTAGAGCCAGACATCCTGGAATGACAAGTCAAGTGGGCATTAGAAAGCATCATGATGAACAAAGCTAGTGAAAGTGATAGAATTCCAGTTGAGCTATTTCAAATCCTGAAAGATGATGCTGTGGAAGTGCTACACTCAATATGCCAGCACATTTGGAAAACTCAGCAGTGGCCACAGGACTGGAAAAGGTCAGTTTTCATTCCAATCCCAAAGAAAGGCAATGCCAAAGAATGCTCAAATTACTGCACAATTGCACTCATCTCACATGCTAGTAAAGTGATGCTCAAAATTCTCCAAGCCAGGCTTCAGCAATACGTGAACCATGAACTTCCAGATGTTCAAGCTGTTTTTTTAGAAAAGGCAGAGGAACCAGAGATCAAATTGCCAACATCCGCTGGATCATGGAAAAAGCAAGAGAGTTCCAGAAAAACATCTACTTCTGCTTTATTGACTATGCCAAAGCCTTTGACTGTGTGGATCACAATAAACTGTGGAAAATTCTTCAAGAGATGGGAATACCAGACCACCTGACCTGCCTCTTGAGAAACCTGTATGCAGGTCAGGAAGCAACAGTTAGAACTGGACATGGAACAACAGACTGGTTCCAAATAGGAAAAGGAGTACGTCAAGGCTGTATATTGTCACCCTGCTTATTTAACTTCTATGCAGAGTACATCATGAGAAACACTGGACTGGAAGAAGCACAAGCTGGAATCAAGATTGCTGGGAGAAATATGAATAACTTCAGATATGCAGATGACACCACCCTTATGGCAGAAAGTGAAGAGGAACTAAAAAGCCTCTTGATGAAAGTGAAAGAGGAGAGTGAAAAAGTTGGCTTAAAGCTCAACATTCAGAAAATGAAGATCATGGCATCCGGTCCCATCATTTCATGGGAAATAGATGGGGAAACAGTGGAAATTGTCTCAGACTTTATTTTGGGGGGCTCGAAAATCACTGCAGATGGTGACTGCAGCCATGAAATTAAAAGACGCTTACTCCTTGGAAGGAAAGTTATGACCAACCTAGCAGAGACATTACTTTGCCAACCAAGGTCCATCTAGTCAAGGCTATGGTTTTTCCTGTGGTCATGTGTGGATGTGAAAGCTGGACTGTGAAGAAAGCTGAGTGCCGAAGAATTGATGCTTTTGAACTGTGGTATTGGAGAAGACTCTTGAGAGTCCCTTGGACTGCAAGGAGGTCCAACCAGTCCATTCTGAAGAAGATCAGCCCTGGGATTTCTTTGGAAGGACTGATGCTAAAGCTGAAACTCCAGTACTTTGGCCACCTCATGTGAAGAGTTGACTCATTGGCAAAGACTCTGATGCTGGGAGGGATTCGGGGCAGGAGGAGAAGGGGACGACAGAGGATGAGATGGCTGGATGGCATCACTGACTCAATGGACGTGAGTTTGAGCGAGCTCCAGGAGTTGGTGAGGACAGGGAGGCCTCGCGTGCTGCAATTCATGGGGGTTACAAAGAGTTGGACACGACTGAGCAACTGAACTGAACTGAACTATTCAACAAATCTTTTAAGAAGGCACAGTGTAACCCATAACAATGGGCAACCGCTACAAATCAAGACTTAATTGTTCTACTTTGTTTCTTTTTTTTTTAATCCTTTTATTTTTTATTATTTTTTATTTTATTTATTTTATTTATTTTTATTTTTTTAAATTTTATTTTATTTTTAAACTTTACAATATTGTATTAGTTTTGGCAAATATCAAAATGAATCCGCCACAGGTATACCCGCGTTCCCCATCCTGAACCCTCCTCCCTCCTCCCTCCCCTACCCTCCCTCTGGGTCGTCCCAGTGCACCAGCCCCAAGCATCCAGTATCGTGCATCGAACCTGGACTGGTGACTCGTTTCATACATGATATTATACATGTTTCAATGCTATTCTCCCAAATCTCCCCACCCTCTCCCTCTCCCACAGAGTCCATAAGACTGATCTATACATCGGTGTCTCTTTTGCTGTCTCGTACACAGGGTTATTGTTACCATCTTTCTAAATTCCATATATATGCGTTAGTATACTGTATTGGTGTTTCTCTTTCTGGCTTACTTCACTCTGTATAATAGGTTCCAGTTTCATCCACCTCATTAGAACTGATTCAAATGTATTCTTTTTAATGGCTGAGTAATACTCCATTGTGTATATGTACCCTAGCTTTCTTATCCATTCATCTGCTGATGGGCATCTAGGTTGCTTCCATGTCCTGGCTATTGTAAACAGTGCTGAGATGAACATTGGGGTACACGTGTCTCTTTCCCTTCTGGTTTCCTCAGTGTGTATGCCCAGCAGTGGGATTGCTGGATCATAAGGCAGTTCTATTTCCAGTTTTTTAAGGAATCTCCACACTGTTCTCCATAGTGGCTGTACTAGTTTGCATTCCCACCAACAGTGTAAGAGAGTTCCCTTTTCTCCACACCCTCTCCAGCATTTATTGCTTGGAGACTTTTGGATCGCAGCCATTCTGACTGGCATGAAATGGTACCTCATAGTGGTTTTGATTTGCATTTCTCTGATAATGAGTGATGTTGAGCATCTTTTCATGTGTTTGTTAGCCATCTGTATGTCTTCTTTGGAGAAATGTCTATTTAGTTCTTTGGCCTGTTTTTTGATTGGGTCATTTATTTTTCTGGAGTTGAGCTGTAGGAGTTGCTTGTATATTTTTGAGATTAGTTGTTTGTCTGTTGCTTCATTTGCTATTATTTTCTCCCATTCTGAAGGCTGCCTTTTCACCTTGCTAATAGTTTCCTTTGTTGTGCAGAAGCTTTTAAGTTTAATTAGGTCCCATTTGTTTATTTTTGCTTTTATTTCCAATATTCTGGGAGGTAAGAAAAGAAAGTGGAAATGTTAGTCACTTACTTGTTTCCGACTCTTTGTGAACCCATGCACTGTAGCTTGGCAGGCTCCTCTGTTCATGGAATTCTCCAGGTAAAAATACTGGTTTGGACTGTCATCCTGGATCTTCCCAACCCAGGATCGAACCCGCATTTCCTGCAGTGCAGGCAGATTCTTAACCATCTGAGCCAACAAGGAAGTCAGTTGTTAATCTACCAGCCACTAACTACAATATGTGTGACATTTTCTCTGAAATTCAGGATTAGTTCTGAACTTCCTACCTGTTAGATGAGCTAAAGTTTATTTAAATGATTATTGTTTAGTTCTAAAATATCCATAATTGAAATTAAATGCTATTATTTTTTAAATAAAAAGTTACTTTTTATGAAAGTTATTGTTACATGGTTTATATATTTGAATCACTTTACATGCAGAAGCATCAAAAAGTACAAAACATCCCCAGGACAGACCAAAATACTTTTAATAAATACTATGAATTTTAAAACAGATTTAAAGTTTATATTTGCAATTATTTGAATTTGAGCAGTATATTTGCAGCTTTTATGCTATAATCAGATGTGTATCTGTGAATGCTTTAGGTCCCTCAGCTTCAAGTTCTTAATGATACAGTAATAAGTTGAGTTATGTCTATAATTTAGTAAATCATTCTAATAATACAAGAAAATTAAAACAAAGATAGTATATATTTACAGAGTACTTTCAATTTTACATTCTATGTACAGTAATTCATTTAGAGTACATTTGGATTCATTGAAACATAAATTCAGATCTTTTAATATTAGCTGATTCAAATCAGTTGCACTATTTCATTTAATAAATATTTGCTGATATCCTATTTAGTGTCAAGCACTATCAGATCCTGAGAGCACGTTAATTAATAAAACCAGAAATGTTCTTATTCTTCAAATTAAATTTAAATTCATATGTGGGGCTCCTACTTCTGGCCACACTGGAGTAACAAGTAGCAAATCTACTCTTATGTCTGAAAAAACCAAAACATTGGACCAAATATATAAAACAATGGCTCTCAAGACATTTTTACCTTTGATTATGAAGGACAGTGGTCTCTGGAAAGTGAACACCAAATGAGATGAACCCTACAATTGTTTGGTCTTACTGCCTGGAGGTGTCCAAAGGGACAGAGGGAGATGGGGAGGGGGAAGGAACGGACTCATACACAGTCCAGTGGAGTCACTGAGTTGAGTGGAAAGAGCTGGGAGTCAGGGGAACCAATGTGGCCAGAGTTCACAGAGCAAAGTACTGAGAAGGGAGAGTTGTTGGGATAGAACACTCTGCAGTGCTTTTCCCAAAAGCATTCTGTTGGATATTAGAAAGCCCGTGCAGGTGATGAAATTACCTAAGGCCAAAGAAACAACCAAAAGGATTTGAGGGAATAGTGCCTGGAGGTCACAGAGTTGGGAATAGTAACTCTTCTCAGTAGCTAGAATGGAACGCATCATGGTTCACGTGGAGTCGCCTAAAGTACTAAGAAAGTTCTTGCCTCTGTAGTTAACAGAAAATTTGCTGTAGACTAAATGTTACTCTGGTCTCATTTACCAAAGTTTAGAAGCAAGGTCCAAAAAAGCCCCTCACAACCATTCCCAACCCCTAGACTATTTCTAAATGACTTCACCTCCTCCAAGAACTACAGCAAGAATATTTCTAGAAATAAGAAACATCCTGTAATCAACAAGACAGAATTTATATCTGTTATCCAATAAATATTACTAGGAATATAAATTCATGTGCAGAATGAGGGAGAAAAAGGATGCTCAAATGACAAAGAATAACAAAAAATTATCATGTGGTGATGCAGTTTAGGCAGAAAGTTTTTGAAGAATCATATGATATGAATGAAGAGGCCACCATTTTACTTTGGGTAGCCAGAAAAAGCACTGGGTGGCCAAGGAAACATCTCTGAAGAGATAACCCTTATGCTGAGATCTGAGCTGTGTGAAGACCAGAGGGGAAGAAGACTTTAGGCACTTGGCACAAAGGTCCTGAGGTAGGAGCAAGCAGCTGTGGCTGAATGCCACCCACTTGCCACAGAAAATGTAGGCTCGGAATCTTTCCATTTATCACATCAGAAGAGACATGAATAGATATTTTTTGTTCTTCAGCTGTCTACTATATACTTGCTATATAGGAGAAGAGGGAAGCAGAGGATGAGATGGTTGGATAGCATCACTGACTCAATGGACATGAACCTGAGCAAACTCCAGGAGACAGTGGAGGACAGGAAAGCCTGGTGTGCTGCAGTCCATGGGGTCTCAAAGAATCGGACATGATTTAGCAACTGAACAGCAACAACATATAATTGCTACTCTTTAAGATATCATAAAGTTTTATATATTTTCAGTTTTCTTAAGTCCTTATTAGGAAATAAAGTTGATATGAAGGTGGTCTCATTTTGATTGCCTAGGCTGACAAGTGACTCTTGAGAGCACAACTGGAGAAATCAGGGATTTAGAGCAAGTTGTAGCTGCTATTTGTACCTCATCTAGAACACTGTCTTTTGTCTTTTTATGTAACTCTGAGCCTAAAAATACATCACTGTTCAAACCACAAAGCTATCCCAAGTGCCTCCAGAAAAATCTTACAATCATGTTCTGTGGAATCTCAATATAGCTCCAAAATCACCTTGTGTTACAGCAAGCTATTGGCAATAGGATTCCAGGGGACTAGGTCAGAACAGAGCCATTTGTAACTTCAGTTCTGCAAGGTTTGACTGGAATCTGGAACATTGGTTTCTTACTTTACTGGAGTTAAGAGTCAGCTTATCCTTTTTCACAACAAAGGAAACTATTAGCAAGGTGAAAAGGCAGCCTTCAGAATGGGAGAAAATAATAGCAAATGAAGCAACAGACAAACAACTAATCTCAAAAATAACAAGCAACTCCTACAGCTCAACTCCAGAGAAATAAATGACCCAATCAAAAAATGGGCCAAAGAACTAAATAGACATTTCTCCAAAGAAGACATACAGATGGCTAACAAACACATGAAAAGATGCTCAACATCACTCATTATCAGAGAAATGCAAATCAAAACCACTATGAGGTACCATTTCATGCCAGTCAGAATGGCTGCGATCCAAAAGTCTCCAAGCAATAAATGCTGGAGAGGGTGTGGAGAAAAGGGAACTCTCTTACACTGTTGGTGGGAATGCAAACTAGTACAGCCACTATGGAGAACAGTGTGGAGATTCCTTAAAAAACTGGAAATAGAACTGCCTTATGATCCAGCAATCCCACTGCTGGGCATACACACTGAGGAAACCAGAAGGGAAAGAGACACATGTACCCCAATGTTCATCTCAGCACTGTTTACAATAGCCAGGACATGGAAGCAACCTAGATGCCCATCAGCAGATGAATGGATAAGAAAGCTAGGGTACATATACACAATGGAGTATTACTCAGCCATTAAAAAGAATACATTTGAATCAGTTCTAATGAGGTGGATGAAACTGGAACCTATTATACAGAGTGAAGTAAGCCAGAAAGAAAAACACCAATACAGTATACTAACGCATATATATGGAATTTAGAAAGATGGTAACAATAACCCGGTGTACGAGACAGCAAAAGAGACACTGATGTATAGATCAGTCTTATGGACTCTGTGGGAGAGGGAGAGGGTGGGGAGATTTGGGAGAATGGCATTGAAACATGTATAATATCATGTATGAAACGAGTCACCAGTCCAGGTTCGATGCACGATACTGGATGCTTGGGGCTGGTGCACTGGGACCATCCAGAGGGAAGGTATGGGGAGGGAGGAGGGTTCAGGATGGGGAACACAGGTATACCTGTGGCGGATTCATTTTGATATTTGGCAAAACTAATACAATATTGTAAAGTCTAAAAATAAAATAAAATTTAAAAAACTAAAATAAAATAAAATGCATTTCTACACTGAAAAAAAAAAAAAAAGAGTCAGCTTATCCAACAGGTTCCCTCACATCACTAAAATTTTCATTAGCATTTATTTATAGTGGCCTCTGTTTCTAAAGCCATCCTGGGGTTGTTGTCTGCCTAGAATCTATGGCTGAAACAAGAGCTATGCACATGTCTGTGGAGGAAAGAAAAAAGAAATATTCCCTGATCGAAGGTAATAGATATTCCAATCACATTTGATGTCATATCACATGGGAATGGGCACATGAGTATACACAGAGGCAGAGGAATAGGTGTAATAAATAATAATGAGTGAGAGGTTTATAAAGCGGAAGTAAAGAATGCATGCGTTATGAAGATCTTGGGTTACTCTCAGCAATTGTTTTTGGATAGGCGGTTTCTTGAGTTGCAGGGTCATGGGACGACTAGAATGGAATTCCCAGACGAGACACCTCAGGCAACAAGAATAATTTTCAGTGCTGCAGGTAATGTAACTTTGTGTCCTCAGTAAATATTTATGGAAGGAAAGACAGAACAAAAGAAGAGAGGGAGGGAGGGAGAAAGAAGGACTAAGAAATGAACACAGGAAATCGACATTGTTAGAAAAGTGAGCAGCACACATACAGAGGGTAGTTTTCCAGCGCTGCTTTCATACAGTCGGAGCTGAAACCATGCTGTCAGGATCTCTCGCAGGTATTTTTAAAAAAATGATCTATTTTTCTTACTTAAACAAAAGGTCAAAGCACACCAATTTGTGGCTTTTCAGAAGTAAGTCCAATGATTTAGTAACTTCAGTAATGAATTCTTTTAACAGACCAGTGCAAATTATCCTAATCTAAAGTTTCTAGATTCTACAATGTGAAGGAAAGAATGTTCTTACCAAATTTGAATCAATAGCTATATGACTTGCTAATTCACCCTAGTTTTTTCAAACTATGACACTTTTTTTATTATTAAAGTAGATTTTTTTTATTTCATTGCTAAAACTCCATACAATGTGGTCAACTAATTGGATATGGATATTCATCTTACTGCAATTATCTAGAAATACACAATAAAATGAAACCAAAAAGCAAAAAGTAATTCTCAGGCGCTAGAAATGATGAGAAGAATCAAAGCTGAATGATACACATGCGGTAATGAGCAGTCCATAAGGATTTGGCCTCTGTAAATGAGGGAACTGAAAGTAATTTCCAACATCCATTTGGTGATGTGAACGATTGTTTCCTGAACCATGCAAGTCAGAGTTTGAAGTTGACACCCTAGCATGAAGCCGGGAGCTTAGCTTTGATGGGCTGCAAAATCCCACAGAGGGACTGAAAGTTTTGCACACCAGACTGAGGAAGCTGCAGATCAGTCCAGGGCCTATGATTGAAAACACACAGGGAAAAGTCACAAAGCACATGTTTGATGTCTAAATTTACACAGCCTATATGGTACAGGAGCCATAAGCACAGAAATTATCATAAAAACTGCCTAAGATTATTTAAAACCCTTAGACTCCAAATGCAATGCCATGGGAAGTCAATATTTAAAGATCCTTTCAAAATCTAGGGAACTCTGAATCCTCATTAAAAAAATAAACCTACCGAGATCAGCTCATAACACACATATACATACATACACACACACACACACACACACACACACACACACATCCCAAGAATACTAAATTTACATTAAATACACATTAAATTTTCCTTTTAAAAGACAGTTATTCTAAAACTACATTTAAAAACCTATCTTTATGCTATTAGAAATTCTAAAAGCATGATGACATAAAATGATTGAAAGCAAAAGAATCAAAGATCCTATTCTGAGGAAAATGGTAGAAACAAGATTGCATGAATGCTGAGATGTTTCACCGGTGTCCGACTCTCTGTGGCCCTGTGGACCATAGCCCAGCAAGGCTCCTCTGTCCATGGGATTCTCCAGGCAAGAATACTGGAGTGAGTTGCCATGACCTCCTCCAGGGGATCTTCCTGACCCAGGGATGGAAAGTGTGTCTCTTACATCTCTTGCATTGGCAGGCAGATTCTGTACTACTAGTGCCACCTGGGGAGCCTAGAAATAGGATTCAATACTCTTTCAAAAAAATCAACTCCTAAGCAATCTAACAGAAGGCAGAAAAGTGGGATCAAGGGAGAACACTGGAAAGGTAGGACAAATAGCAAGCATAACACAGGTGATGGCACTAATCCCAGATACATCAGTGTTGTTGTTGTTCAGTCGCATCCGACTCGCTGTGACCCCATGTACAGAGCACATCATGTGCAGAGCATGCCAGGCTCCTCTGCCCTCCATCATCTCCCACAGTTTGCTCAAATTCATGTCCATTGAGTTGGTGATGCTCTGTAACCGTCTCATTCTCTACCATGCCCTTCTCCTTTTGCCTTCAATCTTGCCCAGCATCAGAGTCTTTTCCACTGAGTCAGCTCTTGGCATCAGGTGGCCAAAGTATTGGAGCTTCAACTTCAGCAACAGTCCTACCAATGAATACAGTGTCAGACTTTACTTTTAACACTAGACACAACCACAGTTGAGCATCATTTCTGCTTTAGCCCAGCCACTTCATGCTTACTGGAGCTATTAGTAATTGCCCTCCCCTCTTCCCCAGTAACATATTGGATACCTTCTGACCTGGGGGAGCGCTCTTCCAGAATATCTTTTTGCCTTTTCATACTGTCCCTGAGGTTCTCCAGGTGAGAATACTGGAGTGGGTTGTCATTTCCTCCTCCAGTGGGCCACATTTTGTCAGAATTACAAATGATGACCTACCCATGTTGGCTTGCCCTGCATGGCATGGCTCATAGCTCCATTGAGTTACACAAGCCCCTTGGTCATAACAAGGCTGTGATTCATGAAGGGGAAGAATATCAGTATCTACAACTAAATTCACATCATGTTAATTCTGGCCTCATGGAATGTTAGGAACTCATTCAATTTCAGAAGAGTTTTGAGAAGGATTTGGTGTTAATTCTTTTTTAAAGGATTGGTAGAATTCATAAGTTAAGCCATGCTGTCCCAGACTTTTCTTTGTTGGGAAGTTTTGACTATTGATTTAATTTCTTTACTTTCTATAGGTTTATTTGGATTTTATATTTTATATATTTATATTTTATATTTTTTTGGAGTCAATTCCCATAGCTTGTATGTTTCTAAGAATTTTTTTCATTGCATCTTCGTTATCTGATTTATTAGAGATGGCTTAAGTTTTGAAAAGTAATCAATGTAATGCACCATAATAACAAATATATGGAGAAAATTCATATTATTATCTAAATAGATGTTGAAAAATTTATTGCATAAAGCTTAATATTTCTTCAAGATTTAAAATGCATACATAAAGAGAAAATGGAATAGAGAAAAATTACTTTTATTGATAAAAGCTATCAGGAAATTACACATAAAACCTTATACCTGAATATATTTGTAAATTATGCAAAAGTATTTACTCAGTTACACACTCAACTAAAGTGTATACATATGTGCATCATGAAAAAGGAACAAGAATGTTCTCAACAAAGTGTCTCTAAGAGTCAAGAACTATAATCATCCTAAATGTCCAGCAAAAGTAAGGAGATAAATGCTATTATAGTTGTACAAGTGAATCCCACAGAGCAATGGGAATAAGCCAACTATTCTATGTGCAATAACACAGATGGATCTCATAAACGTAACAGTGAGCAAAAGAACACAAAAGAGTAACTTCTATATAATTCAGATTATATACAGTTCCAAATAATCAAAAATGATCTATGGTCCGAAAAGTCAGAATCATAGCTATATTTAGAAGTGTGGTAGCACGTTGGAGAGGGTATAAGGGGACTTTGTAGGTGCTAGGGACATTCAGTTTCCTCAACTTGGCAATAATTAAATGAGTGTTTCCACTTTGTAAAAATTTACGGAGCTGTGCACATTTCATATGGTCTTTTGTATATAGGTCATACTTGAAAAAAATAATTAAACTTTAGAAATAAAACACAAAATCAACTCTTAAAATAATGATGGAAACTTTCCTAAATATCAGAAGAACTGCACATGCACACCCACATACACACACCCACACCAAAAAAATCAAAGCAAAGAAAACAACCAGTGAGAGGATTTAAAAAGTATAAAATGACAACATAATAACACGGCATAAATTGGACTAAATATATTTGTCATTTAAATTAAAGAAATATTGACTTAACCCACTGATTATAATAAAAATAATATATTAAACTGAATTCCAAAGAAAGAATTAAAATTATGCTAAATCACACAGATTCACCTAAAATAAATTTTTTTAGAAAAATTCAAAATAAAAAGATGTGCAACAGCACCCCAAATAAATGTAAACAAAGAAATGATGTAATATAATTTTAATATTAGAGAAAGTGATTTAAGGCAAAAATCTGATCTTAAATTCATCTGATTAGCAACTTTAATTCCATGTGAAATATTAATTGCTCTTTGCCATGTGACACAATGTATTCACAGGTTCAGGAGATTTATATGTAGGTGTTATTAGGGGGCCATTATTCTGTCTAACACAGTCTACCTTCTGGTAGATATTAATAAAACTTCACATCAACCCACATGTAAAATCATCCACTCCATTCTAGCATCTCTAAAGTTTCAGCCCGTTAACAGCATCAATTTAAGTCCAAAAATCTCATATAAATCTCATCAGCTCAAAATTCCCAGTTCCGGTCATTTAAGTCATCTAAATCAGGTATGAATAGGAACTGATCCATTCTGGGGCAAAATTCCTCTGCATCTGTAAAGCTATGAAATTAGAAAACAAGTTATCTGCTCCCAAAATACAATAGTGGGACATATATGGAGTACCTACCAGTCATAAGCTTTCCCATTGAAAAAAAAGTAGAGAGAGAAAGAAAATGGAAGGGAAAGCAAATTCAAAATCTAGCTGGTAAACCACACAGGTCTCAAGGACTGAGAGTAATCCTCGGTGGCTCAAGGCTCTGCCTTCTTGTCTTGAGGCTCTTTGCCCTCAGAGATATCCTTCCTTTTGTATGAAGTACAGCACTTGTTTGCAGCTGGAAGAATTGATCTGCCTATTTAGTACGTGTTAAATTTTGTCAGCTTGACAGTTTTCTTTCACTTTTTACTCTCTTTGTCTCTTTTAGTCAAAGATGTCAGTATTTCATGTTGGTTGAAAGTGAAAGTATTAATCACTCAATCCTGTACGACTTTTTGCAACCCATTGACTATAACCTGTGAGGTTCCTCTGTCCGTGGTATTCTCCAGGCAAGAATACTGGAGTGTGTTGCCATTCCCTTCTCCAGGGGATCTTCTCTACCCAGGAACTGAACCCGGGTCTCCTGCACCTGCATCAGGTGCTTTACTGTCTGCGCTACTAGGACAAACTCAAAAATCTTGTGGATTTCTTGTGTATGTCAAGGAAATTTGTCCCATTAGACATGAAGCTCTTTCACAGACCACTTCTAGAAACTCAGTTAAATCACCCAGATAAACCAGAATAATCTATCTAAAGATCCTCAACTTAACAACATCTGCAAAGTTCCTTTAGATATGTTAAGTCATATACTCATAGGTTCCAGGGATAGGACAGGGATTTTATTTATTTTATTAATGTTTATTCTGCCTATCACAGAAAGCAAGTGAGAGGAGGTTACTATTAAGGTGGGTCTTGGAGCTAGAGTATGAATCATCTAATCAGACAACCTGGGGGGACATACAAGTCAGAAGGAATGGATAGTATAGATAAATAAGCTATGTAAAGGAAAAACATGGCTGGGTAAGGTTCTGCTGCTGCTGCTGCTAAGTCGCTTGAGTCATGTCTGACTCTGTGCGGATAGACGGCAGCCCACTAGGCTTCGCCGTGCCTGGGATTCTCCAGGCAATAACACTGGAGTGGGTTGCCATTTCCTTCTCCAATGCATGAAAGTGAAAAGTGAAAGTGAAGTCTTTCAGTCGTGTCTGACTCTTAGCTACCCCATGGACTGCAGCCTACCAGGCTCCTCCATCCATGGATTTTCCAGGCAAGAGTACTGGAGTGGGGTGCTATTGCCTTCTCCAAGGTAAGGTTCTAGGAGAGGTTATAAAGCTGAGAGGCCAAAATTATACTGTAAACATGGGCTGGGACAACATAATCAGAAGGGTAGCACACTAGGCTAGGATGCTCACATTTCATGCCAGGTGCAGTGGGAGATTGAGTAAATTTCAAAGAACAAGAGCAACATAATAAAATGTATTTTAGAGATAGTGTACAATAAAATTTATTTTAGGTGATAGTACAGAAAATAGAGAAGTCAGAATGTCAAAGCTTACACAAACAGTTGTAAATAGTTTGATTTATAAGCTGAGCTAATTGAAGCAACATGATTTTGTATGTGTACCTTAAAACCCTCTCAAATATGTTAAAATAATTCAATGCCAAATGGTTAAATGAAGTAATAAAGAGTAGAAAAGCCTACTCCACCATGAGTCAAGCTAATTGAAGTATGTGATTTTGTATGTGTACTTTAAGATCCTCTTAAAAAGTGATAAAATAATTTAATGCCAAATGGTTAAATGAAGTAATAAAGAGTAGAATAAGCCAAGGGGGATTGTACTGGACTGGTTACATAGAGCTCCAGCCAAAATTCTGGGAAGAAACTTTAAAACTTTATTATTGCAGAAAACTGCTCTTTTCATTAAAAAGAAACTCTTCTCTTGGCCAACAGCCAGTGGCTTTATACCAAATTGAAATGATAATCTAGATTATTTCAGCAAAATTTTTCCTAAAAGTTTCTGATCCTGTATTCTTTTTCTTCTGGGTTAAATTATTGGAATTCCTGTCCATGTAAATCAAATATAAAGAATAATCATTCACTTCACCATTTCACTTAATGTTAATACAGCACTGAAATATTTGATTTTCATTACATTTTCCCCTAGAGAGATAATATGCTTGCCATTTAACATTATTTTCATTTGAGGTTCTTTACTATTTTTCATAAATCTACACAAGAGGCTGTCAGTTTGGGGCTTTTTTTCCAGGAACAGCACATTCTGCCAGGACATTTTTTTCATTATGTTTTTTGTAACTAGCAGAGGCCATCAATGTCAGTTGAGTTTGGTTGTTAAAATCCAATTTTTAAATCCCTTTCAGCAAAGACTTGTTAACAACTGAGCTTTCCAACCTTTCTGTTCCTTCTTTATATCTAAACATGAAGTCCCCTCAGTCACCTCATTGAAAACTTAACTGAAAGCTGACACATTGGCAAAATCAAAGTATTCGTTCTTACAAATATTTCAATGATTCACTTAAGGCTCTTGAATTTACTGTAGTAATAAAACTGGAGTACTTTGATTTATTTTATATATAAAATCCTAAAAAGTTATCCTTAAATTAAGTTTCTAAATCATAAGCAAATAGAGATGCTATCTTGAAGTAGCATCATATTTAAATGTAAAGCTTTTTTAAAGCACAGTGTCAACTGGTAAATTTTTTTAAAGGAATATTCATTAAGCTCTTTTTCATTTTGTACTTTTGTATATATTGATTTTTCTCAGACTAGGAAACTTTTGGAAATTTGGAAATTTAGATGACAATGACTTTTTAAAATAATTAGAATGTACAGAATTTTTAACATCTAAAACAACTTAAATTCAATATTTTCACAACAGACATTGATCAATGCAATGTTGATTTGGTTGTGAGAGCAAAGACAGTAAAATGGATACAACAATCTATAACTACATGAAGTAATATAACTTAGTTTATACATCCTAAAGTTTTAAAAGGATAACTTTGTATAGGTTAGAATTCTCTAAATATAGATTTTGTTCAGCATACATTTAAAATATTAAATACACATAGCATATTTTCCAGGTATTATGTTATTGTGCTATGAGCCATTGAATAAAATAATATGAGCCCTGCTTTCAAATTCTAACAAAGGAGCAAGCATAAAATAAATATGCAGCATTATATCAATTAATTCTTAAACAACTTAAAGTCATAATGGGAATAATATATAATGCAACCAAAGAAGTTCATCATAGATGAGCACCGTACAAAGAGATGAGAGTAGCAGAGGATGCAGGGCTCAAGTTTATAGTTATTTCTAAACACAGGATGAAGCTATTGAAGGACAGAGGGTTTTACATAAGAGAGTAAAGGATTTGATTTACACCGAAGGGAAAAAAACACTCTGACTTGCAGGGATACAGATTAAAAAGCTGTGGGGACAGGACCAGAGAAATTAGTGAGAGGCTGTTGGATCAGTATGGATGACACATTATGGCACCTGGGACTCAGTTTGTGATAGGGAAGCAGACACATAGGCGTGTTAAGAAAGAAATCCATGAGATATTTGGAAACAGAGTCAAAAATACTGGATGATGAACTAGATGTGAAGGATAAAGGGGCGGGACAAGAATGACTCTATTTCTGACTTGAGCAACAGGTAGATGGCAGTCATATCAACAGTGATGGGGAAAGTCAAGAAAAAAGAAGTTAAGAGTTTGCTTTATGTGTTAGATTTGAGATATTGAAGCAAATGCATGATACATAGATTATTTCCCAGAAATACAAAAATTTTCCATCAGATAAAATACAAGAATTGAATAGACATTTGTCTAGATGATTTGAAAATCTCCTCTATAAAATTTTATAACTATGGAAAGTGGAAAAGAAAACGATTTGAAAGAAACGCTGTGAATTATTAAATTTGTTTTCATTAGGTGAGGTGCTCAGGACCATGACTTTTATATCTTATTTGTTCCCACAAACTGATCCATCACTAAGAAAAAAGCAGGTTGTGTGTGCATGCATGCGTGCTCAGTCGTGTCTGATTCTTCATGACCCTATTGACTATAGCCCAACAGGCTCCTCTGTCCATGGGATTCTCCAGGCAAGAATACTGGGGTGGGTTGCCATTTCCACCCCCAGGGGCTCTTTCTAACCCAGGAATCAAACCTGTGTCTCCTGCATCTCTTGTATTGGGATGTGGATTCTTTACCACTGAGCCACCTTGGAAGACCAAAAAGCAGATGAGCTGAAGCTAAAATTTCCAGTATCTACATACATTTTCAATCTACATCTACAACCCACTCCAGTATTCTTGCCTGGAGAACCCCTGGATGGAGGAGCCTGGTGAGCTACAAGCAATAGGGTCACAAAGAATCAGACACAACTGAAGCGACTTAGCATGATTGTGTGTATCCACTAAAGAAAGTAATGGCTTTGGAGAAGCCATTTTTTCCCCTTTTTTAAAATGAAAATATGTCATTGCCACCTTTATTACTAAAATTCTGTTTTCACATTATTGCCATAATAATTCTATTATTTTTAAATCAACATTTCCTGATCAAGTATGAAGAGGAGGTTATATATATGACAATTAGATTGCTCAAGCCATCCCCACCCACCTCACTTTGAGACTCTGAGCCCCCAAATCCCCATCTCCAACGTGCTGATCATTGATCTGCTGCCTTCCCTGTCCTCATGGACAGAAGCTCAAACAAGCAGAACATGGAGACTCAGTGTGAGCAGACCCACTCAGAACACCTGCACTTAGCAAACCTTAAATTGCCAAAACTGCAGTACTTAAAATCAATTTTGAGCTATTTGGAATTTTTGAAGGAAACAGTACTGAGAAGCCAGATGTGTCTGTATCATATGTGAGTAATATATGAGTCATAGGCCAGAAATACTCCACGGTTGCATTGTGTTAAGCGTGTCTATCCTGGAACCATGTTGCTTGAGTGGAGTTTCATCTATGTCCCTATCTAGCTTTATAAGACCTTCCCTGTGGCTCAGATGGTAAAGACTCTGCCTGCAATTCAGGAGACCTGGGTTTGAAGCTTTGTAACCTTGGACAAATTATTTAAGGGATTGGAATCTCAATTTTCTTATCTATTAAATCTGATTGATATCTCTATCTCATATCTTTACAGTGTCTTAAATGAATGATGAACCTTTGGAACTCTGCCTGTCATCACTTGTATCCAATAAATATGCATTATTATAATTTTATCCCAGTCTTTCTCTAAGGATGCATGATTTAATACAGGAGATGAAAACCACAGGCCAACTCAAAGCTCTTCAATAACATGCTAAACTAACTTTAAATTACAAGGCAAATATGACAACTGAGAGCAGAACTTGCTCCTTTTCTTGCATAAAAATGCTGTAAATTTCACCTTCTTGTGCTTTTTAGCCTAAGGTCCATTTGATGTTTTCCTCATCACTTCTTGGCCTTTTGGCTAAAGATCAAGTGTGATGTTTTCCTAAATAACTTCTATCTACCTAGTGGCATAAAACCAAGAATCACTTGTATGTTTAAATTTTTCACCTCAGGAGTTCAAAAGTACTTTGGGACTTGTACCTGGCTGAATTTTACATTCTGGTAGGTGTAAATCACAAATTAAAATGAACCATCCCCAAAATCAGTGACTTAAAACTGCAATCTTTTTCTCTCACTCATATATCTGCAGGGGGGATGGGTTTCACTGATTTAGGCCCAACTCTGCAGGGATGCTCTGCTTCGGGTTGGCCTTGTTCCTCAGGTCTTCTCCTTATGTATTCATCATGGACATGGTCTGGGGATAAGGCGGTTGTGTTATTCGTCAAAGCTTTTCTTGTGATGATGGCAGAAGCACAAGAGGACAAGCCCAACAGTGTAAGGAGCTTCACATTTCTGGTGTTACTTTGCTAAAGTTTCATTGGCCTAGGCAAATGATATGGCTGATCTCCAAGTCAAGAGACAGAAATACATAACCCTTTCTGGAGCAAAAGGGGAGGTAAGCGAACATGTCTTTCAGTTATCTAAGTTAATTGTAGATAATTGTAAATAGTTGAAAAGTAGTTTTAGGTTAATTACATTATGGGCTTTCCAGGTGGCACAGTGGTCAAGAATCTGCCTGCCAATTCAGGAAACTCAAGAGATGGGTTCAATCACTGGGTCAGGAAGATCCCCTGGAGTAGGAAATGGCAATCTACTCCAGTATTCTTGTCTGGAAAATTTCATGGAAGAGGAGCCTGGCAGGTTACAGTAGGTCTCAAAGAATCAAACACGGCTGAGCATGGCACACATTACGGAGATGAGTCTCCTGTGGATGAGGTAAACAGGCAAGGCCTTCAAGAAGGTGATATTTGAGCTGAAACTTGGATAATGGAAGAAGTCAACCAAGTGAAGATATAGAGAAAGAGTATTCCAGACACAGGTATAACTCTGAGACAGGAAAGAGCTTGGCCTATTTGAGTCCAGAAAGAAGCCAGTGCTTAAAGCATTCTTAGCTCTAATCTTGAAATGAAAAGTCCTTTCAAATTTCTTAAATTTGATTCTGGCCTTGATTCCCTAGTACCTTGTGTGCTGATCACCAGGATATATAATTATTGGCTACCCTGTCAATCCTCTCCACTGAAAGGTCAGCTCTTTTGGTGTAGACATCTGCATCTTGGCAGTTTCTTATTCACATACAGAGCTCAACTCAACCCACAGTTGACAGATGCACACATTAACAAAGGCCAGCTTTTCACATGTGAAAAATAAGTGTAGGTCCAAGGTGGGATCAACTCACGATCCAGATGAAATAGACAGAAGGTGCCATGAGAGTCCCAGAAAAGGTCACATTTTGAAGCCATATTTCTTTTGCAATGTGAAGTGATTCAGCCTTCATTTTCCTTTTCCAAACATATAAAAATGTGAAAGATTCAAGATCTATCATGTATAAGATACACAGAAACATAAAAAATAAATAAGACCATATTCTGCCCCCTGAACAATAATACAAAATTATATTACTAAAGCTATGATAAACCTAGATAGCATATTACAAAGCAGAGACATTACTTTGCCAACAAAGGTCCATTTAGTCAAAGCTATGGTTTTTCCAGTGGTCATGTATAGATGTGAGAGTTGGACCATAAAGAAAACTGAGCACTGAAGAATTGATGCTTTTGAACTATGGTTTTGGAGAAGACTCTTGAGAGTCACTTGGACTACAAGATCAAACCAGTCAGTCCTAAAGGAAATCAGTCCTGAATATTCATTGGAAGGACTGCTGCTGAAGCTGAAACTCCAATCCTATAGCCACCTGATGCAAAGATCTGACTCCTTGGAAAAGACCCTGCTGCTGGGCAAGATTGAAGGCAGGAGGAGAAGGAGACAACAGAGGATGAGATGGTTGGATGGCATCACCAACTCAATGGACATGAGTTTGAGCAGGCTCTGGGAGTTGGTGATGGACAGGGAAGACTGGTGTGATGCAGTCCATTGGGTCACAAAGAGTAGGACACAACTGAGTGACTAAACTGAACTGAACTGAAATGAAAGCACTTTAAACATTTTCTAATTGCTTTCATTCTTATCACGTTTTGTCCTTTGTTGATTGTAGTAAAAGGGCATTTTCAATAACTATAATTTCTTTTAGAGCCTGAGTTGGCTAGCTTGGGAAAAGAGAGATATTCCAGGTGCCTTTAAGATCCAAGATAGAATTTAAAGTTCGAAGGGACATTTGAGAGCATCTGGCCCATTAAGGATTTGGAGGCTGAGACCAAACATATTAAGTAAATTGCTAAATGTAATATAACTAGTCAGGAGTTGGACTGTAGCTGGAACCCTGGTTCGAGTCTTTTATTACTTCACTCACTATTACGCTAGTCATAAAAAAGTGGCTGAGAATTTGCTTTATGATGAAATAGCTTAGTTCACTTATATTACCCTAGTCATAAAACAGACTATTAGGCTTATGATGAAATTAACAATCACAAAAGATAGATTCAAAAGAATCATAAGCAAAAGTAATGTAGGAAAACAATACTCATCAGAAATTAATTCTTTCAAAGTTTGTTGTGTTTTTTTTAATTGAGTACTACCTAGAAATGTTAGTAATTTTAATAAAATAACTGTAGTCAATAAAGTAGCTTTTTTAGTGTAAATTTAATTCCCAAAGGCAAAAAAAGATGAGTGATGTTGGTAGTAAAAAATAAATAAATGTGTAAAAATGTAAAGGAAGTAGTGAGTTAGATTAAGGTAAAGTGACACAGTCCATTACATAGAAAATGTTCAGGTGTTCAAGACACAGAAATCATATAATCCAGGTTCCATGATTCCCTGAGTATATCAAGGGATATAGCTATTAATATAATAAGGCTAGTAAAGAGACACTGTCAGTGACATGGTATGATGCTTTGTCAACTTGACAACAAACAAACAAATAGAAAATCCCTTGAGATCATGTTAGCAAACTAGAAATATTCAGGTTCCAAAGAGTGACAGCTATGAAAATAAATTATGAAAAATTAATAGTCATCCTGTGTTAAGTTCTCACTGTAAACAATAATAAAACTGGACAAATATACATAGCAACTCTTTTCAAGCATAGGAGAGAAGATAGCTCAGGGATATAGCCATTGAGACATGGAGCCACATAAGACAATCTCCACAATAATGTCAGTTTTCTGTCCGGAACCATTATGCAAATCACTGCACTGGGCAATAGAACCCAGAGAGCTGATGTCTTGGTGAGTGGAAGAAATAAAATTTAAAGTTCAGGATAGCAGGTGCTAATGGAATCTGCAAGGCAGAGTAACATAGATGAGGGGGCTGCACTGAGATGGAGCTCCACAAATCTGCAAAGAAATCCTCCTGAATACCAAACAGAAAATGCACTAGGCAAGATTCATAAGGCTGACAAAATATGGCTACTGGAGGGATATGAACTGCACTGAGACCACACAGTGCTGGAAAGTCTTAAGAGTTCTGACTAACCAGAGTAGAGATACGTCACTAAATATCCTGAGCATTCTTTTGAATGCTCACATAGAAGAAGAGCTATTCTGACCCCATATAAATGGCTACTCTAGATTAGAGGTCCTTAGCTAGCATAATTTTTGACCCTTTACCAGGGAATCTTTGGCAATGTTTGAGACCTCAGTATTTGCTATGTTTGGTAGGGGAGAATGACTGGAAGCCAGTGGGTAGAGAATAGGGATGTTACAATACACAGGGATGCTATACTGTACAAAACAAGTAATTTCCTAATCCAAAATGTCAAGCCTGAAAGCAAGCCTTAAAAGAATAAACCTGTAAATTACCTAGCTGATAGAGCAACTCAAAGACAAAATCCAGACCTTCAACAATTTTGTTGTTTAATTCAACAACATTTGAATAAAAAAGGCAATATTTAATAATGACCTGCTTACATTAATAAAGAACAGAAAATACTAGGTGTGTGCAGAAACAAGAAAATTTGGCTCATAAGCAGAGGAATAGAGTCAATAGATATAGACCTTTCAATGACACCAATATTGGAGTTTGTAGACAAAGACCTTAAAAGTATTGAAAAGAAAAGATGAACATAATGAGAAAGCACAAAAGGAATTTCAAAAAAGAAATGAAAACTATAAAAAAGAAACAAATGTAAATTCTAGGACTAAAAATGCTATACTAGAATTTTGAAAACTCATTGAATGAATTTAACAGAAGATTAGACATGATGGCAACAGGGAGGAAAAAGTGAATTTGAAGACAGAGCAATAGAAACTGAACTATAAAGCTCAGAGAGAAGGAAGACTAAAACAAATAAATTAAGTAGCTTCAGAGAAACGTGAGACAATAACAAAATGTCTAATATACAAGTAACTGAGGTCCAAGAAGGAAATGAGAGAGATGAGAATGGAAAGCATACTTGAATAAGCAATAATGAAAATTCTCAAATTTCGTGAAAAATATTCACTCACACTTCCAAGAAGCTCAACACAACACAAAGGGTAAATACGAAGAAAACAATATCTATCTAAATATAAAGAAAACCATATCTAGTCACATCAAATTGCTGTAAACCAAAACAAAGGAGAAACTCTTTAAACAGCCAGAGGGGAAAAGACCCATTATATACTGCTGAACAATAATAAGAATGACCATGTCAATATCATTAGAAAATAGCACAAGTTAGAAGATAAATAATAAGAAAAAAATCATGTAGATTTCTATACCCAGTATAAAAAGATAAACTGAAGGTATTTTCTCCCAACTTTTATTTTGAAAAAAATTTCAAACTTACAAAAGAGTTGCAAAAATAGTACGATGAATCTTCAATAACAATGCTCTTCATCTAGAATCACCAGTTGTCAGCATTCTGACTCATTTGCTTTATCTGTCTTTCCCCTGAACTAACTGAGTTAATTGCAGATATCATGACACTTTAACCATAAATATCATGTATCTCTGAAAATAAGAGCATTCTCCTTTGTAACCAAAATACAATCAGAAAATTTGATATTGACATTTTATCAAATAATAAACCTGAAATGCAACTTAAATTTCCCCAACTACATCATTTTAAATAGTTGTTTTAAACCCAGGCCTAATCTAGGATGACGCATTGCATTTATTTTGTTTTTAACTTGTTCAGCTTCATTGATGTACAACTGACAAATAAAATTGTATGTATTTAAAGTATACAATGATGATTTGACACATATATACTTTGTGAAATGATTACCACGATTAGATTAATTAACACATCCATCACCTCACATAGTCAGTCACCTTTTGTGTGTGGGTAGTGAGAAGGCTTAAGGTCTGCTTTTTTAGCAAATTCCAAGTACACAACATGGTTTTATTAATTATAGGTATTAATAATGCCTATAATTATCCCAAGAGCTTACCCTCTTATAACTAAAGCTTGTACACTTTGACCAGCATCTTTCCATCCCTCCAACCCTCAACTTCTGATAATCACCATTCTACTCTCTATGAGTTCAACTTTTTTTTTTAAAACAGTGCACACATAAGTGAGATCATATAGCATTTGCCTTTCTCTGTCTTGCCAATTTTATTTAGCATAATGTCCTTTAAATTCATCCCTGTTTTTGGCAGGATTTCCTTCATTGTTGTGACTAAACAATGTCCACTGTATATGTATGTACCACATCTTTTTTATCCGTTCATCCTTTGATGAACACATTGTCTTCATATATTCTATATTGTAAATAATGTTTCAGTACATATTGGGGTGGAGATTTTTTGAAGGTATTGATTTTCTTTCTTTCAGATACATACCTGGTAATGGGATTGCTGGATCATATTGTATTCTTATTTTTAATTTTTTTGAGAAAACTCCATACTATTTACATAGTGACTATATTAATTTACATTCCCACCAACAATGGTTAATGGTTCCTTTTCTTCCATATCCTTGCCTTGATATCTGTTGTCTTTGTCATAAAAGTCATCCTAACAGGCATGAAGTGATATCTCACTGTGGTTTTGATTTGCAACTCTCTGATGATTAGTGATGCTGAACACCCTTTCATATACTTACTGGCTATTTGAATGTTTTCACAAATAAATGGAAAGATATTTCCTGCTCATGGATTAGGAGAATTAATATTGGAAAAATGCCCATACCACCCAAAGTGATACAGATTCAGTGCAGTCCCTATCAAAATTACATTGGCATTTTTCATAGAAATAGGAAAAACAATTCTAAAAATTGTATGTAAACACAAAGGACACCAGATTGCTAAAGCAATCCTGATAAATAAGTACAAAGCTGAAGGCATCACAAATTTTGATTTCAAACCATATTATAAAGCTATAACAATCAAAACAGTATGGTATGGTATTAAAATAGAATCATTGAATATTGGAACAGAATTGAGAGCTCAGATTTAAATCCACACATATATCATCAACTAATCTTTTACAAGGACCCCAAGAACACATAATGGGGAAAGAGTAGTCTCTTCAATAAACAGTATTATGAAAACTGGATATCTTCATGCAAAAGAATGAAACTAGAACTCTAACTTATATCACTCACAAAAATTAATTCCAAGTGGGTTAGAGATCTAAATGTACCATATGAAACTATAAAATTCCAGAAGAAGAGATAGGAGGAAACCTCCTTGACTTTTGTCTTGACAATGAGTTTTTGGATATGACACCAAAGCACAGTCAACAACAACAAAAAAATAAACAAGTGGGCCAAAATAAATTTAAAAGTTCTTAAAGGTCTTTTAGATAAGTAGAACAATGGTTATTTATTTTATATTGATGAGAGAATTTGTTACTAACAGACTTCAATCACTAATAATGTTAAGTGAAGCTTTTCGGGCTGAAATAAAAATAATTAAATTACTTGGATATATACTTGGATATATACTTGGATATATACTTGGATATAAATAAAGATGTCCAGAGATAGAAAAAAATGGAAAATTGTATAAGGCTTTTTTGTGCATCTTTTGTATCTTAAAGAAACAATTGACTATTAAAACAAAAATACTAATAGCAACAATGTATTGGATAAAGTCATAACATACATAGGATTTGATTATATGACAAAATATAATGAATAACTGGGGCATGGAAAAATAGAAGTATACTGTCTTAAGGTTCTAAGAGTATACAGGAATTGATATAAAATTAAATTAAGGTAAATTGTGACAAATTTTAAATTTTATATGTGCATATTTTTATGCACATTTTTAAATGTGCATATTTTAATTCCCAAGAGAAATACTTTAAAAATAGCCATAGCAAAAATTCAATAGAAGAGATAAAAATGGAATACAAAAAAAATATATTTCATTCAACAGAAGGAAGTTTGCCACATAATTGATTCTTTTATGTATGATTTTTCAGTGGCATGCAATGTTATTTCTCTTCAGTTCAGTTCAGTTTGGTTGCTCAGTCAGGTCTGACTTTGTGACCCAATGGATTGCAGCACACCAAGCTTCCCTGTCCATCACCAAATCCTGGAGCTTACTCAAACTCACGTCCATCGTGTCAGTGATGCCATCCAACCATCTCATCCTCTGTCATCCCCTTCTCCTCCTACCTTCAATCTTTCCCAGCATCAGGGTCTTTTCAAATGAGTCAGTTCTTCCCATGAGGTGGCCAAAGTATTGGAGTTTCAGCTTCAGCATGATTCCTTTCAATGAATATTCAGGACTTATTTCCTTTAAGATTGACTGGTTGGATCTCCTTGCAGTCCAAGGGACTCTCAAGAGTCTTCTCAAACACCACAGTTTGAGCATCAATTCTTCGATGCCCAGTTTTCTTTATAAGTCCAACTCTCACATCTGTACGTGACTAATGGAAAAACCATAGCTTTGACTAGATGGACTTTTGTTGGCAAGGTAATGTTTCTATGTTTTAATCTGCTGTCTAGGTTGGTTATAGCTTTTCTTCCAGGGAGCAAACATCTTTTAATTTCATGGCTGCAGTCACACTCTGCAGTGATTTTGGAGCCCAAGAAAATAAAGTCTGACACTGTTTCCTTTGTTTCCCAATCTATTTGCCATGAAGTGATGGGACTGGATTCCATGATCTTAGTTTTCTGAATGTTGACTTTTAAGCTGACTTTTTCACTCTCTTCTTTCACTTTCATCAAGAGGCTCTTTAGTTCTTCTTCGCTTTCAGCCATAAGGGTGGTATCACTTGGATATCTGAGGTTATTGATATTTCCCCTGGCAATCTTGATTCCAGCTTGTGCTTCATTCATCCTATCATTTCGCATTATGTACTCTGCATATAAGTTAAATAAGCA
The DNA here is from genome assembly GCF_003369695.1 of Bos indicus x Bos taurus. Taxonomy (NCBI): domain Eukaryota; kingdom Metazoa; phylum Chordata; class Mammalia; order Artiodactyla; family Bovidae; genus Bos; species Bos indicus x Bos taurus. The sequence continues at coordinate 83,545,833 of NC_040084.1, read as the reverse complement.
GGGTGACAATATACAGACTTGACATACTCCTTTCCTGATTTGGAACCAGTTTGTTGTTTCATGTCCCATTCTAACTGTTGCTTCTTGACCAGCATACAGATTTCTCAGGTGGCATATCAGGTGGTTTGGTATGCCCATCTCTTGAAGAATTTTCCTCAGTTTGTTGTGATCCACACACTCAAATGCTATTGGTGGCATTATTTACAATAGAACTTTCAAAGCTGCAGTCCATCCTCTCAAATCCTGCCACTGCTTTATCAACTAAGGTTTATGCAGTATTCTAAATCCTTTGTTTGTCATTTCAATAATCTTAATAGCATCTTCACCAGGAGTAGATTTGATCTTAAAAAATCACATTCTCTTCGCAAGCATAAGAAACAACTTTTCATTCATTAAAGTTTTACCAAGAGATGCAGCACTTCAATCACATATTCTGTCTCCACTTCTAATTGTAGTTCTCTTGCTATTTCCACCACATCTGCAGTTACTTCCTCCACTGAAGTCTTGAACTCCTCAAAGTCATCCATGAGGGCTGGAATCAACTTTTTCCAAACTTTTGCTAATTTTGATCACTTCACATGAATTCGAAATGTTCTCAATGGCATCTAGAATGGTTCAACCCTTCTCAAGATGTTTTCAATTGACTCTGCTGAGATCCATCAAAGGAATCACTATGACAGCTATAGCTTTATAAAATGTATTTCTTAAATAATAAGACTTGAAAGTCAGAATTATTCCTTAATCTATGGGCTGCAGAATGAATGTTGTATTAGCAAGCATGAAACCAACATTAATATCATTATACATCTCCATCAGCGCTCTTGGGTGACCAAGGTATATTGTCAATGAGCAGTAATGCTTTGAAAGGAACTTTCTTCCTGAGCAGTATTTCTGAATACTGATGGATGGCATCTCTGTACATGAGCTTGAGAAAGCTCTGGGAGATTGTGAAGGACAGGGAAGTCTGGTGTGCTACAATCCATGGGGTCACAAAGAGTCGGACATGCCTGTGACTGAACAGCAACAGTGTCTGAATAGTGGGTTTAAAAATATCCCATAGGTACTTCCCTGGTGGTACAGTAGTTAAGACTTCGCCTTCAATGCAGGGTGCCTTTTCAATCCCTGGTCAGGGAACTAAAATTCCACATGCCTTGTGGACAAAAAAAAAAAAAAAAAAAACCATAAAATAGAAACAATACTATAACAAATTTAATAAATACTTTAATAATGGTCAGCATCAAAAAATATTTTTAAAAATATTCCATAGATCATGTTGTAAACAAATGTGCTATCAGCCAGGTTTTGCTGTCCATTTACATAGCACAGGTAGAGTAGATTTAGTATAATTCTCAGGGGCCTTAGGATTTTCAGAATGGTAAATGAGCACTGACTTCAACTTAAAGTCACCAGTTGCTTTAGCCACTAAGAAGGCAGTGAGCCTCTGCTCTGAAGCTTTGAAGCCAGGCATTGACTTCTCCTCTCTAAAAAAAATCATAGATGGAAACTTTTTCCAAGAAGCCTGTTTTGTCTATGTTGAAAATGTGTTGTTTAGAGTAGAGTAAGATAGATGTAGCTATCCTAGATACATCTTCTGGATAACTTGCTGCAGTTTCTACATCAGCATTTGCTACTTCAACTTGCACTTTATGTTATGGAGATGGCATCTCTCTGTAAACCTCATGAACAAACCTCTGCTAGCTTCAGACTTTTCTTCTGCAACTTCCCCACTCTCTCAGCCTTCATAGACTGAAGAGACTTAGGACTTTGTTCTAGTGTAGGTTTAAGAGAATATCCTGACTGGTTTGGTTTTCTGTTCAGACCACTAAAACTTTCTCCATATCAGCAATAAGGTTCTTTGTTTTATCATTCATGTATTCCCCTGGAGGAGGGCATGACAACCCACTCCAATATTCTTGCCTGGAGAATCCCATGGACAGAGGAGCCTGGTGGACTACAATCTACAAAGAGTTGGACACAGCTGACATGACCTAGCATGGATGCACATTCACGTGTTCACTGGAGGAGCACTTTTAATTTTATTCAAGTACTTTTTATTTGCATTCGCAACTTGGCTGTTTGGTGCAAGATGCCTAGTTTCCAGTCTATCTTGGATTTTGATATTTCCTCACTAAGCTTGATCATTTCTAACCTTTGATTTACTGTGTGAGATATACGATTGTTTCTTTCACTTGAACTCTTTGACACCATTGTAAGGTTTTTATTTGGTCTAATTTTAATCTTGTTATATATTAGGGAATAAGGAATCCCCAGAAGAGGGAGAGAGGCTGGCAATAGCTGATCATACAGCAGTCAGAACACAAACTATTTATCAAGTAAGTTTGCATTTTACATAGGCACAGTTTATGGTACTCCAAAACAATTACAATAGTCATATCAGGGTCTTTTCAAATGAGTCAGTTCTTCGCATCAGGTGGCCAAAGTATTGGAGTTTCAGCTTCAAGATCAGTCTTTCCAATGAACACTCAGGACTGATCTCCTTTAGGATGGGCTGATTGGATCTCCCTGCAGTCCAAGGGACTCTCAAGAGTCTTCTCCAACACCACAGTTCAAAAGCATCAATTCTTCTGTGCTCAGCTTTCTTTATAGTCCAACTCTCACATCCATACATGATTACTGGAAAAACCATAGCCTTGACTAGATGGACCTTTGTTGACAAAGTAAAGTCTATGCTTTTTAATATGCTGTCTAGGTTGGTCATAACTTTCCTTCCAAGGAGTAAGGGTCTTTTAATTTCATGGATGAAGTCACCATCTGCAGTGATTCAGTATCAACTGTAAATAAAGGTCTAACAAGTATTTTAAGGCAGCTCTAGGCTGATAATCTTATTATGTTATTTAAAGAATAATAAGAATAAAGTCGTAATACTTTTGGCATGTTATGTCTTTGGCATAGATTCTAAAATATTTTTAAATGACTGAACTAACATTTAAATGTTTGCCTCTATTGGAAAATGAAAAGATGTATAATAACAATCCCTGGCCTAAAGAGGTTCATAATTGATTAGAAGTAAAAGCCTACTAATGTATGCAAAACCACAATACAAGTTTTAATAAAATGTATGGAATTATTAACTATAATATTTATACATTATAATTATTAATAATAAATATTAATATAGCTAAATAGCTATAGAATTTTAGTGGCACCTGAACTGAGTCTTCAATTAAACTTCAGTAATCATAAGCAGCATGAACAGCATGACAAGAAGAAGAAACAAAACAAAAAGAAAAAATTCAGTGCAGAAAAAATGAATTTTGTTTATGAGACAGTGGAGTTTTTGAGCAGAGGAATTGTCTGGACTTTGGAGACTGATCTTCCTCGTCTGGAGTCCCTGCATGTACAAGCTGTCTCATGAATGTGTCTGACTTCCACCAGCTGTCATTCACTCACACCAGTGTCCCTACTTCTTCCTTCCTCCATTTCAAATTGCAATTACTTAAGAGTTCTAACTGAAGCCGGTACAAGAATTCATTGTGACATCTCCTGCTTCTGGGTCTCTATACTATTAGTACTTGTATTCTTTTTCTCCTTCAGTTTAGCTTTTTGAAATAAATACCCACTTCATTTGGTTCTTTACAGGTTCCACAGTGCCCACTGCAGTCCTTTGACATAAATGATTCAGTGAAGTGTTTCATGACTGGATACCAATTTCTTAGAATAATTAGGCACTAAGGTCCTGGTCCTAATGCATTTCAGTATCAGGTAACTATTAAAGCAAAGGGTCTTCTCATGAGCCAAGCCAAATAGCCTTCTGTTTCTTCATTCATAAAGTAGGCATCTTTTTATTATTTTAAGTGGATATCATAGAAGTGAAATAAAGAATAATTACTACTGTATATTCAACATTCTGAAGCATGCAAATAAGCTTCATAATAGCATTGACAATTTTTATATTTACTTTTAAAATAATTAAAAACACTTTCCTCTTTCACACACACACAAAAAAAACATTTTTAAAATACTGTAAGAATAAAAATGAATTAGCAACAGTTGACAAGAATTTGTCCTACTCAGAGATTTTATAGCTACATGTGATATCCTGTACATAAAATGAAATTAAACTTCACTTCCATAAATTACTCAATTTCTTATGGTTACAGAAGATATACTCTTTTCAATACTTTTCAAAAATAGCCTATAGAGATTGATTTTTATTGAAAATGGACCATCTGTCACACATCTGGACAATACGTATTACAGGTATGCAATTTAAAAAAATATTTTAATGTTAATCTAATTTAAAACATTCAGGTAAGATAGAAAAAACTTAGTAACACAGGTTATTTGCCATTAGTTTTTCCATAAGTTTTACTTATTCAGAAGATATGTTGGTAACATTCCTGTGTTTGTTTCCTGTTTCTTTGAGTGAGTGAAATATCAATAAAATTCACACACATGCATACCTTGAACAATTCAAAGGCCACATCCTTATTGTAGTTACATGAAGAAAGAGACTTCATATTTGTCATAACAGAACACTTACAGAGAGACTGATTCTGTAATACAAGCTTTTCTATATATCTGCATAATCATATATTATTGAAATACATTTTAACAAAAGATAAAGGGTTGAATTCCATTACCAGGAACACACAACAAATACTGTGAATGCTTCAACATTCAAATAGAAATGAAGGCAGATTGGTCCATAGAGTGCTCATAATTGCTTTTTCATTTAGCTACTTCTAATAACCCTCTAACAATCATCCATCTGGGGAAAAAAAGAAAGGGCAGTTCCAAAACATTGAATCCAATCCTTTGTACTGCTGAGCAATCTCTTTTGAAAGGGGCATTTTGCATATACTCTCTGATTGATGAAAGGAGCCCTTTCTAAGTCTTGATCTGGGGAAATTAAAAGAGAGATCATGTGACTACCACTAAAAATCTGTGAAAATGGTGCATCATAAGCCCTGGGTACCACTTAGAATTTGTAAGGGCAAGAATCAACTAAATAGGTATTTCTGTTTTTTGACAATTTGAATAGACTTAAAAACATTTAGCTGAGATTTTAGAAGACACAGGGCACAGCATTAGCAATAAGGCCATTTAAGACAAAATCCCAGATTCGTTTGCTTCATGTTTGAAGAACATCTCCTTCAAGTCACTTATTTTGTTACATTAACACACTATGGAGCTTTTCTCCTCCCCTGGGTCTACATTCTTCTCCCAGGGCACACACAGGCCATCCGCTGAAGGTTTTCACCATATGAGTCCTGCACCAAGAAAGACCAATACTATTCACACGACCATCTGAATATAGTTACCAAATGTCTAAAGACTGTCTGCAATGCAGGAGACACAGGAGATGTGGGTTCGATCCTTGGGTCGGGAAGATTGGAGAAGGAAACGGAAACCCACTCCAATATTCTTGCCTGTTGGGCTTCAGTCCGTGGGGTCCAAAAGAGTTGGACATGACTTAGAGACTAAACAACAACAACATTAAAAGCGCCAGAAGGCCGAGAAGAGGAGGGCACCAAATTTTGGCACAAATGTAAATTTGGAACAGAAATAAATTCTTATGTAGACAGCTTTCAAATGGCTTATGCAATGTTCAAGCAATTAATGCAACATTCTTGGATTCATTGAGCTATAAACCAACTTTCTCAATTTGTGCAGTAGGCAGGACCTGCGTTTTGTCTCCAAATCACATTGCATGTTCTATTCATCCCAGGTACTCAATGATCTCATTTCATTACATGTTCAAGTAGCTCCTTATTTGCTGATCTTCATAATAACACCTAAGCTCCTTTGCAAGGTTTTCATAGGGCTCCATTCATGGTCACAAGCCTTGTATCTCTCTTTTCACTCCCCACCCCATGCTTCATTAGAGGAACTCATCACTACCCCAAATAGGATCTACACTTTAATTTTTAATCTCTGAGTCTCAGTCTTTACTGTTTATGCTAGTAAAATTTCCACATCCTTTTCCCATAAGCTGCCTAAATTCTACCAACAATCAAGACATGAAACATCCTCTATGAAGTATTATCAATCCTCTTCTCTTTGCCAAAAACACTTTAAAAATTTTTTTAAATTGTTCTTGCTTTTACTTATTTATTTTTGATTGAATTGCTTTACAATATTATGTTGGTTTCCTCCATACATCAACATGACTCAGCCATAGCTATACATATGTCCCCTCCCTCTTGAACCTCCTTCCTACCTCCCACCCCATCGCACTCCTCTAGGTTGTTACAGAACCCTTATTTGAGTTCCCTGAGCAATACAGCAAGTTCCCATTGGCTATCTATGTTACAAATGGTAGTGTATATGCTTCCATGTAATGTTCATAATGTATACTACGGACCATAAGTATTTGCAGGCATGAGGAAGCTACTGGAATCATTCAGTAATATATTGAATAAATATCATTCATTTATTCTACCATTCTAAGCACTATGGTTTTTCCAGTGGTCATGTATGGATGTGAGAGTTGGACTATAAAGAAAGCTGAGTGCCGAAGAATTGATGCTTTTGAACTGTGCTGTTGGAGAAGACTCTTGAGAGTTCCTTGGACTGCAAGGAGATCCAACCAGTCCATCCTAAAGGAGATCAGTCCTGAGTGTTCATTGGAAGGACTGATGCTGAAGCTCAAACTCCAATACTTCCACCTCATGCGAAGAGTTGACTCACTGGAAAAGACCCTGATGCTGGGAGGGATTGGGGGAAGGAGGAAAAGGGGATGACAGAGGATGAGATGGCTGGATGGCATCACTGACTCGATGGACATGAGTTTGGGTAAACTCCAGGAGTTGGTGATGGACAGGGAGGCCTGGCATGCTGCGATTCATGGGGTCGCAAAGACTCGGACACGACTGAGTGACTCAACTGAACTGAACTGAAGCACTATAAAAGACACACTATCTTTAAGCAACTCACAGTTTGGTGATCTAACAAGTATCCAGGTGAATGGATATCTCTTTATTTGTTTGTATCCCAAAAAGTAAGTAACTTTATATTTAAAATATAAAATATTGCTGATAAATGTTTGCTGACTTGAAACCCACATAATAAAATCAATCCTAGCTAAAGTATTAGGAAATTATTGTATTAATTTACTAAGGAGAATTGGTATTTTAAAATTAATAAGCTCAAAAAGAGATGCCAAGTACACTCCAATGATGTTTAAGGAATACAGATTTATTAGAAAATCTCAAATTATAGAAAATAGTCAAGTATCTACATCATGCATCCATCATATTTATAAGGAAGGTATTCATATACATCCATGAGAGAAGCTAGAGCTAATTTTACTGTATATCTGGACACAGCCTTCAGTTCAGCTCAGTCATGTCTGACTTTTTGTGACCCCATGGACTGCAGCACACCAGACTTCCCTGTCCATCACCAGCTCCTGGAGCCTGCTCAAACTCATGTCCATCAAGTCAGTGATAACATCCAACCATCTCATCCTCTGTCATCCCCTTCTCCTTCTGCCTTCAATCTTCCCCAGTATCAGGGTCTTTTTCAATGAGTCAGTTCTTTGCATTAGGTGGCCAAATTATTGGAGCTTCAACTACAGCTTCAGTCCTTCCAATGAATACTCAGGACTGATTTTCTTCAGGATTGACTGCTTTAATCTCCTTGCAGTCCATGGGACACTCAAGTCTTCTCTAACACCACAGTTCAAAAGCATCAATTCTTTCACACTCAGCTTTCCTTATGGTACAACTCTCACATTCATACATGACTACTGGAAAAACCATAATTTTTACAGTATGGACCTTTGTTGGCAAAGCAATGTCTCTGCTTTTTAATATGCTATCTAGGTTGGTCATAGCTTTTCTTCCAAGGAGCAAGTGTCTTTTAATGTCATGGCTGCAGTCTCCATCTGCAGTGATTTTGGAGACCCCAGAATAAAGTCTGTCTATGTTTCCATTGCTTCCTCATCTATTTGCATTGAAATGATGGGACCAGATGTCATGATTTTAGTTTTTTGAATGTTGAGTTTTAAGCCAGCCTTTTCGCTGTCCTCCTTCACCTTCATCAAGCGGCTCCTCACCTCCTCTTCACTTTCTGCCATAAGGGTGGTATCATCTGCATATATGAGGTTGTTGATATTTCTTCTGGCAATCTTGATTCCAGCCTGTGCTTCCTCCAGCCCAGCATTTTGCATGATGTACTCTGCATATAAGTTAAATAAGCTGGGTGACAATACACAGCATTGACGTACTCCAATTTGGAACCAGTTGGTTGTTCCATGTCCGGTTTTAACTGTAACTTCTTGACCTGCATACAGACTTCTCAGGAGGCAGGTCAGGTGGTCTGGTATTCCCATCTCTTGAAGAATTCTCCAGTTTATTGTAATCCACACAGTCAAAGGCTTTGATGTAGTCAATAAAGCAGAAGTAGATGTTCCTCTAGAACTCTCTTGCTTTTTCGATAATCCAACAGATGTTGGCAATTTGACATCTGGTTCCTCCACCTTTTCTAAATTCAGCTTGAACATCTGGAAGTCATGGCTCATATACTGTTGAAGCCTGGCTTGGAAAAATTTGAGCACTACTTTACTAGCATGTGAGATGACTGCAATTGTGTGGTAGTTTAAACATTTTTTGGCATTTCCTTTATTTGGGATTTAAATGAAAACTGACCATTTCCAGTCCTGCGGCCACTGCTGAGTTTTCCAATTTTGCTGGCATATTGAGTGTGGCACTTTAACAGCATCATCTTTTAGGACTTGAAATAGCTGAATGGAACTCCATCATATATCTGGATATAGCCTTGGAATGCAGCAAACACTGATAGAATGTAAGTATGGATGATTACTGGGAAAACTGGAAAGGAACTGCCTTTTTAAAGATTTGGATCATAAAGAAACAGTACTACAGAATTGATGCTTTTAAACTATGGTATTAGAGAAGACTCTTGAGAGTCCCTTGGACAGCAAGGAGATCAAACCAGTCAATCCTAAAGCAAATCAACCCTGAATATTCATTGGAAGGACTGATTATGAAGCCAAAACTCCAATACTTTGACCACCTGATACAATGAACCAGCTCATTGGAAAAAACTCTGATGCTGGGAAGAATTGAGGGCAGGAGGAGAAGCAGGTAACAGAGGATGTGATGGTTGGATGGCATCATCAACTCAATTGACATGATTTGAGCAAACTCTGGAAGATAGTGAAGGACAGGGAAGCCTAGCATGCTGCTGTCTATCAGGTCACAAAGAGTTGGACACAGCTGTGTGACTGAACAACAACAAAATAGCCACAGGCAGAAATATACACCCTGACAAATGCTGCAATTATCAGTCACAAAGCACTATTGCATTTTAGAAGTAAGGTCTTATCTGTCCACTGAAGACATGTTTCTAGCATCTAAATCATAAAGCAGTGATAAATGAGAATTATGAAATTCATTTGAAAATGGCCATTTAATGGGCCATAGCCTCACACAGAGAAAATTTAGTCTCTTGCTTTGGCAGCTGCTCTTCATTCCTTTCTACAAACAAGGCAAGCAATTTTTAAGCTGACAAATAGCCTACATTTAGGAAAATGTAATACTATGCTTACAAACCTTAATGGCAGGCCAACCTCTAAAGACGCAGACGTTTGGCTTGAATGAGATAAATGTGCAAAGGACCACCCACCTGTCAGAAGCCTTTCTGAATGCTCAGTTCTCCTTCTCCTCTTCAGGATTCCCTACGTGGCCCCTTTATCTTCTTTCCCTCTAGTCTCCTCCTCCACCCTCCTCCATCAGCTTCCCTACAAGGCTCTCTAGAAAGCCAGAAGTCACTCCCACCTCATTAGTCACAGTATGGTTCTAGGCTTTAGGCCAGGGCAACTTATCAACTGGATGTTAGTAGAGCTTTATTCAAAAAAAAAAAAAAAAAAACTTTATTGAGTATAATATTAAAACCCCAGCAATGAAAAGAACCTGTAAATATGCTCTTCCCCAAATGGTGCTCAAAAAGCAAGTTTGTAGTTTTAATTTCCATGTGGTTCAGGCTAGTTCAGTTTCTCCTGGATCAAGACTATAACCAAGGGTCTCAGGCAACACGAAGGAGGAAGCAGGAGGCAGTTTCCAGAAACACAAATTTTCTGAGGTCATCAGTAACCCCTGCTCTATGTCCACAGGACAGCACATCCTTCAGAAAGATTTTTTTTTTTTTCTCCTTCTGTTCTGGAATTCTTTTCCACAAAATTTGATTAGGGAGAAAAATTATTGAAAAGCAACATTTTTTTCCCAATGTTGTCCTTAAAATATTGACATAATATAGAAGCTTTTTTTCACCTGAGGTAAACAGGCAGTTTTAATGAAGGATTTAAAGGCACTGAACCAGATAAAAACATACTGAGTTCCGCATTGCACTTTATTTTCAAAATATTTTGTATGTCCAGCATGTCTTTCTGAAACAGCAAAGTAAAGAAAAAAAGTGTGGCATCTTGAATCTCTTATTAGGAAAGCATTTTAGTAAGTGCCTCTTTGTTCTATTTTTCTGTTTTGAGTTCTTAAAATCACTGTTTAGGAAAGAGTTCCTCCACCTAGGTGTAATTTACCCAACTAGTTTATCTTGTGATGGATTAAAGCATAAAGCTTTAATTTACTATATGCAAATAATATGTAAATTTAGCCTTCCTTAATATCATTTCCTGTCTGAATTCCAGGCAAATTGCTTTTCTATCATCTCTTGGTTCCTATTTAAACAGATTAGTTTCCATCATTACATTATTCCATTTAATCCAGTTGAGCAAGGATTTCTTGGGCACAAGCTTCAACCATATCACATTGGTCTGGGTTCCCTCATCATTCTGGTTTTCATATTCTGAAATGAGTTTGGATCCAGATTTCCTTATCTGTGAAGATAGTGTATATATTACATGACCTCTATTGTCTCTTTCAGGTTTTACATTCTTTGCTAACTTCTAATGTGAGAATTAAATGAATATGAAGCATGAACCCACTTTGAAACTATAAAAGGACATGCAAATATGAATTAGAGACATATAAAATTACACAGCAATAATTTTATATAGTGGTAACATGGAATCTAGCTTGATGCTCCTTTCAGAATGACAGGCAGCACTTATCTAGAATCAATTGATAGTATCAAAGTGTTATCATTTACTTAACATTTCAAGTTAACTTATTTCACCTGGCCTGCTTTAGAAGGCATGTAGGTGTAGAAAAGATTCTTTCCTTAATGTACACTTGTTTTTTTTTTTTTGTCCATGGTTCTTCAGGCACTCTGTCTATCAGATCTAATCCCTTGAATCTATTTCTCACTTCCACTGTATAGTCGTAAGGGATATGATTTAGGTCATACTTGAATGGCCTAGTAGTTTTCCCTACTTTCTTCAATTTAAGTTTGAAATTGGCAATAAGGAGTTCATGATCTGAGCCACAGTCAGCTCCTGGTCTTGTTTTTGCTGACTGTATAGAGCTTCTCCATCTTTGACTGCAAAGAATATAATCAATCTGATTACCGTGGTGACCATCTGTTGATGTCCCTGTGTAGAGTCAGCTCTAAGAGGTGCATTCTCTTGGCAAAATTCTGTTAGCCTTTGCCCTGCTTCATTCTGTACTCCAAGGCCAAATTTTCCTGTTACTCCAAGTATCTCTTGACTTCCTACTTTTGCATTCAATTTCCCTGTGATGAAAAGGACATCTTTGGGGGTGTTAGCTCTAGAAGGTCTTGTAAGTCTTCCTAAAACCACTCAATTCAGCTTCTTTGGAATTAGCGGTTGGGGCATAGACTTGGATTACTGTGATTTTGAATTGTTTTGCCTTGGAAATGAACAGGGATCATTATTGTTTGAGATTGCATCCAAGTACTGCATTTGACTCTTTTGTTGACTATGATGGCTACTCCATTTCTTCTAAGGGATTGTTTCCCACAATAGTAGATACAGTGGTCATCTGAATTAAGTTCACCCATTCCAGTCCATTTTAGTTTGCTGATTCTTAAAATGTTGATGTTCACTCTTGTCATCTCCTGTTTGACCACTTCCAATTTACCTTGATTTGTGGATCTAATATTCCAGGTTCCTATGCAATATTGTTCTTTACAGAATTGAACTTTACTTCCATCATCAGTCACATGCACAACTAGGCATTGTTTTTGCTTAAATATCATTAGTATAGCCATCAAGAAACCATGAACAGTATTTGAGAATATTCTAGGAACTCTGATATTGATTTCTTAAATGTCATAAAATAGTAAATTATTTACTATTGAATATTTTGTTTCTGACATTTTTCTATGGAGCTATAGATCACTTCATCACATCATTCTGACTTTACATTGCTGTTTTATGGAAATACAGTCTATTGCTTTATATTGAGAATTTATTATTTTAATAGAATAGTTAAGCAACAAAAGTGTGTTTGTTTGTTTGTTTGTTTTTTCCATTTGATCTAAAATGACTGGTATGTGGTCTTGGCTATCTCACTGGGGTCTCACTAGGATATGTCAGTCAAATAAATTCAAGATCCAGTGAGTATATATTAATTTCCTGTCACAGAGAACACAGGTTGGTTCCAGGTATACAATGAGGATAAGGATTTAGGATCTGCTCTCAGAAAGTATTAATAAAAGTTGTAGTTGGAAAGGTAGGACAAAGATGCACATGCTCACAAATTATACAAAGCAAAATACCATGAGTTATAAAAGAAGAATATCTCAAAGGAAAGAAAATTCATAGCCAACAAACAGAGGGAGAAGGGTCTCAAAAGCTCAACTTAAGAGGAGATTTATAAGCCGAACTTAGATGACCAAGGATGAATTTGATAGATTTTTAAAATATAAATCGCTACAAGAGAATTCAATTTTTCCATTATCAACAAATATTTACTGTGTATCTACTATAAGCAAGAACGTGGTTGTCATTGAGGATACAAATATGAACAATTATTTGATATCAAAGAAAGTGAGACAGACAAACAAGTAAACAAATGATAATATAATGCAATCAGTGAAGATGGAGAACTAACCTCCTTACCTGGGGCAAAGAGGAAATGGAGATTAAGAAAGCCTTTGGGGAAGAAATGCAAAAAAGCAAAATGGCTGTCTGGGGAGGCCTTACAAATAGCTGTGAAAAGAAGAGAAGTGAAAAGCAAAAGAGAAAAGGAAAGATATAAGCATCTGAATGCAGAGTTCCAAAGAATAGCAAGAAGACATAAGAAAGCCTTCTTCAGCGATCCATGCAAAGAAATAGAGGAAAACAACAGAATGGGAAAGACTAGAGATCTCTTCAAGAAAATTAGAGATACCAAGGGAATATTTCATGCAAAGATGGGCTCGATAAAGGACAGAAATGGTATGGAATTAACAGAAGCAGAAGATACTAAGAAGAGGTGGTAAGAACACACAGAAGAACTATACAAAAAGATCTTCATGACCCAGATAACCATGATGGTGTGATGACTCACCTAGAGCCAGACATCCTGGAATGTGAAGTCAAGTGGGCCTTAGAAAGCATCGATACAAACAAAGCTCGTTTAGGTGATGGAATTCCAGTGGAGCTATTTCAAATCCTGAAAGATGATGCTGTGAAAGTTCTGCACTCAGTATGCCAGCACATTTGGAAAACTCAGCAGTGGCCACAGGACTGGAAAAGGTCAGTTTTCATCCCAATCCCAAAGAAAGGCCATGCCAAAGAATGCTCAAACTACCGCATAATTGCACTCATGTCACACACTGGTAAAGTAATGCTCAAAATTCTCCAAGCCAGGCTTCAGTAATACATGAACTGTGAACTTCCAGATGTTCAAGCTGGTTTTAGAAAAGGCAGAGGAACCAGAGATCAAATTGCCAACATCCGCTGGATCATAGAAAAAGCAAGAGAGTTCCAGAAAAACATCTATTTCTGCTTTGTTGACTATGCCAAAGCCTTTGACTGTGTGGATCACAATAAACTGTGGAAAATTCTTCAAGAGATGGGAATACCAGACCACCTGACCTGCCTCTTGAGAAACCTGTATGCAGGTCAGGAAGCAACAGTTAGAACTGGACATGGAACAACAGACTGGTTCCAAATAGGAAAAGGAGTACATCAAGGCTGTATATTGTCACCCTGCTTATTTAACTTCTATGCAGAGTACATCATGAGAAACGCTGGGCTGGATGAAGCACAAGCTGGAATCAAGGTTGCTGGAAGAAATATCAATAACCTCAGATATGCAGATGACACCACCCTTATGGCAGAAAGTGAAGAGGAACTAAAAAGCCTCTTGATGAAAGTGAAAGAGGAGAGTGAAAAAGTTGGCTTAAAGCTCAACATTCAGAAAACAAAGATCATGGCATCCAGTCCCACCACTTCATGGGAAATAGATGGGGAAACAGTGGAAACAGTGTCAGGCTTTATTTTTTAGGGCTCCAAAATCACTGAAGATGGTGATTGCAGCCGTGAAATTAAAACACATTTCCTGCTTGGAAGGAAAGTTATGATGAACCTAGATAGCATATTCAAAAGCAGAGACATTACTTTGCCAACAAAGGTTCGTCTAGTCAAGGCTATGGTTTTTCCTGTGGTCATGTATGGATGTGAGAGTTGGACTGTGAAGAAGGCTGAGCACCAAGGAATTGATGCTTTGGAACTGTGGTGTTGGAGAAGACTCTTGAGAGTCCCTTGGACTGCAAGGAGATCCAACCAGTCCATTCTGAAGGAGATCAGCCCTGGGATTTCTTTGGAAGGAATGATGCTAAAGCTGAAACTCCAGTACTTTGGCCACCTCATGTGAAGAGTTGACTCATTGGAAAAGACTCTGATGCTGGGAGGGATTGGGGGCAGGAGGAGAAGGGGATGACAGAGGATGAGATGGCTGAAACCGACTCCATGGACGTGAGTTTGAGTGAACTCTGGGAGTTGGTGATGGACAGGGAGGCCTGGCGTGCTGCAATTCATGGGGTCGCAAAGAGTCGGACACGACTGAGCGACTGAACTGAACTTGGGGAAGAAGAGATGAATGAACCAACTTCTTTAAGACAAGGGATCATCACAGGACTCAGTCAGATGAAGTGCTAAGAGGTGGTAATGGGTTTAGCATTTTTATATATTTGATCATCAAAAACTGTAAGTTATGTTTTACCAAGTTTAAAAAAAAAGTCTTGAGTTAAGAGAAAACATGAGAAATTCTGAGAAATCTTGTCAGATTCATATGGCAGGAGAGTAAAGTGGTGAGCAAAAGTGGTCAAAGAAAGTGGCAAATTGGAAGCAGGGTCAGAATCCTAAGGGCTTTAAATATCTTGCCGCAGAATTTACTCTTTATCTGGAATACTTGGAAAGCTATTCAACAGGAAGACATGAATAGAGAGACATCAAAAAATGTAAGGAGGGGAGTGACATGAGCAAGGTTAAAATCTAAAAAGATCTCTCTGGCAGCACATGGAGGATGGATTGTTGGAAGAGGACATGTTGAAGAGACTGTTATAAGGAAAGCAAGTTACAAAGAAAGATTAGTGCAAATAAGAACTGATGAGGTTCTAGGTCAGTGAGAGTGTGGTTGGAAATCAGTGAATAACTGGAGAGTTTTGAAAAAAGGAGATTCTTGTAGAACCTTGTGATTAATTAGATGTTGGTAGTAACGTAAGGGCTTTCCTGGTAGCTCAGCAGGTAAAGAGCTACATGATGATCCCACTCTGGGAAAACAGGAACTGGACAGCTAGTAAGGAAAGCAAAGTAACCCTCAAATATAGCTATAGTTGAAAAAAATGATAATTTGCTAACATTTGTTAAATATGAGTGGTGGATGCATGGATATTACATGATTCTTTATTCTATATTTTTGAAACATTTAAATTATTTTAAGGAAAGGTGTTACTAGCACTTGCCTGGTTTCTCCCAAGTTTGCCTTTTGTGCTTTGTTTCTTTCCTGACTTTGCTCTGTATACTTTCATTACAAAAAATCAATCTCTCTTCTCCATTCTCCCTCAATGTATAGGTATGACTAAGTCCCTTCACTGTTCCCCTGAAACTATCACAACATTGTTAATCACCTATACCCCAATACAAAATGTTTTTGATGTTAAAAATAATAATAATAAAATAAATCAAACCTGTGAGGGTTACTAGATGCTGAGTCCTATGAGTATATCAAGCAAATTATTGATCCTGGATCTGGTTTCCAGGACCTCCAGATGTACCTGGATTCCAGGTACTTTATTTTGGAAAAGTCTCTGAGAGAGTCTGAAGATACACACAGCAATATAGATGAAGAAGGCATTTAAGTCCTTGTTCAGCTTCTCCAAGTTCATCTCTAAGATGCTGTCTTTGACTGACAGAAATGAAAGCCCAAAGAATTTTAATGAAAGAAACTCCAGTGAACTTCAGCTTAGACATTCAAAGTGGTAAGATAATGAAAACTGCTATAGGAAGATCAGCACATTTTTGAGAAAGTTGATTAAGGCCTTTTAACAGACATGCAGTAGGTAGTTTATCAGATGAAAACATTAATATGTATATTCCATTTCTTAGTTCATGTTGTAAGCTTTGGAGTCAGATGTATCTAAGAACAAATCCCAAATCCATCACTAATAATCTATAGTTATGTCCCTTTGGGAAAGTGACTTAAACAATTTGAGTTTTAACATGCTTATCTGTGAAATGATTTGCTATCGGTATTAAATAACACACGGCCCAAGGGCTTCCTTGGTGGGTCAGAGGTAAAGAATCTGCCTGTAATGTGGGATACTGGGGTTCAGTCCCTGGGTCAGGAAGATCCCCTGGAGAAGGGAATGGCAACCCACTCCAGTATTCTTGCCAGGAGAATTCCATGGACAGAGGAACCTGGTGAGCTGTAGCCCATGGGGTCTCAAAGAGTCATACATGACTGAGCAACTAACACACAAACACACACAGAATGACCACACAGAACTTAGCAAATGATATGTATTTAACAAATACTATTCATACAAGATTTTTCATATATTCCTGAGCACTGTATATTCTGCATTCTGATTTAAGAAGGCAGAACAAGGACAGTACTCAAAAGTTCAAGGCACTAATCAAGACCAAAAGAGTGTCTAGAAGTTCAAGAGGAGGAAGAAAAGAAGAGGATAAAAATTTCTGAGGGCCTTTGGAAACTAAACCTGAATGAATGACTCAGTAAACCATGTAACACACACATATGTAACTAAATGATTTGGGTAATTATTATTACTCAACCTAATACCTAATATGGAGAAGGCAATGGCACCCCACTCCAGTACTCTTTCCTGGGAAATCCCATGCACAGAGGAGCCTGGTGGGCTGCAGTCCATGGGGTGACTAAGAGTCGGACACGACTGAGCAACTTCACTTTCACTTTTCACTTTCATGCATTGGAGAAGGAGATGGCAACCCACTCCAGTGTTCTTGCCTGGAGAATCCCAGGGACAGGGGAGCCTGGTGGGCTGCCGTCTATGGGATCGCACAGAGTCAGACATGACTGAAGCGACTTAGCAGCAGCAGCAATGCCTAATATAAATTATAGTTCAAGATAAAACATTGCATACATACTTTCAAATTTAATTTTGAAGATTCTTTGCTCACTTTACATTGGATTTTCACATTTACTAGCATATATGGTATTTTTAAACTCTTCAATATGCATTATTTAGAAAAAACTCACACTAAGGCCTCAATTTCATTGAAAACTTTGAAGTCATGTGGATTAAAATCTTCATTTGAAAATTATTCTCTAACTCTTATATTGTATGGTAAGAATTTTATTGTCACTTTTGTGGTTAGGCTGAATCTTTTAAGTAAATTATATTTCTGATAGAACTCCTATTCAAGTTCTATTACCTGGGCAATACAGTATATAACTATCATATTCTATAACTGAACTGAATTATCTAATGACTCACTTAAAAGCATTGAATACACCTATCTAATTTGTTCTATAGGCCAATAAACAAAATTTCCAAAGCATTCGTATTCAAACCAAAATGGATACATCTTTTTAATAATAATGCTCTCTAAATATCAGAGAGTACAGCAAATGCTTCCCCTGTGTCTCAGTGGTAAAGAATCCCTTCTGAAGGAGATGCAAAAGATGCGAGTTCAATCCGTGGGTCAGAAAGATCCTCTTTAAGAGGACGTGGCAATCTACTCCAATATTCTTGCCTGGTCAATCACATGGACAGAGTAGCCTGGCGAGCTACAGTCCATAAAGAGTTAAGACTCTATTGAGCAACTGAGCGTGCAGGCATACACAGCAAATGCTCAGTTGCCACATAGTACTTTCTAAGACAATGATATTTGGTTAGTGAAAATTGAATCCCTTGATTTACTGGAATTAAATTACTACTTAGGAACAAGAACAGTATTAATATACAACTTTCATTAAGATGCTAATTTATTTAACATTACTTAATTCTCCAGCGAGTACACATTCTATAAAGAATTGCATTCTGAAGCAATGTAATTGCTGAATGTTCCCAACAGTATAAGAACTCCATGTATTCTCTCAAATTGATTTGTAATGGCATTATAGCAAAAGGCTAAGACTTATGCATTAGCCTACTTCTTTTATTCCCAGGAGATAATTAAAGATTCAAATTTAAATAAAATTCTTGATTGTGCCATAACTGTGTACTTAGTTTTTGTATAATAGATTAAACTAGCCATTCTGTTACTTTGGGGAAAAACTGTAGAGATTTTAGTCATTGAGACGCAAATAAAAATCAAGTTGCAAAAGACTGTAGTGCTAGCATACAGATAGACAAAGAAAATATTGTGTTAAAACAATAAATACATTTTTGATGTGTTCAGAGTCACAGATGAATCTAATTTGGATTGTTTCTAAGTTACTATTTATCAGCATATTATTTATTGAAAACTCCTATCCAGCTGCTGCTAAGTCGCTTCAGTCGTGTCCGACTCTGTGCGACCCCATAGACGGCAGCCCACCAGGCTCCGCGGTCCCTGGGATTCTCCAGGCAAGAACACTGGAATGGGTTGCCATTTCCTTCTCCAATGCATGAAGGTGAAAAGTGAAAGTGAAGTCGCTCAGTAAGTGTCCGACTCTTCGTGACCCCATGGACTGCAGCCTACCAGGCTCCTCCATCCATGGGATTTTCCAGGCAAGAGTACTGGAGTGGGGTGCCATTGCCTTCCCCAAACTCCTATCCTACTATTGTGTAATTGTTTCATATATTCAAAATTATATATATATCAATTTGTAAAGAAGATTATATATATCACCTATAATCCTACTATGATTAAGTCTTTCCAATCTTATTTTACATATATTTTTCTTTAAAAAGCTCAAATCATGCTAATAATTTCATGTTCAGAGTTTTATTTATGATTATATAATAAAATGTTAACCACATAATGAAGTTATTTAACATATTTTTATAAAAAATAACAGGAATATTTTCTACTGCCCAATAACCAGACTTTTCAGCTGTTTCTAACATTTTTTTTTTCTATTGCAAATGAAGTGAACATTCATTTGCTTACATTGTAATTGATAACCTTGAAATTTTTCCAAGAAGGAAGTCAAGAAGGGGAAGTACTGAGTCAAAAGAAATAAACTTTTTAAAAGTTCTTAATGCATAGCCCTAGTTTGCTTTTCAAAATGTTACACCCATTCACATCCAGCAGTTTCTGAGTGTTCATCCACTCAGCGTCTCCAGCATGGAGAAATATCATGTAATTATTTGGTTAAATCTTTGGTAATCTGATAGGTAAAGCATTGTATCAGATCATTTATTTAATTTGTCTTTAGTAGGGCTGTAGTCCATGGGGTCGCTAAGAGTCGGACACGACTGAGCGACTTCGCTTTCACTTTTCACTTTCATGCATTGGAGAAGGAAATGGCAGCCCACTCCAGTGTTCTTGCCTGGAGCATCCCAGGGACGGGGGAGCTTCGTGGGCTGCCGTCTATGGGGTCACACAGAGTGAGACACGACTGAAGCGACTTAGCAGCAGCAGCAGCAGTACTGTAAAATATATATTTATATATACCATATAAATGTATATATATATATATATGTTTGAAGAATAACTTCAGCAACATGGCTTAATAAAATGTACCTTGTTCGTGTCCCCTGTTAGCAACCAAACTTTAGCATTCACCCATGTACAAAAGTGCCTCTGCGGAAGTGGTGGGATCCAGCACTACACACCAGGGGACTGGCGAGGAGCCCTGCCCACCTGTGCATCCAGTAATAACCAAAGAGACCTCAGTCCTGGCAGTGATCCTGCAACGGCCCATGAATTGACCCCAGCTCCTCTTAGCTGTGGTCCAGGAGACCTCAGAAAACAGTCTTAGTTACCCCCTGGATAAGAGAGCCTTTATGGAAGTCCAAGTTTCCAGCAGAGAAGTTTCTGCACACCACTGGAACAAAAAAAAAACTAAGAATCTGAATGCACTGAAGAGGGGTAAAAGGAATAGTTCGACTTTACCTGCATCAGCCCTGTTCCAAAGTGGCACAGCTCATGGCCAAAAGGGATCTTCTCAGCATATGATTTCTCCGATGACAGGGGAAAGGAAAGGCATACAACTGAGCCTCTAGCTTCCCCAGCTGTGTGGGGTGCTGCCAGAGAGGTCCATTTCACTCTTAGTCTCAGCAATGACTTTTTGTATATGACACCAAAAGCTAATGCAACAAAAGCAAAAATCGACAAGTGGGATGACATCAAACTGAAAAGTTTCTCCGCAGCAAAAGAAACAATAACCAAATGAACAGGCAACATATACAATAGGGAAAATATTTGCAAATGACATATCTGAAAGGAGTTAATATCCAAAATATATAAGCAACTCATACAACTCAGGAGCAAAACAAACAATTCAGTTAATGAGCAGAGGAACTGAATTGTCATATTTCCAAAGAAGACATACACATGACCAAGAGGTATACAAAAAGATGTTCAATATCACTCATTATCAGGGAAATGCAAATTAAAATCATGATGAGATAATACCTCACATCTATTAAAATGGGTATTACAAAAAAAGATAAGAAGCAAAAAGTGTTGGTGAGGATGTGAAGAAAGGGAACACTTGTGCACTGTCGGTGGAAATGTAAATTGATACAGCTACTATGGAAAATAGTTTGAAGTTTTCTCAAAAAATTAAAAACACAACTACTCTATGCTTCAACAATCCTACTTCTGAATATATATCCAAAGGAAATGAAATCAGTATCTAAAAGAGGTATCTGTACTCCCTTTGTAGCATTGTTTAGAATAGTCAAGATAATAGATAAATGCATATAAAAGGTGTGGTGTTTATATTCAATGGAATATTATTTGGCCATAAAATAAGGAATACTGCCATTTGCAACTGCATGGATGGACCCTTAGGGCATTGGGCTAGATGAAATAAAACAGAGAAAAAAATACTGTATAGCATCACTTATGTGGAATCTAAAAAGTCAGACTCATACAAAAAGTAGAACAATGGTTGCTAGTGGCTAGCAGGTGGAGGAAATGGAGAGATGTTGGTCAAACGGTGCAAACTTCTAGTTATAAGATAAGTTTGGGGGCTGTAATACAGCCTAGTGATTATAGTTAAATGACACTGTATTGCTACTCAAAAGTTTCTAAGAGAATAGCTCTTAAATATTCTCACCACAAAAGTAGAAATGGTAATTATGTGCTAGAGGTGTTGATTAAGCCTATTGCACTAATAATTTTGCAAAATATAAATGTATCAAATCAACACATTATACATCTTAAACTTACACAATGTCAATTAAATCTCAATAAAGATAGGAAAAAATAACATTTTTGACTTACATATTCACTCAACAAATATGTATTAAACAAATTTTGTTTTGTAATTACCTATTCGTGTTATCAGTTTCATACCTGTTTAATATTTGTTTACATGTTACATAATTATGGTGTGTGTGTGTGTAAAAATATATGTTGTTGTTCAGTCGCCCAGTCATGTCTGACTCTTTGCGACCTCATGAACTGCAGCATACCAGGCCTCTCTTATATGTACATGTAAATTACAACCCAGGGATCGAACCCTGGTCTCCTGCATTGTAGGCAGATTCTTTACCAACTGAGCTACCAGGGAAGCCAACATACATATAAATACATATATGTGTGTATATATATATATATATATACACACACACACACATACAGAGTCTAATACCTGTGTTCAGAATAGATTTCTAGCCTGCTGTTTTCTTTTAAATTTTATTTATTATGATTTCTATTAGCAAAAAAATGTCAAAAGAGCCAATTTCATAAATACTTTCCTTTTAGATTTATACCATTACCTTGAAATGTTTATATTATCTTTCAGTATACTGCTAAAATAACATATATAAAGTAATTAAAAATATAGACATACACATATGGTTTCCTCTTTCTAAGATATATTTGGTTTATGTTGTGAGATGAAAATCTAATAACTATTACATCTAGTCAGATGGAGCATATACTTGTATAATTTTTCAACTTGGTGTTAAGATCTTAAAAATGGTTTTCTTTTTCATTTCCATGAGGACATCTTGATTTGTTACACATAACAAACTGTCCTCCACAGAATTCTCTGAACGGTTTTTTCCCCCTTTCTTTTAGTCATAAAAATCTGAAGTTAGTATGGCAAGTTTTTTTGTTTTGTTTTGTCATTTTTGTTTGCAGATTTATAAGAATATTTTACATTTTTGAAACTTACAGGTATTGCAAGAACATGTCTCAGTTCAGTTCAGTCACTCAGTCATGTCCAACTCTTTGCAACCCAATGGACTGCAGCCCACCAGACCTCCCTATCCATCACCAACTCCTGGAGCTTGCTCAAACTCATCCATCGAGTCGGTGATGCCATCCAACCACCTCATCCTCTGTTGTACCCTTCTCCTGCCTTCAATCTTTCCCAACATCAGGGTCTTTTCTAATGAGTCAGTTATTCGAATCAGGTGGCCAAAGTACTGGAGTTTCAGCTTCAGCATCAGTTCTTCCAGTGAATATTCAGGACTGATTTCCTTTAGGATGGACTGGTTGGATCTTCTTGCCATCCAAGGGACTCTCAAGAGTCTTCTCCAACACCACAATTCATAAGCATAAATTCTTCAGTGCTCAGCTTTCTTTATGGTCCAACTCTCACATCTATACATGACTACTGGAAAAACCATAGCTTTGACAAGTGGACCCTTGTCAGCAAAGTTATGTCTCTGCTTTTTAATATGCTGTCTAGGTTGGTTATAGCTTTTCTTCCAAGAAGAAAGTGTCTTTTAATTTCATGGCTGAAGTCATCATCTGGAGTGATTTTGGAGCCTAAGAAAATAAAGTCTGTCACTGTTTCCATTATTTCCCCATCTATTTGCCATGAAGTGATGGGACCGGATGCCATGACCCTCGTTTTCTGAATGTTGAGCTTTAAGCCAACTTTTTCACTCTCCTCTTTCACTTTCATCAAGAGGCTCTTTAGTTCTTCTTCCCTTTCTGCCATAAGGGTGGTGTCACCTACATATCTGAGGTTATTGATATTTCCCCCCATAATCTTGATTCCAGCTTGTGCTTCATCTAGCCCAGCATTTTGTATAATGTACTCTGCACATAAGTTAAATAAGCAGGGTGACAATAAACAGCCTTGATATTCTCCTTTCCCAATTTGGAACCAGTCTGTTGTTCCAAAGACATGTCTAGCTGCTTTTTCAAAACTAATTTTATCTTAAGCTTAGCATGTCTTTTCAATGGGTCCTTTCTTTGAAACTGAAGCCCTTTTAAAATTATGTTGTATATTACTATTTCTATTTGAATGGTCTTAGCCTCTCTCATGAGAATGCCTGTCACTCATAGTTTGCATTTTTAAAAATTTTTCCCATATATAGTCTGTTTTCTCATTACTTTTATTTGCCTTCTTATGAAATCATGCATGCTAGTAGTTCTCAACACTGCTTTTTTGTTTGGATCACTTTTGAAACTAAATACAAAAATACTAACAGTAATAAAGATGACTGGGCCTAGGACTACCCACACTGCACAATTTACAAGATATCCTATGCTCTATTGGCAATGACTGCTAGAGTTATGCAAAGATGTGGAACTGTGCAAGTCCTATTCTACATCAATTAGATCAAGGTGTATGGTAAAACACTGATATTTCAATTTTTTTCCCCCAATGATCTGTGTGCAGCCATGACTAGGAAGATGGGAAACCAGCAGCATGTGCATAGGGCTTAGCACATGTCCTGAAACATATTAAATATGGTATGATTTTATTGTACAAAGGAAAATAAAATAGTCTCATTATAAATTAAAACAAGGAGATACGTATTTTGTAAGAAAACTGAAAAATACATGCAAAAGAAGGAGCAAATCATATCAGATTGGGGAAAATCAAGAAAATCTTTACTGTAAGACAGTCTCAGAATATTGAAAGAACTTCAAAAAATAAAGATGGACTATTCTTGGTGGAAGAAACAATATAAGCCAACATGCAGAAGCAGAAATCTCTTGCTCTTCAGAGAAATGATCTAACTCATCTGGAGCACTAGTAACACAAAAGCAGCATGACTATCATAGTGAAATCCAAGCACAATTCTCTAAATAACAAAGAACTACTGTATTTTTGGTAAAAGAAATGACGTTATAAGAGCTTTTCATTAGGAAGATTATAGGCAGAGATGTGTAGGGTGGCTTATAGCAAGGAAAGGTTGGAGTTTCGAATCAAAGGTAACAGGCAAAAAGAAAATAAGTTTTGAGGTTTAAAGGGGCCCGAAGAGTTGCCACTTTCCTCTGATGAAGTTCTGGATCAACTAAAATTGATAAAAGAGATGACAGATGAATATAAAAAGTGTTGAAGATCATGGTTTAGGGGTGCAGCAACAATGAACTTACTAATATGGAAGCATTAGGCAGACTTTTATACAATCAGATTGTGCTACAAAATTTAGATATGAAGGAGAAATCAGAAAGGCAAAAAAAAAAAAAAAAAGGAAGGGTTAAACTAAAAGCTCAGGGATCCTTTCCCAAAAATACTAGGAGAGGAGAGAGGGAATGGCCAGGCCTAGAGTCAATAGTGGAGGAACTCTCCCTACAGGAAGTTGACAGTTCCTTCATCCCCAACAGAAGGGCTTCTATTTTCTTGGGAGGGAAGAAATGATAGCTCACATTTACTGCCAGTGAAGGACTTCCTAAGTGCTTTACTGATACTGATTCATCTAATATTTTAAGAACCCTGGGATATGCATGTGTATGTGCTCATTTGCTTCAATTGTGTCCAGCTCTTTGTGACCCTATGGGCTATAGCCCACCACACTCCTCTGTCCATTGGATTCTCCAGGCAAGAATGCTGGAGTGGGTTGCCGTGCCCTCCTCTGGGGGATCTTCCTGACCCAGGGATAGAACCCAGGTTTCCTGCATTGCAGGCAGATTCATTACCACTGAGCCATCAGGGAAGCCCACCCTGGGATATAGGCACTGACTGGAATGCAAAAGTAGGAAGTCAAGAAACATCTGGAGTGACAGGCAAATTTGGCCTTGGAGTACAGAATGAAGAAGGGCAAAAGCTAATAGAGCTTTACCAAGAGAACGCACTGGGCGTAGCAAACACCCTCTTCCAACAACACAAGAGAAGACACTACACATGGACATCACCAGATGGTAAACACCAAAATCAGATTGATTATATTCTTTGCAGCCAAAGATGGAGAAGCTCTATACAGTCAGCAAAAACAAGACTGGGAGCTGACTGTGGCTCAGATCATGAACTCCTTATTGCCACATTCAGACTTAAATTGAAGAAAGGAGGGAAAACCACTAGACCATTCAGGTATGACCTAAATCAAATACATTATGATTATACAGTGGAAGTGAGAAATGGATTTAAGGGATTAGATCTGATAGACAGAGTGCCTGATGAACTATGGATGGAGGTTCGTGACACTGTACAGGAGACAGGGATCAAGACATCCCCAAGAAAAAGAAATGCAAAAAAGCAAAATAGCTATCTGAGGAGGCCTTACAAATAGCTGTGAAAAGAGAAGACAAAAGCAAAGAAGGAAAGGAAAGACATACCCACATGAATGCAGAGTTCCAGACAACAGCAAGGAGAGATAAGAAAGTCTTCCTCGGAGATCAGTGCAAAGAAATAGAGGAAAACAACGGAATGGGAAAGACTAGAGATCTCTTCAAGAAAATTAGAGATACCAAGGAAACATTTTATGCAAAGATGGGTTCAATAAAGGACAGAAATGGTATGGACCTAACAGAAGCAGAAGATATTAAGAGGTAGCAAGAAAACACAGAAAAACTGAACAAAAAAGATCTTCCTGACCCAGATAATCATAATAGTGTGATCACTCACCCAGAGCCAGACATACTGGAACGTGAAGTCAAGTAGGCTTTAGGAAGCATCACTGTGAACAAAGCTAGTAGAGGTGATGGAATTCCAGTGAAGCTATTTCAAATCCTGAAAGATGATGCTGTGAAAGTGCTGTACTCAGTATGCCAGCAAATTGGGAAAACTCAGCAGTGGCCACAGGACTGGAAAAGGTCAGTTTTCATTCCAATCCCAAAGAAAGGCAATGCCAAAGAATGCTCAAACTACCGCCCAATTGCACTCATCTCACACACTGGTAAAGTAATGCTCAAAATTCTCCAAGCCAGGCTTCAGCAATACATGAACCATGAACTTCCATATACACAAGCTGGTTTTCGAAAAGGCAGAGGAACCAGAGATCAAATTGCCAACATCCACTGGATCATCAAAATAGCAAGAGAGTTCCAGAAAACATCTATTTCTGCTTTATTGACTATACCAAAGCATTTGATTGTGTGGATCACAATAAACTGTGGAAAATTCTGAAAGAGATGGGAATACCAGACCACATAATCTGCTTCTTGAGAAATCTGTATACAGGTCAGGAAGCAACAGTTAGAACTGGACATGGAACAACAGACTTGTTCCAACTAGGAAAAGGAGTACTTCAGGGCTGTCTATTGTCACCCTGCTTATTTGACTTATATGCAGAGTACATCATGCAAAATGCTGGGCTGGATGAAGCACAAGCTGGAATCTAGATTGACAGGAAAAATATCAATAACCTCAGATATGCAGATGACACCACCCTTATGGCAGAAAGTGAAGAAGAACTAAATAGCCTCTTGATGAAAGTGAAAGAGGAGAGTGAAAATGTTGGCTTAAAGCTCAACATTCCGAAAACGAAGATCATGGCACCTAGTCCCATCACTTCATGGCAAATAGATGGCTAACAGTGGAAATGGTGGCTGGTTTTATTTGTTTGGGCTCCAAAATCACTGCAGATGGTGATTGCAGCCATGAGATTAAAAGACACTTACTCCTTGGAAGCAAAGTTATGACCAAACTAGACAGCATATTAAAAAGCAGAGACATTACTTTGCCGACTAAGGTCCATCTAGTCAAGGCTATGGTTTTTCCAGTAGTCATGTATGGATGTGAGAGTTGGACTATAAAGAAAGCTGAGTGCCAAAGAATTGATGGTTTTGAACTGTGGTTTTGGAGAAGACTCTTGAGAGTCCCTTGGACTGCAAGGAGATCCAACCAGTCCATCCTAAAGGAGATCAGTCCTGAATATTTATTGGAAGGACTGACGTTGAAGCTGAAACTTCGATACTTTGGCCACCTGATGTGAAGAGCTGACTCATTTGAAAAGAGCCTGATGCTGGGAAAGATTGAAGGTGGGAGGGAAAGGGGATGACAGAGGATGAGATGGTTGGATGGCATCACTGACTCAATGGACATGAGTTTGGGTAAACTCCAGGAGTTGGTGATGGACAGGGAGTCCTGGAGTGGTGCAGTCCATGGGGTTGCAAAGAGTCATCCCTGACTGAGTGACTGAACTGAACTGAGCTGAGCTGAATTTCTCTTTTATGGGGTTGCAAGAATGGGTAATGTGGCACAGCTCACAGTGTCAGATTCTGAACTGAGCCTAAGGCATTGTGATTCCACAGTCCCGTAGCTGACCTCTACGCCAAACGATGGCAAAGGAAAACTTGGGGAAATGCCTACTCCCTGGGGCATAGCTTGAGGACAAGGATTCCAGAAAAGCATGAAAGATAGGAATTTTGCAACATGAAGGACCTTGAGTAGAAACAAGGCACCTCTTAGATCTTCTTGTCATGAGGACCCAGAGAAGAGTTCAGTAGCCTAGTGAGGTGGAAGGTTGATTAGAAACACAAACACATTGATGAATATGAGGAAGTAGACGTAACAAGTATATATGTTCAGGAAACATTAATATCATCTGAAGAAAAGGGGAGTGAAAGTACGATCACTTGTGAGACCAGAAAATGAGCCAAGGTGTTTCAGGCAGTTTGTTAGGGTATCTGAGAACATTTGTAAAAAGAGAAGAAACCTCCAGGGGAGAAGGACAACTTGAAGATACAAATGACAAGGGGCAAGATTAGGGGGGTTGGGTTCCAGAAGAGGCATGAGGGAATGAGATTGAATAACAGGAGGAAAAAATATACCTTGAAATCAGAGGTTTCTTCTGGTGGAAAGAAAACACAGAGTTATTGATATTTGAAGGGAGAGAAATAGAGGAGTCTTAATGAGGCAGGCCTCAAATCCAAGTTTGAGAAATCACTCCACGGTTTGACAAGGAGAGATTAAGCACCAAAGGCTTGAATACAGGCAGATTGTCAGAGTTCTCCTTGGAAATGGGATACAGAATCAGTAGAAAATAAATTAAACTGCTGAGAAGTGAGGACCAAAGGAGGCGAGCTAATGTGGATGTACAATGGATCTGTCAGTTGGGGGAAGAGGCCCTGCTGAGATGGCTTAAATAATATATGGAGAGCAGAATGTAATTCACAATATTTTAAACCTGTAAATTCTCCGACTGTCTATTTGAAGCATATAAACACAGACTCAAGTCCTTTCGGTGGAACCCTTTATGAGCCTAATGCTTTGGTGATAGTCTCACTGCCTTCCCCTCCCCAGTCGACCCCCCTCCCATACACACACAAATTAAAGAGTGGAACCAATTATTTTACAAATTCCAGCTCCTAACCTCCAAAACCAATTAACTCAATATTTTAGATCAAAATATATTTTTGTTCTGAAATAAAGACAAATATCTCTTTCAATATGGGGAAAGTTAAGAAAAGGTGTGCCTAATCTTCCAAGTCTTATTTATTCTAGATAGCAGTAACGGATGATGTGTGTGTGTGGAATAGAACATTTTCTATGGTATTTCAAGAAGGGAATCTTAGTTTTGCTGAGACTTAAGTCACACCTTATTCTCTTAATTTCACTATTTCTTTCTTCAGTACTGCTTTTCTTTAAACTCTATGTCACTTAAAAATCTTGATTCTTTGGTCTAATCAATTCTTTAGGGAAATATGATTAACAGTATGTCATTGGGTCAATAAAAATGAAAGAGGCTTCAGATATCTTTGTCATTCAGCCACTGTCTGCAATTTTATTTGATGGGCAAGCAGGAGGTAGAATAAAGGGGGAAAGATGATATGAGAGAACTTGACATTTGCAGAGTATCTATGATTTGCTAATATTATATACACTGTAATAAAATGTTTACAGGCTGTGCATTGCAGCACAATCGTAAGTCATGAAATCAATTTAGTGGGCCATGACTTGGCTTTTAAAAAGTGGAATAAATAAAGCAATACAAAACAGAGTATAACACATACAGTAGGAATAAGTTCAGTTTAGAGAAAATTTTGTCCTGGTTATGTATAAATACATATGCACATCTGTAAACCCTAGATCATGATTTAAAATATATTCTTGCTGTGGATGATGGTCAAAATAGCTCCACAGTCATCAATTTAATGTTTTTGGCCAGCAAGAATCCATTCCACTTTCACCAGCATCCTAAATTTTTAGAGGGCTTTTTGGACTGGAAATTTCTAGATTGGATCCCTTGTAGAGAAGCTGCTGCTGCTGCTAAGTCGCTTCAGTTGTGTCCGACTCTGTGTGACCCCATAGATGGAAGCCCACCAGGCTCCCCCATCCCTGGGATTCTCCAGGCAAGAACACTGGAGTGGGTTGGCATCTCCTTCTCCAATGCATGAAAGTGAAAAGTGAAAGGGAAGTCGCTCAGTCATGTCTGACTCTTAGCGATCCCATGGACCACAGCCTACCAGGCTCCTCCACCTATGGGATTCTCCAGGCAAGAACACTGGAGTGGGCTGCCATTGCCTTCTCCAGTAGAGAAGGGGCCAAATCAGTGCACCAGCCCCAAGCAACTAGCATTGTGCATCGAACCTGGACTGGCGACTCGTCTCATACATGATATTATACATGTTTCAATGCCATTGGGGAGGGAGGAGGGTTCAGGATGGGGAGCACGGGTATACCTGTGGCGGATTCATTTCGACGTTGGGCAAAACTAATACAATATTGTAAAGTTTAAAAATAAAATAAAATTAAAAAAAAAATAAAGAAAGCTAAAAAAAATAAAATAAAATAAAAGGGGCCAAATCAGCCAATTGAATACTCTGCCTTAGGACTTAGAGTCCTGAACAGGTGATGCAAGAATGAAAAACATAAATAGTTGGCACACTTTTTCTAATGTTTGCATCCAGACAACTCTATTTAGGCTTTGAGACCATTTCTGTGATTCCTGTTGCCTTAGTTTCTGCACATTATTGCCCACTGTCTAGCTTCATGTCAATATGTTAAGTCCTAATTTCCTTCTGATAAGTCCTTTAGGTGCTCATTAGCCAGAGTTAACTTCTGTTATTCTAATTAAAGGACCCTCGACTTATACACGTTTTGTTTCTTTTAAACCCCAAGACTATTCTGTGATGTAGGTATTGTTTTTATTTCATTAGTGGGGAAAGTGAGATTCATAGTGATCTGGCAATTTTGCCAAAAGTTATCATGCAGGTATGGAATTCAGACAGGTCACTATGACTTTTAAAGTTTATGTGTTTTCTACTAAATAGTGTATATTGAACTGGCAATAGGAGACAGTGATATATTTCACTTGTAGAATAATTTTATGCAGAGGACTTGTCAGGGAGTAGTTCTTATTTTATTTGAGTGAATCAAAATCAATAATTTTCTATTAACTTCAATATAAAATTCAGCAGTCTTGATATTTTACAGAGGGTGTTAAGATTGTGTATGTTGAGAGAAAATAGAGCTTAGACTGTTTCACTGATATTTTCATTGAGTTTAAGGGGAAAAAAAAACATTATATCATCCTATTAATTGTACCCCCTTAGCAATAAACCAGAGTTCTGGAACTCTCAGGATCTATGAAATGAAGGTGAACAGCTCAGAAATTATCCCAAGAAATGCATCAATGTCAACAAAAGAGAGAGACGGATAATTCAGCTAAATAATCCTGTTTTTCATTAATATTGTGAGTTCAGCTCCTTCATCCTTCTAAACCTCCTCTGCACATACACACACACACCAATCAGTCAACCATTTATTCATATTGATTCCTTTTGTTACTGTACACCCATAACAGTGCAATCCCCCATTTTCTTTTGCTTGCACTGCTGCTGTCTTTTAGCTTGTATCCCTAAATCAAGCCTCAGTTTCCTCAAATCCAGGCTTTCCACTGCTGCTGGAACAGAGCATAGTTCTCTATCATTTCTGAGTAAAATGTCTCATGGACCTTCCATTATTTAAAGGATAAATTCCATCATTATTTTAATGTATAGCAAAATTCATCAATACTTTAAAGCTGACTTTCCCAAACAAATTATATGGTTGTGTATCTGTGCTTTTGCACACATTATTTCAACTGTATAGAATGTCCTTTCTCAAGTTGCCCTACTAGAAAAATCCTGCGGATCTCTCAAGACCCAGTTTTGAGGTTACCTCCCACAAGAAGTTGTCTCAGATATTTTCTAGAGCCATTTAAAAAGTTCATCGCATTCTCCTTTATTATCTCTGTGAAGTGAAAGTTTTGCAGTCATATCCGACTCTTTGTGACCCCATGGACGATACAGTCCATGAAATTCTCCAGACCAGAATACTGGAGTGGGTAGCCTTTCCCTTCTCTAGGGGATCTTCCCAACCCAGGGATCGAACCCAGGTCTCCCGCATTGCAGGGAGATTCTTTACCAGCTGAGCCACAAGGGAAGCAAGAATGCTAGAGTTGGTACCCTATCCCTTCTCCAGGGGATCTTTCTGACCCAAGAGTTGAACCGGAGTCTTCTGCATTGCAGGCAGGTTCTTTACCAACTGAGCTATCAGGGAAGCCCTTTATTATCTCTATGTCTTACATATATAGTTTGCTTTTCATCCATTTATGCAATAGGTATTTTACTGAGACACTGTTCTAGACTCAGGAGATACACTAGGTGAAAAATACAGGCAAAAATAGCTGCCTTTACAAGGCAAAATAATCAGTAAGAAAAATAAGTAAAATACATCAAATATAAGATGGGCTTCCCAGGTGGCTCAGTGGTAAAGAATCTGCCTGCCAATGCAGGAAACACAAGAGAAGCAGGTTCTATCTCTGGGTTGGGAAGATCCCCTGCAGAAGAGAATGGCAACCCACTCCAGTATTCTTGCCTGTAAAATTCCATGCACAGAAGAGCCTGGAGAGCTACAGTCCATGGGGTCACAAACAGTCAGACATGACTGAGCATGCACACATCAAATGTAAGACTTCTTAGGGACAAAAGGAAATATCAAGGGAGAGGGTGACAAATTATGAGAGTGGTCAGGGAAGGCTTCACTGAAATGCATTTGAGGAAGAACATAAGGCAGATGAAGGTGTGAGCCTTGGGAATGTCTGAGGATGTGTGTTTCAGGCAGAGGGAACTATAAATGCAGAGGAATCTAAGAAGGGATGCACTGGGCAAAATCAAGAAAGATACTGGAATCAGGGTTAAAACATGAAGAGGAGAATAGATCATAGAGGATGTGGCAGGACCTTTAAATGAGATAGAAAACTGTCAGAGAGATGCAAACAGAAAAGGGATATGATCTGAGCTGATTTCTAAAGATCACTCTGCACAAATCTGCACAAATTCTGTCCTCACCCATATGACCAAATCAAATGCTGAGATCAGATTAGACAGACAAGGTGTCTTTACTTTCTTGAGATGCTTGGGAACAACTGTGAAAACAGAGCATCTGCTGCTTTTGGCCTAAGGTAGTTTCCAACTACAAGCTGCCAGATAAATACAGCAAGTCTGTCCCTCACTTCTAATGTTTGAATTTTATTAATAGGTCACAAATAACTCAAAGGAGAATAATGTATGATCTACTTTCTCTAGGGCTGCCCATTTACAAGTGTGACACTCAGATCTGAAAATAAATTTTGTGCAAGAAAAAACATAAAAAGGATCTAGGGTGAGAAAAGCACTGTGCAAAGAGGATTGGGAAACTAATTTGGAAGTTATTTTGTGATGGAGCTTTAGGGATTTAAGCCAATTAAAATTAGAGAGGGAGAAAGAAGGGCTAATGCCATGGAGTCGATATTTAAGATGCCCATTTGTGAGAGGGTTAAAGAAAGAAGTTCTAGATCATATTTTTATAGTTTTAATGTAGACAATTACCTGTCTGTGATCATTTAAATGACCCTATTTGGAAAAAGATTCATAGATGTTGAAGTTTCCACTTAGACTTATTAAATATTTTTCCAAGGATCTTGTTTTTCACCCTGAAAATCAGAGAAACTCAAGCCAGTACTTCTTTAATCAAATGATTGCATCTGCACTGAAAAGTGAAATGTTAAAAACCTTGAAGCTCTTTAAGACATTCGTCTTGCTAAAACAGTCCCATCTGTCACCCTTGAGTCAAGAGAAGTGAAGGAAACTATGGTAGGCTTTTCTTCACCTTTGTATAATGTCATAGTTTCCATTTATTAAAATATTTCCAGTAATGTGTTCCTTAATTTTATCAGCTACCTAACTTATCATGCCACTGTACATGCACAGAAAAGGTGAGTGAAGTTTATGTAGATTGCATAACAAGGTGAGCTCTGGACCCAGGTGAGGCCAGTACTGCCTCCACAACACATCATGTGTTGCTGGGTAGATTTGCTAACATCTCTGTGACTCAGTTTTCTACTCTATAAAAAGAGACTTACAACCTACCTTATAAGTTATTATGTCAATTAAATGGGATGGTAAGTAAAATGCTTAGAACAGTGCTTAGAACAATATAAGAGCTCAATCACCATATTAAATATAAAGAAAATACATAGACTGGATGATATCACAGAAAATATGATATAGTAAATGTGCCTATCAATTCTCCAATGCCGAGATGACCCAGAGGGATGGTACAGGGAGGGAGGAGGGGTGGGGGTTCAGGATGGGGAACACGTGTATACCTATGGTGGATTCATGTTGATGTATGGCAAAACCAGTACAATATTGTAAAGTAATTAACCTCCAATTAAAATAAATAAATTTATATTTTAAAAAAATACACTTAATCCTTGGTACATCTGCCTGCCTCTACTATATTTATTGCCAATTCAATTTACCTATCCTGGAAGTAATTTATACAATTACTCATATCTTTGCATTTCTTTTCATTCATGAGGCCCAAGTTCTTATCAACAACAGAGCTTTTTAGAATGGAAGCAGCCACGTTGCTGTGGGTTAACCTAAGGGAGGGGAATAAAAGAATAGAGGGAGATAGGAAGAGAGGGAGAAGGGGGCCTTTATTAACCAACAAGCTCTGTCTGAACACCTAGCACTTCACTAGAACAAATGATCCACTCCCTATCCAATTCTTAAAACCCAGCATCCAACAAAATATTCTCAGGGAAACAGCTAATATTTATTTTCCTCTTTGTACAGCTTTACCAAGACTAGGATGGGTCTCTAAAAAGTAGGTTGATGTTATTATATATGAAAAAAGTATTGTATGCTATTACATAAAATGTGATATATTTAATATACTTTGCAGTGGTATAGAATCCGTACATCAGTGCAGGAGATGCAACAGAAGGGCTTGATCCCTGAAGGTCCCTTGGGAGTAAGGAAATGGCAGCACACTCCCATATTCTTGCCTGGAAAAGTCCATGGACAGAGGAGACTGGCGGGCTACAGTCCACTGGGTCACAAAGAGTCAGACATGACTAAGCAAGTGAGCATGCACTTCAATAATACAATATATAATTGATTATATAGTATATAGTATTATATGTTAAATAATAGTATATATAGTGTATATATATTTATATATCATTTAACAACACATATTTAGATATGTTTGCATATATGTGTATATTTTAAGCTGTTGTAATATTGATTCCTTTAAAGTAGTGGGCCACCTACTCATTTCCAGCAACTAAAACCTGTTTCTCCCATTTATGCAGCTATATCACTGGGATACAGGCAGCCAGGGGACCCAAGACCCTTGCCAGATATGAAAGCTAGCCCAAGTTGCAATAAACAACCTCCCTTCCTAGAGAATTTAGCACTGGGGATGAGAAAGAGATCTCTCTTCTCACCAGAATATTGATCTCATATCATGCAAATGTGAGTGCCACTGACAAGCATTCCTCCATGTGAGCTGAAGAAGAGAAAGCTGGTCCGCAGAGGCAGAAGAAAGTATTTTGAGAGGAGCAGAGAAAAGAACACATGCTATTGACATTTATTTGCCTGGTACCAGTTATTTTGCTGATACTGGAGGTGATTTTCCCCTATCATAAATTATAAATTCATCTTTTTCACCCATAGGTCAGTTTGTTCAAATAGGTTTCTGTACCTTGTAGCCAAAAGAGTCTTTATTAATATGTCCAGTTTAATCAAAATACAATATATATCAAATACTTATCATGTTTCTTCTACTGGGTATACAAAATGAAAAAAGTATGGTTCTGGCATTTTAGATGTAGCATTGATCAAGAAATAACAGATAAAAAATACACAATCTGTGACAGAACATAGTAAATGTAGTAAACAGACCCTTCCATGGAATGCAATCTAGGCAATGCTATTAATAAGCAATACTTAATCCTTGGTCCCTCAGCATAATTCCTCCTGTGGTATCCTCTTTAAAAAAAAAAAAATTTAGTTTTGGTTGCACTGGCTCTTTGTTGCTATGAGCAGGCTTTCTCTAGTTGCCATGAGCAGGCTTTCTGTAGTTGCTATGAGTCAGAGGCTACTC
Source organism: Bos indicus x Bos taurus (assembly GCF_003369695.1). Classification (NCBI taxonomy): domain Eukaryota; kingdom Metazoa; phylum Chordata; class Mammalia; order Artiodactyla; family Bovidae; genus Bos; species Bos indicus x Bos taurus. The sequence goes on along the minus strand of NC_040084.1, from coordinate 83,509,864 downwards.
TCTAGTACTGGTGTGCAGGCTTCCCACTGCAGTGGGTTCCCTTGTTGGAGAGCACAGGCTCTAAGGTGTGTGGCTCAGAAGTTGCAGCACATGAGCCCAGTTACCCTGTGGCCTCTGCAACCTTCCTGGACCAGGGATTGAACCCGTGTCCCCTGCATTGGCAGGTGAATTCTTAACCACTAGACCACCAGAGAAGTCCCTTTGATCTCCTGTTTGTTGAATGTGTTCATCCACAGATTGACTCCCATTTATTATCAGCTCCAAAGCTACTACAGTCATGTTTAGCAGGTAGATGTGTGCTCTTCACTGAGCCCTTCTCCTCTGTAGAAGCATGATCCAGGAATCCTACTGACTTCCCAAGCCAAATAATCTCATCAAATCTATTTCTCTCAATAGCTTCCCAGGTGGCACTAGTGGTAAAGGGTCCACCTGTCAATGCAAGAGATGTGAGTTCCATCCCTGGATCAGGAAGATCCTCTGGAAGAAGAAATGGCTACCCCCTCCAGTATTCTTCCCTGGAGAATCCCAAGAACAGAGGAAGCTGGCGAGCTACAGTCCACGGGGTTGCAAAAGAGTTGGATACAACTGAGCAACTGAGCACAGCAAACTATGCTGGTAGAGTCTTCCAGGCAGCAGGTTGTTGTTGCTTTTGAATTGCCAACTCATTCCAACTCTCCGCAACCCCGTGGACTGCAGCATGCCAGACCTCCATGTCTCTCACTGTCTCCCAGAGGCAGCAGGTTCAAACCCAGATAATGCTAAGTTGTTGAAGTGATACATATCCCTGCTCTCTAAAGTATACTTCCTAATGATTGCGAATTTTCTCCTGGAATGTTATGGAATAAGACTCCAAACACAAAGATACTATCCTGATCATCTGTTGTTGTTGTCGACTGGAATATGTGTAACTGTAAACATAATTTAATTCAGCCTTATTTAAAATTAAAAATTAATGTCAGGAGTTGCTTCAGGAGGTTGGAAAATGTTTAGCTGAAACACTGAAACAGGGCTTGCAAAAAACAATTCAATGAACTGACCACTGTACCTTGTTATATCTCTAAGATAAATACAAGTCACATCCTTTGAAGGCATTAATACCATAAATATTAAGCAGTTGAAGATGAAAGCTCTTTCTTGTAAGATCTGTACATTTGGCTCACAGATATTAGAAAAGCACTTCCCTCCTTGGAGTTTTCTCAATTATATTTTACTTTTCACAGTAATGACAAATTGTCACATGAATGTTAATCTCAAGACTATGAAACATAAGCATTCTAGGAAAATGAATGCATTCACTATATGTTTATAATAGGAAAACAAAGGCTTTGAATATTTAAGCACTCTCTATGATTGTGCTATGGCTATCCCAATCTTGTGTAAAATCAGGTCATATTCTCTTGACTTTAGAAATCAACTATTTCGATCTTTATGTCATATTTGACAACAGTATAAATAGTAAGTATGATAAATATCTTAAAGCCCATAAAATATTGGTTTCTTCAACATATTTATAATTGAATTTTAGAAAGTATCCATTCCATTTCTAATGATTTGCTTTGTACAGTCCGTTGGACAGAGAAGTCACTCGTATTTGAATAGCTCAGAAAGAATAGGATTATACACGTCTCTTGGTAGGTCCATAGCTCTTCTTTCCCTATTGTTCCTCACATTTATATCATTAACACTATTCCTGCCCCGAAACATAAACAAATTTGTGTTATTTATTTTAGATTACCTACCTTTTCATTTATATGTATGTTTTCTATAGTTTATTTACTTGTTCCCATTAGGAAATGTTAAAGCATTAATAGGACACAAGAAACTGCAATTAACCTTAAGAACAAAAGAGTAATTTACTATCCTACCAAACAATAATGCTGACTCTTATTGTTAATAATTCATAGTAAAAGCAGCAGCAGATAAATCCAGGAAAAAACAAATCAAGTTGAGAATAGAGGTGGCAAAACAGGCATAGTTATTAAATTTGCAATTGCTAGTGCTTTAAAGCATCAGTGATAGCTGATCCGTACCTAAAGATGGCCACAGCACAGAAGAACCATTCGTGAACCCATGGCTGCATTTCTGGTTCTTCTCCTATTTCCCATGTGAGTAAGTATATTATGAGAGCTCACTAACCAGACCAATAGGGGTTCTTAGGAAATAAAAACAGCTGTCTCCAAACTAGAAAGGAGGTTGACCTAAAAGTCCTACTATTGACTTGATTAGAATTCAAAACAAACTTTAATTTTAAAAGTTATCAGTACTGGCCCAATTCCAAAACTACCCAGAAAAACCTTCATAGCCAATGAAGTAGTTGGGATATAATAAAAATTAGCTTGTTGCCAACTCATCTAAGATCTCTTGAGTTCTTTTTACTCTTAAGAGTGGCCCTTAAAGATCTGAAGTGCTTAAGGGTTAGCTACTTCTGCCAGATACATAGATAATTATTGAATAAATGTTCATTAGAAAGGAGGCATAAAATAGGTCATATATCATTCTTGAAGTCAAAACATTCTTCAATTTTCTGTCTCTTTAAAGTGCTCTGACTATACTTGATCTGAAAGGATTACTCAAGGCAGACACAAGAATATTCCAGAGATATAGTTATGTTATCCTGATGACTTCCATTAGGAAAAGTAGAAAATCTCCTAAACCAATGTCTAGACAAAATACCATTTAGAAACTGAGTCTGGAAACTTTTATGAGACTACAGACTCTGGCCATTACTACATTCTGATCCCCTAGTTAGAGTATCTTTAAAATATTTTTGCCAATCCATATATCTTGAATACATTTTATTTCACCAGTGAAAGTCCATTACTAGCACTCATCATGCTATGTAAGACAAAATAAATACAAAATAAAAACAAAGAGTTTCACTAATATAAATCCACTTCTGACATTCAATATGCCTTTTAAACTTTCTGCATTAATCTAGATCACAGAAAAGTTTGTGTCACTGTCTCTGGATTATCCCTGGCCCTATGTCTGAAGGTCAGGTGACCTTCCCAGGACTAAGCATGACCACAGAATGCTTGAAGTAATAGATGAGTTAAATAGAGGATAAACTAAATAACCCACAAATAATATCATATACATTCTCCATAGAGAATGCTGGTATGGCACCCACATAATTTTTATTTTCTACCTTAAGCAATTCCTACACCTCAGATGGCATCATCTCAAGGCTTCTCATGCACAATATGCTGTAAAATTTTTCCTGAAAGGGTAGAGATGAGAAAGGGACAATATTCTAAGCCTTCAGACATAGAGCCATTATAACAAAGTGCTTACAAGACAAAGAAAGACAGTAGAAGTTAGCTGTTGATCATTCCTTTTTATCCCTACTACTTCTCAGGCAATGGATAGAGGAAAATAATCACCAGATTTGTAAACATTTGGACAGAACACAGGAATTTCATGCAACTGACTTTAGAGTCACTGATCTAAGCTGGCCCAGTGGCTAAGCCTCCATGCTTCCAATGCAAGGGCCTGAGTTTAATCCTTGATCAGGGGACTAGAACCCACATGCAGCAAGTAAGAGCTTGTTTGAGGTATCTAAAGATTCCACATGTCACAACTAAAAAGATCCTGTGTCCCAAAACTAAGACTCAGAAGTAACTAAAGCCTTTTCAGAGTCAAAAGAAAGAAAGAAATATGCTTACCTGCTTGAGGATCTTTGGGGGTAGGTTGAGATCATTTCAGAAAATGTTCTTCCATAAATGATGTACATGAAAATTGATGTCTCATAGCTACCCGATCTTTCCCATACTCTCCAATTTTGGTTCCTAAATGATTTGCAATAACTGGTCCTCCTTCACCAATTCTTTTTTACTTATTAGAAAAAGGCAACTTTAGGGTTTGGAGGCATACAGACCTGCATACCTAACAGGGCTTTACAGCTTGCTAGCTGTGTGATAAAACTTTCTGTGTTGTGAGGATCCAGGTTTGTCTTAGTTTAAGGCTTATAAACAATAGAAATTTATTTCTCATGGGTCTGAAGATTGGAAGTCTGAGATGAGAATGTCATATGTTTGAATATTTGTGAGTGCCTTCTTCCAGGTTGCAGGTCGTCATTTCTTCATTGTATCCTCATATGATGAAGAGAGAATGAAAGCACTCTCCAGAGTCTCTTTTATAAGGTCACTGATCCCATACATGAAGTCTCCACTCTCATGACCTAATTACCTGCCAAAGGTCCCATCCCTCAAAACCATTATATTGGGAGGTGAGAAGGCAGGATTTTAATATATGATTTGGAGAGAAAGACACATACAGTCTGTAACAGAGATGGTATATGTAAGTGATCTGGCAAAGGTCTAGACACACAGTAGGCACACAGTAAGCAGCAGGTGATAGAATCATGTCTCACCAGGAACTCTCCACCCAGGAAGGATGGTGTTGTCATTGTGCTCTGGCGCACTGTGCTAATAATACCCAACCCTGAATATCTGCCTCAGCTGCTCCTGCGAATGCTATCCCCTTGCACTTCCAACTCAGATTCAAGTCATCTGTGAGGTCCCCATTTCCCCTTAATATTGTTATGAGATACATCTTACATGTTTGTTTGTTTTAGTCACCAAGTCATCTCCAATGATTTGTGACCCCCATGGACTGTATCCTGCCAGGCTCCTCTGTCCATAGGATTCTCCAAGCAAGAATACTGAAGTGGGTTGCCATTCCCTTCTCCAGGGGATCTTCCCAACCCAGGGATTGAACCCGCATCTCCTGCACTGCAGGCAGATTCTTTAGCACTGAGCCACCTGGGAAGCCCTACATCTTACATAAACTGCCCTAAACCTGACTGTGAATTTATCATAAGCCAAAAATTTTCCTGGTTCTTAGTCCCAACATCCCGATTACTGAATAAGGCAGCCCCATCAGAACTGAGCAAAGAAAAGAGCAACAGAACATCTACTGTCTGCAGATCCTCAAAAGACACTTTATAAAATTACTGGTGACCTCTCTCAGCCAGTGGAGGGATGGGGTTGAGGATGCTAGGCAGAGCTAGTACAGAGAAATTTAACATAAAAGGATGAAAAGCTGGGTTAGGGAAAATGATTCCCAACAAGGGTGCCAGTCAATGAGGAAAGTCAATTTGTTATTAAAGAAAACCAAAGTATGATATAAATAGTTGGAAAATTCTGGGAATCTAAAAGAAAGCATCATCAGATAGGAGAGGAGCCCAGACAGACTCCAGTTAGGATCCCAATGCATTTGAAGTATGGAAAGAGTGTATATAGATCACAGTTTAAAAACAAAATTTAGATAGATAGAGAGCTAGCTATCAATAGACTGATACATACAAGAGGAGGTTTTAAAAGGATGCTAAAACCTCCACCTAATATTATCCCCTTTTAAGAAATATTTCATTTCTGATTCCTCCCACAAGACAGTGAACTCCTCAAAGGCAGACAGAGGTGCCTGATTTTCCTCTGATTCTTCAGGTGATTATCCAGAAAGGTTTATTCAAAGAAATGAAACATCAGGTATCTTCTATGGGTCCGGTCTATTGATGCAACTAAGTGCCTGGAGACTGTCTCCTGGTTCAGCTTTGCGTGTATGTAGACAGCATTTTTCTTCTATAAGAATGAGCCTCATTTCCCTCAAAACATCTCAGTCTCATAATGAGAAGCAGGTGTTCTTCTCATTTCTTAGATGGATAAATTACAAAACAAAGAGGTGAACAGACGGCAAAGGAAAAGCAGGCAGCTGCTGAAGCAGGAGTGGATTCTTTTTTATTGTGTGTCCCTATCCAGCAGGTCTTGCATGCTGATTTCCTTGTGAAATCTGCTCCAGTAAAGCAGCCATTTGCCAGAGTGGAAGCTGTGTCTCTTCTGCAAAGGACCCACATTCAGTCGTCAGGTTCAGGTCTCACTGCCAAGAGGAAGTTTATTTCAGGGCAAACCTGAATTTCTGGCAACCAAGGCTCTGCCATAGAGAGTGTCATTAATTCTGGGCAGTTTATGTTCAGCTGGATTAGCCCCAAAGCAGCACAAGCTTTAATGATATCATGCTCATAAAACAACCAACCTAAGGTAGAAGCCCAGTAATTGCCTGGATATGTTCTGATGGCTTTTCCAGAACCATCTCCATCCTTCTTCACCCTGCTTTGGGCCCCAGGAGACTAATCCTTATGAATTGCAACTGAGTTTCTTATCCTCTGGCTTAACCACTGTGATCACTAGCAGAAAATCAGAGAACAGGAGAGAGAGATTCATTCCCAGCTCCCTTCCTGCCAGGCTGCAGTGGAGCCCCTCGCTCTATTCCTCTAACTGGGATGCAGCTTCTTTGTTGTTCAGTTGCTAAGTCGTGTCTGACTCTTTGTGACCACGTGGACTACAGATGCCAGCCCTCCCTGTCCCTCACTATCTCTCAGAGTTTGAAACTTCTACCAGGGGTACCCCAGGCAGTATCCCTCTGACCTCTTGATCTTGCAGCCCCTTCCTTCATGGTTTCTTGGTGATTCCCTTAACCTTGTCACATATTTGGGGAAAAGCCTCCTCATTGAATTATTTACCCATTTAGATGCCTCATGGGTTTCCTGTAGGGATCTTGACAGATATATGAATGCTTGCTCCTTTCCAGTATAAACATCAGAACTAGAGAGATCCTGTGCTGCTTTCCATGGCACTGAAGAGTGTGGAAGTCAGTGGGTCAAGGTTCTGTTCACATCATGTTTGCAACTCAGAAAAAATTGCTGGGGGAAGCGTTAGTCCTTGGCTTGCTCTCACCAACCACGACTCTAGCAAACTACACATGTCGGCCCATTCCGCCTCCTCAGTAGCACTGCAAGTAAACATGATTATCTCCATTTTACAGTGAGGAACTGATGGCTAAAGTCAGACATTGGTAGGAAAAGCTTGTACTCTTTTCATGACCTCACAATTCTCACTCCTCTGGGGCTGTTTTCTCCACCATAAAATGGGACTGCTGGACCATATCAGTGGTTCCCAACCCTGGTTCTATAGCTGGATAGCTTTGAAAATTCCACAATTCAAAACTTCAGCAGTTAAATTTTTAAGTTCCTTTTATGATTCAAATCAAATAAGAACTAAGATTGAGACCACTGGAATAAATGTCCCATAAAGTTTCACTTATGCACTGGGACGACCCAGAGGGATGGTATGGGGAGGGAGGAGGGAGGAGGGTTCAGGATGGGGAACACATGTATACCTGTGGCGGATTCATTTTGATATTTGGCAAAACAAATACAATTTTGTAAAGTTTAAAAATAAAATAAAATTTAAAAAAACATAAAAAAAATTCTAAAAATTTTATAATTTCAGTATTTTTAACATATTGCTTCAGTTTGGGCTTATCATAATTTTATATTGCTGTATTTTTCAATCTCTTTCTTTCTTCCTTCTATATTGCAGTAAGGAAATATTTTTGTAGAAAGAATGTAGTACAAACACTTGTATAACACTATTTTTGAGGTATCTATCACACACTTATAGAATGTTGGCCATGTAGAAAACCCTTTCCTGTGTGATGAAGAGAATGCAGTCTTTGCCCTCAAGAAACAATCTAATGGGAATAGAGATTGCAAACAAGACACCTAAACTGTAGTGTAACAAGAGTAGTTAAAGAGATATATACATTGGATATGTCAGTTTCAGAAACTCCTACAGTACAATAATGTCATGACCTTCCCCACAAAATCTTAGGAGAACTATCTCAAAGACTTCATCTTTTTTTCAGAGAAGGAGTGGGTCAATTTTATCCACATATGAATATAAACAATTCAGCCCATCTGAGCTGTGAATGCAGGTTGCTTGGCAACAGCTCTTACAGTTGTGTTATTTGCTATGAAATGAAAGGAGCTGGTACTTTTCTCTTTAAAACAAAAAAGAATATTAATAACAGCAATAATAGTGGGTATTTATAAGTCTTTTGTGTAAAAGCTGCATAATATTGTAGTTCATGCATGTTTTTGAGTCAAGGTTAGGCAGTTTTTGGAAAGGTAATGAGGTTGAGGGAGAATCTCATAGTCAAACACCATCATTAGGAGAATATACAACAGTCAGCTGACCTGATTTAATAAAGTCAATGAGCATTTATTGAACATGGATTTTTATCTTTAACTCTCTATCTATAAGGTGTCTTATGAAAAGTGAGAAACAGGGAAATATGCTAGAGAAGGTGCACAGAAATATATATAGTCAAATGTATATTCCTGGTGATGAAGATATTTTATTAAACTATTAAATCATTTCAACTGACTTCTCCCTAGAGAAAAAATACAAAGCATCTCTCAAGTATAGCTGCACCTCTATAGAAAAATCAATGGGAAGTCATAAGGGGAAAATTTTTTCACTTCTTAATAGGAATGATTAAGGATATAAAATTCATACAAACCCATCTCTAACTTAGAGGAATCTTCCTACCACCATATCTCAGTAATTATAGAAGAATTACTTCTTCTGCTCTCAGAAGAGCAGAGTTTTTCTTTATTTCCATTAAAAAATTTTAGATTGGGAAAAAAATACCAATCATACTTCATAGCCACATCTTCCTACACGAACTCAGTTCTCTTTAAAGAAGAAAGCAGCTCCTTTACTCCCTACTATTATAAAATATGACAGACAATTTATTCCATAGCCTTTGAATCTTTTGGAGAGAGATGAGTGAATTAAGTAAAAAATGCCTAACAAATTTGATTGCAAACAAATGTCCATTTAAATATATTACTGCCATCTTGCACTTCTTATAAGGATCACCCCAATTTCAAGGTCCTACCCATCTCTCATTTATTTATCAGCTCTAAATGTTAGCATATCAGTAAAACCAAATGGTAGAAAACAATTTGGATGTCTAAACAATGTTGCCTGTGTTATGTTTGTCATTTCACTTGTTCCTGAGCAGACAGATGGGATCTAACTTGTCACAGCAAGCTCCGGCAGAAAACAACATGAAACACACATACAAAATGATGAGTGTCAATGAAGCTGCAGGCTCATAATGTGCATTAGTTAGTAGTAATGATTTGTAACCCGAGGGCACTACAGCAATCCATACCTGGATATAAAAGTACCAGAAACACATTATTCCCAAAGCTTTTTGAACATATATGTGTAGTGCTCAGCATGCTGCTGCTGCTGCTAAGTCACTTCAGTCGTGTCCAACTCTGTGCGACCCCATAGACGGCAGCCGACCAGGCTCCCCCATCCCTGGGATTCTCCAGGCAAGAACACTGGAGTGGGTTGCCATTTCCTTCTCCAATGCATGAAAGTGAAAAGTGAAAGGGAAGTCACTCAGTCGTGTCCTACTCTTAGCGCTCAGCTTAGTTAGATGCTTAAGTTTTCAGCATATGGTCTGAGTTCATTCCCCCTCCTTGTAAAACAATGGAATTTATCAACCCTGGACACACAATGACATCACCCTATCAGAAAGCATGGCTTCTCATGCCTGAGAAGATGTAGAGATTGCCACTGCCTAGTCTTATTTGCTTACTTACCATGCCACCAATTAACCCCCATTACTCCAGTCACCAAGAAATGTCTGTGTCATTGATTCTTTATGTGGGAAGTGATAGGAATGGGCAGACCTCGCTTTTTTCTGAAACACCATCTTCTCTGAAGGGGCAGTATGATATGAAAAGGGATATTTAACAAGATACTATAATTTACATTTGGAAAACAAACTAAAATATAGCTTCTCAGTATAAAATGAAGCATAACAAAATATGACTTGAAGAGTTCTATAAAAGCTACACTTTACTTTCTGCCTATCAGTGATTTTCAGTGAAGTGCATTAGAGATTGCAAGGTAATTAGAATTATATTTATGAAAAGTAAGCATCAGGAATTCCAGCTTCTGCTTGGAATGTAGTAAGCTGAAAATAGTGTCACTTCCTTCCTTACATTAAAAAAAGGCACAAATCTGTAAAATCACCATGTTTCTTGAATCCATTAGATAGCAGAGTCATAGAACAAGCAAGAAATCTTAAATCTAAGGAAAAATAAATGTTTTCAAGGAGAAACAGCACAGTAGCTCTTGATTACCTGAGGCAGATGCTGGATACCCAAACCCAAAGGTGAGAGTAATTCTACTAACACTTACCAGTATGCTGAAGGTAGAATGTGAGCTACTGTGACAACATATGGCTCTTGGGCACCCAAACAACAAGGAACCACATCCACTGTCAGACTCTTCTTCACAAACCTCGCTGGATGGCTCACATAAGATAAGAGTGTAGAGGAAGTGTCAGGGAGGACCTAGAGTAGGTAGTGGAACAGCATCCCTTAAGGAAAGACACAGAGACCTACCTGGATCCTTTCCCCTTATATTTCCTATGGACCAAAAACCTCAAGTCTTTGGGGGAAATGGGGAAAAAAACGCCATCACACTTAAGGTACAGGGAACAATCCATGTAGTTAGGAGAAGTGAACAAATAATATTCTCTAATTATGGGAGTAGGAGCAGAAACAGACACTGGGCCCAGACCATTTGAAAGAGGACAAGAGTCACTGAGATGGTCCCTACCTTGAGATGCAGGAACAAAGTGCTGCCTAAAAATAAGGCTGAACCAGAACAACAGAGACTATGGCCTCAGTGCCTACTGACATCCTGAATTAAGTAACAGCAGTGAACTACTAGGGGATGGATAAGAGCATAGGAAATAAAAGCAAAAATAAACAAATGGGACCTAATTAACCTTAAAAGCTTCTGCACATCAAAGGAAACTATTAACAAGGTGAAAAGACAGCCTTCAGAATGGGAGAAAATAATAGCAAATGAAGAAAAAGAACTTTTTTAAAACACAGGCATCAAGGGAAACTGTCATGGTGAAGGTGGAAAAGACTTTGGAAGAAACCTTTCTGGCTGAGGGACTTCCTCGGTGGTCCAGTGGCTAAGGCTCCATTCTCCCAATGCAAGGGCCCTGGGTTTGATCCCTGGTCGAGGAACTAGATCCCACATGCGGCAACTAAAGATTCTGCACACCACAACTAAGACCCATTGCAGCCAAACAAGTAAATAAATATTTAAAAATTAAAAAACCTCTCTGGCTGGAAATTAAAGCGAAATCATGAATTTGAAGATAGAGGATGAATATTAACCACACTGGAACACAAATAGAAAAAGGAATTTTTTGTGGACAATCAAATGGCCTAATACATAGGTAACTGTAATCCTATCAGAAGAAGAGAAAGAGAAAGAAATAAATTTGAAGACATTATGACAGGGAATTTTCCAAAATTAGTGATAAACAACAAACAACAAATACAAGAAGCTCAGAAATAGTGACTGGAATAAACACAAAAACCACATACAAATCCCAAGACATCTCCCATTTAAACTTCTGAAAGTCAATCACAAAGACATAGAAATACATAACATGCAAAGGAACAAAGATAAGAATTACAGAAGATTTCTCATCATAAACTATACTAGGCAGAAAATGTAATTTAAAGTATCGAAAGACAAAAAAAAATCTATTAACTCATAATTTTATACCCAATGAAAATATCTTTCAAAAGTAAAAGAAAAATGAAGACATTTCTTTGGGGGAAAAAATGGAAAATCAATTGCCAGCAGACCTTTACTATAGCATCAAAGAAAGTTAAGAGCCAGAGGAACACAATAACAAAGAAAAATTTGGCTCCATAAGAGAAATGAAGAGAATTAGTAATGAAGATGAACTTAAGATTCATTTTTTATCATTTTAATTTAGCCTCTAATTAAAATAAATTAATTTTAAAAGAATTAATTTTCTAAAGCAAAAATAATTGCAATGAATTTATAAAATATGTAAAAATAAATATATGACAAATGATATAAATATAAGAGGAGAAAATTGGGAGTTAACTGTTATTATGTCTTATACTACATATGAAGTGGCGTAAAGTTATTTGAAGGCATATTCTCATTGAATAATCTGAATATTGTAAACCTAAGGGCAACACAAATATATTTCACATAGATAAAAAGGTAAGATAATAGTGGACATAAATGTATCATCTAAATATTCAAAAGAAAAAAGAGAAATAGAAAAAAGAACAGATAAAAATACCTTTCAAAAATAAAAGAAAAATAAAGATATTTCTCTGGAAAAGAAGTGGAATATCATTTGCCAGCAGAAGCCATTTGAGAAGATGACAAATGTTAATCTGATCATATCAATCATTACAATGGTCTAAACAAATTAATTAAAAGAAAAGAAAATGCTACAGTGGATATAAAAGTAAGACTAAATTGTATGCTATCTAAAAGAAACTATTTTAAGTATAAAAACATAAATAGGTTAAAAGTAAAAGAATGGAACCAGCCAAAGTGTCCATCAATGGATGAATGGATAAGCAAAATGTGGTATATCCATGCAAGGGATATTATTTATTCATAAAAAGAAATAATGTAATAATAAAAGCTACATTGTGGATGTACCTTGAAAAAAGGTGGATGAACCTTGAAAACATTATGCTGCGTGAGAGACACCAGCCATAGTGAGGAGTGACTTAATGGGTAAATGGTTTCTTTCTGGCTTATTTATCTTAACATAATGTCTTCAGTGTTTTATTTTTGAGTTAATGAAAAATATTCTGAAAATGATAGAGTGGTGATAGCTGGACAACTCTGAAAACATCCTAAAAATCATTTAATTCACTTTAAAGAAGTGAATGCTTCAAAAAAGTAGAAGAAAAAATATTAAACTATTAAAATGGATGCTGAATTAGCGATATAAATTATATAACACAATCAAATAAAGAGTAACATTACATAATGATAAAAGAATTAATCCAAATAGAAAATATAACAATCCCAAAATACATGAAGCCAAAAACTTTCAAAATTGAAAGAAGAAAGAGAAAATTCAGTCTTTCATTAAAATATGTCAGCAGCTTCAGTTCAGTTGCTCAGTAGTGCCTGACTCTTTGCGACCCCATGGACTGCTGCACACCAGGCTTCTTTATCTATCACCAATTCCCAGAGCTTGCTCAAACTCATGTCCATCAATTCAGTGATGCCAGCATAGCAGGAAACAATTTATGAAAACAATGTCTCAACTATTTTTTGTTTGATAAACCCATTCACATTGGATCTGATAAATGCATTCCATAGAGCTTCACTATGAGCAACATTAAACTTTCCCAAAGATTCTTATTCATTTGTTTATTCCAAAGAGCAACTGATATGTTTCCTTGAGCTTCTAATGTCTTGCTACTAAGTATAAAGGACATAGGATTGTAATTAAGAGTATGAACTTGGGAGCAAGCCTGCCTGGGTTGAAATCCTACCTCCTATACTTATATGATCTTAGGTATAGTATCAAACTTACAAGGTTGTTGTGAGTATTAAATGATTTATTCATTTAAATCAGTAATAACACTGGTCCTTGTATACTGTAAGAACTCAATAAGTGGTAGTTATTTTTACTAGAAACATATGCTTTTATTCTTAAAACATTTTGCTTCCTCTCATTATTTTTGGAGAATACTATGCAGAAGAGATTTCTAGGACAAAACACAGATTCATAGAATGAGGAAGCTAGAATACATCTTGGACATCTTTTACTACATTTCTGAAAAAAATCTTGAAGGATCTTCAAGATCCTTCACAATTGGTTATTCAAAACCAATTGTGAAGAGAATCTAATGGGTAAAACTGAATATGACTCTGGATCCCCAGGTGGCTGTGAAAGCTGGACTGTGAAAGCTGAGAGCCGAAGAATTGATGATTTTGAGCTGCGGTATTGAAGAAGGCTTTTGAGAGTCCCTTGGATGGCAAGGAGATCCAACCAGTCCACCCTAAAGGAGATCAGTCCTGGGTGTTCATTGGAAGGACTAATGTTGAAGCTGAACCGCCAATCCTCTGGCCACCTGATACGAAGAACTGACTCATTGGAAAAGACCCTGATGCTGGGAAAGATTGAAGGCAGGAGGAGAAGGGGACAACAGAGGATGAGAAAGTTGAATGGCATCACTGACTCGATGGCATGAGTTTGAGCAAGCTCCGAGAGTTGGTGATGGGCAGGGAAGCCTGGTGTGCTGCAATCCATGGGGTCGCAAACAGTCAGATACAACTGACTGACTGAACTGAACTGAACTGAATCCAGGTGGCAGTAGTAGTAAAGAACCTGCCTGCCAATGCAGGAGACAAAAGAGTTGCAGGTTTGATCTCTGGGTAGGGAGTATCCCCTGGAGTAAGACTTGGCAACCCACTCCACTATTCTTGCGTGGAGAATCCCATGGACAGGGGAGCCGGACAGGCTACAGTCTGTAGGGTGGCAAAGAACTGGACATGACTGAAGTGAAAGAACACATGCACTCTTTGTAAAATGTAGGAAGGAAATTAAGTTCAACAGCACTTACTGATCATGTTCTCTTTCACTTGGCTCTCTTTCAGCAGCCAAGAGAAAGTCCCTTTGAATCCCTGGGGCTCCTAGAGGCATAAAAGTCACTGATTTACCCACACTTCTAATTTTATGGACAAGGCCCCTGATGCCCATAACATTCATATCAGTAGAGCTTCATTTAAGACTAGAATTACTCTCCAGGAAATTTTTATGCCATCTGATACCTAAATTTCCTCAACATGCAGCTTTAATATGTCAGTTTACACAGAATTACTAAATTCTGACTCAGAGTTTTTAGGTGGTAAGCAACAGAATCTGACCTGCTAATTAAGCAAAAAAGTATTTAGTTTTTTGGATGGCTCACATATTAACAAAAGACTTGAGAAACAGGCTCAGGAATGGACTACAGTCAAGAGAGGCCAGACAGCAAACACTCATTCACCAGAACAGTTCATTTCGGATCCTCTGCCATTACTCTCAGATACCACTATCTTACCCTCTTCTCTTGGTGTCAGAGAAAAGGAATGTTTGGGCCCCTGGGATTCCTGCAACAGAAATTGAAGCCCTAACGACCCTTAAGTCTCACATGAGCAAATGTGTATTATAAATACCTCCTATAAAAGGAGCTACACAATTATAATTTTAAAAACTCTTTCAGAGAAGCTATAAGACTATATCAAAGATAAGTCTATATGCATTACCATAATGATAAATTTATGAATCTGAATAATGCCCATATCCTTGAAACTGTAACTCCATCATTCCCCATTAGTATCATAGGAACACACTTCCCCAAAACTAAAAAATAAAGGAAATCTTCATATACTATTAAAGTGTATCTCCTCTTTCAAGGGCTAACATCGATAAGCATACAATGAAAAGATGTTTGTATGCTCTCTACAAATCAACTTTATACTAAAATTTCTTTTCTCAACTTCTAAATAATGAATAAGTATTCTAGACTGGCAGATGGAAATTATAAACACATATATTTACTAAAATTGAAGAGGAATGTAAGAAACCATAATAGAGCAAGGATAGGAATATGGGATTGCCACAAAGATAATAAAGTTTATAGATGTGTTTATAGTTTCATATAATTGAAAAAAAAGATAAATTGGAGAAGATGCAAGAATCAATAGCTCATATGCCTGGTAGACTGTCTGTCAAAGATCAGACATCTCAAGAGAACCTTTGACAGGGTGCAGATTGCAGTATATTTATAATTGAGTTCTCTTATATGCTCCTATAATGCAATTTGTCTCTGTTGTCAGTTGGAGGAGACTTGTATTCTCCAGAGTTACAAACAGTTCTCCACTGTTCAAATTTAAGAATGAAGCATAGGTTTCCGATTAATTATCAATCCAATTCAACAAAAGTGGGAGCTAAAAAAGTAACACAAAAGAGACCAATCACACAGTTTGGGGTTTTAGTCAACCATTGATAAACGCTTTGCACATATATCTGAGGTGCTAAAATTCTGTGCTATTTATCACATAAAAGACAAATGTCAGAGAAAAGCTGTAAACTAAGTTTTCAATTCTTGGTCTCACTTGACAACAATAAGAAAAAAATAATCTCTAAGTCCAGCTCTCTATAGTCTGATTTGCATGTACAAATGCTCTCTGAAATGGAATGAATTGTTTTGCCAAATGAAATATCCATTACCTTCAAAACAAATGACAATGCACAACTTCACTGCACAGTGATTTCAGTTTAGAAGCAATAAATGTGTGGTGCCTCTTACTGCCTAAGATGAGCTCCCAACAAAATAAAAGGATTTCTCATCTTTTAAAGGAGACTGCCCATGTTTCTGTTCACTTTCATAGAAGCTATGGTTGCAATTCTCACCTAATTGCTGCATCTGGTCATTTGATATATTTTATTGCTGTATCTCATCTTCTTGCTCTTTCTAGTGAAAGCACTTCAAAGAAACTACAAGAGAGTTCAATATATAGCCCTGGACATTCTTAGGCACTATATTTGAGCTATCTAATAGGCAAAATGCTGGTGCTTCCAGTAAAGGAGCTGAAACAAGAAGACAGAACTCCTACTGTGAGTCAAAGTTACCATGATTTCTGTAGACAAGATATTTATCATGCAAAAGAGATAAAAGGTTGTATTTTTCTTAGGTTTGCCAAGAAGCGGTATCTAGATGGCCAGGAGATCTTAGCAGAAAGAGATTAGAAATATTTCCAGATGCCCAGGGATGATATAAGAAACAAGCAACCAGATGAGGAAGATGCATCACCTTGAAGGGGCATGGTGAAGCTCTCCCTAGAATCCGTGAAAGTTCCCCAAGAGTAAATGTCAACTTTGGTCCTGGTAGCTTCCAAGAGGATTGATACCAATTCACCAGTATCAATCAAATAAGATCTGTCTCTTGCCATTTCTCTCTCCCAAACTATGCAGCAGTTACTGGTTGAGGAGATATTACTAGCAAAGGATAAAGCTGTTTAATTCATCCCCTAATCAGACTTCAAACACCTACCTTTACCAGGCTCTCTTTAAGGTAAATAGAAGTTTTAAGCATAATCAAAATTCAAAGTTGTTTATTATTACACTGGATTAGACATTTAATTACTGAACAGAGAATTTTTGTGATGAGAAGTGAATGTGGGACTTTTATTGTCTAAGTTATGAGACCTACTCTGCATATCATTTAAATGCAGAAGACAAGCTAGCATCCTTTAGTGTAAGATTAAAAGGAGGGTTGTATAAAAAATAAAGTCTCTTTATGATTGCACCCTCTGAATTTTGCTCTTTGAACATAATGACTACAAGTCCCAACCCCCTTCCGTCATTAGGATGAGATACACAGGCCTTATTTAGCAAGTTTAGTTCTTTTAGACGTTAAGATAGTTTTGTCACCAGAATATATTTTCAGAAGTCATTTGCTGCACTGTTTTTAAAAATATAATAAATTTTGCATTCCAGCAAGTACCCCCCACCCCAACTCACTGGTATTGACTAATTATACTTAAAGGTTTTTTTTTTTTTTTTTTTTTAACTCCTTAGAGTAAAGCACTGGGGAAGTGTTATCTGTAACCAATAATTAGATGATTCAATATTTATTTGTATTAATAGTTTATAATAGAAGGGTTGAATTTTAGCTTCATTGGATGATGACATCACATCTAGGTTTCTATGGTTACACAGCTGGATTTCTGGCAGGCCCAAACTATTCATAAGTAATAGAGCTATTAGGATTATTTTTCTCCCTTAAAAAAATGGATATTCCATAATGTTAAGAACCTACATTATATACTTGGGCCCTAAGGATGTAGTTAAAATGCATCAAAACAGTAAACTATTATCTTCATCATATTTAAAACACAAGAAACTCATTTTCTGAGGTTTATCATTGATTATAAAGGATATTCGGAGAAGGCAATGGCACCCCACTCCAGTACTCTTGCTTGGAAAATCCCATGGACAGAGGAGCCTGGTAGGCTGCAATCCATAGGGTCGCTAAGAATCAGACACGACTGAGCGACTTCACTTTCACCTTTCACTTTCATGCATTGGAGAAGGATATGGCAACCCACTCCAGTGTTCTTGTCTGGAGAATCCCAGGGATGGCTGAGCCTGGCGGGCTGCCATCTATGGGGTCGCACAGAGTCGTACACGACTGAAGCGACTTAGCAGCAGCATAAAGGGTATTACATACATACACACACACACATATATATAAGGATATCAGAATAAGATGCTATATACAGAAGTAAGCCTAGAATCACAGTACATTGTGCTGTGATTTCTTTTAATGTGGTGTAAAACTCTGCAGAAAAAGAGTGATACACTGGTGATGAAGAGGGTGTCCAAAGACAGTGAGACTGCTTTGTCTTTCCACTACAAGAATTATTTTTGTGCAAGTATATTTTAATGTTATTGCTGAGAAAAATGAAATTTCCAAAGGCTGAAGTACAGACCATTTAAAAAGTTTCAGTCAATTTTAAAAAATGATTTCTTGCAAGTGGAAGGAATGAAATGTTTTTTCCAAATCTCAGTAATTCTAAGAAAATTGAAATCATACCAAGCATCTCTTCCAACCACAACACTGAGACTAGAAATCAACTACAAGAATAAAAGCTAACTGCAAAAAATGCAAACACATGGAAGCTAAACATTGAAAAACCAGTGGGTCAGAAAGAAATGAGGAAATTTAAAATTACCTGGAGACAAATGAATTTGGAAACACAATATCCCAAAATCAACAGGACACAGACAAAGCAGGAACTTCCTCAGAGGGAAGTTTATAATGATTACAGGGCCTACGTTAGAAATCAGAAAAATTTCAAATAAACAAGTTAAACTTACACCTAAGGAACTAGAAAAAGAACAGTCAAACCCAGAATAAGTAGAAGAAAATAAATACTACATATCAGAGTGGAAATAAATGAAACAGAGACTAGAAAAAATACAAAAGATCGATGAAATTAAGAGCAGTTTCTTTGAAAAGATAAACAAAATTTATAAACCTTCATCAAGAAAAAAAGAGAAAGGGCCAAAAAAAAAAAAAATTGGAAATGAAAAAGGAGAAGTTACCACTGACACCACAGAAACACCAAGGATCATAAGAGATTATTACAGTTATATTCCAATAAAATAGATAACCTATAATAAATGGATAAATTTCTAGAAATATGCACTCTCAATATTGAATCAACAAAAATTGAAAATATGAACAAATAAATTACCCAGTAATGAAATGAATTATTGTTTTAGAAACTTCCAACAAACAAAAGTTCAAGAAAGGTAGTTTCACAAGTGAATTGTACCATGCATTTAAGGAAGAATTAACTCCTATCATTCTGAAACTACTCCAAAAATTGAAGAGGAAAGAATGCTTCCAAACTGACTCCAGGAGGCCAGCACCACTCTGATACCAAAACCAAAGATACCACATTAAAAAAAAAGAAAATTACAAGGCAATATCACTGATGAATATAGAAGTAAAAACCTTTAGAAAAATATTAGCAAAACAAATTCAACAATAGATTGAAAGGATTAAACACCATGATCAAGTAGGATTTATCCCAGGGATGCAAGGATGGTTCAATATCTTCAAGCAACCCAATCCATCTGAAATACTACTATAAAACACTGGTGAAAGAAATTGACGATAACACAAAAAAATGGGTGGATATGTCATACCCATGGACTGAAAGAATTAATATTGTTAAAACGACCATACCTACTCAAGATAATCACAGGTTCAATGCAACCCAAATTTTAATAGTATTTTCCACAAAACTATAAAAAATAATTCTAAAATTTTATGGAAACACGTAAGACTCCAAATAGCTAAAATTATCTTGAGAAAGAAGAACTGAGCTAGAGGTATCATGCTCCCTAACTTCAAACTGTACTACAAAACTACAGTAATCAAAACAGTATGATGTTGGCATAAAACAGACACACAGATCAAAGAAACAGAAAAGAAAATTCAGAAATTAACCCCCATTTATATGCCTACGACAAAGGAGGCAAGACTATACAATCGGGAAAAGACAACTTTTTTAATAAATAGTCCTGGAAAAACTGGACAGCTACATGTAAAAGAATCAAATTGGATTACTTTATCACATAATATACAAAAATAAACACAAACTGGGTTAAAGACTTGCATGAAATAGGTGAGAGAGCTTAAGAGGTACAAACTTAAGCAGCTATGAAGCTGATGAGTCACAGTGGTGTGATGTTCAATACTAGGAGTATGGTTAGTTATACTGTTCATAACTTTGTATGTGACATATATAAACTGGGCTTATGGTGATTAATTTGTAAGGTAGAAAAATACCAAATGCCTATGCCGTACACCTGAAACCAATATAAGTCAATTATATTTCAATTAAAAAAACATAAAAAACTACGCTTTTACCAATTTTCAACATACAATACAGTATTGTCAACTATAAGAAAGCATAAATTGTGACAATCTTTCTGAGAGTACATAAAATTCAGCACATATTGAAAATTTTATTAAAAATACAATGACTTACAGCATCAGATCTGATATTACACATTCAATTAATTATACATTTCATCTCAAGTGAGGAAATTCAATATCAAATTGACAATTTAATGATGTAACTATGAGTGTCTAAGTTCCTTTTAATTCCTAATATAACTATTTGAATTTTATTAGTTTCTGAACTCAAGATAATGTATTTAAGTGTATCCAAAAATTTGAATGAGGTATGCCTCTTATATGGATATATGAAAAATATTCCAAATATATAAAATTTTTAAAATATATATATTTCAAAATGACAAATGTCATTTGCATGAAAGTATTTGTAAACAAAGTAGAATTTACTCAAGTTTAAGCAAGTGTGATGAGCTGGATTTGAAAACTATTAGTTTTATTCTTCCCCAAGTGAAGTGAAATTTGCTCAGTCGTGTCCGACTCTTTGCAAGCCCATGGATTATACAGTCCGTGGAATTCTCCAGGCCAGAATACTGGAGTGGATAGCCTTTCCCTTCTCTAGGGGATCTTCCCAACCCAGTAATCAAACCTAGACCTCCCACATTGCAGGCCAATTCTTTAACAGCTGAGCCACACAAGGGTAGCCCAAGAATACTGGAGTGGATAGCCTATCCCTTCTCCAGCAGATCTTTCCGGCCCAGGGAAGCCCTATTCTTCCCCAAAATAAACCCCTATTTTGCCATTAATATAAATTCCTTTTCCCTTTAGATCATTATTAGTAATTTATTTTAACCAAGATTTTATAAAAAATATATTTACCCACTATGGATATACATAAGATTGAACAAACACTTTACAAAATAATACTTAATCTTTATGATATATGATATGTTAATATTTCCTAAAAACAATTCATCTTTATTACATGTCATGCTGTGATATTTTCTATTTTTTTATTTTTTAATTATGACTCATCTTCATCTATTAATTGAGTCTATGACCCACTAATGAGGATGACCTATAGTTTGAAAACTACTGCACCAGGCTGTCCCACAGACTGTCCCACCACTTATTTCATTCATTCTTCATTTTTCAGAGATACTCTCTTCTTTGCAGGAAACCTGGACACAAGTTTTACCTGAGATTCCAAACTCTTATTTATACCCCCTGGTGTCGCTATCAAAGCCTCTTTCAACAAGGCTGGTTTCTCCCTGCATAGACTTTGTCATACCAGCTGCTACAAAGATAACATATTCTCTTTAGTCTCACACACATTTAAAATATTACCATGGACAGGAACTTTAGTTAATAAAGTGTTTTCTACTTAAAAAAAATATTTCAAACCCATCCACCTAGATTGTGATTTGAATGCATTTTCTTAAAGCAGATGTATCTGATCATATCATTTCAAACTCTAAATGAGAAACGAGTGCAAAGAAAAGTCTAAAGCTTTTAAAAATAACCATTCTCTAGAGCAATCAAGGGAATTAGAGAAAAAAGAAGTCACAAAATCACTTCTAAAACATAATATAATTTAGCTCTTCAAAGATGAAAAAATCAGGCAAACCATGGGTAGGTAGCTCCAAATCATTTCACTCAAGAAATAAGAGAACAGATTTAACTGCAGTTGCAGCCACAATGTTTTCCATATAATATTATTTCTAGAAAGATATAAGTTACAAACAAACTCTGCCTGTGATTGGAAGCATGTCTCCTTTTCTCAGTTGCACTTGTGATTAAATATTAACTTTATCTAGTGAGTCTACAGAAATTGACACACAATGGCTTAACAAAAGGCAAGATATTGTATCTGGAATTATAGATGCATTCAGAGAAGCCAGCGTTTTATGGCGGGTATAGTCTACCACCTGTTTAATTAAAGCAGGATCTAAATCCTTTCAGATTCATGCTTCTGATTTATTTATGTTTTATTCATCAAGGAACTAATTTATTTATGTCTGTTCTTCTGATACTAACTGACTTTGTCAGAATCTTGCAAGCACATCACTGATTAATACATCATTTATGATTTCTCAAAGTTTCCTTACTAAAGTTCAGACTCTATACTCATGAATCAATGGCAGAGCAGGGCACTTATTTCAGAGAACATGTTTATCCCAAATATTTTAAAGTATAATTTTGCATTTTCAAATGATTTTCTGCTTCAAGAATGTTTTCATGTACACAAAAAGAAGTGTGTCTATATTGTGTCTGTTCAGTACTTCACCACCACAGTAGGAAATAGTTTCATTTTAGTAGGTAAGAGATAGTTATTAAGTGAGCTACCACCCCCTACACCCACCCTGATACCTTGGATAAGGACCGTGACAAATTATTAAACTTTCTAAGCCTGGTGATTTTTCTGTCTCTAATATGGAGATAATAATGGTGCCAACTCACAGGGTTATGATTATATTGCAAAGAAATGAGATACATATAGCAAAATACTCGAGAAAGCATTTATGATAAAACAGTTTTACTTCTGTTACGACACAGCTTATCTGCCTTACAAAAGCTATTCTTCCCTTCAAGATTCAGATCAAAAAAACACCTTCTCTATGAGGCCCTCGTCTTCTTCCTCTATTGTTGATGCTCCCTAAATACAGTATATTTTACTTGTGCCTATCACTACTTTTATACTGTATTGTTAGTATCGGGAATGTATCTATCTCTTCATATAGACTATGAATTCCTTAAAGGTAGAGGATATATTTTAGTTAATGTGACATTTCTATGCTCTACTTCAGGGCTTAGTGCATAGTAGGTACCTATATTCTTCTATTGAATAAATGAATGAGTATATTGTTGGCATTTTCTGTCTTTAATTGCTAGATGAATATCTTAAAATATTAGTAGTTGAGAACCTGTGCTAATGTTTATATAGAATAATTTTATCTAAGTGAAACACTGTGAGAAGGATATCCTAAATTGTGTTTATGATACATTGTGTCAAAATCCCAACATGTTTCTGAAATCTAAATATTGTATTACCTGAGTGTTAACTGGTATCAGGACACAAAGAAAATACAAATATTAACATAATTAAATGGATAACAACAAATAACTTGTGATTCTTCACTTTTATTTGGAAGCATTATTGGGTTAAATACAACACTGGAAAAAACCATCAGATCATATTAGCTCTTAAATGAAGGAACATCCAACTCATTTTGAACTCAAATAATTGTCAAAGAAGAATCATCCCTATTCATCAAAGTCTTTAAGACAAGGATTTTGAATAGACTTCTCCAAAGAAATCTTGATTAATGAAGCCAATGTACCAACTGAAAAGACTGCTCTCTGGGTGAAAAAATTAGCAATAAACAAGCTACCATTTAGTAGCCACACTGCAAAGGTTCTCAACAAGACAAGACTATGTTAAAATAGTTAACTCGCTTCAGAATGGTTAACTTATTCTAGTAGGTATTCTGTGTGTCACAATGAATAAGAAAATTTCTTTACTTCTGCCTCCCTTACTTCTCTGGCCTGTGGTTCATTTATACAGGTTCGATGCAGGATACAGGACACTCGGGGCTGGTGCACTGGGATGACCCAGAGGGATGGTACGGGGAGGGAGGTGGGAGGGGGTTCAGGATGGGGAACACATGTACACCCGTGGCCGATTCATGTTGATGTTTGGCAAAACCAATACAATATTGTAAAGTAATAGCTTTACAACAGTGTGTAAGGCACCTCATGAGAGTATGGTAACTGCTGTGAATGTTTCACAGCTTAGAGGAACGTATCTGTTCCATGGTAAGTGCTGCGCCTTTAAGCCATAGTTTCCATTAGTCCCTGTTTCTGTTACACTGTTAAACTCTCTAGCCAGCTTTTCTAAGCTTCTCTAAGAGAGCTAGTCAGCTAAAGAATATCTTTTCACTGGAGACCAGGGAATACTGAACTTTACATTAAGCAATTGACGTGGCAACAAAAGCTTTCACCATTCAAAAGAAAAGGACAATAGCACACCAGATGATTTTAAGTGGCATTTTTTAGGCAGTAATATTTGATACTGTTCTCAAAGTAGAAGCCTACTACGGTTTTATGCCAATAAATTATCCACTCCAGTTTCATAAACAACTGGAAATAAGTTTATTAAAAAGTAAATTTTAAAAGAAAAAAAACTACAGCTTTAATGGGGGTTAGGTATATTCCTGATTTTCAGTCTCTAGAGTTAGTTATGGTTACCTAAAAAGATAAAACCATCTTAAAACACAACAGTATTAGTATATTTTTTCATATGAACAAATCTAATAATACTGTGGTCAGATTTATAGAACAGTATTGGAATAACTTTTGCATAATATACATTAAGACAAAAAGTCTTGTTGTTTTGTTGTAAACTTTTTAAAATAGAAAATTATAAAATAATGGTAATAGTAGTTGTTCTTTATTTTATAAAATACCATTTCCTACAGGAAGAACATCCTAGTAAGATCTCAGAGTAAGGGCACAAAATTAGGATAATTCTATAACATCATCCACATATTTTTGTTGCTTATTTGAAAGACAAATTTGCAGGAGGAAAGCAGTTATAGATTTGTATAATAGGAAATATCATGGAGAATAAAGAATAGAGAAAGGGTGGTATAAAAAATAGCTGAGGAAAAAGATGGGAGCCAGATAGAAAAGATAATGGAATGTAAGTGGGATGTAAGCCAACTAGTCAGTGGAATGCAAAAATGAAACTGGAAAAAAATTATATTATTAACATTTAGGAAAAGTTTAAATAGGAACACTACTGTTCATAGCTTACTACTGTTTATCATCTGAGCTATTAGCTCATAGAAAGCTTAAGTATTTTCACAGACTTCTGAAAGATACAATTTGAGGTGTTTGAGGAAAGTTTGTAGATGCTTTTTGAATAAAACCTTAATGTATTCTGTTTGAGCCACTCAACGCACTACTCAGCAATTAATCTGAAGCCCTAAATGGATCTCAATAAAAATATCTGTTGATAATTAAATTTATTTTATTTGATTAAGTGATATCAGACTTTTACCATCTAAGAGGCCCAAGAAAATTTCCATTTACTAAAAAAAAAAAATTATGTTAAAATAAAATTTGCCTGTCTGGTATAGCAAATGGTAAAAAAATTGTTTTCCTTGCTTTTCTTTGTTTTCTTTCTATCATCAGAAAGAGACTCAGGTTTTCCTGGAGACACATAGGTCACCAAATACTAATGGCCAAATGTCAGAACTGTCAACTTCTGCCAAGAACAGGGATAAAAACTCTCTGGACCAAAGACAAATTCAATAGTTATTACCTTCCAAGAACCCTAGTGATGCCTGGGTTTTGAAAAGCACTGTAGCAAGTTAAATCATTTTTTTTCCTTCTATGTAACTCAAATAGAAAGTAACATTGATACAAGCTGAATGAATCAATGGAGCTGAAAGCAGGAGGGAAGAAGGATTTGAGTAGGTTATAAATATTTCTGGAGAAGGTGATGGCACCCCACTCCAGAACTCTTGCCTGGAAAATCCCATGGACAGAGGAGCCTGGAGGGCTGCAATCCATTGGGTCGTGAAGAGTCGGACACGACTAAGCGACTTCCCTTTCACTTTTCACTTTCATGCATTGGAGAAGGAAATGGCAACCCACTCCAGTGTTCTTGCCTGGAGAATCCCAGGGACGGCGGAGCCTGGTGGACTGCCGTCTACGGGGTCACACAGAGTCGAACACGACTGAAGTGACTTAACAGCAGCAGCAGCAGCATAATTACTTTATATTGAGAAGTTTTCTCCTGAGTCACATTAGAAGGGTGGTATGGAGAACAGGCACTCTATTTTACTCCATATGTTTAACTTAGGAGGTGAAAAAAGGCCCTTTCCCATTCTTGGTATGAGGCTGCATTCTTTAGCACACACATGCTTCCTGTGCACCAAGGGAGCCAGGACCTAGTTCTCAACGCTATACAAGCAGCCCTTGCATTTGAAGGATTGTTGGATTGTCCTGAAATGGGTCTCTTTTATTTGCGTAGGTCTATTCAAGGAAATGACAACCCACTCCACTGTTCTTGCCTGGAGAATACCAGGGACGGGGGAGCCTACTGGGCTGCCATCTATGGGGTCGCACAGAGTCAGACACGACTGAAGTTACTTAGCAGCAGCAGCAGCATTCACAATGAAGAACTGGTAAGTGAATAAGCCCTTTTCCAAATATGTTTCCTAGTGGTAAGTTAGGAGGTAAACTCAAGATGTCTGCTAAAAGTATGTTAACTTGGACCGCAGTGGCAGGGGGCAGGCTCTCAAGGCCCTTGTTCTACTTATGCTTATCCCTCTCCCACCCACCTAGGACAGCCCCTCTCTATCTGTACCAGCCTATCCATAACTCAGCCACTTCCTAGCAACATAAGAACAAAGAAGCAGCAGCTTTTCTGCCAATCCTGGTCGTATCACTGAATCATCTGTGTTAACGCTGTCAGTTCAGTTGCTCAATCGTGTCCAACTCTTTGCAACCCCATGAACCGCAGCATGCCAGGCCTCCCTGTCCATCACCAACTCCCAGAGTCCACCCAAACCCATGTCCATCGAGTCAGTGATGTCATCCAACCATCTCATCCTGTCATCCCCTTCTCCTGCCTTCGATCTTTCCCAGCATCAGGGTCTTTTCAAATAAGTCAGCTCTTCACATCAGGTGGCCAAAGTATTGGAGATTCAGCTTCATTAGTCCTTCCAATGAACACCGAGGACTGATCTCCTTTATGATGGACTGGTTGGACTTGCAGTCCAAGGAACTCTCACAACAACACACACAGTTCAAAAACATCAATTCTTTGGCACTCAGCTTTCTTCACAGTCCAACTTTCACATCCATACATGACCACTGGAAAAACCATAGCCTTGACTAGATAGACCTTTGTTGGCAAAGTAATGTTTCTGCTTTTTAATATGCTGACTAGGTTGGTCATAGCTTTCCTTCCAAGGAGTGTCTTTTAATTTCATTGCTGCAATCACCATCTTCAGTGATTTTGTAGCCCAGAAAAATAAAGTCAGCCACTGTTTCCCCATCTATTTGCCATGAAGTGATGGGACCGGATGCCATGATCTTAGTTTGTGGTATGGTTAAAAAAAAAAAAATGCATAGGATGTAGAATTATTATTACTAGCAGCAGCAGCATCATTATAATATTATAGTATCTTGCAGTGTTTCTGCTTCATACTGTATTAAGCACTTATTTATTTTCTAGTTTAATACTATATTAACAGTATAGATTAGAGTTATTATTGTCTTTATTTCATAGACTTTATAGAAATTTGAGGATATAGAGTTCAGGAATATAGCACAGAAGCTGTCATATTTCCAACAAATTACAGATTTTGTGACTTGGTTTTTCTTCTTTTTGCCTCTTAAGATCTTGCTTTTCATTCTAAGCTCCTTCTTTTTTATTTCTCCCTACTTCCCCAAATATTCTAACTCAATATGCTCTAAGTCAGTTAAAAATTCTGAACATAGAAAATCCAAGGGAACCTCTGTGATATTGCAACTGAAAATATAATAGTTTATAATTCTACCCTAACCTTTCATCTCAAAATAATAGTACCTTCAGAAAATACAGCATGGCCATTCTTTGCCTATAATCACATTGTGCAAGCTGGCAATGTTCTACTTGCCAAGATTCCTTTCTATTTAAAACAGATTTGTAATATCACTCTATTTCTTAAGTGCAACAAGACACATGAAGTTGAAAGGCTTACCTCAACATTTACCCTCCCTGTACTTCTGCCCCTCACTTTCTGATACTTTTGAGAGTAAAGTATCTATTACTCATCAGAAACACCATGCTTCAGTGAATTACAGCAGGTAAATTGACAATACCAGTTGGATTTATAAGGTAAATAAACAGAATCCTAATAAATTGATACTCTCATTTCAATGACAACGCTTCTGACCTTAACATCTTCCTTTCATGAATGAAATACACTCTTGCATCCCAAACCATCATCCTGCTTTTGTAACTTGCCTCCAACCCATTTTTGATGAACCTTTGAAATCTATGTTTTCTCTGAAACCCTCTGTAGTAGAAGAAACAATATTTTAAATGCCTGGAGCCATCCATGAACTGTTAACCTTTATGTGATGTTCCATTTCTTCTTTGTTCTATGAAACCAAATTTAAAGTACAAAGAAGTGAATGAAGTCAGGATGAAAAAAACTGGCAAATTCTACCAACCTTCACCTACTTAGTCAAAAATGTCCCAGATCTTTAAAGCATTTGGGGACCAAGTTAATTGCACTCTCTAGGACAAATCATCCCAGGTGGATGACTTTCTATTTTTGCCTCTCTGACACTTAACCCAAGATTTGGAGCATTTGCTCAATATTCTAAAAATAAAAATATCTGTTAACGGCAACATGGTCACAGGAAAGAGCATAAGACTTGGATCTAAACGATTCATACTTGAGCTCTGGTTACATCAACTCCTAGCTTCATACTCTTGGTAGAGGAAATGATTTGAGTCTCTATCTTGACTAGAATATTAATAATACCCTAATTTATGGGGTCTCTGTCAGGGTTTATTAGGTAGTAGATATAAAATTGTTTAGTAAAATGCAAGAAAATGTTAAAGTAATATACAAAGTTACATTAAGATTTTTACCCATTGATTATACTTCCATATCATTGTACAATCTTTCAAAAGTGTATTGTTTAAATAAAGTTATCCTGTTTTTTTTTTTTAAAAAAGCTATACTGCTCATAATTATTGGCAGTAATAAAAATTTAAGAGGGAAAATGATTTCAACTGAGAGCTGGAGATGATTCAAAATTGCTACACAAAATGGATGACTATGATTGACAAAATAGTAGCAGTAATTTATGTTTCTTCTAGGGAGAAATATATGTATAATGTAATATATGTATATGTGATATATATACTATATACAATAAAAGCCATATCTTAACTTCAAAATGTATAACAACAATAACAATACCAGTGGAAATATAACCAGTCAGTTCTTGCTCTAACACGAATAGAGTGAAGTGGCAGTGGGTAAGGGTAGGGTAAGGTAAAGTTTTATTTAGATGGTATTTTTATTACCATAAAAATTGGGCTTCCCTGGTGGCTCAGACAGTAAAGCGTCTGCTTGCAACGTGGGAGACCTGGGTTCGATTCCTGGGTCGGGAAGATTCCCTGGAGAAGGAAATGGCAATCCACTCCAGCACTCTTGCCTGGAAAATCCAATGGACGGAGGAGCCTGGTAGGCTACAGTCCATGGGGTCGAAAAGAGTGGGACACAACTGAGCGACTTCACGTTCTTTCAATTTCACTTTCACTTTATTAACCAAACAAACCAAAAAAAAAAAAAAAAAGGAAATAAATGATGTTAGTCTTATTTACACTGTCTCCCTATCAGAATTACTAATGAATATTGTTTATACAGGACTTAAAGTTGTGAAAAATAGAAAGATCATTCCAGTAAGTTAACAGTTTATGCTATTCTCAGTGTATATAGCAATTTTTTAATTTTCAACACAAAAAATTATGTACATTTTTAAAATAAGAACCCTTTCTATCTGCTCACTCTAAGTAAAAAGTGGAAAAGTTTTAAGAAATATCATTATAGAAGGGTCACATTATTAGTTTCCTTGGGTTTCCAGCTAGGAGCCTCAACGTGTTTCTTTACTCCAACTTCAACCACCTCTAGTTCTGTGCTTATGACATCCGAGGACAATAAGTAAGGGTAACCTTTAAGGGAAAAAGTGAAGTAACATGAAGGCGGCAGGGAGCCCAAGGACTGTATATGAAAGAGAGAAAGAGGTCATCTGGGACAGCAGAAAGGAGGAAAATCATCAGAAGTTGATTAGAATAATTTCTATATACTATCTACTATGGGTCAAAGACTATTATCTCTGATGTTAGCAATGATTTTTCAAGGCAAACATTATAAACTCCATTTCCTAGACAAGAAAATAGGCTCAGACAAATAATATATATTAAGTTAACATACATAATGTTCAATTAATAATTTGCCTTTGGTCCCACAGATACTGTTTTGGCCAGGATTCAAACCCAGATCTATTTGACCCCAAATGCCTTTTTTTCTCTCTCACCAAAACAAGTTGCCTGTCTATATTTTGAGTTCCCTCTCTATCTTGTATAGGTGTGGTTTTAGTGGTGTTTGATGGTATTATGGCTAGATATTTAAAAAGTCTATATCTTGTACTGATCAATATTATTTCTCTCTGCAGGGAAATAAGAAATGAGGTACTAATTAACTAAGAACGATGGAAATACTTAGAATAGAGCTCTGGGAAAAGATTATTTGAAGGACCTAACAATTTCCAAGTCTGTCTAAGGACCAATGAAATGAAAGATATTTTAGGCAGAGAGATAGAGACAGAGACAGAGAAAGAAGGGGTAGGGGAGATATAAGTGTGTGTATTAAGCAAACTCCAAAGACCCTTAGAACTCTCAGCCAGCCATAAGAAACCAGGAAGAGAATAATAATGAGGCATGATTTTGTGAATCTTCCCTCATAGCTCAGTGGGTAAAGAATCTGCCTCAAAGGCAGGAGACCTGGGTTCAATTCTTGGGTTGGGAAGATCCCCTGGAGAAGGAAATGGAAACCCATCCAAGTATTCTTGCGTGAAGAATCCCATGGACAGAGGAGCCAGGCAGGCTACAGTCCACGGGTCAGACACAGCTTGGCAACTAAACTCCCATCACAGTTTTTCACCTTTTAAGGAATGATAACCCTGTCCACTGACAGTGTCAAGATCTGGGGCCTGGAATAGCAACTCTTCCTTCCAGTAGGGATGTCTATGCAGGAGGTAAGGTCTAGAAGTGGGAGTGGCTTAGGAAGAAAGGAATAAAACTGTCCCTCCTTTGCAGTGCACTGCATAGGCCCCATCTTATTCCACACAGCAGTGACATTTCCTCCAGCTTCTCTGCCTGTCACTTCTGACCACAGCATCCTGCCTTTTACTTACCAGCAAAACGACACGCAGTGTAAAAGTCTTAGAGTTAGAGCCCTGATTCTGTTTCCTAGCATAGAAATAACTATGCTGACCATGCTTTACAGACACTCATCCTTATCTTCCTCTGCCTTGGGACATCAGCCTGTTCCCTCCTTTGAATTCCTTCCATGTGGGCTGAAAAGGTACCACATCCTATAGAGATTAGCCCAACAAGGTTAGGCTGCCCACAAAGACCTCTGCTCCCTCGGCCCTGGGAAAGCACACCTGTGGCTTTGCATATTTGGTATGGAACGTGTGGGATGAGAACCAGGTAAGTGGACAAAAACTCAATGAGGAAAGGTGAGGCTGACTCTCAGTTTGGTTACAATTCAAAGATTGTATAGTGTTCTCAGTTTGCCTTTATAAAACCTATGTCCCAGGAAAAGAATAAAAGTCGTCAAAGGGCCAGATCTAACTTAAGAGGAGAAAAAAATATATATTTAATTCCAATGTGCCATTTCTAAGTATAGTTATTTTGTCTTTCTGCATTGAACTCCTAAGGGAGAAGAATATACTGCATTGTGATTATAACAATCCAGGTTCCAACTTACTTGACTAGAAAATAAGGTTTAAAAATGTTTCTATGTAAGAAGTGGCCAATCCTCTGCAACTCTCACCCTGCTATTTCTGTTGCCTTTACCTTTGGAATCAGCTGTTAGATCAGCTAGCCATTAAGTGTGCCTCTTAGATTTTCACTCACTAGATATGTACTGCTGCTGCTGCTGCTAAGTCATTTCAGTCGTGTCCGACTCTGTGAGGCCCCATAGATGGCAGCCCACCAGGCTCCCCCGTCCCTGGGATTCTCCAGGCAAGAACACTGGAGTGGGTTGCCATTTCCTTCTCCAATGCATGAAAGTGAAAAGTGAAAGTGAAGTTGCTCAGTCGTGTCCAACCCTCAACGACCCCATGGACTGCAGCTTTCCAGGCTCCTCCGTCCATGGGATTTTCCAGGCAAGAGTACTGGAGTGGGGTGCCATTGCCTTCTCCATAGAAATGTACATGTTGTATTAAATAAATCCTCAGAAATAAATAAAGAAAAGGAAAAGGCAGAACACTGTAAAGTTTCCCATAAAATGAACGCTACTTTTTTGAAATAAATGTATGCTATGAAAGAATTTAAAATAGGAGCTCAAAAGAAAAAGAAGAGATTAGTTTGTAGGAAAAGGAACCATAGCTAAGTGATTTCCTTTGTCATTTTTAACAAAAATCTCTTGTTATAAACATTCTGTAATTTCGAACACACCTTAAATTGAACTCCAAAACATCCCAGAGCCATTTTTCACATTACTTTAAACCTCAATAAGTAGAAATAATATTAGTGTTGAAAATAATGGAATCACTGTGTTTAGTCGCTCAGTCGTGTCCAACTCTTTGTGACCCCATGGACTGTAGCCCGCCAAGCTCCTCTGTCCATGGGAATTCTCCAGGCAAGAATACTGGAGTGGGTTGCTATGCCCTCTTCCAGAGGATATTCTCAATCCAGGGATAGAACCCAAGTCTCCCACTTTGCAGGCAGATTCTCTACCATCTGCGCCACGAAGGAAGCCCAATGGAATAACTAAATATTTTTAAATGCATGTATTTTTCATATGTTCATTCACTCATTATTGAAATATTATGCAACATCATATAAAGAGGTTACCTCTGTGTTAAGATCT
Source organism: Bos indicus x Bos taurus (assembly GCF_003369695.1). Taxonomy (NCBI): domain Eukaryota; kingdom Metazoa; phylum Chordata; class Mammalia; order Artiodactyla; family Bovidae; genus Bos; species Bos indicus x Bos taurus. The sequence continues at coordinate 83,477,020 of NC_040084.1, read as the reverse complement.
AGGATGCAAGAACACTACACAGAGCCTCTTCCTCAGAGAATAAGAGGGTATGTCTTAAGGTGTTACATGAACTTCAAAGTGAAAGTCACTCAGTTGTGTATGCTCTGCGACATCAAGGACTATACAGTCCATGGAATTCTCCAGGCTGGAATACTGGAGTGGGTAGCCTTTCTCTTCTCCAGGGGATCTTCCCAACCCAGGGATCGAAACCAGGTCTCCCTCATTGCAGGTGGGTTCTTTATAAGAGCCACAAGGGAAGCCCAACAAAAACTTCAAGGCAGGCTGGAATTTGGCTAAAACAGGGGCTGTCTTAGACCCCAGCTCTGTTCCCTATTACTACTCCATACTCTGAACACACACATACAAAACCCTGCTGAATGTTTGTAATGGGGAGAATTCCCAAAGCACATGTAACTAGGATTTCTAAGTTGCTTTAAAGTCTGATTTTTTGGCTGCACTGTGTGTCTTGCAGGATCTCAGTTTCCTGACAAAAGACTGAGCCTGGCCAGAGCAGTGAAAGCCTAGAATCCTAACCACTGGACCACCAGGGAATTCCCTGATTTTTCAAATTATTAATAAACAGGATTTCTTTTATAACTTTTAGTGTTATTAATTTAATAGACTCTTTTGAAAAGAACATTAAAATTAAATCTTGTTTCTGAATTACCACAAAAATTAATAAAAGTTATTGTAAGTTACTATAGTTATGATAATAAAATTTATTATAAGTTCTCAACAAGGATACTACACACTCTAATATTAGACTTACCTGTAAATTTGATGCCCTGGGCTATACTAACCACACCCATCTCATGGGACTCTGTGATGTTACAAAAGAATGTAATGGTTGACTGAGTGCTTTGCAAATGATTTTAACTATAGTTACATGAGATCTTTCCAAATGAGAAAGAAAATTAACAGAAAATACATTTAGATACAGATTTTTCAGGGTTTGCCTAGACTTCTGTGCTAACTCTGATAGATCAAGAAATTAGGGCAAATTAGTAAAAAGCTTCTATCAATAAAAATCTCTGTGCTACAACACTCTTGCCCATTGCCTTATTATAACATTTTAAATAAGAGCAGTATATCTGCATTTTTTCTTTCTTCACTCACATCATCAAGTAGTCCAAAAATAAAGGTTTTGTGAAGTTCCTGCTAATGCACCTTATAAATTAACACATGCATAATGTTAGAGAGAAGACTGGCTGTTATCAGTTTGACAGTATCTACTTATCACTTCTTTGAAAGCTGTAGGTGCATGCAATTAACACTCAATAAGAACATTATATTCAAAAATACCACATAATCTACATGCGTTGAAGAACAAGGGAGCTCATTCTGATGAAAAGTTTGGAATAAACAATGATTAAAAAAAATACTTTCTTTTCATTTGAAAGATTTTTGCCATACACTTGCTCAAAAGATAAGGGAATTAACAAAGAGTGATGGTAATGAATGCTCCAACATCCAAATTTTGGAAAATTTAGGTGAGAGATAAACTTCTGCATTCTTTTTTTTTTTAATGTCCTGTGGACTAACATTTAGAATATAGACTCTAGTTTCATAGTTTCAAGAAGTCTTTAAGAACTTTGTTAAACAGAGGTTAACTAAGACTCCTCTGATATACTGTTTCAGACATATGCTCAGTTGATCTTATCCAGAAGGAAATTTGAGTGCCATTGTGTCCACTGATTTACAAACTTGACTATAGTAGAAGGAGCTGGCTGTCCACAGAAGAAATGGGTCCTTCCCATTCCAGCATAAAGCTGTCACTAAGATGTGGCTATGTGGTTAGGGGCTACGTTTCCTACAGCCCTTTGAACCTAGGTATGCCATTTGACTAAGTTCTGGTCAATGGGATCTGAGAAAGGGACGAGTGATACTTTGCCTATTAGCTGGAGATAGAGGATTCTAATGCCCTGGGAGATGACAGAGTAAGAAGGTTAAAGATAAAAGTCCCATAGAGAACAAAGCGGTACAATTACCAGGAACCCCTGCATTGAATACTTAATTTGACAAGGAAATAAACTTCTCTGTATTAAATCACTAAAATTTAAGGATTTATTTTTTATAGTAGCTACTGTTTCCCTAATAAACAAAATGCTACACAACAGAATCCCTAAGGGAAAGCCATGACTACATTTTTTAAAAAAAGTTCTCGAGTGTCCTGCTGACAGCCCAGCAGCTATCCATGGTCCTGAATTTGTAAACCTCATTCTAGAAATGAGAGGACGTTGATGTCCATAGAGGAAAGTCACTTGTCTGGAATTGCACAGCTAAACAGTGTGAGGGCTAGTAAGATAATTCTGGCCCCCGAAGATATCAGCCTAAAGGAAAACAAGAAGACTGGACACCATAGTAGAAGCCAGCTGAGGTTAATATGATCTGTGTTCATTTCACTAATAAGCACTAGAAACTTGTATTAAGAATTGTAGATAATATTTAACAAAACTTTCACTGCAGTCCTGAATACTGGGATTGTGCTAAGCAGTTTCAGTTCTCCTATCTAATGTAATCTTCAGAGAAAGTCTGTGCGATAGATATTATGATAGCTACTTATGCTGGAGGGACAACTGAAGCTCAAAGAAGGAAAGGAAATTGCTCAAGATCCCACTGCTAATAAGACTGAAGATCTGTTTGGCCTCAAACCTCAAAGATCCCACACTAACCAGCTACTAATCAATTGATATTGATACATGGAAACCCAAACCATCATTATGGCCTATTTAAATTAGAGAATTTGGTTTGTACACAAGACAAACACAGGCTTTCCTACCTCCTCTGGAAAGCATGTCTCCCTACACAGGTGCAAGGCCTGCCCAGGATGCTTGCTATAAGGAGAGAAGAAGAAAAGTCTGAATCTGCCAGAAGTCTGAGTTTAAAAAAAGAACAAAAATGAAGCCCAAGAAGGCATGTTTACACATATTAGAATAGCCAGAATAGCAAAGACAATAACAAGTTCTGGCGAGGAAATGAAGAAAATTGGACCCTCATACTGCTGGTGGCAATGTAAAATGATGCAGCTGGTTTGGGAAATAGTCTAGCAGTTCTACAGAAGATGAAACAAAATTATTCAATATCATATACCACATCCACTCCTAACGTGAAATAAAGTGAAACAAATATACACTTAAAAGAAATGAAAACATGTATCTACTATTGAAAGAAGCCAGTCACAAAGGACTACATATTGTTATGATTCTGTTTATGTGGAATATCTAGAACAGGCAACTTCACAAAGGAAGAAAGAGACCTGTGGCCGCCTAATCCTAAGGTGGGAGGATTTGGGGGAAAACGGGGGGTGACTACTACTTGGCATCAGGTTTCTTTGGGGATTATGAAATGTTCTAAAATTGATGTGTTTTTTGCAAAATTCTGTGATTATATTAAAAGTCATTGAATAAAAGTCCTTAAATGAGGAAAAAAAAGAAGGCATGTTTAGTGATCCTCTCCATCACACTACTCAAAAGAGCCTTCCTCTTGCAAGGTAGGCTTGAGGAGGTAGAGAGAGACTAAAGTTTTCTCCCAATACCTGTGAAGTTCTCATTTTATTTTATTTTTTTAATTTAAATTTATTTATTTTAATTGGAGGCTAATTACTTTACAATATTGTATTGGTTTTGCCATACATCAACATGAATCCGCCATGGGTGTACACGTGTTCCCCATCCTGATCCCCCCTCCCACCTCCCTCACCATACCATCCCTCTGGGTCATCCCAGTGCACCAGCCCCGAGCATCCTGTATCATGCCTCAAACCTGGACTGGCAATTCGTTTCTTATATGATATTATACATGTTTCAATGCCATTCTCCCAAATCATCCCCCGCTCTCCCTCTTCCAGAGCCCAAAAGACTGTTCTATACATCTGTGTCTCTTTTGCTGTAAGCCAAGCAAAAGTACAGAGAAAGAGTGATATGAAACGGTTACCTCTTCCCACTCTTACTCTCTACTGCCATTTCCCCTATTATGCATGGTATATTGCATTCATATTCATTTTAAAATGTGCATTGTTGATATATACATGTCACTAGAATAGAAGTAGAGGGAATAGTGATGTTTATAGTAATGGTTCACATGTACTGAGCAGTACAATCTTCAGACATTCTTCTAAAAACTTTGCATGTAGTAACTTGTTTAATTCTCACAACAGCAGTATAATAACCTGAGACACAAAATGGTGCAATAACCAGGTAGTCTTTAAGGGGCAGAGCCAAGACTTGAACCAAGACCAGCAGGCCTGTTTTCTATACCCACACACTGTATTGGCCTTTGACGACATGCTTACCCTCAAACAACTTACAACCTTGTAGGACACTTAAACCAGAACGAGTGACGTGTAGAGTAGTACCAACTTAATGCCATGTAAGTTAAGCGCAGGACTAAGTGGTTTCCTGAAAAGGAAAACATTTGGCTTTATGGATATCTAGATTCTTCCTAAACAGAACTGTGTCTGCACCTCGGTGCCAAATAGGGACTGAAGGATGTTAGTCAATGTGTTTAGAAAGTTCACTAAGAGGTTGGGTAGTGAGATAACTGGAAGGTAGGATAGTTGTAGTAAAAGAGAGCTCTTATTTTGAAAGATCAAAGGTAAAAAATCCTAAAAGATACACCAGTTGATGGTAAAATTTAGAGACATGGACAATGCAGCTGAGAAACTGAAAGAAATATAAGATTAAAGTGTCAGCTGGATTTTAAGTCATCTATTTGAAGACTCAAGATAAAGAGGAAAACTACAACACAGACTCTGATGTCACAAAGAAAGGTAGACATATGCCATGGAAGCTGGCAAATAATGACAAAGAAAATGTCATTAGTAGATAACTTAGACAAATTGACATATGAAGAACTGACGTTTTACCCAAGGTCAAATGGTGAATAAGTTACAGAGCCAGAATTCTAACTTCAGTCCTTATGATTTCACTGTCCCTGCTCTGTAACCAATGGCAACCCACTCCAGTACTCTTGCCTGGAAAATCTCATGGACGGAGGAGCCTGGTAGGCTGCAGTCCATGGGGTCGCACAGAGTCGGGCACAACTGAGAGACTTCCCTTTCACTTTTCACTTTCATGCATTGGAGAAGGAAATGGCAACCCACTCCAGTGTTCTTGCCTGGAGAATCCCAGGGATAGAGGAGCCTAGTAGGCTGCCATCTACGGGGTCGCACAGAGTCGGGCACGACTGAGCGACTTCCCTTTCACTTTTCACTTTCATGCATTAGAGAAGGAAATGGCAACCCATTCCAGTGTTCTTGCCTGGAGAATCCCGGGGACAGGGGAGCCTGGTGGGCTGCCATCTATGGGGTTGCACAGAGTCGGACACGAATGAAGGGACTTAGCAGCAGCAGCAGTTCTGTAACCAGGATAACATATTTCCACCATATATGTTCTATTACTATTCTACAAATAGTTTGCATTAATTAGAAAACCCAGATAATAGCCCCATTTTTTCTATTTCAATTTGATATTATATAATTGGTGTACATGACTTTTGTTTCAAAATGTTACTATAAATGTTTGCATTAAAAGGAGTATCACATAAAATTATTATTCTACAGATTTTCCCTTTTCATAAGGCAAACGCCAGCATTTGGATATTGACTCTAAGAGCAATAAACCTTGTTTATGCTGGAAGTTAAGCAATTTTATATGTGATGAGGCTAGTAAGTATTCTGGATGATTGGTTACTTGGTTTCATTTTAGCACAATCAAAAGACAATGATAGATCAATATGTTTATTCTAGTTTTTCCAACTTCTCTTGTGATAAATTTTCCTTTGACAACTTTGTGTGCTCCATGTTCTTTTCAAGCACAAAGAGAAACCATTATATATTCAATACCAAAGCTTGTATTAGTTTGCAATGGACCACAGATTGACCAAAAGGAAAGAACAAAACGTGACAGACTGCTTTCAGCTTCAGCAGAAGAAAAAACAAAGAGAAAACAGAGCAAACCAGAGGTATAGAGGAATGAATAAAACAACTGAAAAAGGACAGAACTGGGGAAAGGTAAGAGAGACCATGCTGAACCAAAAGATTAATTTAAAAAACAAAATTAGAAGATGGAAAATAGAACTAAAATTCAACGTTTTATCCCTGCAACTTAGGTAAAATCATTGACTTTGACCTCATGTAGAGGAGCCTACATGGGCAGTGATTATTATTCCAAAACAGAAGCGCTATTAGAAACAAATCAAATCCACTTTGGATACTTTAGAAAAAGGGCTCAGAGGGAAAGACTCTGGTTTAACTTGGAAATAAAAGTGATAAAGGGGTTGACAGGAGAAGAAGGAACCCCTCTAAAGAAGATAACTCTGTAACCCCCTCAATTCATTTGTGGCACAGCCTTCATTGTCTGTGCCAGACACTGTACTGACTGCTTGGAAAACAAATATGGATAAGACTTGGTGCTGGCCCTCAAAGAACTAACAATCCTTTTGCTAGAATCATATTAGTACACAGTTCATCACATCACACTGAGGAAAGTGCAAAGACAGAAAAACACACAATGTGCGATAAAGCAAATGAGGCCATGTGGGTGAGCAGACGAATTCAGACTAAGAAAGAAGGTTAGGAGAGAATTAAATCAGTGAAGCTTCCTAAAAGCTTTGAGTTACTTACACAAAAGGGACTTGAAGGCCCTTCTTTCAAAATAGGGGTAAGCGACAGAGAAGCACAGGTACACAGAGGGTGAGGCAGTCGTATGATGGTAATCGGAAGGGCAATATAGAATCAAACCAAAAGAGGCAATGAGTAGGATGCCAAGGAGTTATCCCAGACACTACAAGCCACTTCCAATAATTAAATCAGGAGGAGGCATACAGCAATGTGAGGAGGAAGTGGAAATAGAGTCAAGACTGGGGAAGACAAAACTGCAAGGATGAAGTCAAGAAATTCAGTTCGGAGTTGTGGCAGTAACCTAAATGATAAATGATGAAGGCTTGAACCAAGTTTGAAGCGATGGAGGTGATGACGGGACAGAGCCAAAAACTATTAGAGAGCTAAAACAGCAAAACATGGTGACTAAACGTATGTATAGATGCATCTGTGTGTACGTGTGAAAATTCAGGTGTGTGACTTGGGTGACAGAGAAGTAGTTTCGGGTACTTTTCTCTAAGACAGGGAATTAAGAGGAAGAACTTGGGGGAAAATGGAGAGAACTTTTCTTTATTGCAGGTTTTTTTTTTAATTTAAATTTATTTTAATTGGAGGCTAATTGGTTTTGCCATACATCAACATGAATCCGCCACGGGTGTACACGTGTTTCCCATCCTGAACCCCCTTCCCACCTCCCTCCCCGTACTATCCCTCTGGGTCATCCCAGTGCACCAGCCCCAAGCATCCTGTATCCTGCATCAAACCTGGACTGGCAATTCATTTCTTATCCACCAGAGAAGCTATACATGATATTATACATGCAGGTTTTTGATTGCTGATTCTATCTCCTGACAAGTATTTCATCTATTCAGATTTCTATTTCTTCATGATTCAATTTTAAAAGGTTGTATGTTTCCAGAAATTTATCCATTTCTTCTATGTCTTCAATTTGCTGCTGAATATTGTTCATAGTAGCTTCTCATGATCCATTGTTTTTCTATCGTTTCACTTGCAATATTTCCTTTCATATCTGATTTTATTTACTTTAAGCTCTCTCTTTTTTCTTGGTAAGGCTAGCTAAAGGTTTGTCTATTTTCTTTATTTTTAAAAACAAGTTCTTAGTTTCATTTATTTCTTCTTTTATCTCTTTATTTCTATTTCATTTATTTCTGCTCTGATATTTGTTATGTTCTTCTGTCTGCTTAACTTTGGGCTTAGTTTGTTCTTTTTCTAATTCCTTAATATAAAAAGTTAGGCTGTTTTTCTGAGACCTTCCTTTCTTCTTAATTTATGCATTTATTGCTATAAACTTCGGAGAAGGCAGTGGCACCCCACTCCAGTACTCTTGCCTGGAAAATCCCATGGACGGAGGAGCCTGGGGTTGCTAAGAGTCGGACACGACTGAATGACTTCACTTTCACTTTTCACTTTCATGCATTGGAGAAGGAAATGGCAACCCACTCCAGTGTTCTTGCCTGGAGAATCCCAGGGATGGGGGAACCTGGTGGGCTGCCGTCTATGGGGTCGCACAGAGTCGGACACGACTGAAGCGACTTAGCAGCAACAGCAGCAGCAGCAGCTATAAACTTACCTCTTAGAATTGCTTTTGTTCCATCCTGTAAGTGTTGACATATGACAAATGAAAGTGTTTTCACTTTCATTTGTCTCAAGATTTTGTTTTACTTCTCTTTTGATTTCTTTTTTGATCCATTGGTTGTTCAGGAGCATATTTTTTAGTTCCACGTATTTGTGAATTTTCTTGTTTTCTTCTGGTAATTGATTTCTAGTTTTATACCACTGTGGTCAGGAAAAAACTTGATATGATTTCAGTATTCTTAAGTCTATTAAGATTGTTTTAATGATCTTTTTGTTCTACTATGTCAGTCAGGCATGTCTGACTGCAGAAAAAGAAATTTTAATTTCTTGGTACACTGAACATTACTTTTCAAACATCAAATCCCAAATGCAATGACTAGCCAGATAAGTAGTCAGACATGAGTTAGATATACACAAACACAAAGAAATTTGTGTTAAAATGAAAAAAAATAGATGGATGAAAGAAAATAATGTTAGAGCTATTAAAGTTTGCAGTAATAAAAAAAAAAAAGAAATTCGGGGATGTCTTAAATCCACACCTCCCTCATCCAATTCCCAGAAAGGTGGGTTTACTTAAACTTTCATTCCAAATTTCCACTGATGCCCACAATACTGCATCAGATGAAGGTTTCATCATGACCTTAGAATCTGAAATAGAAGGTTATTCTGTGCATTTGCACATTCAGAGAAAGTGATAAGTTCCACACATTCTCAATTTTAGAGGTGGTTCATATTAATCATCCGGAGAAGGCAATGGCAACCCCTTCCGGTACCCTTGCCTGGAAAATCCCATGGTTGGAGGAGCCTGGTAGGCTGCAGTCCATGGGGTCGCGAAGCATCAGACACGACTGAGCGACTTCACTTTCACTTTTCATTTTAATGCATTGGAGGAGGAAATGGCAACCCACTCCAGTGTTCTTGCCTGGAGAATCCCAGGGACGGGGGAGCCTGGTGGGCTGCCATCTATGGGGTTGCACAGAGTCGGACACGACTGAAGCGACTTAGCAGCAGCAGCAGCAGCATATTAATCATCAGATTCTCATTCCATTCCGCCTCTTACCTTCTGCTTCATATTTCCCATCACTTTATCCTATGTGCTTCATTCTGTATAGTTTCCTCAGATTTATTTCACTGAAAATCTCTTCAGTTGTATAATGTTCTATATAACCACTTTTCGAATTTTAGTTTAATGACTACTTTCTTTGTTGGCAGATACTTTATTTTGTTCTTTGTCAAATGTGAAAGCTACTTTGTCCTTGTCTTCTATTGTTTGTCTATGACTCTAGTCTTCTTTTTGCTTAAGTCTTTTTAATAGTGTAATAGACTATTACATGACCTCTATGCAATTGCTTTATTATCTCACGTTCCAAGGGAGCTAGTCCTTAAATACTTGTTGGTTAACTCCCTCAAGCTGAAATATTTCCTTGTGTGCTTTCTATTTTTTCTCATGAGCTCATTTTTAGTAGGAATTTTTTTCCGGTATACATCCTCTGCACGCTGGATTGGTCATTATATAACTGCTTTGTCTTTGCTTCTTCAAACCCTCAGGGTGTTCACTAGTTCAGACTATTTTTTAATTAATTATGTGTCTTGAGGAGTCCAGCAAAATATTTGTAAAATAACTTCAGACTCCACACCCATTTGTGTTTCTGAACTAGAACTTCAATGTCTCACCGGAATATCTTTTTCCCACTAAGGGCTGTTGTAAAGTCTATTTCTTTGTTACATTCTTATGCAGATGAACAGACTTATTCTATTTCCTCTTAAATTTTATTCTTTGTAGAGGTGCAGCTTTAGCATGGCTGTTAGTTCCCATTCTCTTACTCAGGTTCAAAGTTATATATCTTATTCCAGCACAGACTCAACTCATTCGCACCAAGATCCTGTATCAGACATAACCTAACATCTCTACCCTCCAGTCTTAGTGCCAAGCAAAACACTTAACTTACCATTCTGGCTTTAATTTTTCCTTTTATTCTGGCACCAGCAATTCCCTTCCTTTCTTTAACAACCACAGTTTTAATAAAATTTAAATATATCCAAATTTTCTATTTTTTAATAGCAGGAAAATGATTCATGCTAGCTCAAGTGATAAAGATGGAGAGAAGTTTTTTATGGTAGATATAACTTTGGTGGAAAAGGCCAAAATGTAGTTTCTCCAAAGAATATAGTTGATGTGGAGAGTTTATAATGCTTGAATTTAAATCTTATTTTCCTACTAACTATAACACTGCAATCAAATCACATACCTTCATTGTGATTTTATTTTTTATTAATAAATTGTGGAGAGCACAAATGATTTTGACATATGTAAGTCTCTAAAATCTGAAGTATCATGGTAATGATATGAAAACATTATTTATTTTACTTGTGAACCTGAGATCAGGAAAACTGTCAATATTTCAAAATGACATGCCAAGATACTTATAGAAAGCATAGAGATGGGAGAAAGTTCAGAGGCAAGAGAAGCAAGCTAATGCATTAAATTCATACTTAGACAGGAATAGGAATTTCTACAGGAATATGAGACAGATGGGAAAAGCAGCAGGATGTCATAGCAATTCAATCCAGAACTGTGAGAGGCTCAAAGGGCTGGTGGGAATCCTACGAGAAGTCAAAAACAGGCCAGGTCACTGAGGAAAACAGAAAAACAGTCCACTTGCATAGGACCCAGATCAAGGGTCTTACGAGACATAAGAAAATTAATAGAAAACTTTCTTCAATTAAGTAAAATGAGAAAAACAATAATGGTACAAAAAATAGGAAAACGGTACTTAGGAAAACATATCAAAACTAAAGAGGCAAAAACTTTGAAATTGTTATTATATTGAACATCAAATGTTTCCTGTTATATCTATTTCTATTTTGATCTCAACACTCATAATATTATTGTATATATTGGCTTAGCATCTTTCTATACTACTAGTTTATGTACCCTCTAAGGGAAAGAGTGTTTTCTCCAATTCTAGCCCTTGGCACAGTGGCCTAGTATAGAGTACATTTTCAACAACTGAATCTCAAATGGACAAATAAGAAAGTTGATATGATAGGGAGGCAAAAGCCAGGGGAAGCAGGCATGTGCAATGCTAAAAAAAAAAAAAAATCAGGATTTACTTAAACCAACAGTTCTTTTTTCATTTTAATTTATTTTTAATTGGAGGATAATTACTTCACAATATTGTGTTGGTTTCTGCCATATATCAACATGAATCGGCCATGGGCTTACTTTTGCCTGAAACTCCCTTCCACCTCCTGGCCCATCCCATCCTCTAGGTTATCACAGAGCAAGGGATTTGAGATCCCTGCCTCATACAGCAATTTCCACTGGCTCTTCTGGTAACTTGGAATTGGCAGACGATATTACAGAGCCACAAGCTCCACCTTTGAGTGCACAAAGAGAAAAGAGGAGGCCTCTGGAAAGTGGAGGAAAGTGAAAGAATGAGTGCTTTTCTTCAAAGAAAGAGGAAGAGGGCAAACTCAGCAACTCATACTCATCAACCAGATTACTGAGAAAAGTAAACTAACAATATTGTAACTGGGAAGCATTAACTTTGAGTTCATATTGAATCTCCATCTGTGACTTTAACCCTTATCTTGCCTCTTTCATTATCATAGGCATACATAATGGCCTGCCTCAGGGAGATAATCAGATCTCTCATAGCTCAGTTGGTAAAGAATCCACCTGCAATGCAGGAGACGCCAGTTCAATTCCTAGGTCAGGAAGATCTGCTGGAGAATGGATAGGCTACCCATTCCAGTATTCTTGGGCTTTCCTTGTGGTTCAGCTGGTAAAGAATCTCCCTGCAATGTGGGAGACCTGGGTTCAATCCCTGGTTTGAGAAGATCCCCTGGAGAAGAGAAAGGCTACCCACTCCAGTATTCTCGCCTGGAGAATTCCATGGACTGGATAGTATATAGGGTCGCAAAGAGTCGGACACAACTTAACAACTTTCACTAACATTCTTGAGTTCTTTGTGTGGCAGGTGGAGCCCCTAATCTGCTACTTACTATCCTGGCTCAGAAATTCACATTTCGGGCAAGGGGCCGGAATTGGAATTGCAGATAGCTGTGGCATCTTTGTTGATATGACAGGAGATATTCCATTTCAAACCACGCATGAAATGACTGTGCAGAGTGAAAATTACATATCCCCCTGGCTGAGACTTGCCATTCTAGGAAATATTTGCAAGAATTAAATGGCCTTTTTACTTTGTTTCCTCACCTTGCTCCATCAATGATTCATAAAAAAACCTGGCATCCAGGCCCCAGGAAGATGGATATTATGATCTATCATCTGGAGAGCAGAGCAAGCTTGGACTCCATAACAGTGTTATGTGGTCTTGAAGGGAAGACTCACTGAATAAATTAGACTAGCTTTGGGAAGAGTCAAGTGAAAGTATTAGTCACTCAGTTGTGCACAACTCTTTGCAACCCCATGGACTGTAAGCCCAATAGGATCCTCTGTAAATGGAATTCTCCAAGCAAGAATACTGGAGTGGCTTGCCATTTCCTTCTCCAGGATACCTTCCCCATCCAGGAATCAAACCAGAATCTCCTACATTGCAAGCAGATTCTTTACCATTTGAGCAAGTAGCAAAGCACTTGGGAATGGTAAGTCATACCAAATCAAATTATTTTTGAAATGAAATGCAAGGTTGTACAGATCCAAGAAATAACTGTGTGTGCTTAGTCGTTCAGTCGTGTCCAACTTTGCAACCCCGTGGACTGTAGCCCATCAAGCTCCTCTGTCTATGGGGATTTTCCAGGCAAGAATACTGGAGTGGCTTGCCATGCCCTCCTCCAGGGGATCTTCCCAACTCAACTCTCCAGTGGTCAAGGATTTAATCAATTGTGCTTAAGTAATAAAGCCTTTGTAAAAGTCATAAGAACAGGGTTCTGAGAGCTTCAGGGTAGTGAATATGTGGAGTTTGGGAGAGACTGGCATGCTTAAAGAGGGTCTGAAAGCTCTTCTCTTCCCTGTGCACCTCTTCCATTTGTCTTTTCCTGAGTTAAATCCTTTAATAATAAACTGGAGATCTATTAAGTAAAATTTTCTCTGAGTTCTGTCAGCACTCTAACAAATTAAACAAACCCAAGGAGGAAGTCTTCAGAATTTCTGATCTATAGCCAGTTTATTCAGAAGCCCAGGTGACAACATGGACTTGTGATTGGAGCCTGACGTGGAGGGGGGAGCAGTCATGTAGGACTAAGCCCTCAGCCTATAGAACCTGACACTCAGACACCCAGCTTATTGAGAATTGCTTATTGGTGTGGTAACCCTACCCCACCCCCCACACACACATATTGGAAATTGGGTCTCAGAGCACGTTAAAAATAGTTTTATGTATTACATATACTATATTGTATAACTTTTATGTAATTATAAATATATTGTTCAGATATCACATTTTCCCAAAAAAAACTCTAGTTTCTTGCGAGAAATTAAGGCTAAGACAAAAACTGACAGAGTATATCTGGACCAGAAACCAGTAATGGATGGTTAGCATCTATTTCCCTCTCTGTTTAACTATCAGAATCCTGGAGTTGTAGCTTGGCACCTGGCTACCAAGTGAGAGACTATCAGCCTCCCTTGCAGCTAGGTATGAGTACGTGGCTAAGTACATACTAATGAATCATAAGCTGAACTAATACATGCCAGTTTCATTCTTTTCTTTTTTTTCCCAAAGAAAAGGCTACTTGCCCTGAGCAATCTTTCCCTCTCTTGTTGACCAGGAAATAGCTACATCTAGAGCAGTTGCCTTGGACTTAATGAAGGAAATCATATACTTGGAACGTCAGATACAACTCTTTCTCCAACCAAGTCTCAGATAACTCTGGGTCATATTCAGTCTGTCAGCTTTGGACCACTCACATCTGAACTGTTGAATGAGAATCAAGGTTTTACCTTACTTAAGTCATGGAATATTTTAATCATCTATTTACATATTGGCCTAGCCTGCACCTTAAGTCATTAAATGATCAAAGTAAGCAAATGTGCTACAACTGTTCATCCTTTCAAGGTTCTCCTATGAAGCGTCACACCATTCTATGATTTCAGATTTGTTACCATCTATACACTCAATTAATTACACCATAAAATGGTGAATAATATTTAGAGTGGTTTGCAAGCTTTAGGATACATGGGAATAACTCTGTGTGGGGAAATGCAAGAATTGGAGTATTTAGAAAGCAACTTAGATGATTCTGTTTCTGGTGGTCTACAAAAGATGTTTTGAGGAACTGTGGAATATTGGTGATAAGAGTCAATTTTGTCTGATAAGAATCAGTCTTAGAGCCACCAATACTTTGTACCTAAAATCAGTGTGTCATGAACCACTGTATGAAACATAAAGTGAAAGGAGGAAGATGAAGGTTATAATGATTATCTTCTAAGATAATCAAGACTAGATTTGTCCATTCTTTTAAAAGGTATAGATCAAGTTCAGTTCAGTTCAGTTGCTTAGTTGTGTCTGACTCTTTGTGACCCCATAGACTGCAGCACACCAGGCTTCCCTGTCCATCACCAGCTCCCAGAGCTTGCCTCAAACTCATGTCCATTGAGTCGGTGATGCCATCCAACCATCTCTTCCTCTGTTGTCCCCTTCTTCTCCTGCCTTCAATCTTTCCCAGCATCAGGGTCTTTTCCAATGAGTCAGTTCTTCACATCAGGTGGCCAAAGTACTGGAGTTTCAATTTCAGCATCACTCCTACCAATGAATATTCATAACTGATTTCCTTTAGGATTGACTGGTTTGATCTCCTTGTAGCCCCAGGGACTCTCAAGAGTCTTTTTGAAACACTTCAAATGGCTTTGATCACTATGTGCAGAGATAAACTTAATGGACTTTAGTTTTACAAAGAGGACATCCTGAGTAAGACAGAAGGCTTGCTATTTAATCAATCGAACATTCAATCTTGAAAGTTTTTTTTTTTCTAAGAGTAAAACAAGAATAAGAATAACATTAAGAAAACAACTATGCTACTAAGCCCCAAATGATGATTTGCCTAATCATTCTTACATAGAAAATAATTGCCAAAAACTTTCATGTTTATTTGGCTTTTGTCTTATTTTGTTATTAATTTTTAAAGCAAATAGCTCATCTGATACGCCTTTTGTGCCTAGTTTTGTTGCAGATATTTTTATTCTGTTTCTTAATGAATATAAATCACATTTCAATTAAATTAATCTCAATGAATGTAATGAAATAAAATGAAACTGTAATGAAATTAACAATTTTTTGTTGTTTTTCATGAAATATCTTTGCCCCTCCAATTCTTAGTGCATCACTGGGGGTACCATGAAATTTTTTTTTAAGAAGATGGTCTTTTGCCTGAACAAATTAATAAAGTCCTAAGGCACTTAAGCGACATCTTCACAAATGTGCCCAGTGCATACCGCACATACAAGTTAAGGGAGTAAAGGAAAATTAGAAATGAATTCTACTTGATCAAAGACTTCATGGAGTGGCATGAACTCTGACTGTCTTCATTTGGAAAATACCATATCTTCTAGATCCCCATTAGTAAAAAAAAAAAAAAAATTATTGATGGAGAATCTTGATTTATTTTTCAATGCCTTTACTTTTCCTTTATTCTGAATGTCATTGGTATCGATAAAATATTTCACTACAGTTAGTTGATCAATATATTCTAGCTCCTCAAATGTTTGAATAATAAAATCATGTTCTGATGTTACCTGTGCAAAAGCTACTATAGTTAGAGCTTCAGATCTTCTAGACAATCAACTAATCTTTTTAGAGAAAGTAAAAGGAGCAGTTCATGGGCAGCAGTGCTGGTGACCAGTATTTCTCATTCTCCTTCTAGACATATAGTAATATTGCATTTCTTCTCCTACTTTAAATTAGATGTAGTCATGTGACTTGTTTTGACCAATAAAATATAAATAAAACAGACATTTGCTTTTCTAGGCATAAGCCTTTAAAGTTCCCATCTGTCTGTCATGATACCAGCAACACTCCAAACAGGCTCCCTCACTTATATGCTTAAGTGAGGACAACATACATTATAACCACTATAACTCGATGTACATATAGGGTGAGCAACAAAAAAGCCTTTGTGGTTACAGACCATAAAAGTTTACGGATGTTCTTTACCAGAACATAATCTAGCACATCTTGATTAATAAAGACATTTGAACAAGAAGAGAAGACAGCTGTAACAAGAAAAGTTACAAAACGTACCACCGGTTTAACAATTTCCCTGGTGGTTCAGATGGTAGAGAATCTGCCTACAAGGCAGGAGACACAGGGTCAGGATTGACAGGGGTGGATCCCTGGGTCAGGAAAATCTCCTGGAGAAGGAAATGACAACCCATTCCAGTTTTCTTGCCTGGAATATTTCATCAACAGAGGAGCCTGGCAGGCTACAATCCATGGGATTGCAAAAAGTCAGACTCATAATTTCACTTTCCAGCAATAGTTACTATCAGAAACTGTTATCTGTTAATGAGTGGAGAAACATCTGGTAAAACTGCCACTTGTAATAGTTTGGTAGGCAGATCATATACCCGACGAATTTCAAACATTTAGAAAAGAAGTTGGAGAAAAAAATATTTTGTGTATATAAATAGCTATTAGCCACACTTTGCAAGGCACTATAAAAAAGATTTAGTCAGGAAAATATTAACTGGTTTGAAAACAAAAAAGAATGCAAGTTGTCCCTGAATTCAGGAATGCAGAGAAGAGGCAAATGCTTCCCAGACCAAGATAAAATTCATAGTCTTTGAGCAATAAAAACCAAGTAAAACTCAGCCTCACAGGCAAGGGTCATATTAAGGGTACTCGGATAAATATCTGACTTGATGAAGGTGTCTCAGAGTGAGACTGAACTCAACTCCTCCAAACTCAACTGGTACAAAGTATCTGCAGTAATTCAAGGTTCAGAAATAAGCAAATGAGAAAGTTAAAAAATATTTGTTGTTCAGTTGCCCACTCCTGTCCGACTCTTTGTGGCCACGTGGACTGCAGCATGCCAGGCCTCTCTGTCCCTCACCATCTCCCGAAGTTTGACCAAGTTCATGTCCATTGCATTGGTGATGCCATCCAGCCATCTCATCCTCTGATGCCTCATTCTAAAAATTATGACTATCCTAAAAACTGTTTTAGAAAAGACTGAGGGTGGGAGTGCTAGCAAGATGTACTGACAAGAATCAAATAGATAAGACACAGTATTTTCAGAGTATTTTACTGCTATTAAGAATTATCAGTCTGGGCTTAAAAATACTGCCATTGATCTAGGCTTAATTCAGTTCTTGAACTGTCGATCACCTACAGGCAGGAAGTAGACTTAGAAAGCCACTCAGTCCTAAAAGAGAGTATTTATTCCTAAATAAATCGCTCAGATGTGCCCACAAAGAATCACAGAAAACAAAGAATTCCCAGAGGGTCACAGAGAACACTAGGCAAGAGAGCTATCCTCAGACAGTGGAACCAGGGCCCTATGCAAGGATTTTTCTATCCCTAAGGTGGTGGTGTTTCAGTTACTAAGTCATCTCCAACTCTTGTGATTCCGTGGACTGTAGCCCATCAAGCTCCTCTGTCCGTGGGATTTCCCAGATAAGAATACTGGAGTGGGTTGCCAATTTGCTTATCTAGGGGGTCTTCCCAACCCAGGAATCGAACACTGGTCTCCTGCATTGGCAAGTGGTCTCTGCATTGAAGGTGGGACTCTATCAACTGAGCCACCTGGGAAGCAATTTATGAATATTTTGACTCTATGGGGTAGTAGAATTGTTCTGTACCAGATTAGCATCTACTATATATTTTTCTTTATTCCCTTTCCAAGTCGGAATGTTTATTGAAGTTATCCTATTTTATTATGACCAATGAATATTGGACTGTAAGAGGAAGTTAACATATCTTTAATTTACATATCTCCAGATTAAAAGGAGCCGTATTCAGACATGATGGACAGCCTACTGCTTATTATTCAGATGTGATAATCTATGAGATTTACACTATCACTGGCTGAGACTTGTGGGTTGTCTCCATTGGGAAAAGTAAAGTGTATTTTTGTACATGGTAATAAAAAATATGGCCATTTGTTGACCAAATATTGCATTTGTCATCAACATTTTACTGGAAAATGAAGAGAATGAATATTTCTGGTTTGCCTTCTTTCAGATTCATGGTAGGATTGTGCTTATTTTTATACAGTAAAAAGAATATATAAATAAATAAAATAATACAGTTTATTCAGTAGAACGTGAGTGGAAGCTATGTGGTCTCTTTAGAGTAACGTTTTTAAAGGAAGTATTCTAGCATATTACTGTCCTGTTTCCATGTGTTACAGCTCATGAAAGCTACATTTCCCTGAATGAAAACAGCATGAATCAGAGCCCTGTAAACCTGAGACAACAGGTAATGTGAGGAATAAATAAACCTTTTTTTGTTTGTTTTGGGCTTCCCTGGTGGCTCAGATGGTAAAGAATCCACCTGCAATGTCGAAGATCTGGGTTCAGTCCCTGAACTGGGAAGATCTCCTGGAGGAGGGCGTAGCAAACCACTCCAGCATTCTTACCTGGAGAATCTCACGGACAGAGGAACCATTAAGATGTTAAGAGTTGTTTGTTATTGCACGATGCGTGCGTGCTAAGTTGCTTCAGCCGTGTCTGACTCTTTGCGACCCTAAGGACTAAGCCGGCCATGCTTCTCTGTTCATGGGATTCTTCAGACAATAACACTGGAGTGGGTTGCCATGCTCTCCTCCAGGGGATCTTCCCAACTCAAAGTTACTGCACTGTAACATAACCCATTTGACTATCACAAGACATACAGGTATAGAAAGTCAGTGTTTAGCTTACCACAAGCACTCAGTAAAGATTTGGTCATGGAACTGAATTTACGCAGGCATTTTAGTGTTTAGTAACAAAACACCAAATCTCCAGGAGATTTTGTCTAGTAACCAAACTCCAAATTAAAGAGAATGCAATTTTGTGGATTCTCACAGCATTCAACGAAGTTCAATTCATATAATCCACAGATAGGCAGTTAGAAAACAAAAAAGATATCAGCACAAGACTAGAGGATTTCTCGATATTGTAAACAATAGAACAATAAGCAGTCTCAGGAAGCAGTGAGTTTCCAAACAAAAATAGAACGAACGCCAGTTTGAGAAGGTGAAAAGAGACTTCTGCTTTGGAAGGGAAGTTGAGTGAATTGACCTTTACATTTTATTCTGACTCAGAGATTCTGTAATTGTCTCCCCCTCTGTCTCTTTCAAACTGACTTAAAACAAGATAGGTGGAAGCTAAATACCTAGGCTGAATCCAAGATTTATGATAATGCTATTAAACTTTATCATCTGACAAGTGTTATTATATGTCTGAAGTGACCCATTTTATTATTGAATTCCTGGCTAAATCCAGCCAGTGTTCCAGGTCCCACATTTCACAATGCTTCAGGGTTCTCAGTAGGGAGGAGACCTATTTAGCCGCCCATTCCAATTGTGAATTACAGACTAAATGACCTGATTATTGCCATAATTCCTGAGGTATATCTTTTTTCAACTTGTTTCCTAGTTTTATAGAAACCACACAAAGAACTTATCAAGATATAAGTATTTATGCTATAAGCATGAGACAGAAATCAGGATAGTGATTGGAACTACCAACATTTGAAGTCAGATTAAGGAGGGAGAAATGAAAGGAAACAAAAAATCGGTGTTTCTAAGGAAAGAAAATATCTGTGTTAGACAAAATAATTTGCCAAGCAATCATCCTAGGCATGATGAGTGTACATAAAGACCAGACAATTACTTAATAAAGGTACATAAACAACTTTAAGATCATAATACAAGGAATAGGAAGGGAAGATAAATATCACCTAATTCTTTTATTTAAGGTAATTTAGCTGTTTTCCCTTTTGGGTCCTAGTAGCTGACTTCAAGACCAGTAACCACCATTTTTACTGTTTTAACAGGTAACATGTGTATCTCCTCTCCATCCATCATTTTACTTGACCCTCAAGGCAATCTTAAGATCTGGGAAGTGGAACAGAAAATGATAGTTGCTGACAAAAATCCATTCTCCCCTTCTTGCATAATAAGAGTTCCTAGTTGGATACATGGCCAACCAAAAGACAGAACAAACTTCTCAATATCTCATGGAGCTAACTATGCTGTTGTAACAAAGTTACAATGGGATGTAAGGAGCCTAATGGAACTTCCATATCCCATTCTTAAAGGAAGGTCTATACTCATCTCCTTCCAAACTGCAACGTGGATGGCACAGATAGTTCTCATGAACACTGAAGATGAGAACAATGTCAAAGGGGCAGACAGAACAACAAATTGGAAGGAACCTGAATATCCCTACTAGCCTTGAACTGTCTACCTCCAGACTGCTAAGTGTTACTTTTATTTTTATTGTGGCAACCAAACTTGTACTCTAATTATTAAGACAAAACAAGTATTTTTATTACCAATTTTATGAAAAAATATTGATACTCAGCTTGCTTAGAATACTTGGTCACTGTTTAGTGCCTCTTTTCAAAGAAAGTGCAGTGGAATATTTTGTTGATTTAACATATATGACTTGTTTAATATTGTCAACTACCATATCTCATTCTGGTCCAGGAAGCAAAAAAAAGTATGCAGTGCTAGAAATGAGTCCTTTATTTAGCCATATAAAAAAACTTATACAACTAAGAAAGTTTTTTCTGAGAACGGCTCCTATGTGGATGAGCTAATAATCCAAAAGTTTAAAGCATATTTATGTAGGGTTTTGTCAAGTATTTTATTTAAAGAGCAATAAGAAAGGGCAAGGAATTATTGTTTGTTCTTCTAAAAGGACATGCAAATGAATGATTTTTTAAAGGATATTTCCAATTCAGATAATGTTGCATGTACAGCTGTAACTGATTTGGGGGGCACTGAGGGATGGAATTAGATAATTTCTTGTAACCAAGACAAATTCAAAAGAGGAAAAGTTTCATCCACCTGTCATTTAGAAATTCCACTAAAGAGAACTCTAGAACACATGATTTTCAGAAAGAAACAATTTTCTAGAAGAAAAAAAATCACTCTAGCAATCAAGTTTCTTATCTTCCCTGCTTATTAATGAAGTGAATTTGTCTGTAAATCCTATGTGGCAAAACTATGATTCATCATATAATGATCTTTAAAGTGTATCCTATGAAAGTGAAACATGGGTGAATAAGGTTAAAGTTCACAGTCATAAAATAGATCAATAATTTTCATGCTCTGAACAATTGGGTTCCTTTTCAATGAAATGAGACCCTGATAAGTTATAGAAATACTTGATATAATTTTACATATTTTTATGACTAAAACATCTATTCCTTTTCATTTTTCCTTTTAATGATGTTTCTATGCTTCTTTTATATGTCTACAGTTTTTGTATTGTGTGTTCCCAGAACAATATCCTTTTTAAAAATTGGAGTATAATTGCTTTACAATGTTGTGTTAGTTTCTGCTACACAATGAAGTGAATCAACTATATGTGTATAAATAGTCCTTCCTTCTTGGACCTCCCTCCCTCCACCCCCACCCCATCCATCTAGGTCATCACAGAGCAGGCGCACAGCTATCTATTTTACACATGGGAGTGTACTTATGTCAAACCTAATCTCCCAATTCATCCTACCCTCCCTTTATGTAAAGAACAATCTCTTATTTACTCTTATAAACTGTATTATTTCCTTCTATATTTACTTAATAAATAACTTCTATTCAAAAATTATTTCAAATTGATTATTATTGCCAACCATTCTGACCCATATTTACCCACCACCTACTATGAACATTCAGTTCAAAGCACATTTGACAAAGGAGGGGCAAGGAGAAAAACTACTCTTCTTGCTATTGATTCTGGAAAAGAGAGAAACTGGCAGCTTGAGCTATAGTGACATTTTTAATCAATCTATGAATTTCTAATAGTTTGCTATTATTCTGATCTCTACTGATACCTTTTCTTTAGAAGTCAGTCAACAAAAATATAAGTGGCTATTATATACTAAGCACTACAGACAAACTGGGAATACAATAGTAATCACGGCAGAGTGAACTTGTACTGGATACACATTCCCCTTTTTTCTTTTTCCTTTTTCACTTGAAAACTGGCAGTTACTGGTTCTGCTTCTTGATCTTGTTATGATCTTGGACATGTTCACAACTTAGAGTGAGGACAGAAGACATATTCTGTTTGGTGAACTGAAGCTATCACAAAGACTTCATTATTCAGTGCCTCAGACGCATCATTTCTCACCATTACTCTTTAAAGAGCTTGTGGATTTTGTTTTGTTGTTTTTTCTTTAAGAGGTGGCAAGTTATGTGTGAACATTTCAAGTTTTCTAGTCTCTTTCTAAGCTAATTTTGTATTCACTGAAATCTCTTGTTGAAATGCATGTGCTACACATCTATTTGTGTACTAGAGGTGTGTTATTGCAAATTATCCTTGATAGGCAGCTAAAATAATGTCAATACAGTCATCCTTTTCTTCGCTTAAATGTTCCTTAGCAGATGTTTTATTATAATTTTACATTCCATACCCTATGGATTTTATGTGTGTTATCATATTGAGATTTTTTTCTAGTTTGACCAGTATTACATATGTTCTGCCATTATAACAAGAGCTAATTAGAAATATCTACTCACTCCAGTATTCTTGCCTGGGAAGTCCCTTGGACAGAGTAGCCTGGTGGGTGACAGTCCATGGAGTCGCAGAGTTGTATACTGCTGAGCAGCTAACACTTTCACTTTCATTTCAGAAGTAGGGGCTGCAGGCAAGGGTATTTGGATGAAGGTGGTCAAAAGGACAAACTTTCAGTTATAAGACAAATCAGTACTAGAAATATAATGTACAGCATGATTAATGCAATTATGTTGTTACATACGAAAGTTGTTAAAAGAGGAAATTTTAAGAATTCTTACCACAACAAAAACTGTTTTGTCTTTTTCTATAATTTTGTGTGTAAGATGATAGATATTCACCAGACTTATTGTGGCAGTCGTTTCATGATGTATGTAAGTCAAACCATTACGCTGTATGCCTTAAATTTGTACAGTGCTGTGTCATTATATATCAATAAAACTGGAAGAAAAAACTAAAAATAAAACGAAAAAAAAAAAAAAGAAATATCTACTATTCATAACATTTCTTGAAAGTGAATTTTTACTCGAGTCAGTTTTGCTTCAAGTTTCCTAGATCGTTTGGTAGCTAAAATTCTGTGTGCTTAAAAATAGAAAACAGGCTATGGTCTGGAAAGAATAAATCATAAAAAACTAGTAAAGGTCTATGAAGAAATTAATTTTAATAAAGTTTAAATTTATGACATTCAGATGCTATTTTGATTTTTAAAAGTAAACCTTAATAAAGTTATAAAACCTATAGGACAAAAACAAAACGAAAAATGTTAGTTTTTTCTTAAGATAGAGTAGAAAGGAATGCTATCAACTGATATTACCTCACACAATATGCATTTCATATTTATTCCCCCAAGGTCTCTAAGATCTAATTTTCTTTGTGTGTAAAGGCAAGAAAAAATGTTTTTCTGTTTTACAAGATAATTCTGTAAGGACACCCTATGATTGAGAATCAATTAAGAGTATTTTTTTCTCCTGTGCAGTCAACAGAAATAGACTGAAGCATAGCTTTGCCCTTTCATCAACAGTGAAAATAGACCAATATGTAATTCAAAATCTGGTGCTTGATGTAGAAGTAATAAAAATCCAGTAAAGCCCTTAAATGATTTGATACTGTTATGTGAAAAAAATTAGTTAGAATATCTGGATAAAATAAATATTACTTAAAGAAATAACACAAAAATGTAATAATCATTTTAGAGAGATTTATAAAAACTTAAACTATAAAGGAATAAAGAGCAGGAAAAAAATGAGGATTCTGAGTTCTCATTCTGGACAAGCTACTTACTCTCTACAATTTGAACTATTGGCACCTTGTCCTTCAATTTTATTTCATGTAAATGAATGATCGGAGTGCTCGATTTCTTGATGCTATATTAAAGTCAGCCCAGTCCTCCTCCAAATGTTTAGCTGAGGTCACCCAAACCATCTCTCTGCAAGTCCAACCAAGCCTTTTCCTGACCAGAGCAACTAGTGCAATTCTGACAGGGGAGTCTAAAATCAGTCCAAATTGAAGTCCCAGTGTTAGTCCTGAGAAAGCATGTGCACACAAGAGTGCTGATTTTATTTTCTTCAGTATATTTTATGCTCCCAATTTTTATAATTGAGACTCTCCAGTGGTTTGCAATTGGGTACCCTATTTCCTGGGCTTCCCAGGTGGCGCTAGTAGTAAAAACCCACTTGCCAATGCAGGAGACGTAAGAGATGCAGGT
The DNA here is from genome assembly GCF_003369695.1 of Bos indicus x Bos taurus. NCBI lineage: Eukaryota > Metazoa > Chordata > Mammalia > Artiodactyla > Bovidae > Bos > Bos indicus x Bos taurus. The sequence continues at coordinate 83,452,492 of NC_040084.1, read as the reverse complement.
TCAATCCCTGAATCTGGAAGATCCCCTGGAGGAGGGCATGACAACCCACTCCAGTATTCTTGCATGGAGAATCCCTTGGACAGAACAGCCTACAGCAGGCTACAGTCTAAAGGGTTGCAAAGAGTCAGACATGACTGAACCAATTTAGCACGCACGCACACACTGTTTTCTATCTGAAGACAGATTGCTAAGAGTCTATGTGTCTGGGCTCTGACCACTGTCTATTTCTTATAAGACCCACTTCCAAGTCATCATATTCAACCCCTACTTTCACTCCTCTATCTTCAGCCCAGATTAGAATCCTTCCTTGGGTGGGCTAATGCCTTTGAGTTAAAATAAGAGGCCTACCCCTTTCTCAACTTCACCTTAAGCTGTGCCAGGCGATGGTGCACAAGATGAAACAGTGGGAAAGCTGGTTTAGACCAGACATTCCCAACACAAATACATCAATACAGTGTCTGCATAACACTTGGTATCCTAATGAAAATGGCCTTAATGAGCAACTTGATTTTTTTTCTTTTTATTTTTTTATTTTAATTGGAGGCTAATTACTTTACACTATTGTATTGGTTCTGCCATACATCAACATGAATCCACCACGGGTGTACACGTGTTCCCAAAATACACAAAATGTAGATGATCAAAGTTAACATAAACAGTGACAAGAAAGGTTGATAGCATTTACCCTTGATACGATATGATGAAAATGGGACCTGTAACTCCAGTCAAATTATAAGAGAAAAAGATCAGACAAGTCTTAGTTATAAAACATTCTACAAACTACTCCCCAAAATTGTCAAGGTCATTATAGATTAGGAAAATCTGAGAAACTGTCACAGCCAAGAGGAGCTTAAGGAGACACGACAGCTAAATGTAATGTGGAATCCTAGAAGAGAAAATAGATATTAGGTAAAAACTAAGAAAACCTGAATAAAGTATAGATTTTAGTAAGAGATATAAATATAACAAAATATATCAACATAAGATATTAATAAAGGAAATTGGGTTTATGGGAATTAGCTGTACTATCTCAGCAACTTTTCTGTAAATTTGTTCTACAACAGTAAAACTGTTCTAAAAAAGTAAAGTTTAACAAAGTAATACATAAATAGTTTATCAAAATAATATACAAAAAGAATTATGTTGGCTAATTATAAGAATCAATTATAATCTGTAGACCTATAAAGCACAGAACTTATATGACTATGAGAAGTCATAGTCAGAGACTATGACTATGTCATTTCATTTTTCTGGACCCTAACTCTGTTTTAAATGTATTTTTCAAGGCAAGGACTACAAATGACCAAGCTGAAACTGCAAAAATACAATTAATGATCATATCTGTGGTAAAAATTCAATGAAGGCAAAGATGCCATGTAAAAAATAACTGAGAAAATGAAATTCATGATATCAAAATGTCACTCATAAGTTATCCTAGCTTAGAACAGTTGCAAATATGTCAGTATCAGATCTTAATGTAATACAAACATTCCAAAACAGAAATCTAGGAACATAAAACCTGTGAGAATATATATTTTCACGTTTATATATATATGTGTGTGTGTGTCTTACAATTTCATAGAAAATAAAGGAAAACCAGATTTTAAAAATACGTATTAATAGTATCCTAGAAGAAAAAGATGAAATTTAGCTTGCACAAACTATTTTAAGAATACATCAAGCAGAAAAGAAAATGAAGAGAATCTAAAATTTTTAAGATTAAAAAAATGGCTCAGCCTACTCCGTCCTCTTTTATTCTGGCCTGCCGTGAGTTGTCAGAGAAAGTCACAATGGGAATACATGTCGCTTCTTGTTACTCCTCTGGTCTGGGCTTAGGAAATCATACGTTGGAACAGTGGTCTAAAGGTCTAGGAAAGAAGGCTCACTCACTTTGTTGCTTCCTCTCCTGGTGTTGCATTAGGAAAATAACAACAGACTTGAAGCCAAATATTTAATTCTTCAAGAAGAAAAGAATGCTCAGACTGTGTCCATTTAGTAATATGACTAAATTTTTTAGCTAACATGTATTGGTTTAATGATAATGTAGGGAGATTCTGTTAAGTGTTTAAAATCTATTACCTCCTTTCAAAGTTGCAATAGCTGTATGTAACAGCTCTATGTACAAACCTTCTCAAGTTCTCTTAGCAGTAAATAGCGAGGCTGGGGTTAGAATCCAAGTGTTTCTGACTCTTGTCACGGCTGGTCAAAAGCTATCTTTTTAGAGTAATTATTTGACATAATTTACTGTTCAATTTAGAAAAATAAGTTCATTAAAGATTTAATTATCTTTTTGAAGAATTTATTGAATGAATTCTTTTAGTATATATCACATACAATTTCCTTGTTGCTTAAAAGACGTAAAAGAATTATAATATTTAATTTATCTTGAAGAGAAATATATATAAATTTTTCCCTTTCAAGTATTATTGAGCTGTTGATTCTAGAGGAGATAGATCAAACTGAACTAAACCAAATTTTAGTAAATCAGGGTCTCTGAGTCTTTTGTACTAATTTTTTCACCCTAATTTGACCAGAGAAGAGCATGGGGAGACAGTAAAATTGTAACTATGTTCTGTAATGCTCAAAAGGGAGGTAAGCATATCAATTCATCAATTCTAAAAAAGCAGTTACAACATAAAATCATGTAGACCAACAAATCTTTCTAACAGAGCAATCTCTTCCAGTTCCTGACAGGTGGTTCTGCAACTTCTGCTTGACTATTTTGACTTAAAACATCCTCATTGACTTTAGAAAAATGTATTTTATAGTTGGATAGATAATCACTACTGTCAATATTTATTGGCTGTTCACTGTGTGTCAGGTACTAAAGTGGACATATTGGTTTAATACCAAGTATGTAATGAATACCGTCTGAGTTCCAGGCATTGTTATAGGGGTACTAGGGATTCAACAGTGAGTGAAAAAAAGACCCTATCCTTAACATGTTTATAGGTTATCACTTAATCAACAAAATATCTTATGAGATAAGTACTATATAGTAGCAATATTTGTCTCCCTTCTACAAGTGAAGAAGGAGGGTTAGATGCTTTCCTATGGCCATAATGCTATTATAACATATAGGTGTACATAAACCAAGTGTTACATTATGTTCTTTGAAATATAACAGCATATTTTCAAGGTTCAATATAAGCCATATCATATTTAGAAAATACATTAGGTCTTTCTCATCTCACTAAGAGGGTATACCATTCACATGTTATTTTCCTTATCATGAGAATTGTGCATAAAGACTTGAAAATTTGTGATTAAAAGTGTTTTTCCAATGAACTAAAAGAGGATATTTTCTTTCCTTTTTTCCCCCAAATTTTCCTTTATTTCAACTGGCTAACCCAATCCTTTCAAGAATAAGACCTCACTTAGCTCAATGCAGAAGAGAATATTTTAGATTTATGAAATGGATTCTGCATTTGTATTTATGTGTATTGCACTGTTTTACTATTTACCATTTTGAAAACAAAAATCCTACAAAATCAAACCAATTTCTATAAAATAAAATGTTCCTGCTTTTAATATAGTTTCTCCTATATAATAAATCCAATCGAGAAACACCATCTACACAAGTGTGTGTGTGTTAAGTCACTTCAATCATATCTGATTCTTTGCAAGCCTATGGACTATAGCTCACCAGGCTCCTCTGTTCATGGGATTTCCCAGGCAAGAATACTGGATTGAGTTCCCATTCCCTCCTCCAGGGAATCTTCCCCACTCAGGGATCAAACCTGCATTTTTTAACTCTCCTGCCTTGACAGGTGAGTTCTTTACCTCTAGGACCATGGGGAAGCCTATAAAGGTATATTCAAACAAATGGTGGAAAAAAACAAACTGTGGAAAATTCTTAAAGAGATGGGAATACCATACCACCTGACCTGCCTCCTGAGAAATCTGTATGCAGGTCAAGAAGCAACAGTTGGAACTGGACATGGAACAACGGACTGGTTCCAAATAGGAAAAGGAGTACGTCAAGGCTGTATATTGTCACCGTGCTTATTTAACTTATATGCAGAGTACATCATGAGAAATGCTGGACTGGATGAAGCACAAGCTAGAGTCAAGATTACCAGGAGAAATATCAATAACCTCATACATGACACCACACTTATGGCAGAAAGCAAAGAGGAACTGAAGAGCCTTTTGATGAAAGTGAAAGAGGAGAGTGAAAAAGTTGGCTTAAAACTCAACATTCAGAAAACTAAGATCCTGGCATCTGGTCTCATCACTTTATGGCAAATAGATGGGGAAACAGTGGAAACAGTGACAGACTTTATTTTGGGGGGCTCCAAAATCACTGCGGATGGTGACTGCAGTCATGAAATTGAAAGATGCTTGTTCTTTGGAAGAAAAGTTATGACCAACCTAGAAAGCATATTAAAAAGCAGAGACATTACTTTGCAAACAAAGGTCTGTCTAACCAAGTTATAGTCTTTCTAGTAGTCATATATGGATGTGAGAGCTGGACTATAAACAAAGCTGAGTGCCGAAGAATTGATGCTTTTGAACTGGGGTGATGGAAATCAGTCCTGAATATGCTTTGGAAGGACTGATTTTGAAGCTGAAACTCCAATAATTTGGCCACCTGATGCAAAGAACTGACTCATTGGAAAAGACCCTGATGCTGGGGAAGATTGAAGGCAGGAGGAGAAGAGGATGACAGAGGGTGAAATGGTTGGATGGCATCACTAACTCAGTGGACATGAGTTTGATTAAACTCTGGGAGTTGGTGATGGACAGGGATGTCTGGCGTGCTGCAGTCCATGGGGCGGCAAAGAGTCAGACACAACTGAGCTACTGAACTGAATTGAGACAAATGATGATAAGTCTTCCTAAATCTTTGCAATGGGATGACACAGGGAAAGTAGAGGTAGTAATAACCATCTGCAAAAAATCTCAGCAAACTCAAGTGATAATGCTAACAGAGGGATCATGCTTGTGCTTGTGCTCTGTCATGTCCGATTCTTTGCGACTACAGCCTGCCAGGCTTCTCTGTCCATTTCTGGGCGAGAAAACTGGAGTGGGTTGCCATTTTCTCCTGGAGATCTTCCCAACCCAGGGATCAAATATGCATCTCTTGTATCGCCTACATTTGCCAGTGGATTCTTTACCAACTACACCACCTGGGAAGCCCTGCTAGCAGAGGGTACTTATGTCCTTTAATGCTGTAATTGCAAAAAATTTCACTGTGAATCCTGCTTTAACCATATTAGTATAATGGCTTTAAAATCAAGATCATAAAATGACTAAAAGCTAAACTCCTATCAAAAAGGAGTGAATGACAAATGCAAGTACTATGATTCTGTTCATACTACTGTACTACTGTCTAATATAGTCCTGCATTCTGGTAGTCACTTTTTTTTTTTTTTGCAGTTTTATATGCATCCTATTTTATTTATTTATTTTTTATATTTATTCTGAACTTTATTTCTATTATTATTACATCAGCTCCACCTCAGATAATCAGTCATTAGATCTTGGAGGTTGGGGACCCATTTCCTACAAAACAAATTGCCTCGACTCTTTCTTTAAACAATGCTTTGAAAGAAAAGGTTAGTGATTTGTCCTGATTCCACATATCAAACAAAAATACCACATAAGCAATAAATGCAAGTCATATAAGTATTTTAAGTTTTTTTTGCAGTGATTTTTAAAAAGGTTAAAATGAATAGCTGAGAATTTAATCATGCATAATTAATTGATATATCTAAAATATTATTTCAACATGTGATCAATATAAAAACTGAGATATCTTATTTTTTTCTGTACAAAATAAAAACTGGTGTGCATTTTAACTCACAGCACATCTCAATCACATTAACAGAATTCAGCTCAGTAGTTACATGTGACTGCTGCTGCTGCTAAGTCATTTAGTCGTGTCCGACTCTGTGCGACCCCATAGACGGCAGCCCACAAGGCTGCCCCATCCCTGGGATTCTCCAGGCAAGAACACTAGAGTGGGTTGCCATTTCCTTCTCCATGGTATTCACTTTTTTATGCACTCTCCTTCCCTTGAGTCACTGGACCTAGTGATATGCTTCTAATAAATAGAATTTGGCAAAAGTAATGGGATAGCACTTCCACAATTAGGTTACAAATAGACCATGACTTCCATTACTTCCTCTCTCTCACTCTCTTTCTCTCCCACTTTCACTCTTATGCCTACCTGTTCTCTTTCTCTCTTGCTGGCTTGCTCTAGAAAAGTTAGATGTTATGTAAGCTTCCCCATGGAGAGGCCCATGTGGCAAGAAACTGATTATCTCAAGCAAACAGCCAGCAAGAACTTGAGATCTGGCAACAGCAAAGTGCATGAGTTTGGAAGCAGATCTCCTGAAGCTGAGCCTTGGGATAGCAAGATCTTAGACAGATGAAAACTATTTGCACTTCACAAGTCATTCTCTATGCAACACCTTTCCTTATACACAGAAAACTCAAAACACAAAGTCTCTAGGAGACAAGTATAAACATCTCTAATTTAACAACCTGAAACATAGTTAAGGAGCTCAGGGTATCCTTTTGAAATTTTAGGCTTCATTGAGTGATCAATGAAGTGATCAATTTTATATCAATCAGTACAAAATTTTCTAATATTTCCAACAGTAGTGACCAAAGTCAATAAATCAATTTCATAATTTTCAATATTCTACTTCTACTTTGACAAAACACGCAATCAAGTTGCCCTTCTATACTTTGTTTCTGACACAATTTTTGCAATTCCAGCTCCCTTGAGTATTTAGGTAAGCTTGCAATCTCCATGGACATTGACTAGAGTGAATTTTAATAACTGTACAATATGCTATATTTGGTGAGCAAAGAAGGAAAAATATACCAGCTTGTTTCCTCATTGGCGAGGAATGCCAAACTCAAAAGCCTTTTAGGTCAAACTCTCTAGTTATTGTATAGTACTTTCACAAATCACTGAAACTACATCTTCATTTTGAAGAATTGCTATGGTAATTTCTAGGGAATATACATGTGCAGGAAGAAAATTACTACTATGAAAAAATAGTATAAAAATGGTGGGAGGGGGTTCAGGATGGGGAACACATGTACACTCATGGCTGATTCATGTCGATGTATGGCAAAACCAATACCATATTGTAAAGTAATTAACCTCCAATTAAAATAATTAATTTTTTTAAAATTACTAAAAGGAATGTCTAAAACAGGCTTGTTTCTAAATGATGTCAGATAAAAAATAAGTAGCCAAATCCTTCCAAATATGTGAACATCCTTGACATAAACTATACCTATAATAAGGGCTCTAGGTAAGTATCTCAGGGAAAAAAATGCAAATTTCTTTCATGTAAGTATCAAAATCCCTAGAATAATTGAACAGTGAGAAGTTATTTATTTTTACTCTCTGAAATAGGTAAGGCTTAATTATTTTGCTATCTATCAAAATTAAATAAAAGTGGGACAGGGTTCTCTTGTTGTTGAAAACCACACATTTTAGGTATGGTTGTGACAATGCTGGATGCTACAATGGTTAAGGGTTTGCCAGTAAGAAGAATTATCACACCAAAACAGTCCTATTTACAACCTGATCACCTTCTCTCCTCAGAACAAACCAAAGATTAGCCTCAAAATTACTCATGTCCAAATTTAATTGAATCAGAATATGGAGAAGGTAACCTCCCAGACATTGTTTAAAACAACAGAGCAATTGCTCAGTAATTAATGAAGCCTAAATTTGAGTACAATAACAAATGAGATACACAGTTTAACAGAGAGACCAGGAAAAGCGACAGTCAATGATTAAACCACCTTGATTAAACCACTGTCACCCCAAAGTGAGTATGTGCACACCCAAGATTACATGCATCCTCTGAGAAACAAAATCAAACACTTCACACTGAGGGAAATAGGCCTCGCTAAAATAGTCTAGTCAAGGCACGAGACAAATAAAAGCACAAACAACAAAAACAATCTCCAGGGAGGGGATAGGAGAATCAGTATGCAGAGTTGCTACAATATATTACCTAAAACGTGCGGTTTTCAACAACAGCAAAAAAAATACTTGTGCTATATTAAAAAAAAAAAAACAGAAATGTGACTCATACATACTTTAAAAAAGCAAGCAACTAAAACTGTCTGGGAAATAGACCAGATGTCAACTATAACAAAGCCTTCAAAGTATCTTTTATAAATATATTCAAAGAACTAAGGAAATCATGCTTAAAGAAATAAATGCCTAACCAAATGTCATTAAAAATATAGACATTGTAGAAAAATCAAGAAGAAATTCTAGAGTTGAAAAGTACAATAAATGAAGAACGCAATGGCAGGTTTGAACTTCAAGAAGAAAGAATAGTTGAACCTGAAGATATATCAATAATTATACAATTCAAAAAGATAGGAAATAGAATTTTTAAAAATGAACACAGCCTCAAAGAAATATAAAACCCTTTGTATGCTATGTATATTATAGCATACATATAATAGGAGTACCAAAAGAAGTGGAGAAAGGAAATGGAACAGAAAAAAATATTCAAAGAAAAATTGTCTGGAAACTTCCCAGATTTATTGAAAACCTTTTATCAAACTCCAAGTAGAATAAATACAAAAAGATCCACACTCAGGTACATCATAGTAAAAGCCGTGAAAATCAAGAAAAAGAAAATCTTGAAAGTGGCAAGAGAAAAACAACTCATTACATGCAGTTGAATTTCAGCTAATTAAGAAATGATCTCATGATCTGGCCAAAGGTGGCCAGAAGGCACTTGAATGACATAGTCCAAGTGTTGAAATAGTCAAAGTGCTGAGGGAGATGGGGGGAACCTTCAAAAGGGAGGGATATATGTATACCTATGGCTGATTCAGGTTGAAGTTTGACAGAAAACAACAAAATTCTGTTAAGCAATTATCCTTCAATTAAAAAAAATTTTTTTAAGTGCTAAAATAAAAATCTATTAAGCAAGACTCAAGCAAAATTGTTTCTCAAAAATGAAGGTGAAATAAAGATATTCTCAGATTAATAAATACTAAATGAATTTATTTCTAGCAGGGCCACCTTACAAAAGAATAAAATAAAATCCTAAAGAAAATTCTTCAGGCTGAAAGCAAGTTACCCCAGATGAAAATTCACACACACAGGCACACACACGCACACACACACACACAGCACAAGTAAATACAGTTAATTATAAAAATAAAACAGTATAAACACATCTTTTCTTTTATATACCCTTAAATGATTTTAAAAGTGATTGTATAAAATAATATGCATATAATTATAATGCGGGAGCCTATACATACAGAAATGTAGTATATTGATAACAGCACAAAAGTTGTGGGTGGTAGCAAATTTATATCAGAGCAAGGAAATGATACCAGATGGAAAATTTTATCCACAGGGAAAAAAGATGTAGAGAATCAGAAACAGCACATAGGATGGTAAATGTAATGAATTTATAAATATATACTTACCCTGCTTTTTTTTTATCAGCTTCCTTAATAAATATAAACTGTATAAATTAATAATTTATATATATATATATGTAGTATGTATAACAATAATAGGACAAAAAGAATTAAGAGGGAATAGAGCTATATTCATTATAGTCAAAATTGAAAATAATCCAAATGCCCACCAATAGGAGAATGGTTAAGCAAACTGAAGCATATTCATGCCATAGAATAGTACTGTTGACCCCTGAGCAATGTGTAGGTCAATCCACTTATAACATATACCTGTAGCAGTATTCCATATCTGTGTTTCCTCCCCAACTTCAGATTCAATCAACCATCAACCATGTAGGACTTGTAATATTTAATACTTGGAAAAATAATCATGTAAGAGTAAATCTATGCAGGTCAAACCGATGTTGTTCAAGGATCAGCTGTACTCAACAATAGTAGTCCATTGGTCTGCTATGGGCAACCTCAGACTTGGAGATGGCTGAGGTTAAATCTACCACATGTTTATATGCTTCCTATCCTATATAGTGATTAGTCTGAGAATTGGGACATGGCAATGTTTTCAGCGGCAGTTCAATAGGCCTGTATGGGCATCAGGAGGAGACAGAAACACAGGAAATAAGCAGAGTTGCAAAGAGTATTTGTTACTATTACTGCTATTACTACTACTACTAACACTACTATTATATACTACTTTCAGATCTATCTTTACTTTTAAAAGAAACTTTTGAAAGTAAATAAATTTCAAGGTAAAGCAAAATACAATACAAAAATAAATAAATAAAAAACCACCTGGGACTGAAATGGTGGATTGATAGGCAGTGGAATTAAAATTTTCACTTCATCTTCCCTTTCAAATATATCTTGTAAGTGATTCATTCATAGTGAACATCAGATCAGATCAGTCGCTCAGTCGTGTCCGACTCTTTGCGACCCCATGAATCGCAGCACTCCAGGCCTCCCTGTCCATCACCAACTCCCGGACTTCACTCAGACTCACGTCCATCGAGTCAGTGATGCCATCCAGCCATCTCATCCTCTGTCATCCCCTTCTCCTCCTGCCCCCAATCCCCCCCAGCATCAGTCTTTTCCAATGAGTCAACTCTTCGCATCAGGTGGCCAAAGTACTGGAGTTTCAGCTTTAGCGTCATTCCTTCCAAAGAACACCCAGGACTGATCTCCTTCAGAATGGACTGGTTGGATCTCCTTGCAGTCCAAGGGACTCTCAAGAGTCTTCTCCAACACCACAGTTCAAAAGCATCAATTCTTCAGCGCTCAACCTTCTTCACAATCCAACTCTCACATCCATACACGACCACTGGAAAAACCATAGCCTTGACTAGACGAACCTTGGTTGGCAAAGTAGTGTCTCTGCTTTTGAATATGCTGTCTAGGTTGGTCATAACTTTCCTTCCAAGGAGTAAGCACCTTCTAACATCACCTGAGTGCAAAACCCTGATGCAGGCATCACATAGTTGTGGTTCTGAAATTTAACTCATCTTGAGTCCTTTTGAAAAAAAGAAGATCCAAATGTCTTCACCAAGAAATTCTACTAATGGTGTGGGGTGAGATTTCAGAATCCATATTTGTAAGAGGCCCTGATGAGTCTGATGTACAGCCAGATTGAGAATTGACTGTCACAGAAACTACAAAAATGTATTAAGATAAATTCCCTGTAGTCTTCAATCAGCCTCAAACACAATCAGCCTCAAATGATTAATGACATCCTTTTTAATTAATTCAAATTTGAGCCAGTGCCTTATGATACAAAAGGCACTTGAAACCCTTTCCTTCAGTATTTTTAATATCTTCTAGGCAAATAGAGACCATGAGAGTAGAGTCTTTCAGTTTTCAGGTGTGTGTTATCTGAAACACAGAAATAAGCATTGATATAAAGGAAGAGTGAATAATTACTAACTGTCCCCCAATTTTGTGGAAATCCTGAGCATTCCCATGGTTGAGGTCTGTGCTCAAAATAACTGTCAGTATCCTACAAATGATGCTTATTCTCCAGAGTACTGTAAATCTCTTTTCCTTTCTTAGCACACATTTCTCATGGTGTTTTTCTAACAGTGTAATCTTCCACAAACCTCCCATTAATCTGCCTTTGGAGAAGGAGTGTTTCAAGGAAAGGATAGTCTGTCAGCAGGTTAGTGATCATTTTCTGCCCTTGGGATCCTAGAAAAGGCCAGCTTATGAATCTTTAAGTCGTGACCGTTATGCGTCAGAAGATGCTCATCAGTTTTGGCCACTTTCGGATTATAATCCATTTTGAGGGATGTCACACTTCACTGGAAGTCCACATTTACTTAAAACACATAACCTTTGCAATTTTGCCTGAAGGCTGCACACTTTAGATATTTCCCCATTTTTTTCATAATGGGAAGATGGGATCTAAAGTAACTCATTTTTTCATTAAAAATATAAGTGTGTGGAACGTAATACCATGGTATATCATCTTATGTTTCAAGGGTATAAAGGTCACTCTTCTAAATATGTGTTTAGGTTCTAGAAAAAAAGATACACTGTAAAAAACACACTGTAAAAAATAAATATACTGTAAAAAAAATACATTGTAAAAAACAAGTATTTCCTTTGTTTTAAAATGAAACTGTAGGCTTCTTTCCAGATAAAGTAATTGCTCCATTTCAGTCATATTTTAAAAATGTGTCTAAGGTTGTTTCTTATGCTTTCACCTCATACATTGTGGTGTTAGTGTTTTCACAGATAAGATTTTAGATTGGGGATTTGGAGGATTTCTCTTTAATGACAGATAACAGAAAGTGGATCTAGTGAATGAGAAGATTACAAAAGTGGGAGAGATGACAGGTAAAACAGTACACACCAATAAGAAAGGGATGTGAAAAAGAAGCGAAAGATCAAAGTGTGAGTGTATTAGTTGCTCAGTGTGAGCAATGCTTTGTGACCCCATCGACTGTGGCCCACCAGGTTCCTCTGCCCATGGAACTCTCCAGGCAAGAATACTGGAATGGGTAGGCACTCCCTTCTTCAGGGGATCCTCCCGAGCCAGGGATCGAACCAGGCTCTCCCACATTACAGACAGATTCTTTACAATCTGAGCTACCAGGGAAGACCCAAGAAAGGAACAGGCACTTTAAATTTAAGGACCACATACTATAAATTGACTGATCAAGAGAGAAGGGATGAAATGGAAGGTTATTGACCTAATTATCTTTATTGGGTGCTTGTTACTTATAGTGTAGAAATAAGATGTCAGAATCCACTAACTAGAAGGGCCTAGGAAATACATAATTAAATATGTCATACCTAAGTGTATCTAAACAGAGACTCCTAAAAAGGTAGACTGTAAATCTACTAGAAGGGCTTCCCAAGAGGAGGAAGCCAGGGTAGGTGCCAAGGAAATGCCAACTCTAGGAATAGGATGAAAGCCAGAAATCTCTTCTTCAACCTCAGTAAAGACTGTGTCTCTGACAGACATAATACTGACACTCAGTTTTGTTTTAAAACAAATAAGCATTTTGTGAATAGACAAATACAACAACCTGAGAGGTAAGCAAATATTAGACCCAACTTTACAGACGAATTATAGAAACAGAGGCTGATTGCAGAACGTCAAGCCTTACCACACTAGGTAAAACTTACTGATCCTGGAATATGAAAGAGAACTCAGGACCACACACGAAGCTATCCTATCTCACCATGACACTCCAAGCCTTCTGACATAGTTCCTAAACAATGAACATATCAAAACATTGTACTTGGCATGATAAGGAAAATATATATATATATATATATAATCTGGTTCCTACCATTATGTGTGTGTGTGTGTGAATCACTCAGTCATTTCTGACTCTCATCATTGATGAGGTTACAATTTGACATTTGTATATCTATATGATGCTACGGTATAGTAGGTAATTTGAATTTTGCCTGATCAAAATGGTGGAGTAGAAGGACATGTGCTCAACTTCTGCCAGAACACAAAAATCACAGCTTAGATTATTCAGATATGACCTAATCAAATCCTTTATGATTATACAGTGGGGGTGATGAATAGATTCAAGGGATTAGATCTGATAAAGAAAGTACCTGAAGAACTATAGATGGAGGTTCATAACATTGTATAGGAGGTGGTGACCAAAACAATCCCCAAGAAAAAGAAATGCAAGAAGGCAAAATGGTTGTCTGAGGAGGCCTTATAAGTAGCTGAAAAAAGAAGAAAAGTGAAAGGCAAAGGAGAAAGGGAAAGATATACCCAAATAAATGCAGAGTTCCAAAGAATAGCAAGGAGAGATAATAAAGCCTTCTTAAGTGAACAATGCAAAGAAATAGAGGAAAGCAATAGAATGGGAAAGACTAGAGATATCTTAAAGAAAATTAGAGATACCAGGGAATATTTCATGCAGTGATGGGCACAATAAAGGACAGAAATGTCAAGGACCTAACAGAAGCAAAAGAGATGTGGCAAAAATACACAGAACTATACAAAAAAGGTCTTAATGACCCAGACAAATGGCATGGGCCACTTATCTAGAGCCAGACATCTTGGAGTGTGAAGTCAAGTAGGCCTTAGAAAGCATTACTATAAACAAAACTAGTGGAGGCGATGGAATTCTGGCTGATCTATTTCAAATCCTAAAAGATAATGCTGTGAAAGTGCTGCACTCAATATGCCAGCAAATTTGGAAAACTCTTTCAGCAGTGGTCACAGGACTGGAAAAGGTCAGTTTTTACTCCAATCCCAAAGAAGGGCAATGTCAAAGAATGTTCAAATTACCATACAGTTACATTCATTTCACATGCTAACAAGGTAATGCTCAAAATCCTTCAAGCAAGGCTTAGCAGTAAGTGAGAACTGAGAACTTCCAGATGTACAAGTTGGATTTAGAAAAGGCAGAGGAACCAGAGATTAAATTTTCATCAGTTAGATCATAGAAAAGTCAAAGGAACCCAAGAAAACATATATTTTTATTTCATTGCCTATGCTAAAGCCTTTGATTGTGTGGATCACAAGCTGTGGAAAATTCTTCAAAAGATGGGAATACCAGACCACCTTAACTTTATCCTGAGAAACCTGTAGGCAGGTCAAGAAACAACAGTTAGAAATGAACATGGAAAAATGGATTGGTTCAAAATTAGGAAAGAACTATGACAAGACTGTATATTGTCACCCTGCTTATTTAACTTATATGCAGATTACATCATGCAAAATGCTGGGCTGGATGACTCACAAACTGGAATCAAGATTGCCAGGAGAAATAACAACCTCAGACACATAGATGATACCTCTTTAAAGTGATGAGGAACTAAAGTGCCTCTTGATAAAATTTTAAAAAGAGGGTGAAAAAGCTAGCTTAAAACTCAATATTCAAAAAATGAAGATCATGGCATCTGCTCTCATCATTTCACAGCAAAAAGATGGGGAAACAATGGTAACAGTGATAGACTTTATTTTCTTGGGCTCCAAAATCACTGCAGACGTTGTCTGTAGCCATCAAGTTAAAAGATGATCGATCGCTCCATGAAAGAAAAGCTATGACCAACCTAGACAGTGTATTAAAAAGCAGAGACATCACTTTGCCAACAAAGATCCATATAGTCAAAGATATGGTTTTTCCAGTAGTCATGTACAGGTGTGAAAATTGGACCATAAAGAAGGCTGAGTGCCAAAGAATTGATGCTTTCAAAATTCTGATTTTGGATAAGACTCTTGAGAGTCCCTTAGACAGCAAAGAGATCAAACCAGTCAATAGTGAAGGAAATCAACTCTGAATATTCATTGGAATGTCTGATGCTGAAGCTGAAGCTCAAGTCCTTTGGCCACCTGATGTGAAGAGCTGACTCTTTGGAAAAGACCCTGATGCTGGAAAAGATTCAGGGCAGGAGAAGTAGGGAGTAACAGATAATTAGATGGTTGAATGGCATCACCAACTCAATGGACATGAGTTTGAGCAAATGCCAAGAGACAGTGAAGGACAGGGAAGCCTGGTCCACTGCAGTCCACTGGGCTGCTAAGAGTCGGACATGAATTAGCTATGGAACAGCAACAACAACAACAACTTATTAATTTAGTAATTTGGGAAATTGTTTAACTTCTTTATCTTGCAAATCAACCTTTCAGGTTGTTAAGACTGGAGATATCATATATTATTAGTTTAGTACATGCCAAACCTTCAATAAATGGTAGCTATTTGTATGTATTTACACAAGTAAACCATGCTTATTTTCACTTTCTTCAAATAAAAGAACAATATAGGAATTAGAACAAATCTTTGCTTAATTTTTAGAATTTTATAATTATAACAGAGGATTTCAAAGAATTATTACCTACTTACTCCAAATCAGGTTTTATATAGCTATAGTTCCATAGATGGGCTTCCCTGTTGGCTTAGTGGTAAAGAATCCACCCACCAATGCAGGAGACGTGGGTTTGATCCCTGGGTTGGGAAGATACCCTGGAGAAAGAAAGGGCAACCCACTCTAGTATTCTTACCTGGCAAATCCCATTGACAGAGGAGCCTGGCAGACTATAGTCCATGGGGTCACAAAAGAGTCAAACACAATTTAGAGACTGTTTTGGTGTTTTAGTCACTAAGTCATGTCTGACTCTTTTTGTGCCATTTTTTTTAGTGACTAAACAATAACAAGTTCCATAGATAAAGACTGGTATGCAAATAGAGAATTATATTGTGGAGTCTCAGGTTAAAGATAATGAGCTTGAAAATAAGGTCCCCCTTTTTGAAATATCATGTAAAACATTTAACACTGAGAGAGAAATAAAATAATTAGAAATATAAAATAATTTATCAGAGATACCTCAGTTTATTTTCCCAAATAAGGTGGCTCTAAACAATGAAATAAATATCTAAAAGAGAGAACAAACTGAAAAAGAAAACTAAAACTAAAAGCTAATATCTCATACATAAAACAATCACACAGTTTAAGTTAGTGAATGAATTCTGTAGTTACATTGTCTAGTTTCACATCCCAACTACAACACTTTTTGACAAGTTCTTTACATCTCTATACATTAAAACAAATGATATCAGTATCTATTTTGTCAGATTGTTTTGCCAAGTAAGTTTATGTATATAAAGTGCTTAGAGGGGCTTCCCAGGTGGAGCAGTGGTAAAGAATCCACTTGCCAATGCAGGAGACACAAGAGATGTGTGTCTGATGCTCAGCTCACAGAAGATACCCTGGAGAAGGAAATGGCAGCCCAGTCCAGTATTTTTGCCTGGAAATTTCCATGGACAGAGGAGTCTGGCAGGCTACAGTCCATGGGGTCCCAAAGAGTCGAACATGACTGAGCAACTGAGCATTGAACACATACCAAGTGCTTAAAACAGTAAGTCCTAAACAAATGTTATCACCATTATCATCATCACCATCACCATCATCATCACCATCACAATTAAAATATAATTATAGATATGCTCTGCACAATTTGAGAAGCATCTTGAGGGAGGTAGTTTTAAGAACTAAGAAAGAATGATTCTTTTGTGTGATGATTATCTTGACTATGGTTAGTTAACTTACTTGATAAGAATATTATTCCAATTTGTCCAAAGTCAAAGGTTTGATTTTTACGTGGATATGTTGGCTACATTCCATGACCACAAATTAAGACACTAATTCTAAACAGTTCTATTCAATAAATTCTCCAGGTTTTTACAAGGTGACTGGCAAAAAGTGCATACTGATTAATCTAAATTCATGAATAACTTTAGAAAAAATGAATCTATAAATACATTATTTTTGAACATAGTTCAGTCATATGGTCTTAATATATTATAAATTCTAGAACTTGAAAAATATTTAAAGATGATCTGGAGCCAAGTCATTAATTTTTATAAGGAAAAAAGACAGAGACAAAAAATGACAGGATCACATGGGATTACTCTGTGGCTGAGCTAGAACTCTTAGCTCATATTTTGTTTTGGTTTTCTACTACATATATTCATTAAATACAGGATTTTTAAGATCTCTGAGAACTTTCTAAAATTCTATTTGTCATGATGGTTTATTATTCCATTATAAAGAACTCAGTCCTGGTGACAGAATATAAACTTTGAAGGCCATTGCAAGGACTTTGTTATGAGAAAAATGAAAAGCCATTTTCAGGCACTGAGCATGTAAGATTAAAAGACATTACCTGACTTAAATTTTTAGAAGACCCCTTTGCCTTAAGAATAGATGTGGGAAGGGGCAAGGATCAATTAGTAGGTTTTTACAAAAACCCAAGGGAGAGATGATGTTGGCTTGGACTAGGATGGTAATGGAAAGAATGGTATTAAGTCATCAAAGTCTATATATGTTTTGACTGTAGCACAAACAATATTTCTTTCTGTGTTGGATGTGACATGTAAGAGAAAAGAGGAGTCAAGGGGAGGCAAAGGAACACAAATCTCCATTTAGGAATTTCTGTTATTTTTTTCTTAACTAAATGTATCTTGCTGCAGTCTACACCATGATTACTTATTTTTATCTCTATTAAAAGAGGCCCATCGCCATCCATACAATGTCTTCTCTGAAATCAGCAGCATCCAGAACTAGACCATGTATTGTGAAAGAAACTAAATAGTGGCTCCTGACCTCAAAGGAGTTTAGTATTTGGTAAGTTAAAGCCCCTTATATGGGAAGGAGATCTTTTTGACAGCACTACAAATGTAGCTAGAAGTTGCAACTTGGTATTAAACTAGAACCCTTCTGGACATGTCTGCAAAAATTAGGGAACCAAGCTAATCAAATGTCATTGGCATGAGAAAGAGGGGAGTGTTTGGGTTAGAATTCATCATACAGGAATTGGGAGAATCAAGCTTCTGAAGGAAAGGCTAACTAGGTATGCCGTAGTGTTACTTCTCATCTTTATTGCCAGCTCAGCTCCCTCTGGACTCATATCTGGATTCATATCTCTCCCAAGGAAGGGAGAGAGCTGTGAACAAAGAATGGGTTTTCCACCAAATTCTCTAATATATGAGAGTAAAAGCCACCTTGATAGACCCTCATGGTATACAGCCCAGAAAATCAGAAAAGCACTGCATGCCGTAGCTTTGACATCTCCAGGGTTCCAAGCTTTACTGGCAGTGACTATTGTACAGGAAGTGTCCTTAGAAGCACAGGTGCTCGTTGTGATTACGGTATCTTTAGGATCATCAGTAGAGCCCGAGGCAGAGAAAGAGAGGAGTAAAAGAAGTAGATATCCCAGGCAGGTGACCTCATCAGGAGGAAGCACATGTGAGACTCAGAAATACCTATATGGACTCAGTTCCATTATTAGCAGGTAAGCAAGACCCAGAGAGATAAGATAAGGGAATGAACTCTTTACACTCCAATTACTCAGTACAGAATTTAGTCATCACTAGGTTGTCTTTATACCCCCCCAAAGCTCACATATTTGCTACATTCTGCTCAAGATCTCCAGAATCCAGGTTGTAAGCTTCTCTTTGGAGATATTAAATGGAATGAATCCAGCAAAACAGACTTTTCTTCTTTTGAATATGGTAAACATGAGAATTTTTTTAAAAACCAGCACCCTTCATAAAAGCAGTCACTTTAAAAATCAATTAAAAAATTAAATATCTATCTGTCATCTGTCCTGTGCATATATTAAGAATGGTTATTCCACGTAACATTTCAACAATGCTGTTTGCATTCTTTTTCACTCATAAAGGAAGTAACATTCCTTCTTTAAACACATCTTCTTTAGAGATGCTTTCTTAAATAGCTTCAAACAACTGCATCATGTCAAAAAAGCCAAAAAGACACTCTGTGGCAGTGTGTCAATTTCACCCAAATTCAATCATTTTTTTAAATCTTGAATTATACTTTGACCTTGACTTCATAGCTCTTAGATCATTTCTTTGTTTCTTTATTCATTTAATTGTATTTCTGTCCTGCCTTCTACTCAAAAGTCTTTGATGGGCTCTGTGCGTCTAGCTCCAGATGACAGTAAACCTGGTTTTACTAGCATTTCAGTCATTATTACAAGGGCAGGTCAGAAGGAAAAGGTCCTGGGTAAGTGTCCACACGACTCTATCCACTTTCCTAGAGAAGGGGGTGAGTGGTTAAGGCACTTTGGCAGGTGAGAAAAGATTGTACTTTAGCCAGAAGAGAAGATGGAGGAGAAAAAGAGATCTGGAAAAAATGCGATGGCACCCCACTCCAGTACTCTTGCCTGGAAAATCCCATGGACGGAGGAGCCTGGTGGGCTGCAGTCCATGGGGTCGCTAAGAGTCAGACATGACTGAGAGACTTCACTTTCACTTTTCACTTGCATGCATTGGAGAAGGAAATGGCAACCCACTCCAGTGTTCTTGCCTGGAGAATCCCAGGGACAGGGGAGCCTGGTGGGCTGCCGTCTCTGGGGTCGCACAGAGTCGGACACGACTGAAGCGACTTAGCAGCAGCAGCAGAGTCAGAGATCAGAGGAAGCTTTCGTTCTGGTACGTTTAGTAGGTTCCTTGAAAAAATTCATCAGTTCTGTCATGTATTCATATTAGAAGAAGGCAAATTAAACAAGATACCTGTTAGGTCAAAGATCCTATGAAAAATATGATGATATTGAAAATCTATTCACACACAAGTACACATGGTATAGAAAGAAGACAGACTAACCCACCACCTGCAATTCCAGAAATCACATGCTGACAGCACCACTATTGGCCATCCCATATATGTAAGAGATTAAATGACCAAGTACCACAGTTTGGCTGCATGTCCACACCTGCATTCAGCTAGTCTAATACATTTCAGACCTGAATATATATTTCCATCTTCACTACTACCCTTTATCCACCAAGACCTCGTTAAGATATCTATACTTAGGAATATAAGACATGCGGTTTGGGGAGGAGGAGAGGTAGAAGCCCAAAAGCAAATGAAAAGAACAATTTACCACGACAAAACATTCCAGCAACAATTTCCCGCTTTTTTCTGAAACACTCTCATCATCTTGTCATCCACTGCTCTGCTCTGCTCTTCTTTATCATGAAAACGGCAATAGCCTCACTCTCAGTGAGATTCAGGACCAAAGCACATCTCACTGTTTTGGAATCAGGGAGTCCAGTTCAATGAGAGCAAGTTGTGTGGGGGGATGTTAGAGAGAGATAGAGAAAGAGAGGGAGAAAGAGATACAAATTTACCTTCCGATGAGTGAGAACTCGCCCACGACGCCAAGGCGCCGCATGGCGCTCAGGAGGCCCCGGACAGTCATCCCTTCGCAGAAGCACACCACCACTCTGGCCTTGGGAAGCCGCTCTCGGAGCTTGCGCAGAAGTCGGTCAAAGCTCTTCTCCCCAGCGTTGCTGTAGATTTTGTCTGAGTGGGCGATGCAGAGGCCTTCCTGGGCGGCCAGCTCTTTGAAAGCATCCATTCCGCTCTCCCCATAATTCCCTGTCCAGAAACAATCAGCAGATGTTCAAGACAACCTGACAAGGACAGTACTCACAAGCTAGAACAAAGACTCATTAGTCCCAGAGAACAGAGAGAACTGACTTGCCAAGTAATTTGAAAATATAACTGGGACTGAAGGAAGATCTGGATGGAGTAAAGAAAATAATCAAATGTAATCAAACTATCAACTCTGAAAGAAATAGAAAATTAGTAACTTGGGTGTCCACAGTGAAAATGGTTTTGAGACATAAAATATGCTGTTCTGTTTTACAGCCATCATCACTAGTGGCTGTCCCAGATTTTAGCGATATGGGAGAGGTCAGCACATAGGGATAGGAGGTCAGCCAGCACAGTGAGACATGTTCAGTTGAGGACTTGCTTCATCTGGCTGCCAGGTTAAGAGCAGACATTCAAGCTGATAGCAAGTCCTGCCACATTTCCATGAAGAGTGAGTAAGCCAAGCAAATGGAGCACCTGGCCAGGCTGGACTACACAGATAAAAACCGGCTACAAGGCTCAATCAAAGCTGCTACAGGGATCAATCATAAAATTCTTTCACTTTATCAATATCCTCTGATAAAGTGAAAGAATTATGGGAGATTTGGTCTTATGCTTTGGTTTCAATATTATTATAATAAAATATACTTTAAAAGTAAGAAATAGAAATCAATGAAATAAAGCAAGTATCAGGACTTCTTCCCTGGTGGTCCAGTGGTTAAGGATCTGCCTGCTGATGCAGGGGACACAGGTTTGATCCCTGATTTCAGAAGATTCCACATGCCCCTGGACAACTAAGCTCCTGCACCACAACTAGTGAAGCCCACAAGCCTAGAGCTCCTGCTTCACAGGAGAAGCCACTGCAATGAGAAGCCCAGGCACCGCAACTAGAGTGTAGCCCATGCTGGTCGTAACTAGAGAAAGCCTGTGCACAACAGTGAAGACCTAGTGCAGAAACAAATAAATAACAAAAATGCCACAAAAGACAAGTATCACATCATGTCAGCTCCCCATCTCTCTATTTCATGGATGAATTTAGCCCCCACCTCCTCTGTACCTCCACGCCTGTCTCCAAGTTTAGGGATTTTGATACCCATGTAAATGTCTTGGGTTTTCTCAACCTCCTCTATCCAGTGATATTTCCTGTAACTCAGTTACTTTCATGTTCACACGTTTAACCTTGTATTCACAAATGTTTCTAATATCTCTGAATGTGGATATCAAGCATCCCAGTCTCTGTTTTTGTCCTCATCATTAGAGCGCATATATTTTACCATTCCATCTCCAGCAATTTTTTCAACCTCATATTTTATTTTGTACTCAGCTCAAAGTAACCTGCCAGTTAATGCTGATCATATCCCTTTATTTTTCTAATTTTTGTACATTACCTGAAATTTTTTCTTATTTAGTTTTCTCTTCCCCCTAGTTCCATGAGAACATCTTGTTCTGAATAAGTCATAATTCATTTATTCAATGATGTAGTCTTAGTATTTAGAATAATTCTAGACACTAAATGCACAGTAAAACTACATTTGTTGTAACAACCCAGTAGATGAAGAGGCAAAAATTATAAATAAGCAATGAAAACAAAATAAGTAAAAGTGGGTAATAGTATATGAAAAAAATCACTGAATCTCAGTAATTATGAAGATAGTACAGTTAAAATAAGATGCTATTTTTTCATGATACTATTTATTTATCAGATTGTCAGAATTTCAAAGATTCATGATGTTCATTATTGGAAAGGCACAAATACATTCACTTTTGGTAAGAGTAGTTCAAATTTTAGTGGACAGTCTGGCATTAGCTTTCAAATTTTTTCAAGGTAAATATCACATATCACATTTATTGCACAATATATAGCAAGAGTTAAGTAAAAGAACTTTAAAACAATGATACTATCCATTAAGAACTTACTATTGAAATCTCAATGTCTATAAAATTTTCATGGACATTGTTGAAATCTAATAAGATTATCCTGTCTTTTTAAAAAGAAAACGTTCTTGTTTCCTGTTCCATAATACTAAATTACCAAATTAAAGTTTTTGCCTCTTCTTTTAACTACCTTCAGTGGCCTCATACAGTCCAGTAAAACCCAAATGGAAGATTGAACACATGACAAAATCCTCAGCTCCCTGGACTTTGGAAGCATATCATGGCTCAGACAAGAGGCACTAACTGATAATAAGGGGAAGACTGCAGCTGGCAAGTGAATGGCTCATCTGTCTGCAGCAGAGGGTGCAAGGAAGGAAGTCAGATGCCGCTTACTCACAATAAAGGCAGGTTCAGAAATCTATGAGGTACATAGACATTACCAGCCAACTCTTTCAGCCAAAGGCACTAAAAAGGCATCATAAAATGGTGTTACAAGGGAAGCAACTCAATTGCTAGGGTCTATCTTTGGACTCCGATCACAGAAAATGGTTTTACTCTTTTATCAAAACACAAGCAGACTAAATGAGCAAGAATATTCTATGCATTCAAATAAGAAAATTCTTGGTTTTCAGTCTAGTAAAGGCTTTAGACATACTCTATCCAAACTCTTCAGGCTACAGCAAGGAAATTGGGCCAAGTAAAATGGCTCACCAATAGGCATGAAGCTTCTTTGTGTTAGAATTGGAACAGTCTGCCTTATTCCTAAGTTACTGCTTGTATCTCTTTTGTTTTTTGGACAGTTTGAAAGAATTCTCATTGACCAACTTAATAGCAACAAGCAATTAAACATGTATGTTTTTATAATTTTTTTAAATGGCATAGTTTAAATGCTTCTATGACATACTTGTTTCAATTTGTTTATTCATATTTTCTTATTTGGAGGGTAGTTATTCATTATACCAATTGATTGAGAGCTGAATATGATGTGATAGATCATATTTAAACTGCTAATTTCTCTTATGAAGGCTGAGACTCCAAACTAGCATATTTCTATGCTGCTGCTACTGCTAAGTCACTCCAGTCATGTCTGATTCTGTGCAATCCCATACACGGCAGCCTACCAGGCTCCTCCATCCCTGGGATTCTCCAGGCAAGAATGCTGGAGTGGGTTACCATATCCTTCTCCAATGCATGAAAGTGAAAAGTGAAAGTAAATTTGCTCAGTCGTGTCTGACTCTTCACAACCCCATGGACTTCAGCCTACCAGGCTCCTCCGTCCATGGGAATTTCCAGGTAAGAGTACTGGAGTGGGTTGCCATTGCCTTCTCCAGTATTTCTATGAAGGTAATTCTAATATAAGACCAAGAATAATAACTTTCACATTTATAAATCTTTATATTTTAAATATCACATTCATAAATATTACCTCTTGTGTACTTGTTACATTGATGATAGTACTAGATACAAATACTATACAAAAGAGGAAGAAAATCACCTCTGGGAAACTTAAAATCACATTGCAGTACTTTTATTTAGTAGAAATGACATGACAAACATGAATGTAAATATTAAATAGAGATGCTGTAGGTTAGGAATCAGGAAAAGCTGCCTAAAGAAAGTGCCTCTTGTTAGCGAGGGTATGGAGAAAAAGGAATCCTTGGACACTGTTGTGCATGCATACTAAGTCGCTTCAGTCATGTCTGGCTCTTTGCGACCATATGGACTGTAGCCCGCCAGGCTCCTCTGTCCATGGAATTCTCCAGGACAGAACACTGGAGTGGGTTTCCATGCCCTTCTCCATGGGATCTTCCCAATCCAGGGATCGAACCTGGGTCTCCTGCACTGCAGACAGACTTTTTACCATTGGAGTCACCATTGTTGGAAGAGATACAAACTGGTACAGCCATTATGGAAAACAATATGAAGTTCTCCATAATTTTAAAATGAAACTACTATATGATCCAGAAATTACTCTGAAAGTGAAAGTTGCTCAGTCATGTCCAACTCTTTGCAACCCCATGGATTATAGCCTGCCAGGCTCCTCTGTCCATGGAATTCTCCAGGCCAGAATACTAGAGTGGGTAGCCATTCCCCTCTCCAGGGGATCTTGCCAACCCAGGGATCAAACACAGGTCTCCCACATTGCAGGCAGATTATTTACCATCTGAGCTACCAGGGAACTAATCTCTCTACTAAGGATATAAACAAAGGAAATGAAATAAGTATCACAAATAGCCAAGATATGGAAATAGCCTAAGTGTCCATTGATGGGTGAATGAATGGATGAAGAAAATGTAATAATATGTTACATACACATGGAGTGGAATATTATTAATAGAACATTAGCCATAAAATGGAATATTAGCCACAAAATGAAATATTTGTCATTAAAAAATTTCCAGTAGTCATGTATGAATGTGAGAGTTGGACCATAAAGATGGCTGAGAACAGAACAACTGATACTTTCAAACTGTGGTGCTGGAGAAGACACCTGAGAGTCCCTTGGACTGTAAGGAGATCAAACCAGTCAATCCTAAAGGAAATCAACCTTGAATATTTGTTGGAAGGACTGATGCTCAAGCTGAAGTTCTAATCCTTTGGCCACCTGATACAAAGATCCAACTCATGGGAAAAGATCCTGATGCTGGGAAAGATTGAGGGAAGGAGGAGGAGAGTGATGGCTGGATGTTTGGACGGCATCACAGACTCAATGGACATGAGTTTGCACATACTCTGGGAGACAGTAAAGGACAGGGAAGCCTGGCATGCTGTAGTTCCTGGGGTCACAAAGATTCGGACACAACTTAGTGACTGAACAACAACAAAAAAGACCACCGCTTGCAATAACATTGGTGAACTTAGAGGACTTTATGTTAAGTGAAATAAGCCAGACATAAAAAGACAAATACTGTATGATCTCTCTTATACATGAAATCTAAAAGAGTTAAGCTCATAGAGCAAGAGTAGAACAGTGGTTACCAGAAGTAAGGGAATGGAGAAACTGGGGAGATGTTGGTCAAGAATGGAAAACTTCAGTTATGAGTAAGTTCTGAGGATCTATTGTACAGCATGGTGACTATACAGTTAGTGACATATATATATATTCTAATAATAATAATCTATAGCTAATAATATGTATTGTGTACTTCAAATTTGCTGAGAGTTTCTTAAATGTTCTCAGAAAAAAACAAGAGAAGTAACTATATGAGGTAATGGATGTGTGAATCAACTTGACTGTAGTAATTATTTCACAAAGTATATGTATTTCAAACTACCACATTGCACACCTTAAACATAAGCTATTTTGTTTGTCAATTATACCTCAAAAATCTGGGGGAAAAGAACATGCTTTTATTCTGGATCTTAAAATAGAAACAGATTTTTCCACAGATAGAAAGAAAACTAAAAGACACGTGCTCTTTGCCTGCCTCCCAGGTCACGGCCAAATGATGCCAGCCTGAAAATAAATTACTTAGCACAGAACCTGCCTTCTGTCTCCCTTCCCCTTTCCATCTGACCACCCAGATCTCCTTTTGCCTTTCCTGGTAGTGAGAAATTTTTAAAGATACTTTTCTGTGAGGCTTAGGAGGAGTTTTGAATATATAAAGAACTGACATAATAAAACTCTTAAAAGTGCTATATAAGTTTTAATACCAAAGAAACCCAAAGGAAATCAGTCCTGAATATTCATTGTAAGGACTGATGCTGAAGCTGAAGCTCCAGTACTTTGGCCACCTGATGTGAAGAACTGACTCATTGGAAAAGACCCTGATGCTGGGAAAGATTGAGGGCAGGAAGAGAAGGGGACAACAGAGGATGAGATGGTTGGATGGCATCACCAACTCGAGGGACGTGAGTTTGAGCAAGCTCCGGGAGTTGGTGATGGACAAGGAAGCCTGGCATGCTGCGGTCCATGGGGTTGCAAAGAGTCGGACGTGACTGAGTGACTGAACTGAATTGAAGTGTTAATACTCAGGTCTGGTAAGGAGCTGCATATTTTCATTCAAATAGTTTATTGAGCTCTCAACTTGAAAAAAGTCCCTAGGCTCTGCACTTTGAAGAGTTGCCCAGAATTATTGGACACTGGCTTTACCTTCAACTATTCCTTTGACTATTTGATGACTATTTCCTCTGTATCTGGCACTGTGCTAAATACCTAAGCATTTTATCTTTTCATCAGAAGCACTCCATATAAAAGTTATAGCTCAGATGGGAATGTGGAAGCTCTTAGAAGCTATATACTTTGCCTAAGATCAAACAGTGAAGGTAGGATTCAACATCTAACACAGAAGCTCTCACTCATAACCACCATTTTATACTGCTTCCTACACAGACTTATCACACAGCTATGAAGTCATGACACAAGCACACAAAATACAGCAACAGTACTAAGCTGAATATGCTACATGTGATATGCAAAATACCACAATTCTAAATTTCTGAATGAGAAAGCAGAGATGATCAGAGAATACCTCTTGGGAAAAGTAGGAATGAAACTGAGTTCTTGAAGAATGTAAGCAAGGGACTGGCTTTCAGAGTAAGTGAAAGTGAATTAGAATCCACAAAAGGTACTTTTAGAGACAATGAGCAGAGAAGTTTCATTGGAACAGAAGGTTCTTGGTTTATAGAATGACACTCTGTACAGCAGATCTCAAGTAAAGCATCTGGCGTACCACTACCAGAGTGCAACATGGAAATGTGCTATATGTTGCTGTGTTGTAGCAGATTTTATAACAGACTTTATCACTGTTATGATGTTGCCCAAATCCTAGAGAGTAAGAGAGAGAAGGAAGAATGGCATCTGACAAAGTCCATAAAATATAAAATTGAAATATATTGAAACATTTTTATTCTACATTAGTTATATGAGAAAAAGATTTACAGAGAGTATTCTGTAAATATTCTGTAAAAATTCTGTAAGAATATTCTGTAAATTTGCAGAGTATCAAGATATTCTGCAAAACAAGCCTTTAAATAGAATATGCAGGGGATTAATGAGAGAGAACATGGGGTTTGCAAATAAATCTCTATAGTTGAATAACAAAAGTATCTAAACATAATAGATGTGGACATATTATACAAGGGCAAAATTAATAAAAGTACTGAAAATAGGGGTAAAAACTAGAACTATCTCAAAAGCATAAAAAAACAATGACAACACCTCAATTTTTTAAGCTATAGGGATTTTTTAAAAAGTTAGATATGGTTGGCGTCCTGCAGTCCGTGGGATCACAAAGAGTTGGACATGACTTAGTGACTGAACAACAACAACAGATATGATTATTATCAGATCATATTGACAGACATTAATTCACAAAAGATTGATTTGTAGTGATTTGGTAGGTAAGTTTTTACTAACAAGCTATGAAATAAAATTGTCTTGGGTTTCATAATTATTGAACTATCATCATGGGAAAAAGTAGGTCTTTATATTGATTGTTTTTTCTTCAACTCTTAAAATATTGAGGACATATTTAAAAAGCAATCTGAATTCTTCTTAGTGGCTATAATAACATTTCAGCATTTATTTTGAATGAAGTCCAATTCCTGTTACTGCATCTTCATAAATGACCTTGGTCAAACAACAGCATTCAAAATATCTCATCCCTACACACATACAACTCAGTTATATGAGGGGAAATATTTATACAGGGAAAATATGTACATATTTCTTCACTTTCCTTAAAGAAGGAATGGTATTATTTTCAAAGATTCACTAGTCTAATGCGCTGCTGCTGCTGCTGCTAAGCCGCTTCAGTCATGTCCAACTCTGTGCAACCCCATAGACGGCAGCCCACCAGGCTCCCCCATCCCTGGGATTCTCTAGGCAAGAATACTGGAGTGGTTTGCCATTTCCTTCTCCAATATATGAAAGTGAAAAGTGAAAGTGAAGTCGCTCAGTCGTGTCCGACTCTTAGCGACACCATGGACTGCAGCTTACCAGGCTCCTCCATCCATGGGATTTTCCAGGCAAGAGTACTGGAGTGGGGTGCCATTGCCTTCTCCAGTCTTATGCACTAGACTTCCTCAATCTCTGTCTTACTTCATGCTTACATTCGTCCCTTGGTATTCTGTGGTAGTCTTAGAATGTTGTGTTATGTTGTGTTGTTGCTTAGTCCTCAGAACTATTATTGTGTTGCTATTTATTCTAATTCATGTCTGACTCTGCAAGCCCATGGACTACAGCCCATCATGCTCCTCTGTCCATATGATTTCCCAAGCAAAAATACTGGAGAGGATTGTCATTTCCTTTTCCAGGGGATGTTCCCGAACCAGGTATCAAACCCTGTCTCCTGCATTAGCAGATGGATTCTCCATCACTGAGAAGCCCAGGAAGCCCCTGGTTGATGATACATCCCTTGGGTTATGGGCCAGTCCCTATCCAAGGTCCTGAAAACGTATTATTCTGCCTCCTGCTAGGAGGGATTGGGGGCAGGAGGAGAAGGGGACGACAGAGGATGAGATGGCTGGATGGCATCACCGACTTAATGGACATGAGTTTGAGTGAATTCTAGGAGTTGGTGATGGACAGGGAGGCCTGGCATGCTGCAGTTCATGGGGTTGCAAAGAGTCGGACATGGCTGAATGACTGAACTAAACTGAACTGAACTGTGACATCTTGGACAAATAAGAAAATATCCCATTTTTAAAAGAACTATGATAATGAAAATTGATTTCACAGCACCTTCAAGAAACCTACTGCCAATATCCAATAATCATTACTATCAGGAAAATTTTCTTTGTGATCTAAATCCTGTACAACAAAATCTAAATTTATATCTCCTTCACTCTCAGAGGACACAGATATCAGCTTGTTTGAATCCTTTCTCTTCTTTTTTTAAAAAGTCTTTCTGGAAGACACAATTCAGCTTTCTATCCTCCCAAAGAAACAACCCCTATTCTTTTAACTTTTCCTGGCAACCTTTTAATTTACTTGGTTCTCCCACTTAACGTGTAGAAGGTGTTATATTTTCCTGCTCCATTCACACACCTGCAGTCAGCATTATGGGTCTGGTCAGTCAGAGGTGAATGAGTCATCACCTGCCTTAGACGTACCAAAGGGAATTTATATGCTAGGTCAGTGAAGGATGTGCCTGAGACAAGGCAGTCAGAGCAAACAGAAGAGAATCATTTGTATCAGCAATTTCACAATACCACCTCTAATTATCCCATTTTGGACAGGTAAAGTCATAGCATCCAAGTTGAAGAAGATTAAGCAAAAGTGACTGCCATCTCTATGCAGTAGGATTGGTGCACCTTTGTCCTTTAGCCCCACCCTGTTTTCAGGATGACTTGTATGACTTGTAGCTGAGTGAATGAGAGGATGAGCCTTGGAGACAGACCAACCTGGTTTGAATCCTGGACCCCAGATGAGGAGATAGCCTTAAGTATTTTCTCTAGACTTCTTTCCTCCTGTGCAGAATGTGCAGAATGGGGGTCATACCATGCACCTCAAAGGATTGTTGTGATTACTGAATTATGTGTATTGATGAACAAAGTTCCTGGAACAAATAAAAATCCAAGGAATGGTGCCTAGTGTTATTCTCTCTGTTTCTCTAAAGTTGTAGAATCTAAAACTGGACCTAGGCTTTTTCATTGACTCAAGAGCTTTAGATTCCTTTATTTCTGTGTTCCTATTTATAAAACTCAAGCTCGTGACTGTTTCTTTAACAGCAGTTTTTTGCTCTCCACTCATGGTCACCTTGTTCCAAGTTGTCCCTAGATCATTTTTTCTGTCATTGGTGCAAAAAAAAGCAGTTCCTTTTCCATTTTATTTTTGGACTATTGGTGTTTACACAATGCATTCAAAAGTCTGTGTTTGTCTATATTGAGTCTCTCTGTCACTGAATCTTCTTTAAGTTTCAGATACTTAACCTATTTTAGAGTTTTATGTAATACACCAGTTTGTTGTTTCTCTAACTCAAATTCTTCATGATATGGAGAAAGAAGCTAAGAGAAGGGAAAATGTAAGTGGTATAAAAATATAAAGGACATCATCATTCTTGGAGAAAAGCAGCATTTTTCCATTTCAGTTGTCACATGGAAGAAACCGGTTCACAGAAGCAGTTCCTATCTTATGCATCCACTGTCCTTGCCTGTGTGATATTGAATATACCATCACAACTGGGAAAACTGTATCTAGTAAAGAGTTCAGAAGAAGTACCACCCACCACACCACAAGCACACACACACATACAAACACTGTAGTATGCTTTTAATGAAAATATCTGGTATTGGCAAGAATTTATGGAAATGAGCACTCATATACTGCTAATGGTTGTATAAACTGTTCTGATTTTTTTGGTGGAAAATCTGCAGTAGCAATACTTCAAATTACACTCATATTTTTCAACTCAGAAATTTAAGTTTCAGAAAATAATTCCATTGTCCATTTAGTTTCAGTTACAAAGATCTACATCACAGCACGTAAATGGAAAATAGAAAAAAAAATCCCAAAACAGGGAAGAAAAAATACTGTTTTCTACAGGAAGAGATGGTTAAATAATTATTATATACTGATATAAAGAATACATGCAGCTGTTTCCTATACTTGTATGAAGTTGTATTCCATGTAAAAGGAATATCATATTGAGTATTAAAATGTTAAAAATAGTATGCAAAGTATAAAGTGAATTTTTAATGTATATGTATGTATATAAAGTTTGAAGAATATGCAGAAGATAGAATTAAATATAATTATATTTTTTATTTTTATTATCATTTTTTTTAAATTTACCTAAATAAATCATGTATTATTTAGTACAATTTAGACATTGTATTAAATTTAGACATTGTACATGAGATAGGAATCAAGACCATCCCCAAGAAAAACAAATGCAAAAAAGCAAAATGGCTGTCTGAGGAGGCCTTATGAATAGCTGTGAAAAGAAGGGAAGCGAAAAGTAAAGGAGGAAAGGAAAGATATACCCATTTGAATGCAGAGTTCCAAAGAATAGCAAGGAGAGATAAGAAAGCCTTCCTCAGTGATCAATGCAATGAAATAGAGGAAAACAATAGAATGGGAAAGACTAGAGACCTCTTCAATAAAATTAGACCTACCAAGGGAACACTTCATGCAAAGATGGGCTCAATAAAGGACAGAAATGGTAGGGACATAACAGAAGCAGAAGATATTAAGAAGAGGTGGCAATAATACACAGAAGAACTGTAAAAAAAAAAAGATCTTCAAGACCCAGATAATCATGATGGTGTGATCACTCACCTAGAGCCAGACATTCTGGAATGTGAAGTCAAATGGGCCTTAGAAAGCATCATTACAAACAAAGCTAGTGGAGGTGATGGAATTCCAGTTGAGCTATTTCAAATCCTGAAAGATGATGCTGTGAAAGTGCTGCACTCAATATGCCAGCAAACTTGGAAAACTCAGCAGTGGCCACAGAACTAGAAAAGGTCAGTTTTAAACTAATGCTAGAAAGAAAGCTGTTCACTGATGTGCAAAAAAACTTACTGTCACTTCGAACTGTTTAAGGCAATTCCATTTTTACAAATTCCTCCACACCAATTTGTATGCTTTAGAGTTATAAGCAGCTATGAGATCTAGGAAAGATTCACAACAGATGCAAAAAACTGTAGTCATATCATTCCTGTATCTGCTGATTTATGCTCTGTTCTAATATTAGCAGATTTTTACAGCATATTGTCAATTTTTCCCTAAGGTGTTGAACTTATTGATACAATAAAGTGATATAAATTAAAAGAATTCCAGTTACACTTAAAAGGACAGAGAGATTAAATTACTGGAATGTCTCAGATCATAATTTAAAATTATTTAATTCTATATGTGGTACATACAACATAAAGAGGCAGGGTGATCTCTCTCTCCTGGTAGTTCCACAGTAATTCAGAACAGAGAAGTTCCCAAAGCATTTGCAGCTGGCATCTTAAGGACAGCCCTCCATGGTTGTTGACGTCACCCTACATACTGTGTCTCTCCTACCTTATTAACTCTCAGGCTTATTGAATGGCTTCCTTTCAGGTTTGGTTAATTTCTCCCCTCGAATGCATGTCAGTGTATTCTCAATAAGCTCTATTCCCAGCAATCAATAAATGGACACATGTAAAAATTCAAAAAAAAAAAGAAAAGAAAAGGTCAGTTTTCATTCCAACCCCAAAGAAAGGCAGTGCCAAAGAATGCTCAAACTACCACACAATTGCACTCATCTCAGACACTAGTAAAGTAATGCTCAAAATTCTCCAAGACAGGCTGCAGCAGTACACGAACTGTGAACTTCCAGATGTTCAAGCTGGTTTTAGAAAAGGCAGAGGAACCAGAGATCAAATTGCCAACATCTGTTGGATCATCGAAAAAGCAAGAGAGTTCCAGAAAAACATCTATTTCTGCTTTATGGACTATACCAAAGCCTTTGACTGTGTGGATTGCAATAAACTGTGGAAAATTCTGAAAGAGATGGGAATACCAGACCACCTGACCTGCCTCTTGAGAAACCTGTATGCAGGTCAGGAAGCAACAGTTAGAACTGGACATGGAACAACAGACTGGTTCCAAATAGGAAAAGGAGTATGTCAAGGCTATATATTGTCACCCTGCTTATTTAACTTATATGCAGAGTACATCATGAGAAACGCTGGGCTGGAGGAAGCACAGCTGGAATCAAGATTGCCGGGAGAAATACCAATAACCTCAGATATGCAGATGACACCACCCTTATGGCAGAAAGTGAAGAACTAAAGAGCTTCTTGATAAAGGTGAAAGAGGAGAGTGGAAAATTTGGCTTAAAGCTTGACATTCAGAAAATGAAGATCATGGCATCAGATCCCATCACTTCATGGCAAATAGATGGGGAAACAGTAGAATCAGTATCTGACTTCATTTTTCTGGGCTCCAAGATCACTGCAGATGGTGATTGCAGCCATTAAATTAAAAGATGCTTACTCCTTGAAAGGAAAGTTATGACAAACCTAGACAGCATATTGAAAAGTAGACATTACTTTGCCAACAAAGGTCCATCTAGTCAAGGCTATGGTTTTTCCAGTAGTATGTATGGGTGTTAGAGTTGGACTATAAAGAAAGCTGGGTGCCGAAGAATTGATGCTTTTGAACTCTGTTGTTGGAGAAGAGTCTTGAGAGTCCCTTGGACTGCAAGGAGATCCAACCAGTCCATCCTAAAGGAAATCAGTCCTGAATATACATTGGAAGGACTGATGCTGAAGCTGAAACTCCAATACTTTGGCCACCTGATGCAAAGAGCTGACTCATTGGAAAAGACCCTGATTGTGGGAAAGATTGAGGGCAGGAGGAGAAGGGGACAGCAGAGGATGAGATGGTTGGATGGCATCACCGACTCAGTGGATATGGGTTTGGGTGAACTCCAGGAGTTAGTGATGGACAGGGAGGCTTGGCACGCTGCAGTTCATGGGGTCATAAAGAGTTGGACATGACTGAGCAACTGAACTGAAAAACTGAATCATGTAGTCAATTAAAATATTGAAATAAAAATACATTAGGGTACAATTTTCATCTGAATATCATGCCAAACATAGCTATTATAAGGTATTCAGAAAACTTTTTCAGAAGGGAAATGAACCTCTCAAAAAACAATGTAATGATTTTTCTTCCTTAAGAAAGTAAGAAATACCAATGGCATAGTCACTGTTCTAAAGCTGACCATAAGCTGTGTGCCATTTCCTTGATACATACCTTCTTAGGTTGAGTTCAGTTCAGTCGCTCAGTCATGTCCGATCTTTGTGACCCCATGAACCGCAGCACGCCAGACCTCCCTGTCCATCACCAACTCCCAGAATCCACACAAACCCATGTCCATTGAGTCAGTGATGCCATCCAACCATCTCATCCTCTGTCGTCACCTCCTCCTGCCCTCAATCTTTCCCAGAATCAGGGTCTTTTCAAATGAGTCAGCTCTTTGCATCAGGTGGCTAAAGTACTGGAGTTTCAGCTTCAACATCAGCCCTTCCAAAGTGTACACCTGTGGCAGATTCATGTCGATGTATGGCAAAACAAATACAATATTGTAAAGTAATTAGCCTCCAATTAAAATAAATAAATTTATATTAAAAAAAAAAAAAAGAACACCCAGGACTGACCTCCTTTAGGATGGACTGGATGGATCTCCTTGCAGTTTAAGTTTCTCAACTTAGGTTGAGAGGGCCTGTTTAATATATACAGATTTCTTGTTTGAAATCCTGAAATATTATATGAATCTCCTTAATTTATTAATTCAAAAAAGCTGTTAATCTCATCTTTTTTTCCCCTAAGACTCAATGAAATTTAGTCTGGGAGATGTAAATTTCATCATCCACCAAGGTTCTGCCCAAAGAAAAGATATAAAATGCTCACAACACTCTCTATGCTGTAAATTCTCTACAAAGTCTGGGCAGCAGGTCTGGTCATCTCTTTTCCATGATAAGGAAACACTTCAGATTGAAGCCAGGATTGTTGGCCCACTGAAGTCCCTCTCCTTTGAGTAAAAGATTAAAAACAGTGTGAACAATGTCTAAGTATCATTTGGGTACTATTTCTAAGAGGGAATAAAGATGAATAAAATCTGTTTAACCAGTTACTGTGCCTTCATGTCCTGGGTATTCTGTGTCATTGAAGGTAAAGGAAGTCAAAGTATAACTTGGTCCAGGCAGGATAAGCAACCCTCGTGTTACAGATCCTAAAGCAGTGGTACAAAGTGAACATTATAGAAACCTTATTGTTTCACAATTATCTTCATTTAATTTCAGTACAACCTTATTGCCTAATTTTGCCATAATGTCTCCATTTATAAAGAAAATATAGGCCTGAGAAAGTGAAGTGTTTTGCCCCAAAAGGGTCAGAGCCAGAATTTGAATTCAGATATGTCTCACCCTAAAAACTATAGCCTTTCATTACTTACCCACAGCATCCTTTATGTTACATACTCTAGTAGTTTTCTATTCATTATCCATTCCCTTATCCTTCCTTACTAAAAAATACCCTTTTTCATTTGGGGTGACTGTGCATAGTCAAAGGTATCTACTTTCCCAGACTCTTGCAGCTAGAAATGCAAAAGTGACCCAATTCCAGACAGTGAGATTTAATCAGAAGTTGCCAGGTGAGGCTTCTGGGAAAATTTTGAAAAGGTCAGATGAAACAAATATGCTTCTTAGGCCTTTTGTCCTTTCTTTCTTTACACCAGTATATGGACCCAGGCTTAGATGTGCAGCAGCCATGTTGTCATAATGGGAGGTGAAATATGAGAATGAAGCCTGGGGGAGTGGAAAACGAAATAGCCCAGCTACCCGGTAGCACGACTACACTTCATTCTAGCCCTGCACTAGCTACCCTTGGGTGTCTTCTTGAATGAGAAAGGTGAAACCCAATGCACAAAGCCACCATTAGGATGGTTTTCTGTTATTTGCAGATGAACACATTCTTGATCTTCTATATGACATTTCCATATAAAAATCCCAGAATGAGAGCCAAAAATCTTGACTCTAATTTGCTGTGACCTTGAATTGTTTACCATTAACTTCTCCTCAAGTTCAAAGTATGGGGTTCATACCAGGAGATCTTTAAGGTCCCTTTCAATATGAGCATTTGGTGATTCTAGAACAAGATGAATCAGCACTCTTTCATAATCCCAAGCTTCATGTCAAAACATATTTCATATTCTCAAAACCCAGAGTAAGCATCTGCTTAGCAAAATTTTTTTCAACAGCTTTTTTCATTCCCAATCTGATTCTTTCACAAGTACATGACTGTAGGGGAGGATAAAGCATTTGTTGTGTAACCATCTAAAGTGTATCTTGCCTGCAGGTTTATTTTTGCCAATACTCACTTTTAGGTATGCAGTCACTAAAAAGCAGGGAACAAGACACAGCCCTCCAGAAACAAGCATCATATTCGACAGCAAGTTTGCTTATAGAACAGGCTCATTAGGTGAACCTGAACTAATAAAGAGACACACTGTCCAGCATCGTTGGAATAACATTCAGCAGGAGCCAGCTGTTCCCTTACCCTCTCCATGCAGCTACTTTTAGCCACCTTTTGCTCAGTGGGATTAACCCAACGCCATTACTAAGCCCTTTGTCTCCTTCTACTTAACCCCACTTTTTGTATCTTTACATCATCAGTAAAACTTTCCATTCAACAAAGTCAAAATAGATTTTACCTTGGATCAAAAGGAAATTAGCCTATGAAGGAAATGCTGTCATTATTTCAAAGGACATGAGAGCCTCATGCAGGAACTGTAGTGAATTAAAAGGCCCTTGGATTTGTGCCTATAAAACCTAATCAGTCCTGCCTTAATCTATTGTTGCTATTGTTTGGTCGTTGAGTCATGTCTGACTCTTTTCGACCCCATGAACTGCAGCACAGTAGGCTTCCCTGTCCTTCACTATCTCCTGGAGTTTGCTCAGATGAACTATGGCCACGTGCAAGTACCTGTACTGCCTGGGTTCCAGTTTCTTTATCTATAAAGTAAAGGAGTTGCACTAGATAATACCTGAGACCTCATTATGAGGCTATAAGGCTAGCCTTGGTTTTCTACCAAGGCAGGTTTTTCAATCATGGTGGGAAAGACTCATTCTACACCATTTTGTGGACTTCCCTGGTGGTTCAGATGGTACAGAATCCACCTGCATTGCAGGAAACCCAGGTTTGATCCCTGGGTTGGGAAGATCACCTGAAGAAGGGAATGGCAACCCACTCCCATATTCTTGCCTGGAGAATTCCATGGACAGACAGAGGAGCCCGACAGGTCCATGGAGTCACAAACAGTTGAACATGACTAAGTGACTAACACATATACATATACACACACCAGTTTGTATTATAGCACCTTAGTCTGACCTGTGTGTCACCTGGATTGATTAAGTCTAAATAGAAGACTTTTCTGATGATTTTGCC
Source organism: Bos indicus x Bos taurus (assembly GCF_003369695.1). Lineage (NCBI taxonomy): Eukaryota > Metazoa > Chordata > Mammalia > Artiodactyla > Bovidae > Bos > Bos indicus x Bos taurus. The sequence goes on along the minus strand of NC_040084.1, from coordinate 83,414,940 downwards.
AATAATCGTGAGGTAATACCATGTGCTTATAGGAAAGATAACACTGCAGAATGGTGAAAAGCAGGTACTCTGAAACCACAGAGTCTTGGGCTCAAATTCTGCCTCACCCACTATGTAGTTGTGGGACTTCTGTTGTCAATGACCTCTCTGCTTTGAGGTTCATCTGTGCGATGAAAATAATAGTATTATCAAAACTACCTCTTAGACTTTCTGTAAGGATTAAATGATTTAATAAATGTAAATATTAGCATATGAGAGTTTGTTAGTATTTATTTAGCTAACATTTCTTCAGCTCTAAGTGCTAGGCAGCAGGTGAAGCCATTTACATTCATTATGTCCTTTTTTTTTTTCTTAATTTTTAAACTTTACAATATTGTATTGGTTTTGCCAAATATCAAAATGAATCCGCCACAGGTATATATGTGTTCCCCATCCTGAACCCTCCTCCCTCCCCATACCATCCCTCTGGGTCGTCCTGGTGCACCAGTCCCAAGCATCCAGTATCGTGCATCAAACCTGGACTGGCGACTCATTCCATATATGATATTATATGTATTTCAATGCCATTATGTCCTTTTGTCCTCAGAAGCCCACAACACAACATTTCTCACATGATAAAACTGAGGCTTGGAAAGATTGCTTCTGTCCCTGCACAGCATAAATGAGGGAGAAGGGCACTCAAGTCTGGACATCACAGTCCTATTTGACAGGTTGTAGGGGCACCAGATGAGTGAGCATGTGTAGGGATGAGTCAGCTGGGTCAGGGGAACTGCAAGGAAGGGTGACAGGCTGCCTCTATGCGTGATGATGAGCAAGGCAGAGTCATTTAAGGGCCAACTAAGAATACAACCAAGTAAATGTCACTGGGCATTTTATCTGCTCTTCAGGCCAGGGTGTTTGGAATAAGGCTTCTGTATTCCTTTGCTACCTCTTCTGTAAATATGCCAACAGAAGTGGTAGCAAAGGACTTGGGCCCCTGTAGCTCAAGATGCCTCCTACCCTGATACCTGAAATGCTACCATAGGTAAGACATAATTCCTCTTTCTCCTAAAAAGACAGATCATCCTGGGAAAGATAATCCTTTAAAGCCCTGACATCCTAATCTGATTTGGTTTAGTAGATCTTTCTGAAAGTAGTGGGCCACTGGAGGGATCATGATGTCATGGGTACAAAGGGTTGTGAAGCAAAGCAGCACACAGAAGGCAGTGTGTGTCAATTCCACAACACACTAGGTGCTAGGTTCTTTCACATCATTATCTGTGGAGCATTCACAAACACCCTCTGATGGTCAAAATTTTCACAGTACATTTAACAAAAGAACTACCAAGAAAGAACCTCATGAACATGGAAGATAAGAACATTTAGTGACAATGTTAGAGTTAAATATTATATATAGATAAAATGCAAAAGAAGAGTTCATGAAGACCCTAAGTGAGAATATCATCCACTGTAATTTCCCTTCACCTATATGTGAAGGTGAAAGCTAATTTCCCTTCACCTATATGCATTTCCCTATCCTTATGCATTAATACAGTATATGATTAATACAGTATATACAGTATATCCCTTCTCCAGCAGATCTTCCCAACCCAGGAATTGAACCAGGGTCTCCTGCATTACAGGCAGATTTTTTACTGACTTAGCTATCAGGGAAACCTTTGACTGTGTGGATCACAAGAAACTGTGGAAAATTCTTAAAGAGATGGTAATACCAGACCACCTTACCTGCCTCCTGAGAAACCTCTATTCAGGTCAAGAAGCAACAGTTAGAACTCGACATGGAATAACAGATTTCCAAATTGGGAAAGGAGAACTTCCAGGTTATATTGTCACCCTGTTTATTTAACTTATATCCAGAGTACATCATGCAAAATGCCCGGCTGGATGAAGCACAAGCTGAAATCAAGATTGCTAGGAGAAATATCAACAATCTCAGATATGCAGATGATACCACCCTTATGGCAGAAAGTGAAGACAAACTAGTGAGTCTCTTGATGAAAGTGAAAGAAGAAACTGAAAAAGCTGGCTTAAAATTCAACATTCAGAAAACTAACATTATGGCATCCAGTCCCATCACTTTATGGCAAATAGATGAGGAAACGATGCAAACAGTGAGAGATTTTATTATCTTGGGCTCCAAAATCACTGCAGATGGTGACTTCAGTCATGAAATTAAAAGATGCTTGCTCCTTGGAAGAAAAGTTATGACAAACCTAGATAGCATACTGAAAAGCAGAGACATTACTTTGCTGACAAAGGTCCATCTAATCAAAGTTATGATTTTTCCATACTATGACACAGTAGTCATGTGATAGCATACTGAAAAGCAGAGACATTACTTTGCTGACAAAGGTCCATCTAATCAAAGTTATGGTTTTTCCATACTATGACACAGTAGTCATGTGTCAATGTGAGAGATGGACCATAAAGAAAGTTGATATATGGCAAAACCAATACAATATTGTAAAGTTAAAAAAGAAAAGAAAAAATAAAACCTAAATTTAAAAAAATAATAATTATTCACAGAAAAATAAAGCAAGTTGAGCACTGAAGAATTGATGCTTTTGAGCTATGTGTTAGAGAAGACTCTTGAGAGTCCCTTGGGCTGCAAGGAGATCAAACCAGTCAATTGTAAAGGAAATCAATCCTGAATATTCATTGGAAGCACTGATGTTGAAGCTGAAGCTCCAATCCTTTTGCCACAGCCACCTGATGCAAAGAACTGACTCAATAGGAAAGATCCTGATGCTTGGAAAGATTGAAGACAGGAGGAGAAGGGGATGACAGAGGATGAGATGGTTGGATGGCACCACCAACTCGATGAATATGAATTTGAGCAAGCTCTGGGAGTTGATTATGGACAGGGAAGCCTGGCGTGCTCAGTCCATGCAATCACAAAGAGTCGGACACAACTGAGAGACTGAACTAAACTGAACTGAACTGAAAGTGGAAACAGTGACAGATTTTATATTCCTGGGCTCTGAAATCGCTGCTGATGATGACTGCAGCCACAAAATTAAAAAACACTTGCTTCTTGGAAGAAAAGCTATAACAAACCTAGATAGTGTATTAAAAGGCAGAGACATCACTTTTCCAACAAAGGTCCATATTGTTAAAGCTGTGATTATTCCATTAGTCATGTATGGATGTGAGAGTTGAACCATAAAGAAGGCTGAGCACCAAAGAATTGATGCTTTCAAATTTGGGGGCTGGAGAAGGCTCTTGAGAGTCCCTTGGACAACAATGAGATGAAACTAATCAATCCTAAAGGAGATCAACCCTGAATATTCATTAGAAGGACTAATGCTGAAGCTCCAATCCTTTGGCCATCTGATGTGAAGAGCCAACTCATTGGAAAAGAACAAATTTAGGGCAGGAGGAGAAGGGATTGAGAGAGGATAAGATAGTTGGATGGCATCACCGACTTAAAGGACATGAGTTTAAGCAAACTCCTGGAGATAGAGAAGGACAGAAAACCTGGTGTGCTATACTCCATGGGTTCACAAAGAGCAGGACACAACTTAATGACTGAACAACAACAGGTATTGTTGACTCAGCTCTTACAATGACACTGCAAGTTTTATGGGTGCCAAATCACAGTCCTCCAATATTTCTGACTCATTACAGAAAAGTGAGGGCAGAAATGTAGAAATTCAAATACGAAGCTGTCTAATCTCCTGTTTTTACACCTTCACCATGGGACATAAAAAAAACAAGTATTATATCCCAGGAATGAAAAAATAAATGAATGGAAGAGAGTCCATGCACTAGATAAACTCAGGCTTCTGGAGAGTTCAACATACAAAGGGATGACTACAGATGGTGCTGAAGTGCAGGACAGAGGAAAAAGCATCTACAGGACAAGAAATTAAGGGTATTAAAACAATATCTTATTCATATGTCTGTTCCCTGGACCCATTCTAATACAGGAGTAGCTAAAGAGCCTTTTGATGAAAGTGAAAGAAGAGAGTGAAAAAGTTGGCTTAAAGCTTAACAGTCAGAAAACAAAGATCATGGTGTCTGGTCCCATCACTTCATGGCAAATTGATGGGGAAACAGTGGCTGACTTTATTTTTCTGAGCTCCAAAATCACTGCAGATGGTGATTGCAGCCATGAAATTAAAAGACGCTTGCTCCTTGGAAGGAAAGTTATGACCAACCTAGATGGCATATTAAAAAGCAGAGACATTACTTTGCTAACAAAGGTCCATCTAGTCAAGGCTATGGTTTTTCCAGTAGTCCTGTATGGATGTGAGAGTTGGACTGTGAAGAAAGCTGAGCGCTGAGGAATTGATGCTTTTGAACTATGGTGTTGGAGAAGACTCTTGAGAGTCCCTTGGACTGCAAAGAGATCCAACCAGTCCATCCTAAAGGAGATCAGCCCTGGGTGTTCATTGGAAGGACTGATGTTGAAGCTGAAACTCCAATATTTTGGCCACCCTATGCGGAGAGCTGACTCATTTGAAAAGACCCCGATGCTGGGAAAGATTGAGGGCAGGAGGAGAAGGGGACAGCAGAGGATGAGATGGTTGGATGGCATCACTGACTCAATGAACATGGATTTGGATGGACTCCAGGAGTTTATGATGGACAGGGAGGCCTGGCATACTGCAGTTTATGGGATCACAAAGAGTCGGACATGACTGAGCGACTGAACTGACTGATAGGTCTTTAAATTAAAAAAAAGAAAAACAAGAGGAAGAAAATAACAAAATGTATGACAATTCCAAATACATACATGTACGTAAGCAGACACACACATGCAGATATACCTGTCTATATATGATATAGTAAAAAGCTATCTTTAATGGAAATTAATTTAGATATATTTCATGTGTCCATTAAAATGAAACCATTTTATTTCCTTACTCTTGTTCATTCATAATTTATCAGTACTGTAATGTATGTTGAATTTATTACCATAATTTCAACCCAAGGCTTCACTATCTCTTTCTCCTTATCATCTTTGTGGCCTACCCACATCCACTCTTATTTTTCTTTAATGTACTCTCAACCTGGATATCATGGTTATTTTAAATATAATTAGATCAATTTATTTACTTTTTCATATATCTTTACTGGTTTCCCTCTATGACTTGGGATATAATCCAAAAGTCTCTCATGGCCTGAAAGTTCTCATGGGACCCCAGCCTCCTTGCCTCCCTTGCTTCTTGCCACTTTGCCAGTTCACTTTTACAGCCACATTGGACTCTTTTAATTTTCCAATTGGGTGAACTCCAGGAGTTGGTGATCAACAGGGAGGCCTGGCGTGCTGTGATTCATGGGGTCGCAAAGAGTCGGACACGACTGAGCCACTGAACTGAACTGAACTGAACATCTGTTCCTTTCTCAGAGCCTCTTGGCATTTGCCTCCCTCTGCCTTTGCCAGTCTTACTTCTATTCAGCATTCAGGTTTCAGTCAGTTCTGTCGCTTACTCATAGATGTTTTCCCCAAACTTGAAGTAGAAAGTGGCCCCACCTAAGCTCCATCATCACAATGACAAATTCCTTTATAGCACTTATGGTGAGATATGGATAGATGTGTAGTCATGTAGTTATCCGTGTGATTATTTGCTTAATGTCTGCATACTCCCTTAGTGTGTATACCTGGTGAAGGTAAGGGCTGTGTCTTTATCAGCTTTGTCCAGCATAGTGCCTATTTCAACTCAATAACTCTTGTTGGATGACTCATGAGTAATTGTTGACCAACTGAAGCAGTAAAACATGACTAGTCTGCCTGATAAAATCTTTGTCCCACTAGAATATGATAACACTGTATTTAAAGTCCTAGAGTAATTTGGGAGGCATGTTTTACTGCCCTTTTACAGCCTGTCCTCTTTAAATGACAGTGTGTACTTTGTGCATTTCATTTAAAGAGACAAATATGAAATTTAATAAAATATTTAAATATATAAATATTATATATTTATTTATATTATATATTATATAAAACATTATAATTATTATATACAACACTATATATATGTGTATAAGATATATTGTAACTTGGGGAACTTTAGAGGTTATCCGGTCTATGAACGGGGCTTCCCCAATGGTTCAGTAGGTAATTGGGAAGATTCCCTGGGGTAGGAAATGGCACCCCCCACTCCAGTATTCTTGCCTGGAGAATCCCATGCCTGGGACGCTACAGTCCATGTGATCGCAGGGAGTCAGACATTACTGAGCACATGGTATACGGTCACATAGTCAAGTCTACGACTCTTGTTTTACAAGTGAGGTCCAAAAAGTGAATAAAGCTACCCAAGGTCACAGAGAGAGTTAGTGGCAGTACCTTATCAAAGCCCATGGCTTCTAATTTTGGAGACACCACCCCTCCTACCAAGTTGCCTCATAAAATAGAATTCTAAGTTATTACTGAGAATTATACACACACACAAAAGAAATACAGTAAGAGAAAACCAGTCTTGAATCTATTTTAATATTATAACATTCTGGGACAGTGGAGACAAATTCATTCTCAGCCTTTGCTCAATGAAATAATGAGATGTGTGCCATCCTTTCAATTCCAAACTCTTGATAAACAGACACTTAGAGGAGAAGACAGTGTTTAACTTTTCTAATTTCAGAAACATATAGAAGATACTAGTAGAATTATAATGGAGCTAACTTTTTTCCAAAGAGAACCAATAGGCCTTGGGAGAAATAGAGCCCACTAGGCTCTTTTGATTTACTATCATGAGGTTGGCTAGAAAAGTGGCAAGAACTTTCACCTGAGGTCGTCATCACGCTAAGAGTGCTAAGTCCACTATAAGAAGAATTATTTAACAGAAGAAGATGAAGATGTGTGATGGTAGATAACTTTCTGTGCATGCATTTATTTCCCTCTGGTAACTTGAAAGAACTTCAGAGAGGATCGGCTGTACAAATGCATCACTTTGCACAGCAACATTACAGCTTGAGCTCGGGCTTCCTAATATTGAAACTGTCAGAAATTAGTTGCCTCCTTTCTTCGGGTTTTGTTGTTGCAATTAATGATGATTCAGTATAGAAGCTAAGATACTCTGGAGTTCTGCCTTCTGGAAACACAAAAGAAACTTATTAATAATAAAATATAGTAAAAGGTTCACTAATGGAAGAAATAGCTCATCACAAAGTTTTCTTTAAGTTTTGGTATGGCATTAGGTTCTTTCTACATGAAACTTTAAAGAACAATATTAAAACTTAAAAGACATAAAGCCAAACTGTTTAACTAATTGTCAGTTATTCAAAATTTACTTTCCTTTGGCTATCTGCCATCCTCAATCTGTTATTTGTAATAAATTGTATTATTTAGTTTCATCATTATTTATTTACATTTAATACATAAGTGTTATAAGTGCATTTACTAATACAATGCCTTATAAAGTTGTTTGCTTTTTTCTCAGGAATGAGGGAAGGAGTGAGGGAGGAAATGGGATGAAAAATTAAACCCTAGAGCCTCAGGAAACAACACTCTTAAGAATAAAATTAAACATTTTAATATATTCTCAAAATCTTGAGCCACAACAGTATGATATGAAACTATGCTGTGGTAAAGTTCTCCATGATTTCTAATTACACTAACAATCTTAATTACATACCAAAGCAACATTAGGGTTGAGTATTGACTACTGACATATCTCTTCCTATACTTACCTTGCTAAACTCAATGTATCTGACATAGTCTGACCAATAGAAATGTGTAGATTGCCAAAGGAATGCCTGTGACCTGTGTGATTATTTTGTTCTCAATAGGAAAAAAGAAAAATGCTCCTGACATCTTTGACTCTAGCCTTAGGGATTTGGGCTCTGTCCAAGCCAGGATTTGAGCTTGTAACCCAAATTTCCTGAGAAATTAGAAAGCCCACCCACGGAGAAATCAAGCTGGGCTCTTTCTGTTACTGGAGAAGACTCTACAATACCAAGATCCTCATACCACCCACACAGGACAGTCCTGAGTTAGTCTGTGACCTGTAACAACATGAAAAGGCCATCGAAACATGACTTTCTGTCTCAAACAAGTGTGAAAAGGCCTAGCTGAGCTGTGAACTGAGTTTGAGAATCATCCCAAGGTGAACTAGAGACCACAAATCCTTGCAACCTCCCCAAGTTGCTCTGTGCACAGTGGACACAGAAATGCCTCCAAGGGAGGTCCTGGCTTTGTCCTGTCCATAAGCTATTCCTGGTAGGCTTCATGTAGGACAAATGTTGAGTAGTGCTTCATAGAATAATTGAAATTGATTTCCTGCCACAAACACACTCACATACACACAATGGGCAGTCTTTGTCTTGTTGAATGAAACAACTACTCTTTAAGAAGACAGGCATATTGTAAAGTAAAAAAATAATAAAAAAAAAAAAGAATATACACACAAACTATACACACAGTCTCACAAACTGTGAATTTGAAAAATGAATACAAATTCACTAAAAAAAATTAAATCAATAAAAGATGGAAGATAAATAAGGAAAAAAAAAAAAAAAAAGAAGACAGGCATATATCCTGGATATTTAACATCTCTGCTAACTTAAATCTCTGCTAGTTTGAAATCGGTCACTATTTCTGGAGGCTGCTTCTTATGCAATGCAAGCTCTAGGAACAGGGAATGTTATTTTCTGTTTTTCTTCCTATACTACCCACATATTACTATTTTGGTAACTATTAATAGATGTCAAAATAATCTAATAAAAATACTCAAATACTTAACCTCCAAAATAAAATAAGAAGTCTTTCACTCCACATCTATCATTCTTTAGGATTGTATAAATTGAAAAAAAAAAAAAAAAGTTACATTTTTGAGAGCATCAGAGGAAAAATACCCTACATGAGTGGAGTATTCTCAAAAGTGTGAGTGGAAAACTCTCAAAAGTCATTAAGTTTCTGAAAGCTACAAGTAAAGACTTTATCAATACACTAGGGAGTTGAGCCATATAATATGCAAGACTTCTCATAGCTTTAAGATCCTCTGATTCCACAATGGAAATACAAGGTACATCCAAAGATTCTGTGTGAGGGAATGAAGTTATCAGAAAGTACAAAAGAAAAGAAGACTCTCAGAAGCTTGTTGTTGTTGTTGTCTAAGTCGTGTCTGACTCTTTGCAATCCCATGGACTCTAGCCCACCAGGTTCCTCTGTCCATTGGATTTCCCAGGCAAGAATACTGGAGTAGGTTGCCATTTCCTTCTCCAGGGGATCTTCCCAACCCAGGGATTAAATGCATCTCCTGTGTCTCCTGAATAGTCAGACAGATGCTTTACCACTGAGCCACCAGGAAAGCCCATCTCAGAAACTTTACTTTCTGGAAACATCACATAACTCCATTATTAGTAGTTTTTATTAAAGCAATTTTGCAGCTTATGTAGATACACATTCAGTATACTAAATCTGAAAAATAAGAATATTTCTGAAAATTTTCCTCAAAAAACCAAAGTTTGCATAGCAAATTCATAATTCACAAAGCTCTTTTGTGATCTTGTTTAGTCCTGAAAATAACTCTGCTGTGAGGAACTGAGGGCACATGTGCTACATATGTAGACCCAGGGTTCTAAGGCCCTGGGTCCCAATCTTAGCTTGGCTTCTCATCAGCTGAATTCTTGGTAATCCAAGACTCAACTATGCCTCATTCTGCTCATCTGTAAAATAGCACAATAATGACACCCACCTAAAAGTGCTATGGTGAGAAATTAAATGAGGTAATACATGTATGTCAATCACTTAGCACTTGGAGCTTGTTCTCAATTTTCAATTTAGTATGCTTTCAATATTCTAAATTTTTAACATGGAAAGAGTCAGAATGGCTTCCCTATTGTTTAAAACACTGAAGCATGTAGCACGCACTTGCACTCACTCAGTCATATCCAGCTCTTTGTGACCCCAAAGACTGTAGCCCAACAGGCTCCTCTGTCCATGGGATTCTCAGGCAATCTTTCTGACCCAGGGATCAAACCCACATCTCTTGCATCTCTTGCATTGGCAGGTGGATTCTTTACCCCTGAGCCATCTGAGAAGCTTATTAATTATTCAATAAATATGTGCTATTATTATCCTTATAGCAGATTATATTTTCCAAAGATGTGACACCAATATATACCATCCATGTGTTGCTTTTATAATGTGACATTGTCACTTCTGCATTGAGAAATAGAGTCTGTGTTCCCTCCTCTTGAAGTCACCCTGTGTAACTTCTGAAGCTAAGTCATACATGCAATACAACTTTGCCCAGCCATCTAGATATGTCTGCCACTGGAAACCAGTTACCACAAGATGAAGGAGCCAAGCAGCCCCTCATCGTGGAGAGGGTGTGTTTAGGTACTCCAGCCACAGAACAAGGTCCCAGCACACAGCCAGCATCAACCAACAGAGAGGTGAGTAAGTGAGGTTACAGGTCACTCCAGCTCCCAGAGTTTGAGCCACTCCAGCTGATGCTAAGTAGAGCAGAGAGTTGTCCCCACTGAGTCCCATCCAATTGTAGATTCATGAAAAAAGGTAATTTTGTTATTTTAAGTTGCTGCTGCTGCTGCTAAGTCGCTTCAGTCGTGTCCGAATCTGTGTGACCCCATAGATGGTAGTTTTAGGAAATTGAATTTTGCCTAAGATTACACAGATATTAAGAGGTAGCAAGTGAACTTGGAGGCAGATTTTCCAATTTGAATCATGTTTTCTTGTCACAATTTCAAACTCAGTTACCTTAAGCAAGAATGTCTTGAGGATATGCCTGGCTCATTGTCACATTGTAGGTTGATCTTACCCCATCTATCATCATTTGAATTCAAGAAGCCTCCTACCCCAGTGGCTCAGATGGAAAGAATCTGTGTCCAAGGAAGAGACTTGGGTTTTATCCCTGGTTTGGGAAGATCCCTGGAGAAGAGAATGGTCAGCCACACCAGTATTCTTGCATAGAGAATTTCATGGACAGAGGAGCCTGGCAGGCCACGGTTCCTAGGGTTGCAAAGAGTTGGACATGACTTAAGTGACTGAGCACACAAACACACACACAGCCTCCCACAAATCACATCTCAGAAGCAAACACCATTCATGGGCAACAGCAAGTACATCTTGACTCCTGACTTAGGAATTTCTGTTTCTGCTCTGGTTGTCTCTTCATTTGGCTGCCAGTTTAGACTGCCTTCCTGACTTCTGATCCTGGACTAATCATGCAACAACACTCATTAGGCCATCACCTGAAGTATCAAGTACTTAGGAGCCCCTTCGTTAGAGAACCTTTAGATATCCCTTCAGTTCAGTTCAGTTCAGTCACTCAGTCGTGTTAGACTCTTTGCGACCCCATGAATCACAGCACACCAGGCCTCCCTGTCCATCACCAACTCCCGGACTTCACTCAGACTCACGTCCACCGAGTCAGTGATGCCATCCAGCCATCTCATCCTCTGTCGTCCCTTCTCCTCCTGCCCCCAATCCCTCCCAGCATCAGAGTCTTTTCCAATGAGTCAACTCTTCGCATGAGGTGGCCAAAGTACTGGAGTTTCAGCTTTAGCATCATTCCTTCCAAAGAAATCCCAGGGTTGATCTCCTTCAGAATGAACTGGTTGGATCTCCTTGCAGTCCAAGGGACTCTCAAGAGTCTTCTCCAACACGACAGTCCAAAGGCACAATTCTTCAATGCTCAGCTTTCTTCATAGTCCAACTCTCATATCCATACATGACCACAGGAAAAACCATAGCCTTGACTAAACGAACCTTTGTTGGCAAAGTAATACCTCTGCTTTTGAATATGCTGTCTAGGTTGGTCATAACTTTCCTCCCAAGGAGTAAGCATCTTTTAATTTCATGGCTGCAGTCACCATCTGAAGTGATTTTGGAGCCCAGAAAAATAAAGTCTGACACTGTTTCCACTGTTTCCCCATCTATTTCCCATGAAGTGAGGGGACCAGATGCCATGATCTTTGTTTTCTGAATGTTGAGCTTTAAGCCAACTTTTTCACTCTCCTCTTTTACCTTCATCAAGAGGCTCTTTAGTTCTTCTTCACTTTCTGCCATAAGGGTGGTGTCATCTACATATTTGAGGTGACTGAGATTTCTCCCAGCAATTTTGATTCCAGCTTGTGCTTCATCCAGCCCAGCGTTTCTCATGATGTACTCTGCATAGAAGTTAAATGAGCAGGGTGACAATATACAGCCTTGACGTACTCCTTTTCCTATTTGGAACAAGTCTGTTGTCCCATGTCCAGTTCTAACTGTTGCTTCCTGACCTGCATACAAATTTTTCAAGAGGCAGGTCAGGTGGTCTGGTATTCCCATCTCTAGAAGAATTTTCCACAGTTTGTTGTGATCCACACAGTCAAAGGCTTTGGCATAGTCAATAAAGCAGAAATAGATGTTTTTCTGGAACCCTCTTGCTTTTTCGATGATTCAGCGGATGTTGGCAATTTGATCTCTGGTTCCTCTGCCTTTTCTAAAACCAGCTTGAACAACTGGAAGTTCACGATTCACATACTGCTGAAGCTTGGCTTGGAGAATTTTGAGCATTACTTTACTAGCGTGTGAGATGAGTGCAATTGTGCAGTAGTTTGAGCATTCTTTGGCATTGCCTTTCTTTGGGATTGGAATGAAAACTGACCTTTTCCAGTCCTGTGGCCACTGCTGAGTTTTCCAGATTTGCTGGCATATTGAGTGCAGCACTTTCACAGCATCATCTTTCAGAATTTGAAATAGCTCAACTGGAATTCCATCACCTCCACTAGCTTTGTTCATAGTGATGCTTTCTAAGGCCCACTTGACTTCACATTCCAGGATGTCTGGCTCTAGGTCAGTGATCACACCATCGTGATTATCTGGGTCGTGAAGATCTTTTTTGTAGAGTTCTTCTGTGTATTCTTGCCACCTCTTCTTAATATCTTCCACTTCTGTTAGGTCCATACCATTTCTGTCCTTTATTGAGCCCATCTTTGCATGAAATGTTCCCTTGGTATCTCTAATTTTCTTGAAGAGATCTCTAGTCTTTCCCATTCTGTTGTTTTCCTCTATTTCTTTGCATGATCGCTGAGGAAGGCTTTCTTATCTCTTCTTGCTATTCTTTGGAACCCTGCATTCAGATGTTTATATCTTTCCTTTTCTCCTTTGCTTTTCGCTTCTCTTCTTTTCACACCTATTTGTAAGGCCTCCCCAGACAGCCATCACCTGAAGTTTCAAGTACTTAGGAGCCCCTTCATTAGAGAACCTTTAGATATCCCTTAGTTCTCCCCAATATCTCTTTGCTTGGAGTTCAGTAAGCATAAATCCACACTTAGTAACATAATGTTGTGAAATGTTAACTATGCTTCTCAAATGAAAACCAATGTTAACTTCTGAGCCAAGAAAATTTTAATATGAAGCTAATGAAGCTGCAAGCTTTAGGGCTGCTAACTTAAATATGTTTCTTCCAAGGCTGTGGAAGAGGCTGTAATAATATACTTATGGACATTTTTAAAATTAAATTTGCTAAGTGCAATGTACTTTCAACAACCTTGAATCTTCCCCTATTCCTGAGAGTGGCTTAGTCAAAATGGAGCACACACCACAGCTATTAACTTCTTTTTCTTTAGGAGTGGTTTTTGAATTAACTTGAAATCCTAAAACTGTTTGAAAACAGAAGAGTTAAAGCAACTTATCCATTGTCTAAAATTTTCAGTAAAGTTTATTCAGTTCAGTTCAGTCACTCAGTCGTGTCCGACTCTTTGTAACCCCATGAATCGCAGCACGCCAAGCCTCCCTGTCCATCACCAACTCCCGGAGTTCACTCAGATTCACGTCCATCGAGTCAGTGATGCCATCCAGCCATCTCATCCTCTGTCGTCCCCTTCTCCTCCTGCCCCCAATCCCTTCCAGCATCAGAGTCTTTTCCAATGAGTCAGCTCTTCGCATCAGGTGGCCAAAATATTGGAGTTTCAGTCCTTCCAATGAACACTCAGGACTGATCTCCTTTAGGATGGACTGGTTGGATCTCCTTGCAGTCCAAAGGACTCTCAAGAGTCTTCTCCAACACCACAGTTCAAAAGTATCAATTCTTCGGCACTCAGCTTTTTTCACAGCCCAACTCTCACATCCATACATGACCACAGGAAAAACCATAGCCTTGACTAGATGGACCTTTGTTGGCAAAGTAATGTCTCTGCTTTTGAATATGCTATCTAGGTTGGTCATAACTTTCCTTCCAAGGAGTAAGCGTCTTTTAATTTCATGGCTGCAATCACCATCTGCAGTGATTTTGAAGCCCAAAAAAATAGTCTGACACTGTTTTCCCGTCTATTTCCCCTGAAGTGATGGGACCAGATGCCATGATATTAGTTTTCTGAATGTTGAGCTTTAAGCCAACTTTTTCACTCTCCTCTTTCACTTTCATCAAGAGGCTTTTTAGTTCTTAAAGTTTATTAGAGCTTCTCAAATTAAGAAATAAAATTAGGATTTTAATAACCAAATACACAGGGGAATTTTTCCCTCTCCCCCAGTAGTTACAAATTCAACTGATGTGCTACAACTAATTATATATTTAGAACATGTAAGTATTTGAAAACTCTTCTATAATAGACCAGTACAAAATGAGATTATTATTTAGTTCAGAGACTATTTTGATGCCCTGCTTCAGTCATTTTAGGAAATGAGCTTGGCTCTATTTTAAACTGATAATATTGATAATTTTTAAAAGTTAAACTATATCTACAATATATTTTAAAATATATGTATGCTGCTGCTGCTAAGTCACTTCAGTCGTGTCCGACTCTGTGCGACTCCATAGACTGCAGCCCACCAGGCTCCCCTGTCCATGGGATTCTCCAGGCAAGAACACTGGAGTGGGTTGCCATTTCCTTCTCCAGTGCATGAAAGTGAAAAGTGAAAATGAAGTTACTCAGTCGTGTCCGACTCTGAGCGACTCCATAGACTGCAGCCCACCAGGCTCCCCTGTCCATGGGATTCTCCAGGCAAGAACACTGGAGTGGGTTGCCATTTCCTTCTCCAGTGCATGAAAGTGAAAAGTGAAAATGAAGTTGCTCAGTCGTGTCCGACTCTGAGCGACTCCATAGACTGCAGCCTACCAGGCTCTTCCATCCATGGAATTTTCCAGGCAAGAGTACTGGAGTGGGGTGCCATTGCCTTCTCTGAAAATATATGTATATTTGTGTATAAACACCTACATGTCAAAAACATACAGGAAAGCAATATATCTAAAAGTTAACAGTAAATATCTTTGGGTGGTGAGATTATGTTTGATTTTTCTTTCCTTTATGTTTTCCTCTATTTTAGAAATATTTATCATAAATGTAGACTATCTTTATAATCAGAAATAAAGGATAAGCATTCACTGTCAATAATATCTTTTTTCTTATGTTGGTCCAAATAAAATCATATTTGCATGTAGTTCAGTCTTCATTAAGATTAACTCAGTTTATACCACAATTTGGGCCAACTTTTAGGATCTCCATTAAAAGGAACCTCCCTAAAATCTACACATACACACAAAATAATAATAAAAATAAAGTAGAAGCTCTTTGAAACAGAAAATTATTTTTCTCTCATTTATGGCTATAAGTAGCAGTAGGTAGCAATATATCATTTCAGAAATTTTTTTAATTTAAATTTATTTATTTTACTTGGAGGTTAATTACTTTACAATATTGTATTGGTTTTGCCATACATCAACATGAATTTTTTAAAAAGTGATTATAAAACAATCTGAACTTGACGAAGCTAAGACAAATACTCTCACCAGTTGAATTAAACCACAAATTCATTTTCACTTAATGTTTGATTTCCCTATTGCTTTTAAGCTTTTTCAAACTAGACTGCTTTCTTCTAGAACCGGGTGATAAAATGAAGGAGTAATTCAACATTAATTAGGAGTCTGGAAAAGTGAATTGAAAAAAAAACGGGAACATATGCAAGTATTATAAGCATTCACATAAATAGTAATTCAGAATAGAAAAGGAGAACATTAAAAGAGCCTACTTGCTTAAAGGAGCTATTAGAGTTGATAAAGACAAAATTATTAACTAAGCCTCAGATATGCTTAGAATATTGACTTAAACTCCCAACTTATAGCCTAATAAACTCCTTTAGTCTAATAAAGTTGTGAGAGCTAGAAAGAAAAAAAAATAATGAAAGGCATGAAGAGAAAGAGGAAGGAAGGAAAGATGGAAGGAGTGAAAGAGGGCAGGAAAAAAAGGAAAGAAGGCAGAGAGGAAAATCAGCTATACCATAACCAAGACTGCAAATGGCCCAAAATAGCCAGAACATAGAGAAAATATAGTCACAAATAAAAACTGAACTAAGATATAAACATTTCTGTGCATATTCAATTGTCTTAATTGAAATAATATCAATTAAAAATAAAATGAAATTAATTTTTCAGAGATGGGAATAGTAAATATAATTTTATCTACTTCCAGACCCTGTATTAGCAAGTAATAAGCTAAAGATAAGCTAGAGAAGAACCATAGAAAGTAGTCTGGATCATTCTTAAGCTCAACCCTATCAAGATTTGGAGTGACTGAATCACACCAAGTGAAAATATTTTAAAGAATTATTTTTTCCTGTAAATGATGTCATTAGCATTAGATAATCAAAATAAGTTTACTCACATCACTAATAGATAGTTTTCTCTTTTTGTTTAAATGACTAAATGGAATTTTTTTTTAATTCCTTACTTCAAGAATCCTAAGCAATTTTTCTCTTCCAAGAACTCTGCTGCCATTAATGCAAACTGAAGAAATGCATTGGATTAGGTTCTCTAAATTATAAATGATCAGAAATGATGTGTTTGAGATAAGCTGCTCTTTAAATAAATGCTGGAGAGGGTGTGGAGAAAAGGGAACCCTCTTATACCGTTGGTGGGAATGCAAACTAGTACAGCCACTATGGAGAACAGTGTGGAGATTCCTTAAAAAACTGGAAATAGAACTGCCTTATGACCCCGCAATCCCACTGCTGGGCATACACACCAAGGAAGCCAGAATTGAAAGAGACACGTGTACCCCAATGTTCATCGCAGCACTGTTTAAAATAGCCAGGACATGGAAGCAACCTAGATGTTCATCAGCAGATGAATGGATAAGAAAGCTGTGGTACATATACACAATGGAGTATTACTCAGCCATTAAAAAGAATACATTTGAATCAGTTCTAATGAGGTAGATGAAACTGGAGCCTATTATACAGAGTGAAGTAAGCCAGAAAGAAAAACACTAATACAGTATACTAGTGCATATATATGGAATTTAGAAAGATGGTAACAATAACCCTGTATATGAGACAGCAAAAGAGAAACAGATATATAGAACAGTCTTTTGGACTCTATGGGAGAGGGAGAGGGTGGGATGATTTGGGAGAATGACATTGAAATATGTATAATATCATGAAACGAATCACCAGTCCAGGTTCGATGCATGATACAGGATGCTTGGGGCTGGTGCACTGGGATGACCCAGAGGGATGGTACAGGGAGGGAGGTGGGAGGGGATTCAGAATGGGGAACATGTATATACCCGTGGCAGATTCATGTTGATGTATGGCAAAACCAATACAATATTGTAAAGTAATTAACCTCCAATTAAAATAAATAAATTTATTTTTAAATAAATAAATAAGTAAATTTTTAAAAAATAAATAAATAAAATTATGGAGGGTCCAAAATGCCCACACTTTCATCTTTATTCATGAATATTATCATTGAATTGTTGTTGATTTGTCAAAAGAAATGCTTATTATAGTATGACTAATCCTTGTGTCACAGAAATAAATATAGCTGATATGGCAATTATTATTGCCAATGTATAATATACATATAAATGTATATAAATATATATACACTTACTAATGTATTATAGTGATCACTGTCTACAAAGTGATAAGGATAATTGTCAATAGAATAATATATTTGGAAAAATTAAATATTTAGTTGATTTAGAGACAATCGCTTCCAAAGTCAATTCAAACATTCACTGTCTTCTTTGAAATCTACAATGAGCAAAATATTATGTTTATCAGTAGTCCTCAACCAAATTAAAAAGTCATAAAACTTAGCATTTTAGGTTATGCAGTGTTTAAGTCTCCAGTGTTCTATATTTAAGTCAATTTATTATTTTTAAAAGAAAATATGGCTTTGGAAGCATCATGTTGATTAAAAGCACTTGCTAGTTCAAACTCCTCAGGCATTTTTTAAATCTGTAAACTAGGAAAATAATAGTGAATTTCTATAAAGATACAGAAAATGTATGCAAATCATGTGTTATAGTACCTGGCATTTAATATTTCTGAAATAGTCAAAGCTTAAATTAAAAGAAAAATTATGAGTTTTGTAAAATAAACTATGGTGATTCCTCAGAAGAAACTGTTTTGCTAATATTAAAAACTGTTTTTCTGCTTTATGATGGCTATCTGAGCATCTGTATTAATCTTTCTTACTTCCCATAGAGCCATTCAATTAACAGAAGCGATTTAAAAATAAGAATGAATCCATGGTAGCGCTAGAAACCTGGGAAGGGTGCCAGGGGCAGACAAGAATAGTGGAGAATTTCTAAAAGATACAGGCAGATGGGATCAGACTGGTAGTAAAATCTGATAGAGCTGAACCTGTAGCACTGAAAACACATAAGAGAACAGTACTAAAGAAGTGTGTTCTTTCTTTTCAGAACCCAAGAAAACACCAAGATCAAAGACAGCAGGGACTAAAAGCACAGTTAGGCAGTGGAATGGTGAACTGTAGTGGAATGGAAAATTGAACTGCTGATGGTATCATGACCCTCACTAAATCCTCAAGAAAATTTCTCTAAATAAAATTAAGGATCTGCCCTAAGAAACTTACAGAAGTTAAACAAAAGAAGGATATCTCAGTGGTACCCCCAGGTAACTTCTGGTTCCCTTAATAGATATATGGCAGCCCATACCAGTACTAAGCAAACTCTCTGGGTAATCTAGAAGAAATATCTTTCTGGTCACCATCATGTACCTTCTCTCTACACAAAATTCCTCCATAAATAGAATCTAAATTCACTCATGGAAGGAATTATTTTATTCACTTTCTCAGGGAGAACCATCTCTAACTATCATTAATCACCAACCTCAAGCCTCAATTATAAATACAAATACCACAGAAAAGTCAACAAAGTCGAAACAGGTGTTAGAACAACCAGAGAATTCATATCTAAGGAAACAAACCTCATATAAGAAACAGAAGATACCCTAAACAGAATTCTTAGAGATTTGAAAAGATGTCATACAAAAAATAATGAGCCTACTAAATCAAAGAGGCAATTTGATACATTTTTTAAGACTCTGATTGTGGTGATGGATTCACAGGTTATTGCTGTTGTTCAGTCACTCAGTAATGCCCTTCTTTTTTGACCCCTCGGACTGCAGCACACCATGTTTCCCTGTCCTTCACCATCTCCTGGGGCTTGCTCAAATTCATGTCCATTTAATCAGTTATGCCATCCAACCATCTCTTCCTCTGCTGTCCTCTTCTCCTCCTGCCTTCAATCTTTCTTAGCATCAGTGTCTTTTCTTATGACTTGGCTCTTCACATCAGGTGGCCAAAGTATTGGAGCTTCAAATTCAGCATCAGTCCTTCCAATGAATATTCAGGACTAATATCCTTTAGGATTGATTGGTTTGATCTCCTGGCAGTCCAGGGAGTCTCAAGAGTCTTTCCCAACACAACAGTTCAAAAGCATCAATTCTTTGGTGCTCAGCCTTCTGTATGGTCCAATTCTCACATCCATACATTGATTCAGTTCAGTTCAGTTGCTCAGTCATGTCTGACTCTTTGCAGCCCCCTGGACTACAGCACACCAGGCTTCCCTGTCCATCATCAAGTCCCAGAGCTTACTCAAACTCACGTCCATTGAGTCAGTGACACAAACCAACCATCTCATCCTCTGTCATCCCCTTCTCCTCCAACCTTCAATCTTTCCCAGCATCAGGGTCTTTTCAAGTGAGTCAGTTCTTCACATCAGGTAGCCAAAGTATTGGAGTTTCAGCTTTAGCATCAGTCCCTCCAATGAATATTCAGGACTGATTTCCTTTATGATGGACTGGTTGGATCTCCTTGCAATCCAAGGGACTCTCAAGAGTCTTCTCCAACACCACAGTTCAAACCATCAATTCTTCAGTGCTCAGCCTTCTTTATAGTCCAACTCTCACATCCATACATGACTATTGGAAAAACCATAGCTTTGACTAAATGGACCTTTGTTGGCAAAGTAATTTCTCTGATTTTTAATACATTGTCTAGATTCGTCATAGCTTTTCTTCCAAGGAACAAGCATCTTTTAATGTCATGGCTGCAATCACCATCTGCAGTGACTTTGGAGCCCCCCAAAATAAAGTCTCTCACTGTTTCCATTGTTTCCCCATCTATTTGCCATGAAATGATGGGACTAGATGCCATGATCTTAGTTTTTTGAATGCTATGATTTAAGCCAGGTTTTTCACACTCCTCTTTCACTTTCCTCAAGAGGTTCTTTAGTTCCTCTTCACTTTCTGCCATAAAAGTGGTGTCATCTGGTGCCATGATGGTGGTGTTATCATATATACAATGTATATATTTATATTTTAGGTTTGCTTTAAAAAAGACAACCAAGAACATAAATTCTTGATTTAAAAAAAATCCTGAAGTGGGGGAAGAAAAAGGAAAACTGAATGTTCTCAGTCTCTTTGAGAGGGACAGAAGTGAGAATATGGAGGCTATAGATTTTTTTTTATTGAAGTCTAGTTGATTTTCAATACTGTGTTATTTTCAGATATACAGCAAAATGATTCATTTTTTAAATTATTTTCATTTATAGGTTATTATAAGATATTGAATATAGTTCCCTGTCATAAGGTAAATCCTGTTACTTGTTTTGTATATAGTAATTTGTATCTGTTAATTTTATACTTCTATTTCATCAATCCTCCTCTTCCTTTTCCCTTTGGTAACCATAAGTTTGTTTTCTATGTCTATGAGTCTGTTCCTGCTCTGTATAAAAATTCATTTATATTATTTTTAGATTGCATATATAAGTGGTATCACATAATATTTGTCTTTCTCTGTCTAACTTACTTCACTTAGTATGACATTCCCTAGGTCCATCCATGTTTCTGCAAATGATAATGTTTCATTTTTTCCCATGGCTGGTAATATCCCATTATTTTTCTTGGCTGAGTAATATCTCAACCAATCATCTGTTGACGGGTACTTGAGCTGTTTCCATGTCTTGGCTATTATAAAAAGTGCTGCTATGAACATTAGACTGCATACATACTTTTAAATTAAAGTTTTTAATTCTTTTCAAATATATGACCAGGAGTGGGATTGCTGGATCACAGATTAACTATGTTTAAGGTTTTTATTTTTTTTATTTTTTTGCTTCACTGGGCATCTTGTGGGATCTCAGTTCCCCAGTCAGGAGTCAAACCCATGCCCCCTGAAGTGGAAATGTGGAGTCTTAATCACTGGACTCCCAGGGAATTCCTGGAATTCCTTATTTTTAATTATTTTTCAGGAACCTCCATACAGTTTTCCATAGTGGCTGCACCAATATACATTCCCACCAACAGTGTAAGAGTGTTCCCTTTTCCCCACATCCTCTCTAGTACTTATTATTTGTAGATTTTTGATGATAGCTATTGATGTTCAAGCTGGTTTTAGAAAAGGCAGAGGAACCAGAGATCAAATTGCCAACATCCGCTGGATCATGGAAAAAGCAAGAGAGTTCCAGAAAAACATCTATTTCTGCTTTATTGACTATGCCAAAGCCTTTGACTGTGTGGATCACAATAAACTGTGGAAAATTCTGAAAGAGATGGGAATACCAGACCACCTGATCTGCCTCTTGAGAAATTTGTATGCAGGTCAGGAAGCAACAGTTAGAACTGGACATGGAACAACAGACTGGTTCCAAATAGGAAAAGGAGTTCATCAAGGCTGTATATTGTCACCCTGCTTATTTAACATATGCAGAGTACATCATGAGAAACGCTGGGCTGGAAGAAACACAAGCTGGAATCAAGATTGCCGGGAGAAATATAAATAACCTCAGATATGCAGATGACACCACCCTTATAGCAGAAAGTGAAGAAGAACTAAAAAGCCTCTTGATGAAAGTGAAAGTGGAGAGCGAAAAGTTGGCTTAAAACTCAACATTCAGAAAACGAAGATCATGGCATCCAGTCCCATCACTTCATGGGAAATAGATGGGGAAACAGTGGAAACAGTGTCAGACTTTATTTTTCTGGGCTCCAAAATCACTACAGATGGTGACTGCAGCCATGAAATTAAAAGATGCTTACTCCTTGGAAGGAAAGATATGACCAACCTAGATAGCATATTCAAAAGCAAAGACATTACTTTGCCAACCAAGGTTCATCTAGTTAAGGTTATGGTTTTTCCTGTGGTCATGTATGGATGTGAGAGCTGGACTGTGAAGAAGGCTGAGCACCAAAGAATTGATGCTTTTGAACTGTGGTGTTGGAGAAAACTCTTGAGAGTCCCTTGGACTGCAAGGAGATCCAACCAGTCCATTCTGAAGGAGATCAGCCCTGGGATTTCTTTGGAAGGAATGATGCTGAAGCTGAAACTCCAGTACTTTGGCCACCTCATGCAAAGTGTTGACTCATTGGAAAAGACTCTGATGCTGGGAGGGATTGGGGCCAGGCGGAGAAGGGGACGACAGAGGATGAGATGGCTGGATGGCATCACTGACTCGGTGGACGTGAGTCTTAGTGAACTCCAGGAGTTGGTGATGGACAGGCAGGCCTGGCATGCTGTGATTCATGGGGTCGCAAAGAGTCGGACACGACTGAGTGACTGATCTGATCTGATCTGATTCTGAAAGGTGTGAGGTGATACTTCATTGTGGTTTTGATTTGTACTTCTCTAATAATCAGCAATTTTTGAGTATCTTTTTGTGTGCCTGTTGGCCATCTGTATATCTCCTTCGGAGAAATGTCTATTTAGATCTTCTGATGATTTTTTAATTAGGTTGGAAGCTATAGATATTGCTTGCTTTGAAATTGACAGGAAAGCATAAGATAAATATGCTTATATAAATATATTCATTAGTAGAACTAAAATAGAAGAATATCAAGATAGTTTTGGACTAAAGAATAAATGCAATGTAACCAATCTGACCAAAATCATTAACGAATAATATAAATAAGGGAATAATCAATTATAAAATGGGAGAAGGACTGCATAATGTAAAAACAATTGTGTTAAAATATGTAGATTTTCTTAAAACAGAAACTTTCAGATTGGACCAATAAATATCCAGCTATATGCAAGTTACAAAAATAAATAAATAAAATATCACAGAAAGGTGACAAATGAAGAGCTAGATAGACCCACTAGGCACATATATCAACAACATTTAAAAAAAAACAATAGTAATATATTAATAGTAAAGTAGGCTTACAGCAAAAAATAATTATATGACTGTAAAAGAGGATATAATAAACATAATTGTTTATCCAAATCAAACGTCCTCAAAATATTAATAGATAAGCTTTCACTTCAAAAATCTAGAAAAAATTAACCAAAATGAAATGAAGGAAAATTGAAAACAACAGATATTAATAAAATAGAAAACATAGCAAAATAAACACAACAAAAATAAAATCAATATCAGACTTTAAAAAAAATAAACAAAATGGACTAATCTCTTCCATATTTGATCAAGAGAAAAACCAAAGAAAGAAAACAAAAGCAGAAGTGAACTACATTGAGAATTAAAGTGAGGGGTGGAGATATAGTGAGAGATAAGCAGAAGATTTTTTTTAATGAGATACAACCTTATGACAAAACCTTAAAATCTATATGGAATGGGAGATAATATAAATTTCCATGTTGCCCTAACAAGAATTGAAAAAAATTTAATAAACCAATAACCACAGAAGGAACTAAAAATAAACTTAAAGATTTATCTCCCCACAAAATATACTAAGCTCAGATTCCTTTCCAGGTAAATTTTATCAAACCCACAAACTAACAAGAGTAAGAAGTGGAAGTTAGAAAACTTTTTGTTTGAGTCTAGGAAAGCATTCAAAATTGATTATGAAACTGAAAAAATGTAATACACATGTGCATACATACATATAATATATTATGAATTCTGATGTCTCATGAATTTAGATGAAAAGTTCCTAAATACAATATATAAGAGAACAAAATACAGAAGGATGTTAAAAGATTATATTCAATTATCAGCCTGGATTGAGTCAAGAAATAAAAGACTCAGTCAACATTAAAAATATATTAGAGTCAATGTGTTAGCTATTTAATTACATGATCGCCCTGACATGAAGAAAAAGTCATTGATAAAATTCAAGACTTATTCTTGAGTTCTAAAAATTAAACTGAGTTAAAGATGGGCAATGGGCTTCTCAGGTGGATCAGTCATAAAGAATCCACCTACCAATGTAGGAGATATGGGTTCGATCTCTGGGTCAGGAAGACCCCCTGGAGAAGGAAATGACAACCCACTCCAGTATTATTGCTTGAAAAATCCCATGGACAGAGGAGTCTGATAGGCCACAGTCCATGGGTTTGCAAAGAGTTGGACATGACTGAACAACTGAGTACACATGCTTACAAAGATGGGTGAAATATCTCTCAAGTTGATGAATGGTACCTATCAAATACAAATTTTTAAATATTAAGAGGTAAAATCTGAAAAGATCTTTTTTTTTTAGTAGCATAAACATATTTATTTACAAAACTTCATTATATGTGTCATGTTTTTGGTTGTCTCTGAAGCCTTAAAAAAAAAGGGAAATTAGGCTGACATAAATTAGCACATAATATAATACCTGGCATACAGTAGATACTGGAGTATGTTTGGCAATCTTAAAAACAATGAAATACCTTTGTTTCTTCATAGAAATACAGCTACATACTATAACTACAGTGTAATTATATGGCATTGTTTATAGCCAATGCAAATGACAAGAAAAAATTATTCATAGAAAAACAATAAGACAAGAAAAGAGATGAGTTATTAAATATTAGCTGAAAAGTAACAAAAGTTATTTTATAGACTATGTTTGTGTGCTAGTTAATACCAGAGATAAGGTAGAAAAAGTTAGAACTAAAACAAAAGTACATATTGTTGATCAGATACAAGATCATCCAACCAAAATCAATAGCTTTACTATAAACAATTAAGAAATATTGTGGAAAAAATCTAATTAACAAATGAAGTAGTAAATCTAAAATTACTAGGAATTAACTGAATAAGAAATGTGCTAGACATATCACGATGGGGTGATCACTCACCTAGAGCCAACCATCCTAGAATGTGAAGTCAAGTGGGCCTTAGAAAGCATCACTATGAACAAAGCTAGTGGAGGTGATGGAATTCCAGTTGAGCTATTCCAAATCCTGAAAGATGATGTTGTGAAAGTGCTGCACTCAATATGCCAGCACATTTGGAAGACTCAGTAGTGGCCACAGGACTGGAAAAGGTCAGTTTTCATTCCAATCCCAAAGAAAGGCAATGCCAAAGAATGCTCAAACTACCATACAATTGCACTCATCTCACACGCTATTAAAGTAATGCTCAAAATTCTGCAAGCCAGGCTTCAGCAATACGTGAACCGTGAACTTCCAGATGTTCAAGCTGGTTTTAGAAAAGGCAGAGGAACCAGAGATCAAATTGCCAACATCCGCTGAATCATCGAAAAAGCAAGAGAGTTCCAGAAAAACAATTATTTCTGCTTTACTGACTATGCCAAAGCCTTTGACTGTGTGGATCACAATAAACTGTGGAAAATTCTGAAAGAGATGGGAATATCAGACCACCTGACCTGCATCTTGAGAAATCTGTATGCACGTCAGGAAGCAACAGTTAGAACTGGACATGGAACAACAGACTGGTTCCAAATAGGAAAAGGAGTACGTCAAGGCTGTATATTGTCACCCTGTTTATTTAACTTCTATGCAGAGTACATCATGAGAAACGCTGGGCTGGAAGAAGCACAAGCTGGAATCAAGATTGCCGGGAAAAATCTCAATCACCTCAGATATGCAGATGACACCACCCTTATGGCAGAAAGTGAAGAGGAACTAAAAAGCCTCTTGCTGAAAGTGAAAGAGGAGAGTGAAAATGTTGGCTTAAAGCTCAACATTCAGAAAAGGAAGATCATGGCACCTGGTCCCATCACTTCATGGGAAATAGATGGGGAAACAGTGGAAACAGTTTCAGACTTTATTTTGGTAGGCTCCAAAATCACTGCAGATGGTGATTGCAGCCATGAAATTAAAAGACACTTACTCCTGGGAAGGAAAGTTATGACCAACCTAGATAGCATATTGAAAAGCAGAGACATTACTTTGCCAACAAAGGTCCGTCTAGTCAAGGCTATGGTTTTTCCAGTGGTCATGTACGGATGTGAGAGTTGGACTGTGAAGAAGGCTGAGAGCCTAAGAATTGATGCTTTTGAACTGTGGTGTTGGAGAAGAGTCTTGAGAGTCCCTTGGACTGCAAGGAGATCCAACCAGTCCATCCTAAAGGAGATCAGTCCTGGGTGTTCATTGGAAGGACTGATGTTGAAGCTGAAACTCCAGTACTTTGGCCACCTCATGCAAAGAGTTGACTCATTGGAAAAGACCCTGATGCTGGGAGGGATTAGGGGCAGGCGGAGAAGGGGACGACAGAGGATGAGATGGCTGGATGGCATCACTGACTCAATGGACATGAGTTTGAGTGAACTCCGGGAGTTGGTGATGGA
This sequence comes from Bos indicus x Bos taurus, assembly GCF_003369695.1. Taxonomy (NCBI): domain Eukaryota; kingdom Metazoa; phylum Chordata; class Mammalia; order Artiodactyla; family Bovidae; genus Bos; species Bos indicus x Bos taurus. The sequence goes on along the minus strand of NC_040084.1, from coordinate 83,388,263 downwards.
CAGGGAGGCCTGGTGTGCTGTGATTCACGGGGTTGCAAAGAGTCAGACATGACTGGGTGACTGAACTGAACTGAACTGAGACCTATATGAATGGGAAAACAGTATTATAAAATTACAGCTTAATTCTCAATGCTTTTTTTTTACTGAAATTTAACATTCAGTTAAATTATTTTGCTGAAATTAATTTGAAGAATAGAAGATAATATAATTAAGCAATATGGGAAAGAATAAATAATGAGAATATAAAGCTACAACTAGATCTACAGAACTGTGGTAGTGGTTGCCACATATTGAGTACTCACTATGAACCAAGCACTGCTCTAAACACGATGTACACACACACACACACACACACATTCATTTAATCCTCAAAACAACTATATGATTATTATCATCATTTTAAGATGAAGAAGTGAACCACAGAAAAGTTAACTAACATACCTAAAGCCACATAGGTGGCACTTTAAAAATCTATAGGACTGAGGGAATTTGCTCAGTTTTCCCTCATAAATAACAATTGCATCAATCAGGATTTTACTAGAACTATAATAGCACCTGAAGTGTAGATTTTCTCGGTTATTCAAAGAATTGTCATGTGGTTTAGTCCTTTATCATACAACTGATTAAATGAATAAGTTTTTAAGGAAAAACAAAGACCCTACCATATCTTCAGTACCGAAGTACTGGAATAATGACTAGACAACAGACTTAAACAGTAAAATTCTTGTCTAAAGCATCTTATTTTGTGTGCATTTTCCACATCTTTAAAATGGGTAGCAATGCATTATTTCAGGGATTACATGAGAATACATGTGATTTACATAGTGTATTTGTTGAGTGAATAAAGAAATAATCCTATCAGCCAAATACAACTAAATATTGTAATTTTAATCCATGCTCTCTAATCAGTAAACACTATCATTTATTACTATATAATAAACATGTTTTATCATGCTTATGTTGTCATTTAGCCATGATTTTGAAGGCCATATAGTATTTCACAAAGTGGAGGTGTCCTAATGTACATAAGCATTCCACAACTGTTGGTCCTTTAATTTGAGGTGTATTTTTTTTCACTTTTTAAATTATGCATAATACTTCAATTAATTTTTCTTGTATATAATTTTCTTCATATTTCCCATTATTTCTATAAAAAACAGAATTTATCAGAAACCATTACAGATATTTTAATTTTCAATGCACATGCTAGATTGCTTTCCAGTGTGTGGTAGAGCAATCTACCATCAAAGTAGGATATGCATTTCAAAGTGTAGCTTTCAGAATTCATTATTCACCAAAGTAAAAGGATACCCATTTCAAACTCTTTACAACTTTCAGCATTCATTACTTAATAGGCTTTTCTATTAATCATCTAAAAATCATCCTTATACTGAAATCATAAAACAGCATTCTTAATAACAGAGCTGTTTTTAATAAATGAGATCTGCCTTTCCAAAACACTTGAGGTAGTAAAACTAAGCAGAGTTCACAGTTCCAAGTGTGAATACGCATCCTCTGTATTCCTTCTTTCAGTTTCAACATGTTATTACAAACAAACACAATAATGATTTGAGAAATTCAATACATAGATCCAAAATTTTACTAAGGGTAGTTAAGATTTAGGAGGAGTCAATAGATTAATTTTTGAGACTTATGGCAAGAAACCAGGTCCATACAAAGCATTTCTCAGTCCAGAGAAAGGATTCGGGACTAATGACTCAAACCACCTGCCCCAGACTCACTCTCTTACATATGAAATAGATCCAAGCTAATGATCTGCTGTCAAATCTTTCATAATATATCTAAGAGAATTGTATCATATATTTTTATTTTCATAAGACCTTATTCTAAAAAGTGTCATTTGTTTTACCATTATTCATAAGCTTCATGGCAAAAAAAAAAGCTTAGAGAGAAAAACTGTCAATGTTCTAGACATCAAAACATCATCTCACCCTTGACTTTATTTAAAAGCTTCAAAGAATGCAGTTCTGCTCTTTGGAAATTTAAGAGAGAAAGAAATTTACATAATCTCTTTTGATATTTTCCATTTAAAATATTTATATGTATACTTATGTGGAGGGCTGAATTAACAACACAAATGCAGCAATGTAGTTAGCACAAGTAAGGCCCTGTTAGTACTCTATATCTTCTTGGACTGTCAAGTTCAAGAGCTCAGAAGTTAAATGTAGTTTAATTACTGTCACAAGTGGGATACTGTAAGGGTTTAAGCTGCCAGAGGGAGTCATCAAACAACAGTACAATTCTAGTGGCTCGAAGTATCCTATACAATTTACTATGTATGGGTTTAGTTTTTTGACAAGACCTTGGCACTATGAAAAAGACAGGACTACAGGGCATGATCTGTGCCTTCAAGAAGTTCCAATTTGAGCTGGGAAACAAAAGTTAAATCTCACTTAAAACAATTAAAGACTAGATAAATCAAAGGAATAAAAGTGCTTTTGATTTCATGGCTTTCCTTCTGTCTTACCGGTGGATTTTACTTGATGTTTCTGTCAAAAAGAAGTATGGAGCTTGAAGACTTAAGGAGATGAAAAGAACATTTCATCAAATAACGGTTTGTCTTTAACCTATTAAAGTTTTATTCTGTCTATTGATTATTTCTGCAGCTAAGTAGATAGTTAAAAATCAAACAGATTTTTTAAATGTATGTTGAAGTTAAAGCCAGCATACCTATTCGTCATCTGAAGGTGACCGTCTATGAAGAAAATGAGGGAAAAGAACAAAAAGGGCCACCAATTCAGGGGAGAGCTGAATTGGCTCAGTTTTGGAGTTGCATGAAACCCAAGAGGCATCTCTAATTCCAAACAGCAATTTAAAAATCAGTGCATGTCTCTGAGTGAGTGATCTGAATGTGAACATACAAAGGGAAAAAGTCAGAGTTTTCCCACTTCTTATGCACAGAAACAGTGACAAATGGCTCTTGGGAAGCTGTCCTTCAGAAAGAAATCTTTACCAGGGAAGCCCAGATAGAGGGGTTTCTATCTTGATCTCTCTTCTGTCAGAAAGAAAAAAATACATGCTCTGAAGCAAAGAAAAAAATCATACACTTTGGCATTTCCAAAAAGAAATAAACTTTCAAGGTCTAAGTAACAGTATGTATCTCAATAAAGAACTCACTGGTACTGCTTATCTGAAAAGCAGATAGCAGATGGTACGGCAAATCAAAAGAAAGAAAAACTCTTCTGAAGATATTGCTTTTTCAAAATGCTAAATGGAGTCTTCATCCCTTATATTTATGTTGTTCTTTCACTCTCTCTTTTTGGATAACTATATAGAAGTCAACGATTTTTTCCAGAATGGCAATTAAATATAGACTGATTTGAGAATTATGCATCCTTATCATACTCCACTACACACAAGTTGCTATTACAGAACTTATTGGTGACCTCATGAGTATGAGGTGATGTTGAACAGGCAGAATCAGGCAGTTTGCTTGAATTACTGAGAACAGCAATTACTGAGAACAGCCTTCTCTACCTTAGAAGGCTATTGATGAGCAGCACACTAGGCTGACACTCATATGTAATGAACCCTATCAGGTTTTCTGTGTCACCATGCATCACATTGTAGAGGGTAAAATAGCAAATATTCCTTGCATGTAAAGAGTTTACAATGTAGTTATAATAAAATATACATTGGGTTGGTCAAAAACGTTTGTCCAGGTTTTTCTGTTAGATGTTGTGGAAAAATCTGAATGAACATTTTGGCCAATCCAATACATGAAGGTGGGATAAAAATGCAGGCATTGTGCTAACTGCTTTTCTTTGTCAACCCATTCAGCACCCTCAACTGTGTGGGGGTTTTGTTGTTCTCTCCACTGATTTCCTATGACAATTAGAATAAAACCCAAACTCCTTACCAACACTAAAGTCCTCACATGATTTGATACTTCCTCTCCTCAGCAAACTCAGCCCTACCAGTATGATCACAGTCCTTGCTCACTATACTCCAGCCAGACTGGCCTTTCTTCTGCTCCTCTGAGAAGTTAACCTATCCCAAACCTCAAGGACTTAGCCCTTCCAAGTCTCCCTGACTGGAGAACTCATCATGTCTTTGCAAGGCTGATTCTGCATATGGGTCAGGTCTCAGGCAAAGCATAAACTTCTTTAGGGCAAACTTCCTGGCCGTTTCTAATGTAGACCCCATAGTCACTACTTCATCATTTAGTTTTATTTTTAAAAATCATTTAACACTTGCTTACATTCTATTATTTATTAGTCTATCTCCCTCATACTCTGTTGTATTTTGTTCACTACTTTGCTTACCAAGTACATAGTAGGCATTCAACGGATACATTGAAATGAATTAATAAATCCTCAGTTCACTTATGAATTAACAGATGTGTAAGATCAAAAAACTGGTAAATGGTGTAAAGACTTGAACCCAAGTTCAAGGTGACTTCAAGGTCTACGTTTTTTACCTTATCTCTAAATATCTAATTTAGCGTAGTCAAATAATGACACAAAGAACTTATGAGTAAATACAAAAGGCATGAATAACAAGTATTTGTTATTATGTAGAAAAATAGCTCCAGACTGGCTTGTTAGAGATTTCTTTCAAGAAGGAGGTGACCTTGAACTGAGCCTGGGAAAATGGGTCATCTTGTGATTGGCAGAGAGAAGGAACTGGGTGAATACAGACAGAAGGCAGGCATGTCATCTCTGGGATGGTAGGGAGCACATTCTGATAGAAGATGATCGAAGTACACTGAGTTTTGAATTATTGCACCCACATTTCATTATGAACATGTCATCTATCAGCTAGTTGGCTTGGCAGTCACATAACTTCTTTGATTTTCAATTTCCACATTAGAAAATTTGGTCTACCTATTTCAAAGTGTTAATGTGACTAATGGAAATATGCATACGAATAATATATATTGCTCATGTATAATATAATAATATAGTGAATATAACATAATACATAATAAAGTTATACAGCATACATATTCATATATAAATATATATAAATGTATCCTTGAAAGCACTTGAAAAATGTACAGCTGTCTGAAAACAAAAGACAAATGCAGCATAAAATGAAGAAAGCAAATTAAATACTAACAGAAAGATTCCCTGTAGCTCACTGGGTAAAAATTTTCCTGTAGTACAGGAGACCAGGGTTCAATCCCTGGGTCAGGAAGATCTCCTAAAAAAAGAAATGGCAAACCACTCCAGTATCCTTGCCTGGAAAATCCCATTGACAGAGAAGCACCTGCAATGGGCTGCAAAGGAAGCACCTGCAGAGAAGTGGGCTGCAGTCCGTGGACTTGCAGAGAGTCTGGGACACTGAGCACCTAAGACTTTCACTTTCACTTTCTTTGCCATCTGAGCCATCAGGGAAGCCCTAATACCAGACCATATATTAAATAAATATAAGTGAACAATTACATAAATGAGAAACTTTTATGAGACATTCTGGAGTGTGAAGCAAGTGGACCTTAGGAAGCACTGCTGCCAATAAATCTATTGAATGTACTGGAATTCCAACAGAGCTATTTAACATCCTAAAAGATGATGCCATTTAAGTGCTGCACTCAATATGTCAGCAAGTTTGGAAAATCCAGCAGTGGCCACAGGACTGGAAAAGGCCAATCCTTATCCCAATTCCCAAGAAGGATAGTACTAAAGACTGTGCAAGCCACCAGACAATTGCACTCATCTCCCATGCTAGTAAGGTTGTGCTCAAAATCCTCCAAGCTAGGCTTCAGCAGTATATGAACCGAGAACTTCCAGATGTTCAAGTGGGGTTTAGAAAAGGCAGAGGAACCAGAGATCAAATTGCTAACATTTGCTGGATCATACAGAAAGCAGGGGAATTTCAGAAAAACATCTTCCTCTGTTTTATTGTACACTAAAGCCTTTGACTATGTGGATCATAACACTCTGGAAATTCTTAAAGAAATGGGAAGACCAGACCATTTTGCCTGTCTCCTAAGAAACCTGTATGCCGGTCAAGAAGCAATAGTTAGAATCCTGTATGGAACAACTGACTGGTTCAGGGTTGAGAAAGGAGAATGACAAGGCTGTTTATTGTCACCCTGTTTAGTTATATGCAGAGTACATCATGCAAAATACTGGGCTGGATGTGTTAGGAGAAATATCAACCACAGATATGCATATGATACAACTCTACTGACAGAAAGCAAAGAGGAACTAAAGAGCCTCTTGATGAGAGTAAAGGAGGAGAGTGGAAAAAAGCTGGTTTAAAACTAAATATTAAAAATACCAAGATCATGGTATCAGGTCCCATCACTTCATGGCAAATAGAAAGGGAAAATGTAGAATCAGCGACAGATTTCTTCTTCTTGGCCTCTAAAATCATGGTGGATGGTGACTGCAGCCATGAAATTAGACAATTGCTTCTTGGCAGGAAAGTTATGACAAATCTAGACAGTGTGTTAAAAAGCAAAGACATCACTTTGCTGACAAAGGTTCATATAGTCAAGGCTACGGTCTTTCCAGTAGTCATGTATGGATGTGAGAGCTGGGCTATAAAGAAAGCTGAGTGTGGAAGAATTGATGCTTTTGAACTGTGGTTCTGGAGATGTTCCTTGGAAAGTGAGGAGATCAAACTAGTCAGTCTTAATGGAAATCAGCCCTGAATACTTGTTGGAAGGATTGATGCTGAAGCTGAAACTTCAGTACTTTGGCCACTTGATGTGAACAGGTTACTCATTGGAAAAGACCCTGATGCTGGGAAAGACTGAAAGCGGAAAAAGAAGGGGGTGACAGAGGATGAGATGGTTGGATGGCATCACCAATTCAATGGCCATGAACTTGGGCAAACTCCAGGAGATGGTGAGGGACAGGGAAGCCTGGCATGCCACAGTCCATGGGGTCGCAAAGAGTCAGATGCGACTTGGCAGCTGAACAACAACAACAATTAGAAAATCAGAGAGACCTATAAGGAGAAAAACACACCCCTATGTATGAGTACAAAAACCACATCCTGAATTTGGAAACTGGGTTCTCAGGTAAGGAAGACAGGAAATACCCCTTCTGGATTCCATGGATATATTTTAAGTATCCATTTTCCCAATACTTTCCCAATATAAATAGCTACTGTTTTGTGAGATAAATGTAACTGAGTGGTGATTAAAGGAAACAAAACCAACAACCATTGAAAAGAACTTAGTGCTTTTCCAGGAGTGCTCAGAATTTCTGGGACAATCTCACTTCCACTTCAGACTTGATAGATGAAGGCTCCAGCAAGAACACTCACCTCAGGTCCATAGGAGACAAGACTCTAATTGCCTATAGGAAGTCTGTAAGGAATCTCAGCCTAGCCATGCTCTGGGGCTCTTTTTCAGTGCTTGGAAGCACTGTAGGTAAGTGAATGAGTATTAAAGCCAGAGAAAATTATGCAAAAACTAACAGTAGCAAAATTGTTGCTTAAGCTAGTATACTACTACGTTTTGCATGGGTGTCTCTATTTTACATATTGCTCCTTGAGTGAATTTCTGTGTTTTGTCTCAATAGGAGAACAATACTATTTAAAATAGATGATAGAAAATCTCAAGAGCAGGCTAAACGCTTTTAATCCCAGATGAGGGAAAATAAAAGGGGTCAAAGAAGGTCCTTCTCCTGGTGACAGGGCAATACACTGCAGGAACGACGTCAAGCGAAACCCTGCAAACTCAGCTCACTGTAGTAACGGCACATTAGAGGGACACTGAGGCGAGGGAAGGAGAAAGCACTTATAGTCATATTGTCACAGGCTGCCTCAAGGTTAAAAAGCAGGTTACCTACCCTTGATAGCACTGAATCAATAAAGCGAAAAGGCTAGAAAGCATTCATCTTTGCTTAACTAATTATGACTGAGAACTTACTCTGCACATATCACCATTCTAGGTGCACTGGTGTGCAGAAAAATATCCAGCCTCAGAATCTGCCTTCAAGGTATTTACAGTCTAGTAGAGGAATCAGCTCTGATACTTAAGGACTACTGCCAGAAAGTTGACTAGATTTAAGTGAGTTGAGAGTTACAGATGATGCAAGTGACTTACTAAGTTGATAAATTAGAAGATTCCATTAATAGTTAACAGCTTTGTGGCTCAGATGATAAAGAGTTCGCCTGCAATGCAGGGGACCCAGGTTCATCCCTGGGTCCGGAAGATCCCTTGGAGGGGGGCAGGCAATCCTCTCCAGAATTCTTGCCTGGAGAATCTCATGGACAGAGGAGCCTGGCAGGCTACAGTCCACGGGGTTGCATAGAGTCTGACATGACTGAACAGCTAACACACACATTAACATTTACTGAATTGGTCAAAGGCTACAAAGATCTACAATCTGCCTAGATAGAAAGTTCTCCTCAGTTTGGAAGACATAATCATGACAGAGCATTGGTAGAAAAAAATAAAGAAGTAAATATCCTAATGAGAACTAAATTTAAAAAATTTCTCCTGCATCGTATGGTGTATCACAAAGGTCACTACTATTCAAGGAGGGTAATTTTCCTATAGGCGTCCTTGATAGCTCAGTTGGTAAAGAATCGGCCTGCAATGCAGGCAATCCCGGTTCAATTCCTGGGTCAAGAAGATCTGCTGGAGAAGGGATAGGCTACCCACTCCTGTATTCTTAGGCTTCCCCTGTGGCCCAGTAAAATTAAGGAGAACCACTGCTTAATTAGCCAGGATTTCTTTCTCGCTCTATGAGGAAAACAGAAGCACGGCTCATTCTCAAAAGACATCTGAGGTTCTGCAATGAGACAACATAGCTGTGCTCATACTGTAATGGAAGCTGACATGATTATGCAGCTGACCTTCTGTCTCAGAATCTAGACTTGCATTAGAAGTTGCATTGACAGTGAATGTCCATTAATCAAGTCATTTTTCCAATCACATTCTGCATAGGAGATGAGTTCTCCCTAAATAAATGATACCACCCGAAGACCAAATGCAAACACCATTTAACTATATATTAAATCTTTAAAAGCTATGACTTGAGAAAAAAACAGTTGCCAAACACAGAATATTCTGTTACTGGTGACAATCAAATTCCATTGTAACAAAAGCCTAGGGACTGTTTAGTCCTTTGTTGCACAAAGATCTCATCTATGAGCTATGGCTAAGATTCTCTGGACTAGAAGGAGAGAGATCTGGACTTTAAGCTTTCCAATCACTGTATGATCTCGGTGCTGACCTTCAGCTTCCAAAGCTTCAGAGTCCCAGTCTGTCGAGCAAGAAAATTGAATGAGTTATCCTCCATTTCAGTTCATTTCACTCTCTCAGTTGTGTCCGAACTCTTTGAGACCCTATGGACTGCAGCACGTCAGGCTTTCCTGTCCCTTACCAACTTCTGAACTTTAATCAAACTCATGTCCATCAAGTTGGTGATGCAATCCAACCATCTATCTCATCCTCTGTCATTCCCTTCTCCTCCTGCCTTCAATCCTTCCCAGCATCAGGGTCTTTTCAAATGAGTCAGTTCTTCCCATCAGGTGGACAAAGTATTGGAGTTTCAGCTTCAGCATCAATCCTTCCAATAAATATTCAGGACTGATTTCCTTTAGGATGAACTTGTTGGATCTCCTTGCAGTCCAAGGGACTCTCAAGAGTCTTCTCCAATACCACAGTTCAAAAGCATCAATTCTTCAGTGCTCAGCTTTCTTTATAGTCCAACTCTCACATCCATACATGACTACTGGAAAAACCATAGCTTTGACTAGACAGACCTTTGTTGGCAAAGTAGTGTCTCTGCCTTTTAATATGCTGTCTAGGTTGGTCATAATTTTTCTTCCAAGAAGCAAGCATCTTTTAATTTCATGGCTGAAGTCACCATCTGCAGTGATTTTGGGGCCCCCAAAAATAAAGTCAGCTACTGTTTCCCCACTATTTGCCATGAAGTGATGGGACCAGATGCCATGATCTTAGTTTTCTGAATGTTGAGCTTTAAGCTAACTTTTTCACTCTCCTCTTTCACTTTAATCAAGAGGCTCTTTAGTTCTTAAGAGTAGTGTCATCTGCATATATGAGGTTATTGATATTTCTCCTGACAATCTTGATTCCAGTTTGTGCTTCATCCAGCCCAGCATTTCTCATGATGTACTCTGCATATAAGTTAAATAAACAGGGTGACAATATACAGCCTTGACATATTCCTTTTCTGATTTGGAACCAGTCTGTTGTTCCACGTTCAATTCTAACTGTTGCTTCTTGACCTGCATATAGATTTCTCAGGAGGCAGGTCAGGTGTTCTGGTATTCCCATCTCTTGAAGAATTTTCCCAGTTTCTTATGATCCACAGTGTCAAAGGCTTTAGTGTAGTCAATAAAGCAGAAGTAGATGTTTTTCTGGAACTCTCTTGCTTTTTTGATGATCCAACTGATATTGGCAATTTGATCTCTGGTTCCTCTCCCTTTCTAAAGCCAGCTTGAACATCTGGAAGTTCATGGTTCACATACTGTTGAAGCCTGGCTTGGAGAATTTTGAGCATTACTTTACAAGCGTGTGAGATAAGTGCAATTGTATGGTAGTCAGAGCATTCTTTGGCACTGCCTTTCTTTGGGATTGGAATGAAAACTGACCTTTTCCAGTCCTGTGGCCACTGCTGAGTTTTCCAAATTTGCTGGCATGTTGAGTGCAGCACTTTCACAGCATCATCTTTTAGGATTTGAAATAGCTCAACTGGAATTCCATCATCTCCACTAGCTTTGTTCGTAGTGATGCTTCCTAAGGCCCACTTGACTTCACATTCCTGGATGTTTGGCTCTAGGTGAGTGATCACACCATCGTGATTATCTGGGTCATGAAGATCTTTTTTGTACAATTCTTCTGTGTATTCTTTCCACCTTTTCTTAATATCTTCTACTTCTGTTAGGTCCATACCATTTCTGTCCTTTATTGAGCCCATCTTTGCATGAAATGTTCCCTTGGTATGTCTAATTTTCTTGAAGAGATCTCTTGTCTTTCCTATTCTATTGTTTTCCTCTATTTCTTTCCACTGATCACTGAGGAAGGCTTTCTTATCTCTCCTTGCTATTCTTTGGAACTCTGCATTCAAATGGATACATCTTTCCTTTTTTCCTTTGCCTCTAGCTTCTCTTCTTTTCCCAGCTATTTGTAAGGCCTCTTCATACAACCATTTTGTCTTTTTGCATTTCTTTTCCTTGGGAATATTCTTGATCACTGCCTCCTGTACAAAGTCATCAACCTCCATCCATAGTTCATCAGGCACTCTATCAGATCTAGTCTCTTAAATCTATTTCTCACTTCCACTGTATAATCATAAGGGATTTGATTTAGGTCGTACCTGAATGGTCTAGTGGTTTTCCATACTTTCTTCAATTTGTCTTAATTTCGCAATAAGAAGTTCATGATCTGAGCCGCAGTCAGCTCCTGGTTTGTTTTTGCTGACTGTATAGAGCTTCTCCATCTTTGGCTGCAAAGAATATAATCAATCTGATTTCAGTATTGACCGTCTGTTGATGTTCACGTGTGGAGTTCTCTCTTGTGTTGTTGGAAGAAGGTGTTTTCTATGAACAGTGCTTTCTCTTGGCAAAACTCTGTTAGACTTAGACCGGCTCGTTTTGTACTCCAAGGCCAAATTTGGCTGTTACTTCAGGTATCTCTTGACTTCCTAATTTTGCATTCCAGTCCCCTATAATCAAAAGGAAACTTCTGGTTTTGTGAAGTTAAATATTGTAATTTGTTGTATCAAAAGCATTATGAAATACAAATACTGTGCTGAAACTCAAAATGCTGCTATACCAAAATTCCGGTCTCTTACAGGCAAAGTATTCATGACATATGTTTGTGAGCTGCTTATCCTTTTTAATAGTTTACTTGTCTTTTTTTCAAGTAGTCCCTTTTATAACTCCAAGTTTCTAAGAAACATTTGCTAGATTCACATTAAATAACAGTTATAAACAAGGCTCTCAAAAACCTAATTTAAAAAAAAAAGGTTGTTTGTTTGTCACCATCATTTTCAACCACTGATTACAATGTTTTGTTCAGTTATTTATAACTTACTCCTTTCTACTTGTATGTGTTATGCATTTTCAGTACAGGCATTTGGCTTCGGAGTATTACTAATTTAAAGGTTACTTGCTCTATTAATAAAATGGCAGATTGCCTCTTTCTATTCCCCACCAATATATGAAAAAGATAATCTTTATTTTCAGATTTTGTTCTTTTAGTTCCTCAACCCAGCACAACCAGATCTTTACCACCCACCATTCTCCTGAAACTAGTAACCAAAGCCACCATGACCCTGAAATTAATCATCCCAATTGCTTATTTTTCAGCCCTACCTATTGTAAAATATAGATGACAACACAGAAAATCTCATAAAATATAAATAAGTAGTTCAAAGATTTCTCCCATGGGAAATACCCATTAAGATACCATGCAAATCAAGAAAGAGATTCTAGCCTCCTCTCCTCTTGCCTACTCCAGGTCCTTATCCTTCTTTCAGTTAATCATTATCCTAATTTAAAGTATTTATTCTTCTAGCTTTTTTTTTTTTACCTCCTTACCAACTAGGCAAGTATTTCTAAAAGCAGTGATACAGCAATCCCACTGCTGGGCATACACACTGAGGAAACCAGAAGGGAAAGAGACACGTGTACCCCAATGTTCATCGCAGCACTGTTTATAATAGCCAGGACATGGAAGCAACCTAGATGTCCATCAGCAGATGAATGGATAAGAAAGCTGTGGTACATATACACAATGGAGTATTACTCAGCCATTAAAAAGAATTCATTTGAATCAGTTCTAATGAGGTGGAGGAAACTGGAGCCTATTATACAGAGTGAAGTAAGCCAGAAGGAAAAACACGAATACAGTATACTAACGCATATATATGGAATTTAGAAAGATGATAACCATAACCCTGTGTATGAGATAGCAAAAGAGACACTGATGTATGGAACAGTCTTATGGACTCTGTGGGAGAGGGAGAGGGTGGGAAGATTTGGGAGAATGGCATTGAAACATGTATAATATCATGTATGAAACGAGATGCCAGTCCAGGTTCAATGCACGATACTGGATGCTTGGGGCTAGTGCACTGGGACGACCCAGAGGGATGGTATGGGGAGGGAGGAGGGAGGAGGGTTCAGGAAGGGGAGCACATGTATACCTGTGATGGATTCATTTTGATATTTGGCAAAACTAATACAATTATGTAAGGTTTAAAAATAAAATAAAATTAAAAAAAAATAAAAGCAGTGTAGGTTTAATTAAACGTGCCATCATAGTCTATCTGACTTTAAACACCCCAAATCACATTTGTAACACATTGTTTTTTCTACATGAATTTCATTTATTAATATACTTCCATTTGTTTGTTCATTCCACTGTGGGTTCAATGGCTTATGTTGAAGTCCTCATCCCAGGGAGTATCTCTGGAACGTGTAACAATGTTGACCATTGCCTCTTTGAAATTCTCTTCTCTCCCACCCTTTACAGCAACACTCTACTGTGCTTGTGCTTAGTCGCTCAGTTGTGTCCAATTCTTTGTGACCCCATGGACTGTAGCCCACGAGGCTCCTCTGTCCATGGGATTCTCCAAGCAAGAATACTGGAGTGGGTTGCCATTCCCTTCTTCAGGGCATCTTTCTGACCCAGGGGTTGAACCCAGGTCTCCTGCATTGCAGGTAGATTCTTTACCATCTGAGACATCAGGAAAACCCAACACTCTCCTAAGCTTCCCTGTGTTATTTTGATGGCTCTTCAGTGTTTATCACTAACAGCTCTTCTTCAGTGCTCCCCATTTAAAACACTGATCTTTAAGTATCTCTCTTTATCTTGTCTTTGTACATATTAATACTAGGCAATTACTCCTTCCTTAGCTCTGGATCCCAACTACTAGGATGATTTTCTATGACTTCCTGCCTGTCTTCACCTTCATCTCTGTTTAGCTTCTCTCTCCCCAAGACATGTTACAGAGCTGCTAAAAGCTACCCCCCAAACATGCCATTCCCTTCTTTCCTTTGTGTCTTTCTATATGCTGCTCCTCCAGTCAAGAATTCCCTTCCCTCTCTTCATCCTCTAATTTCCAGATCAAACATTTTCTCCTGTGAAATCTTCAGGACCCTCTTGCAGTTTTAATTGCTCCCTCATCTATGTTCCATGAGCTCATTATGCAGTCCCTTGTTACAGCACTTATTATACTCTATTGTGAACATCTGCGTGTCTCTCTCCCTCACCAGAGGACAAGGAATCCTGTCTTATTCATCTCTATATCCCTGGGGGTGCTCAATATGCAAATGTTGCCAGAATTAAGGAATCTGTTTACTTGGTAACCTTTATGTATTTCCTATGCCAGGGAAGGCTTATAGCATTCACATTTGTGCTGTGCTTGTCTGACAGAAATGCATCAAACTTTTATGTGGCAGGGGTATGTTGCAGGTTGGGTTTCCTCAGAAGCAAACTCTGAGATGAAAATTTACGTGTAGGATGTTTGTTACAGAAAGCTCTTGGGATCAACATCCATGAAACGAAATGAAAAGAATGAGAAAAAAAAGCACAATTGGGCAGAGGAAGATGTCAAGCTATCATGCTGTCGCAATGGAGGCCTTAGCCGACACTGTAGGGAATTCTGAAGCTAAATGTCCCAGAGAGCTGGGCTTCCATGTTCCCTCATCTGCATCAGATGTAGGCATGACTTCTTTAGCATGGCCAATCTGGAGGGCTCTAACAGCTAAAAGAGATGGTGCCAGCTGGTCTTTGCATTATAGTGCCCATTGCAGTTTGAAATTCTGCCTAAAAGAATTTCATAAATCAGCCTCTTGAATTATGTATAAAGTCTATTAGGTAGGATTTCCAGTGTCTAAAGATGTATCTATATTATTATGAAAAAAATGGTAAATGTCAGTTTTACTGTGTTTGGTATAAAAGTTTCTGTTCTGACTTTACAATCTATTTTGCTTTCTCTAGCCTTGTGCCAGCATTCCCAATGGACAACTGCCCCAGAGACCCTCGCTCAAGAAGGACATCCCAGAAATTGTACAAAGAGACTCCTGCAGTGAGAATTTAACGTGACTCCATTTGGGAAGACTTAAGTGATAGAAAATGAGATATTTAGTTGTTCACCAGTTAACTTTAATGAAATGTACAGTTCAGTATTCTCCACAATTCTGTGAATATTGGAAATGAAAATTTTTAAAGTATTAAATGACTAAGTGCCTGAATATCCAACTTACAGCTGAACATTTCGGTTTCTTCACAAATTTTTTCTTCCATTATTTTATATACCTAAAAGTGTTTTTAAAAAAAAAAAAGAAGAAGAAAGCAAGGAGTATACTCTTATATGCCTCTCTCTTGGGCAATATCAAAATACATGCTGTCAAGCTAGAAGGATATATTTTCTTCACATGGAAAAATAGTAATTCTATCTATTCCAGAAAGAGTGAAATTTGTAGTTATTCTATTTCTTCCAGAAGAATCCATCAAATCATCTATCTATGAAGCATGCAGGTACTCTAAAAATAATAGCACTGGGATATAGGGTACTAAAGACCAGAATGCAAGAAATCTACACTGATAGATTTTGATTGCTGAGTTCTGAGGCTGGCATGAGAAAAAGAGTCCTGTGACTGCCAGGTTTCATAAATGAGCAAATAGATAAAGAGTAGTGCTTTTAACCAGGGAAGATGTATAGGAGGAGGATCAGGCGAGGAGGAAAAGATTATGAGCTCAGTTTTGTAAATATTGAGCTCAGATACCTGGACACCATCCAGGAAAGATACAAGATAGTTTTAGATCTATCAGCCTGCTCAGGGCTGAGCTAGGAATATGAATTTGTTTATAGATTAAGTTTATAGATTATAAACTTATAGCAGACATAAGTTTATAGATTCATTCATTCACTTATTCATTCATTTATTCACTTATTCAATTAGCTATGAGCTAGGTACCAAGCTAGGGCCTAGATATAAAGAAATTAGTGTGGTTAATGATAGCTAATGCTGTGGGAAGGGAAGAAATTACATGGGAAGGAACAGGAAGAGTGAGATGAGGACAAATGACAAAACCATAGTGAGGAGCTCAGACTGCAGATACGGGCAGTGGAAGAAAAACATGAGAAAAAGACGAAGAAAAGGAGACTGACTGAGCAAAAGGAGAACCAGAGGAGAGGAAGAGCCCTGAATTTAAGGGAGAAAGAAATATTGGAGCATTTCATCTGTGAAAACAATATCTGGTTTTGCAAAAACAATAGAGTTCTGCCAAATGAACACACTCAATGATAAATTTTACCACTGATATTATTATTCAGATCAGATCAGATCAGTCACTCAGTCGTGTCCGATTCTTTGCAACCCCATGAATCGCAGCACGCCAGGCCTCCCTGTCCATCACCAACTCCTGGAGTTCACTCAGATGCACGTCCATCGAGTCAGTGATGCCATCCAGCCATCTCATCCTCTGTCGTCCCCTTCTCCTCCTGACCCCAATCCCTCCCAGCATCAGAGTCTTTTCCAATGAGTCAAGTCTTCACATCAGGTGGCCAAAGTACTGGAGTTTCAGCTTCAGCATCATTCCTTCCAAAGAAATCTCAGGGCTGATCTCCTTCAGAATGGACTGGTTGGATCTCCTTGCAATCCAAGGGACTCTCAAGAGTCTTCTCCAACACCACAGTTCAAAAGCATCAATTCTTCAGCACTCAGCCTTCTTCACAGTCCAGCTCTCACATCCATACATGACCACAGGAAAAACCATAGCCTTGACTAAACGAACCTTTGTTGGCAAAGTAATGTCTCTGCTTTTGAATATGCTATCTAGGTTGGTCATAACTTTCCTTCCAAGGAGTAAGCATCTTTTAATTTCATGGCTGCAATCACCATCTGCAGTGATCTTGGAGCCCAGAAAAACAAAGTCTGACACTGTTTCCACTGTTTCCCCATCTGTTTCCCATGAAGTGATGGGACTGGATGCCATGATCTTCGTTTTCTGAATGTTGAGCTTTAAGCCAACTTTTTCACTCTCCACTTTCACTTTCATCAAGAGGCTTTTTAGTTCCTCTTCACTTTCTGCCATAAGGGTGGTGTCATCTGCATATCTGAGGTTATTGATACTTCTCCCGGCAATCTTGATTCCAGCTTGTGTTTCTTCCAGCCCAGCGTTTCTCATGATGTACTCTGCATATAAGTTAAATAAGCAGGGTGACAATATACAGCCTTGACGTACTCCTTTTCCTACTTGGAACCAGTCTGTTGTTCCATGTCCAGTTCTAACTGTTGCTTCCTGATGTGCATACAGATTTCTCAAGAGGCAGGTCAGGTGGTCTGCTGTTCCCATATCTTTCAGAACTTTATTATTACCATTTTCTAATTATTATGGCTATAACTAATAGTTTGGTCTTTATTACTAATTTTCAATAATCTAAAAATGTCAACATAAGGACTGAAAAAAAAATGGTTCCTGTCTTTAATCTTCAGGAGATCCTTGGCAAGAGCGGATGCCATGTGGTGGTGGTGGTGATGGCAGAGAATCAGATCACAACAGGCTGGGAAGTGACTGTCTGAGAGGGAAGAAGGAAGACATATGAGTGCAGACTATTATGTCCAAGTTGTTGGCCATAAAAGGAAAGAAAGAGGAGAGTAGACAGAGTGCTTCTAGAGGATTTTTCTGAATGGGTAGAAAGTGTATGCATGCTAAGTTGCCTCAGTTGCGTCTGACTTCTTGGTGGCTCAGCTGGTAAAGAATCCGGCTGCAACGCAGACCTAAGTTCTATCCCTGGGTTGGGAAGATCCCCTGGAGAAGGAAAAGGCTACCCACTCCAGTATTCTGGCCTGGAGAATTCCATGAACTGTATAATCCATGGGGTCACAAAGAGTCAGACACAACTGAGCTACTTTCTCCTTCACTGTCACTTTCCTTGCAACCATATGGACTGTATCCCACCAGGCTTCTCTGTTCTTCGGATTTTTCTGACAAGAATACCAGAGTGATTTGCCATTTCCCACTCCAGGGGATATTCCTGACTCAGGGATTGATCCCATGTCTCCTATGTGTCCTGCATTGGCACATGAGTTATTTACCACTAGCACCACCTGGGAAGCCCAGGTAGATAGTATGTTCATATAATAAAGCAACCAACTTTCCTGATAGCCTCAGTTGGTAAAGAATCTGCCTGCAATGTAGGAGACCACAGTTCGATTCCTAGGTTGGGAAGATCTGCTGGAGAAGGGATAGGCTACCCACTCTGGTATACTTGACTTTCCTTGTGGCTCAGCTGCTAAAGAATCCACCTGCAATGCGGGAGACCTGGGTTCGATCCCTGGGTTGGGAAGATCCCCTGGAGAAGGGAAAGGATACCCACTCCACTACTCTGGCCTGGAGAATTCCATGGACTGTATAGTCCATGGGGTCGCAAAGAGTGGGACACGACTGAGTGACTTTCACTTTCACTTTCAGCTTAGTAGAGGAAGAAATAGTAAGGATATGAGTAACAAGAAATAATGAGCAAGGTCTTGGAAGGTTCAGATGGACTAAGATCAAGAACAAAGCTGGATTTATAACAGTATCCAAAATTACCAAGTGCCTCAGAAAAAGTCTAACAAAAGATATGTGGAGGATCATTGAATTATACTAAAGAAGACTTCAAAAACTGAAATAACTTCATTTCACAATATATACTTATATTAAATTATCACTTTGTACATTAAAAAAAATACATTGTACAATCTTATTTGTCAATCATATACCACAAAACTGGGGGGAAAAGAAAAGAAAAAAATGTATCTGGAAAGGTATATAAATACTTTTTCAAAATACTGAAATATATATCCAATTCACAGATTGGCAAGCTCACTAGTATAAATATTTCTCTTGAAATTAATTTATAGATTCAATGAATTCCTTATCATTAGGTCATTTCAGTGTGGGGGGATACTTGACAAGCATTTTTTACATGTGCATTAAAAAGGTCAAGAATAACCAAGGCATATTTGAAGAAGAAAATTAATATAGGAAGGCCTTGCCTGATACAAAGCTGTAGTACTCAAGATGATGAACTTTTATTGCAAAGTTAAATATTTATACCAATGGAATACAACTGAACTCCAGAAGCAACTCTACACACTAAAGAACACTTGATTGGTAACAAGCTAGCACTCCAGAGCAGCAGAGAAAGGACAGAGTTTTCAATCAGTGGAATGATAATAATGGGTATCCATATATACCAATCATTTAGGTGAATTAAAAGTCTAAGTGGAAAAGGCAAAATTTTTAAACTTTTAGAAGAGAATATAGGTGGATATCTTCATAAACCTGAGCTAGGGACTTTTAATAAGAGAAAAAGCACTCAATGTAAAGGAAATACAGATAATATTGACTACATTAAAATTAAGAACTTCTGTTTACTATAGGACTCCATGAAAAGGTAAAGAGATAAACCACAGAATGAAAGATGATATTTGCAAACTGATAATAGTAGATCTCAATACATAGTCAATTCAATGAGAAGTACAGATAAATGAAAAAAAATCCAATTTTAAAAATAGTTTCACAGAAGTGAAAATTCTAATCACCAATAAGCATATTGATATTTTTAAAAGGTACTCAACATCACGGGCATTTAGAGTGAATGAAAATTTAAACAATGAATTAACACTAAACATCCTTAAAGATTGGAAAAACATAAAAGTCTAATAACAAGTGTTGGCCAGGATTTGGAACATTAGGAACTGTACACTGTTGGTGAGAACAGAAACTCATACACTCTGTTTGGAAACATAGCAGTATTATCCAGCATAGTTAAAGCACACATACCCTTAGCCTCAGCAATCCCACTGTTAGGTACATACCGTAAAGAAATGTATGCACCAAGAGTCATTGTTCATAGCCCCAAACTAGGAATATCCCAAATTGACATTATCAGTAGAATGGATAATTAAGTGGTGTGTTCATTTAATGGGAACTATGAAATATTAAAAATGAATAGGCAAACTAAAGTCAAATGCAATAACATGAATAAACCTTTCCAATGTAACTTTAAGCAAAAACAAAATAATACTTATAATAGGATTCCATCTATACATGGTTCAAAAATAGAAAAACTAAGCTTTTTTTTTTAGGGATGCATACATGGTTGGCAAAATCATACAGATAAGCAAAGACTGTATTACTATAAAAATCAAGAAAGTATGAACACAAGGGGAAAGGAAGGAGTTTGCAACTGGTATGGGTTTGCCTGGCTGGTTTCTGCTCTCTCTGCCTTCAGTAGCTATTCCAAATCTCCTATATAAAATGTTCTATTTCTTGGTCTGGATAGTGTTTACACAGGTATTTGCTTTATAGTTATTTAAAGTTATTTAAAGTTATATAAAACTGTCCATATGTATCTTATGCACTTTTCAGTGTGCAGGTTGTATTTCTGAATGAAAAGTTCTGGGGGAATGAGGCAGGAAATATGACATTTACTTTGTAATTTATTGTGAAAATTAAACATAATCCATATAACATGCTTAGTTATATACCTAAGATGAAACACATGCTCAAGTATAATAATTATAATTTAAAGTATCTGTGGAAAAAATAAATAAATAAAACCTAAAGCAGAATTTATAAAGAAGCAGAGACAGTGGATGTAGTCCTATCCATTTCTCAATAGCCTTCCAATAAATTCCTTATTTGCTTACATGAGCCAGAGTTGATATCCTCTGAAGAGCAATGAACTATGATCACAAATTCTCAAGTCTGAGAGACACGGTCAGAGAAGATTTGAATACATGATGTTTAAGGTGAAAACCAAACATCAAATAGATATTTTATACAAGTTGGAAATATGAGAATAAAATCAAAGTGCAAGACTTATTTTGTGGAATCTGAAATATGATACAAATGAACTTATCTACCAAACAAAAACAGACTCACAGGCATAGAGAATAGATGTGGTTGCCAAGGAGGAGGGGAGGTGGGGGAGGGATGAACTGGGAATTTGGGATTAGCAAATGCAAACCATTTTATAGAAAATGTTAAACAACAAGGTCCTACTGTATAGCACAGGGAACTATATTCAATATCCTATGATAAACCATCATGGAAAAGAAAATAAAAAAGGATGTATATAGAATTGAATCACTTTGCTATAGAGCAGAAATTAACACAATATTGTAAATCAACTATACTTCAATAAAATAAATTATAAAAAATCAAAAAAAAAAAATAAAGTATCTGTGAAGAAGAGCCAATATGAAAAAAGAAAAATGCTGTTAAAAGCTGGATTTATTCTTTCAATTAAGAAATACTTCAAGATATACTTTAACTCTTTAGGACTACTTGTGGTTACCAGTAACCCCAGACCTTTTTGTGTAGATGTCCTCACAGCAGAGCAATGATATTAATTTCCTTTTCTAATAGATAAGCAATATATATCGGCATGTGGTTATATGTTATTCTATTGAAATAAGTGGCTTGATCCATACATTTCAGAGGTTAGCATACTGATATTTTTAAATGATCATATCTTAGATATTTCATTTTCTTCCCCTGTTCCTTAATATTCTATTTTAGAGATTGAACTCTGGCACTCAGATCAACTGAGTTAACCACTCTGATTCATCTGAAAACTGCTTATTGTTAAGACTTAGAAGCAAAATCACATCAGGGCAAATAGATGGGGAAACAGTGAAAACAGTGGCTGACTTTATTTTTCTGGGCTCCAAAATCACTGCAGATGGTGATTGCAGCCATGAAATTAAAAGATGCTTACTCCTTGGAAGGAAAGTTATGACCAACCTAGACAGCATATTCAAAAGCAGAGACATTATTTAGTGAACAAAGGTCCATCTAGTCAAGGCTATGGTTTTTCCAGTGGTCGTGTATGGATGTGAGAGTTGGACTATAAATAAAGCTGAGCACAGAAGAATTGATGCTTTTGAACTGTGGTGTTGGAGAAGACTCTTGAGAGTCCCTGGGACTGCAAGGAGATCCAACCAGTCCATCCTAAAGGAGATCAGTCCTGGGTGTTCTTTGGAAGGAATGATGCTAAAGCTGAAACTCCAGTACTTTGGCCACCTCATGCAAAGAGTTGACTCATCGGAAAAGACTCTGATGCCGGGAGGGATTGGGGTCAGGAGGAGAAGGGGACGACAGAGGATGAGATGGCTGGATGGCATCACAGACTTGATGGACGTGAGTTTGAGTGAACTCCGGGAGTTGGTGATGGACAGGGAGGCCTGGCATGCTGCAATTCATGGGGTCACAAAGAGTCGGACATGACTGAGAGACTGAACTGAACTGAACTGACAGATAATCCAAATTTGGCCCTTACCATGTGCATGACTTCAAACAAGTCCCTCAGGCACTCCAGAATGAGGAAACTGTAGAAGCTAAGGACAGAAGTACTAAATGTGCTCAAAGATTATAAAAGAGATAGGTAAAGGTGGAACATTCAGTTTGCAGAGAGATATAAAGGAAGAATCTACTGGATAGGCAGTGTGGAACCCACCCTTGAGTATACAGAAGTGGCTTTAGCTTTTACAGAGTAAGTGGGTTAAACTGACCCAAACAAAAGACATAAAAATGTAGCTCATCACATAGCTTTGCAAATATGTTCCAGAATTATAAACCTTGATGAAATTCTTTTAACAAAATTTACTCACACATTTACTTTTACTTGAGGTACTTCCTATACTGTAGTGGTGAATACCTGTCCCGTATCTTTATACAGTTGTTATATTGCAGAGAATTAAAACTGTTTTCTACTGAAAAACTGAAATGATCAAAGATCAACTAATACAGTCAGAACATGAATTTAAAATAAAACATTACACACAGATATAGTTTTTCTGAAGCAACAGGCCAGAGAGATGAGGAAAAGAATAAAATCAGAATTCACTCTGGAACCCCCAATTAGGCAAACATCTCCCTAAAATTTAGCAGATTGTCTCACATATTGTCTATATTTTAGTTCCAGAACAAAGTTAAAGCATGTACAACACGAACTTTTTTGAGTATGTTCCCCATAAACAGGATCACCTTTCCACTCAAACCATCTATTTCCCCAATTCACTATTGTCAGTTACATAATCTAACACAACTGTCATTCCCTGGCAGGGGAGAACATGAAAATTTTAAAAAGTAAGCAACAATCTGTGAAAAAAAGTAAATTCACAGAGTGTTTTCAGACCAAATATCATCTGTTTCCTGTGTTAAATCCAAATGCATTTCAGTGGATAACATTAAATGCTATTCAACTCTGAGAATCAAAACTGTCTCATAGCTAAAAATTATATCATCAAATGTATTACTCAAGCATGTTCCTATGGTGAATTTCTGATTCTCTCTTCTTCATAAGAATTACACCCACCCGACATCATTCCTCAATCAGTTGACAGAAGACAAACAGTTGTCTGCCTGGTCATATGTAATATGCCAGCAAGTAAACAAGGGGTTGAAGGAGGGAGACAGTTTGGGGTTTTTTTATGTTTATAATTAAGTTCATGCCATTAATATTGTATTTCAAAAGTGAAAAGCGTCTGTTATGACATATGGTATTACTGCCTATCTGAAATATGTGGGAATAAATAGCTACTGGCTCCTTTAAGCAGGCCAGCAGCTGAGACTGTATCCTAACTCCCTTTTGGCTGATGACTGCAACTAAGGCCACTGACTCCCTGTGACCTTCAGCAAGTTCTGTTCTCTCTCGAGGTTCAATTTGATCCTCCGATAATTAAGAAGGATGAACCAGCTATCCTCTAGGTTTCTTCCAGCCCTCTGAATCTGTTAGAGAAATAACAATTAAAAGGAAGTTTAAAAAAAAGGGAAGTAGGTACTGAAAATTCCAGCAAAGTCAGGTATAGTGTGGACAGCTCTAGGCTTCAGACTGATTAAAACAAGAGAATAGTTTTAGCTTAGTTAAGTTAAAATAGCTTCAGCTGGGCTGATAATAAATCTAAGTCTTGAAGTCAGAACGCTCTTAGGAAACATAGGAAGACAGTCATACTTGGAGATGTCCGAAATGGAATGGACTGTCTTAAGAAGAAGTGAGCTCACCATCAAGGGAGGTTTCAAGGACAAGATGGGAACTCAAGTGGCAGGGATGTTGAGGAACTCATAAATTGGGCCCCAAGATCTTCACCAAACAGGATACAAAATGTCACTGATAAGTTACGATGCTGGAATTGAGTGTTGTTAGCTCTCAAGGATCCCATAGAAGAACTGTATCTCATCATTCAGCCAACACATTTTTTGAGCCCTACCCTTAGCATACCATGCCTGTATGCTAAATAGCTTTAGTCATGTCTGACTCTTTGCAACCCTATGGACTGCAGCCCTCCAGGTTCCTCTGTCCTTAGGATATTCCAGGCAAGAATACTGGAGTGGGTTGCCATTTCCTCCTCCAAGGGATCTTCCCAACCCAGGGATCGAACCCACATCTCTTATGCCCCCTGCATTAGCAGGTGGGTTTTTTACTACTAGCACCACCCTACCATGCAAATCCTATAAGGCATGCAATGATGATTCAGAGAATACACTGTGCTTCTGAAGGATAAGACAGAAATGTGATAGCTACAGATAATAATGAGTGCATAGGATAAGCACAAAAATCACGAAAGATCAGAGGTAAGGAGAGATTACTTCCAAGGTTGCAGAGCAAAGATGGAGCGCTAATGAAGAGTTTATGGAAGAGATGAAGGTGGAGCAGACACCTGAAGAAAGGCCATGGATGCAGAGAGAAAAAATGATTTCTAAGATTCTTCCATTTTTGAGATTTAATGTGCTTCCCAAGTATCTGAGAATGACATGAAAATAAGCACAAATATACTAGTTCCCCTATCTTAAAGTACCAATTCTGCCACCTCCTTGATCCATTAGGCTAATCAGGCAAGGACCAGGCAAGAACTACACCCTGCTATCGGGAGTAGTCAGACCAGAGCAGGGGTTCATACTGAATATGAAAACAGGATAACATTATGGGTGATGCAAACAAACTCAAGACATCACATGCAATTGTGCTGGTAAGACAAAGTTTTAAAAAGACATTGTAGGATTACATAATATGTTCACTCTATGGACACTGGCTAAATTTTGATTCTAATGATAAATACATATGCAATATAATGTTGACCTTATGTGCACTTCTATCCCCTTGATCAGACAGATCATTTAGTTGGACAATATACTACTATATGAACATCAGAATTCAATAGTACAATAGCTTTTACATTCATTTTGATTGCTAATGAAACCACATTTGGCACTCTGGAGGAATGGCAGCTCATATGAAATGCCAGCCTTACCTTTTTTTACATAACCACTGCCCTGAATCCCTTTTTAAAATTAGTACATGATTCTTAGAGCATCATCTCAGATTTGAGAATTCAGTCATGACCCTATAGTAGATCCTCAATGACCTATCTCAATGAGATTGACTGTTATCCTATTCCAGTGCAAGTAAATATGGTTTAAAATGAGTGTTCAAGACTTTGCTGAGTTTGAGTACATGCCATTTAGGATAACATTTTTTAAATTAATTTATTTATTTTAATTGGAGGCTAATTACTTTACTATATTGTGGTGGTTTTGCCATACATTGACATGAACCAGCCATGGGTGTACATGTGTCCCCCATTGTGAACACCACTCCCACATTCCTCCCCATCCAATCCCTTGGGGTTGTTCCAGTGCACTGGCTTTGAGTGCCCTGGAACAACCAGGGCACTCAAATGCATTGAACTTGGACTGGTGATCTATTTCACATATGGTAATATACATGTTTCAATGCTGTTCTCTCAAATCATCCCACCCCCACCTTCTCCCACAGAGTCCAAAAGTCTGTTCTTTATATCTGTGGCTCTTTTGCTGTCTCACAGCAAAAGGGTCATCATTACCATCTTTCTAAATTCCATATATATATATATGTTAATATACTGTATTGGTGTTTTTCTTTCTGACTTACTTCACTCTGTATAATAGGCTCCAATTTCATCCACATCTTAGAAGTGATTCAAATGCATTCTTTTTAATAGCTGAGTAATATTCCATTGTGTATATGTACCAAAGCTTTCTTATCCATTTGTCTGCTGATGAACATCTAGGTTGCTTCCATGTCCTAACTATTGTAAACAGTGCTGTGATGAACATTGGGGTACATGTGTCTCTTTCAATTCCAGTTTCCTCGGTGTGTATGCCCAGCAGTGGGATTGCTGGGTTGTATTGCAGTTCTATTTCAGTTTTTTAAGGAATCTCCACACTGTTCTCCTTAGTGGCTGTACTAGTTTGCAGTCCCACCAAGAGTGTAAGAGCGTTCCCTTTTCTCTGTACCCTCTCCAGCATTTATTGTTTGTAGACTTTTGGATAGCAGCCATTCTGACTGGTGTGAGATGGTACATCATTGTGGTTTTTGATTTGCATTTCTATGATGATGAGTGACGTTGAGCATCTTTTCGTGTGTTTGTTAGCCATCTGTATGTCTTCTTTGGAGAAATGTCTGTTTAGTTCTTTGGCCTATTTTTTGATTGGATCTTTTATTTTTCTGGTATTGAGCTGCAGGAACTGCTTGTATATTTTTGAGATTAATTCTTTGTCAGTTGCTTCATTTGCTATTATTTTCTCCCATTCTGAAGGCTGTCTTTTCACCTTGCTTATAGTTTCTTTTGTTGTGCAAAAGCTTTTAAGTTTAATTAGGTCCCATTTGTTTATTTTTGGTTTTATTTCCCTTACTCTAGGAGGTGAGTCATAGAGGATCCTGCTGTGATTTATGTCAGAGAGTGTTTTGCCTATGTTTTCCTCCAGGAGTTTTATAGTTTCTGGTCTTACATTTAGATCTTTAATCCATTTTGAGTTTATTTTTGTGTATGATGCTAGAAAGTATTCTAGTTTCATTCTTTTACACATGGTTGACCAGTTTTTCCAGTACCACTTGTTAAAGAGATTGTCTTTTTTCCATTGTATATTCTTGCCTCCTTTGTCAAAGATAAGGTGTCCATAGGTATGTGGATTTACCTCTGAGCTTTGTATTTTGTTCCATTGATCTATATTTCTGTGTTTGTCCCAGTATCATTCTGTCTTGATGACTGTAGCTTTGTAGTATAGTCTGAAGTCAGGCAAGTTGATTCTTCCAGCTCCATTCTTCTTTCTCAAGATTGCTTTGGTTATTCGAGGTTTTTTGTATTTCCATACAAATTGTGAAATTATTTGTTCTAGCTCTGTGAAAAATACCATCGGTAGCTTGATAGGGATTGCATTGAATCTATAGATTGCATTGAATCTATATATTGCTTATATACTCATTTTCACTATATTGATTCTTCCAATTGATGAACATGGTATATTTCTCCATCTATTTGTGTCCTCTGATTTCTTTCACCAGTGTTTTATAGTTTTATATATATAGATCTTTTGTTTCTTCAGGTAGATCTATTCCTAAGTATTTTACTATTTTCGTTGCAATGGTGAATGGAATTGTTCCCTTAATTTCTCTTTCTGCTTTCTCATTGTTAGTGTATAAGAATGCAAGGGATTTCTGTGTATTAATTTTATATCCTTCAACTTTACTATATTTATTGATTCACTCTAGTAATTTTCTGGTGGTGTCTGTAGAGTTTTCTATGTAGAGGATCATGTCATCTGCAAACAGTAAGAGTTTTACTCCTTCTTTTCCAATCTGGATTCCTTTTATTTCTTTTTTTGTGGTGTATCACATTGATTGATTTGTGAATATTGAAAAGTCCTTGCATCCCTGGGGTAAAGCCCACTTGGTCATGATGTTTGATCTTTTTAACATGTTGTTGGGTTCTGTTTACTAGAATTTTGTTGAAGACTTTTGCATCTATGTTCATCAGTGATATTGACCTGTAGTTTTCTTTTTTTGTGGCATCTTTGTCTGGTTTTGGTATTAAGGTGATGGTGGCCTCATAGAATGAGTTTGGGAGTTCATCTTCCTCTGCAATATTCTGAAAGAGTTTGAGTAGGATAGGTGTTAGCTCTTCTCTAAAATTTTGGTAGAATTCACCTGTGAAGCCATCTGGTCCTGGGCTTTTGTTTGTTGGAAGATTTTTTATTACAGTTTTGATTTCCGTGCTTGTGATGAGTCTGTTAAGATTTTCTATTTCTTCCTGGTTCAATTTTGGAAGGTTATATTTTTCTAAGAATTTGTCCATTTCTTCCAAGTTATCCATTTTATTGTCATATAGTTGCTGATAGTAGTCTCTTATGATCATTTGTATTTCTGTGTTGTCTGTTGTGATTTCTCCATTTTCATTTCTAATTTTGTTGATTTGATTCTTCTCCCTTTTTTTCTTGAAGAATCTGGCTAATGGTTTGTCTATTTTATTTATCTTCTCAAGAACCAGGTTTTAGTTTTGTTGATTTTTGCTATTAGTTACTTTTGTTTCTTTTTCATTTATTTCTGCCCTAATTTTTATGATTTCTTTCCTTCTACTAACCCTGGGGCTCTTCATTTCATTTTTTTTTCTATTTGCTTTAGGTGTAAAGCTAGGTAATTTATTTGATTTTTCTCTTGTTTCTTGCGGTAAGCTTGTATTGCTATGAACCTTCCCCTTAGCACAGCTTTTACTAAATCCCATAGGTTTTAGGTTGTCATGTTTTCATTTTCATCTGTCTCTATGCATATTTTGATTTCTTCTGTGATTTGTTGGTTATTCAGAAGCATGTTGTTTAGCCTCCATATGTTTGTATTTTTAAGTTTTTTTCCCTGTAGTTGGCATCTAATCTTAATGCATTGTGATCAGAAAAGATGCTTGAAATGATTTCAATTTTTTTAAAATTTACCAAGTCTAGATTTATGGTCTAGGATGTGATTTATCCTGGAGAATGTTATGTGTGCACTTGAGAAAAAGGTGAAATTCATTTCTTTGGGGTGAAATATACTATAGATATCAATTAGGTCTAACTGGTCCACTGTATCATTTAAAGTTTGTGTTTGCTCATTTTATGTTTGCTTGATCTATCCATAGGTGTGAGTGGGGTATTAAAGTCTCCCACTATTATTGTGTTACTGTTACTTTCCCCTTTCATACTTGCTAGCCTTTGCCTTATGTATTATGGTGCTCCTATATTGGGTGGATATATATTTATAATTATTATATCTTCTTGGATTGATCCTTTGATGATTATGTAGTGTCCTTCTTTGTCTCTTTTCACAGCCTTTATTTTAAAGTCTATTTTATCTGATATGAGTATTTCTACTCCTGGCTTTCTTTTAGTCTCCATTTGCATGAAGTACCATTTTCCCACCTTCAGTTTCAGTCTGTATGTGTCCCTTGGTTTGAGGTCTCTTATAGACAGCATATATAGGGGTCTTTTTTTTTTTTTTTTTTTATCCATTCAGCCTATCTTCGTCTTTTGGTTGGGACGTTCAACCCATTTACATTTAAGGTAATTGTTAATAAGTATGATCCCATTGCCATTTACTTTGTTGTTTTGGGTTCAAGTTTATAAACCTTTTCTGTTTCCTGTCTAGAGAAGATCCTTTAGCATTTGTTGAAGAGCTGGTTTGGTGGTGCTGAATTCTCTCAGCTTTTCCTTGTCTATAAAGCTTTTGGTTTCTCCTTCATATTTGAATGAGATCCTTGCTGATTATAGTAATCTGGGTTGTAGGTTTTTCTCTTTCATCACTTTAAGTATGCCCTGCCATTCCCTCTGGCCTGAAGAGTTTCTATTGAAAGCTCAGTTGTTATCCTCATGGGGATCCCCTTGTGTGTTATTTGTTGCTTTTCCCTGGATGTGTTTAATATTTGCTCTTTGTGTTTGATCTTAATTAATTTGATTAATATGTGCCTTAGGTTGCTTTGCTTTGGGTTTATCCTGTTTGGGACTCCTGGACTTAGGTAGCTATTTCCCTCCCCATTTTAGGGAAGTTTTCAACTACTATCTACTCAAGCATTTTCTCATGCCCTTTCTTTTTGTCTTCTTCTTCTGGGACTCATATGATTCGAATGTTGGGGTGTTGAACATTGTCCCAGAGGTCTCTGAGGTTGTCCTCATTTCTTTTAATTATTTTTTTTTCCTCTCTGCTTCATTTATTTCCAACATTCTATTGTCCACCTCACTTATCCTATCTTCTGACTCAGTTATTCTACTGTTGGTTCCCTCCAGAGTGCTTTTGATCTCAGTTATTGCATTATTCAATATTGATTGCTTTTTTTATTTCTTCTAGGTCCTTGTTAAACATTTCTTGCATCTTCTCAATCCTTGTCTCTAGTCTATTTATCTGTAACTCCATTTTGTTTTCAAGGTTTTGGATCATCTTTACTATCTTCTATCTCCTCCTCTTTTTTTTTTTTTTTCAGGGAGACTCCCTATCTCCTCCTCTTTTGTTTGGTTTGGTGGGCATTTATCATGTTCCTTTATCTGATGAATATTTTTCTGCCTTTTCATTTTGTTTAGATTGCTGTGTTTGGGGTGGCCTTTCCGTAGGCTGGAAGTTTGTGATTCCTCTTTATTGTGGAGTTTGCTCCCTGTGGGTGGGGTTGGACTAGTGGCTTGTCAAAGTTTCCTGGTTAAGGGAGCTTGCATCTGTGTTCTGGTGGGTGGAGCTGTAACTCTTCTCTCTGGAGTGCAATGATATGTCCAGTAGTGAGTTTTGGGGTGACTATGGGTTTGGCATGGCTTTATAGTATAACTTCTCTTTACTATCTGACATCATTCCATTAACAATGAAACAATTAATTATGGTTACATACAGTAATTTAAGTAACTTGTTTGAAATGCAGATTCCTTGGTATTACCAAACTTATGAAATCATTGATATAGTATAAAAATATAGTAATGTGTCCTTTATCAATCACATACAGATGTTAACATTGTGACTGATTCCAGAAACTTATGCTGAATAGAATAGAAATGCTGATGACATATGCTATGCTATGCTATGCTAAGTCGCTTCAGTCGTGTCCAACTCTGTCCGACCCCATAGACGGCAGCCCACCAGGCTCCGTCGTCCCTGGGATTCTCCAGGAAAGAATACTGGAGTGGGTTGCCATTTCCTTCTCCAATGCATGCAAGTGAAAAGTGAAAAGGAAGTCACTCAGTCGTGTCCGACTCTTAGCAACCCCATGGACTGCAGCCTACCAGTCTCCTCCATCCATGGGATTTTCTAGGCAAAAGTATTGGAGTGGATTTGGTTGTGTATGTTTAGGAAAAGGAGCTGGAGAAGGTTATATTAGCAAAATAGAGATTGAATCATTTACAATTTCTAGGGAAGTATGGGAAGGTATATACAGGAAACAAAAAAGGGGGTGGAAAAGAGAGGCTCAGAGAGAATATAAAACATAATGCCTGGGCCTATGACTAAGACAGGAAATCTCTGAAGAGTAAGCATAAAGGATTTTAGGGAACAGGAATGCATGTGGGTATACATGTTTTTGACTAAGTTATGCATCAAGAGACCCCTCTCCTCAACTCTCATGTCACCAGTCAAACCTAGTAAATTCATAGACGCTTTGAGTCTGTGTAAACCAACAAATATTCTAAGGACCACTTCTGAATTAAATGCATACACTACTAAACAGCACATCTAGAAGAAGGAGACCAGCATTCAGGCAAGACCATGAAAATACAAAGCTGTGAAAATTGACAGAAATCTTGCAAAGGCACAGAATTATAGAGTTCAAGCCAATATTATCTAGATTTTGAAGAGCAGTGAGACTTTCCCACATGACACCCCATTTTACATGTTTACAACAAAATATAAATATATCTATTCAAAACATTCATTGATGTGAGAAGAAACTAAAGCAATATGCATGGGCTCTGGTCTCCGAGAGATTTCAAACTAGAAATAGAGGAGCACATTCTAAAACATTAGAAAATAATACATAAGGTGAATAATGTAGTATAAGATTCTGCTCCTGCCTCCCCTACATTCGTTCACAAAGTTTAGAAACTTCTATTCCAGTCTCCAGGAAGGGGTGAACTCCGGAAGATGGTTTAGAAACTTCTATTCCAGGAAGGGGTGAACTCCGGAAGATGGTGAGGGACTGGGAGGCCTTGCGTACTGCAGTCCACGGGGTCACAAAAAGTTGGACACAACCTGGCAACTGAACAACAACAACAATCATAAAAGTTAGCGGGGGAACTTATCTGCCTCCTGGCTTTACATTTCAGTAGTGGAGAGAGAGTGCTGCTTCTCAGGAGGGCTTTCTCTGCTTCTTCACTGACACATTCACAAGGGAGGGAGGAAAGACTTCTCTGATCTTGACAAGGGGAAGAAGGAACTGAGATAAATCGTTCAACTCCTTTCTCTGTTTCAGAATACAAAATCTTTAGGACACATATTTTTCCCTCCTTATCTATTAGTCACTTTACTAGGAAGGTTCTTTCCTACAAGGTCTGAGCTTATGAGGCCTTGTGCTTGCTTATTCGCTCAGTCGTGTTTGACTCTAAAGTCGTGTTTGACTTTACATACTTTGCACTGTAGCCCACCAGACTCTTCTGTTCACGGGATTTTGTAGGCAAAAATACTGGAGTGGGTTGCCATTTCCTTCTCCAGGGGATCTTCCTGACCCAGAGATTGAACCCATCTCTCCTGCATTCCCTGCATTGCAAGCAGTTCAATTCACAGGTTGAGTTGAGGGAGCATATGAGAGAGTAGAGTATGGCTATAGGTCAAGCCACATTCTCTAATTCACATCAGTATAAAAGCAGATATTTTTCCCATCACCTTTTTTTTTTAATTCCTGAGTATACTTTTGGGTGTTTTTCCAAGCTCAGGAGAAGAGGAACATTACTGATTGGCCTTTTCTAGCCCTAACTTACTGGTTCGTGGGGTGAAAACACAGAGCAATAAACCCTTGGCCAAAATGTAGGCGGTGCACAGAAAGACAGGAGTGAAATCTGAAGCCTTAGGAAATCTAAGCCCCTGTTTGTTTATTTTTTGGGGGGAAGGGGGGTGGTTTTGTTTTTACCTCAGTGGTTTACCGTGGCTTTTATTGTCACTATGTGGCTCGACTTTAATTGTTGAGGGAATATGCGGCTTAGTAATCATGGTTTCTGTGTTTCTTTGTGGCTAAACTTGACCTGACTTACACAGCACAGCTATGGCTTAAAGAAGGCCAATGGAACAGGGATTACATTGAGGTAAAAGAGTCTGTTCTGTTCCAATAAAGGCTAATTTTAAAATAAGCAGAGTTTTCACATGAAGGCTCTTTAGGCAGTTGAGGGTAAATCACATTTAATTTGTTTTATTGTATTTCTCAGTCAAATACATAAAGTAAGTCCCTAAAGTATAGAAGAAGCTAAGTAACTCCCAGGCCACAAAGTTCTGCTAAAGTAGATGTCAAATAAGGCACAGGTAAATAGTTCTACATTTGTTGCCTCAAACTGCACTTTTGTATGTGTTGAAATACAAGAGTTAAAAAGAAAACTATGGAAAAACTAATCTATTGGCTTCATATAGCCTTTTCACAAGTCTCTTAGAATTATCCTCCAAACTGATGGCCTTACAGAGGCTGTAGCTTGCTATTGAAAATCCTAGGACACCAGTTTTGCATTTCAGAGATTTACTATGACCTAACACACAGAAAATGACATGGATGTTATTTACAATAGCTAGGACATGGAAGCAACCTAGATACCCATTGATAGATGAATGGATAAATAAGTTGCTGTATATATAAATAGAATATTACTCAGCCATAAAAAGGAATGCACTTAAGTTAGTTCTAATGAGGTGGATGAACCTAGAGCCTATTATACAGAGTGAAATGTCAGAAAAAGAATCACTAATTCCATATATTAACACATATACATGGAATCCAGAAAGATGGCACTGATCAATCTATTTGTAGAGCAGCAATGGAGACACAGGCATGGAGAACAGACTTGTGGACCCAATGGTGGAAGGAGAAGAAGGGATAGATAGATAGAAGAAAGAATAACACTGAAACATATACATTATCATATGCAAAATAGCCAGTGGGAATTTTTTGTATGACGAGGGAACCCAGACCCATTGCTCTGTAACAACCTAGAGGAGTGGGATGGGGTGGGAGGTGGGAGGGAGGTTCAAGAGGGTGAGGACATGCATACACCTATGGGTGATTCATGTTGATGTATGGCAGAAGCCAACACAATACTATAAAACAGTTATCCTCCAGTTAAAAAACAACAATAACTAAAAAGGAACAAGTGTGTTTAATGCAGGAAGAAATTTCAATAACCTCAGATATGCAGACGACACCACCCTTATGGCAGAAAGTGAAGAAGAACTAAAGAGCCTCTTGATGAAAGTGAAAGAGGAGAGCGAAAAAGTTGGCTTAAAGCTCAACATTCAGAAAACTAAGATCATGGCATCTGGTCCCATCACTTCTTGGGAAATAGATGGGGAAACAGTAGCTGACTTTATTTTTCTGGGCTCCAAAATCACTGTAGATGGTGATTGCAGCCATGAAATTAAAAGACACTTACTCCTTGGAAGGAAAGTTATGACCAACCCAGACTGCATATATAAAAGCAGAGACATTACTTTGTCAACAAAGGTCCATCTAGTCAAGGCTATGGTTTTTCCAGTGGTCATGTATGGATGTGAGAGTTGAACTATAAAGAAAGCTGAGCGCTGAAGAATTGATGCTTTTGAACTGTGGTGTTGGAGAAGACTCTTGAGGGTCCCTTGGACTGCAAAGAGATTCAACCAGTCCATCCTAAAGGAGATCAGCCCTGGGTGTTCATTGGAAGGACTGATGTTAAAGCTGAAACTCCAATACTTTGTCCACTTGGTGGGAAGAGCTGACTCATTGGAAAAGACCCTGATGCTAGGAAAGACTGAGGGCAGGAGGAGAAGGGGACGACAGAGGATGAGATGGTTGGATGGCATCACCGACTCAATGTACATGGGTTTGGGTAAACTCCAGGAGTTGGTGATGGACAGGGAGGCCTGGTGTGCTGCGGTTCATGGGGTCGCAGAGTCGGACATGACTGAGCGACTGATCTGAACTGAACTGAATGTCTTTTGTGATAGTTTATTCAAGTTTGCTAACTTTTCTTGAGTTAACTTGGCAATTTGTATTTTGCTAATACAACTGGCTACACACCCTAAAGAAAATGAATCAACCTTTCTCCATCCATGGGATTTTTCAAGTAAGAGTATTGGAGTGAGTTGCCATTTCCTTGTCCAGGGGATCTTCCCAACCCAGGGATCAAACCTGGGTCTCCTGCATTGTAGGCAGATGCTTTACTGTCTGAGCCACCAGGGAAGTCACACAAGAAGAAATTCTAAACGAAGTCCTAAAAGCATAAATATCTTTTGGGCTAGGTTGGAGAAATAAGGGGATGGATCTCCTTAGACAAAATTGGAGTCTCAGCAGTTATTAATAAAAGAAAAATATCTCTTTCAGCAAAAATTTTAAATTTTATCATGAAAATTCTCTAATAAGCAAAGCCAAGAGAGAAAAAACTAGAGTTTTAAAAAATCTGCAACATACAAAATTAAAGATTAA
Source organism: Bos indicus x Bos taurus (assembly GCF_003369695.1). Lineage (NCBI taxonomy): Eukaryota > Metazoa > Chordata > Mammalia > Artiodactyla > Bovidae > Bos > Bos indicus x Bos taurus. The sequence continues at coordinate 83,352,893 of NC_040084.1, read as the reverse complement.
TATTATAATACACAAAGACCTATTACAAAATAAAATGGAGCCAAAAATATACCAAGAGGAGAAAATTGGCAAAGAATATGAAAGAGAAATTCACAGAAGAGCTAACCCTAATGATGAGGAAACATGAAAATATGTTCAAACTCACTAATTGGCACTGAAATGTAAATTAATGTAACCATGAAATATCTTTTTATATCTATCAAATGAGAAAGGATTATAAACCTATTACTAAAAAGATTAAAGGAAAAGGTATGCTCTTTCACATTGCTGGTGAAGTGTGAATTGTTGTACCTTCTTCAGAACAAAATCAGGCATCATATTTTTTAATTAAAGAATATAAATAGCATCAAACTCCTGAACAAAATCTATTCTATAAAATAAAACCATAAATTTATAGATATTTATTGAGCATTACTTCCAGTCAGAAAGATAGAAAGTCACAGGGGGAAAAGTTCTATGATTTTCCTATTACTAGGTAACAAACTAGCACAAATTTAATGGCTTAAAACAACACAGTATCAGAACTCAAGGTAGAGCTTAACTGGGTCCTCCCCTTAGGGTTTTACGAAGTTGTGATCAAGCTATCATCTAGGCTGCATTCCCATGTGGTGGTTTGACTAGGGTAGAGTTTTATTTTCAGTCTCAATCAGTTTATTGGTAGAATTAATTTCCTTGTGATTGTAAGATTGACATCTCTGGCTTCTTGCTGGTTCTGGGCTAGACACTGCCCTCATCTCTCAAGGGTCGCCTGTTTGTAGGAGGCCTTCAGTTCTGTATGAAATGGGCCTCTCCAATATGGCCACTTCACCAAGCCAGAAGAGTCTCTTGAGGGAAGGTGCTATTGAGACAGTCTTATATAATGTAACAGTCACCAGAGTGACATCCATCACCTTTGCCGTACTCTGTTGGTTAGATGCAAGTCATAGGTCCTCTACACATTCAAGGGGAGGGGATTATACAAAGGTTTGAACACTAAGAATGCCATCTCTGCTTCCACAGAAATCAAATCGCATAGATTAAGGAACAACACATAAATTACCATATGTTTACACCAGTGAATATTATGCAGTCTTTGTGAAGAATAAATTTATATCACTTGATATGACAGATTTCCAAAGGTGGTGTTGAATGAGAAAGGCAAACGCAAGCAACTTGAATAATTTAAATAATAAATTCATAAAACAATAAATCCACCCCTCTCCATGGACTCCTTTAAAGCTCAGCTTTTAGAAGAAATAAATTTTCCTAAGGTGTCAGCCAAGAAAGAAACAGATGTGGGAATACGGGGAAATTTCTCTTAGGAAGTCAGTTTCATAGGCCTCTTTTATAGTTAGAAGCAGCAGCAGCCACTGTAAAAGCAGACCTGCTCATATATAAGTGAATTTTCTCCCTGTTTATAGTAAATACATATTTCCAAACTAACATCTTGATGAACACTTTCCTCCAGTTCAGTTTAAATTTATGTATCATGGTATCTGGACCACTGGCATACACTGACATCCTGGCAAGACTTAAAATACAATTGCCTCTGCTGATCTTTTCCCCAACATCATGAAATTCCTGTTATGACCTTTGGCCACATTAGTAGGAATCTTCATTAGACGAAACACTAGGTTCTGGAAACATTATCTAGCTTGGGATTATAGTTCTAGTGGGCTTCCCTGGTGGTTCACATGGTAAAGAATCTGCCTGCAATGCAGGAGACCCAGGTTCAATCCCTGGGTCAGGAATATCCCTGGAGAAGGGAATGTCTACCTACTCCAGTATTCTTGCCTCGAGAATTCTATGGACAGAGAAGCCTGGCAGGTTACAGTTTATGGGGTCACAAAGAGTTGGACACGACTGAGTGACTAACACCCTACAGGTCTAGTAACTCCAATTTTTGCTTGTTTTTAAATTTCATCTTTTGGGGTTTGGTCTTGTATTGTCAAGTGTTTATTTACTGAACTTTAAAAATGAGGCACATGACCACGTATCTGACAAAGGACTCAAAGCTCTCAAAACTCAACAGTCAAATAAAACAATTTGAAAATGGGCTGAAAAACATGAAGAGACATATTGAAGAGGATATACACATGAAAAACAAGCAAATAAGAAGCTGTTCAACATCACTAGCCTTTCAGTTCAGTTCAGTTTAGTCGCTCAGTCGTGTCCGACTCTTTGCAACCCCATGAATCGGAGCATGCCAGGCCTCCCTGTCCATCACCATCTCCCAGAGTTCACTCAAACTCACATCCATCGAGTTGGTGATGCCATCCAGCCATCTCATCCTCTGTCATCCCCTTCTCCTCCTGCCCCCAATCCCTCCCAGCATCAGAGTCTTTGCCAATGAGTCAACTCTTTGCATGAGGTGGCCAAAGTAGTGGAGTTTCAGCTTTCGCATCATTCCTTCCAAAGAACACCCAGGGCTGGTCTCCTTTAAAATGGACTGGTTGGATCTCTTTGCAGTCCAAGGGACTCTCAAGAGTCTTCTCCAACACCACAGTTCAAAAGCATCAATTCTTCAGTGCTCAGCTTTCTTCACAGTCCAACTCTCACATCCGTACATGACCACTGGAAAAACCATAGCCTTGACACTAGCCTTTAGGCAAGCATAAATAAAAACTTGAAGGAGTTATTACTGCACAACTGTCTGGAGAGCTCATTTTTTAAAAAACTTGGCAACACCAAATACTGGTAAAGATGAGAAGATGTATCACTTATACATTTCTGGTACAAGTGGAAAATGGTTTAGCACTGTCTTAAAAAATCAAAACAGTTATATATCCTATGACCCAACAATAGTATTTCTAGGTATTTATTCTAGAGAAATTGTCCACACAAAAATATGCACACAAATGCTCACAGAAACTTTATATGTAATATCCAAACAACTCAAACATCCTTCAGTGAGGACGTTTAAACAAATTGTATAGATCTATGCATAGAATACCACTCAACAATAAAAAGGAATAAACTCTTGACACATACAACAACTTGAATGGATTACAAGAGCATTATGCTTGGTGAAAAAACTCCAACCCTAAAAGGTCTCATGCTGATTCCTCTGATACAACATTCTCAAAATGACAAAATTATAGCAATGTGAAACAGACTAGTAGTTGCCAGGGACTAGAGATGATGCAGGTGAAGAGTGTCGGTATGACTATTAAGGGGCAGCATGAGAGCTCTTTATGATGATGAAAACAGTCCCATATTTTGATTAAGGTGGGGCTACAAACAACTACACATGTGGCAAAGTATCATAGAACTACACACACACACACACAAGTGCATGTAAAACTGGTGAAATCTGAATAATATCTATGGATTGGAGCAATGTCAGTTTCATGGTTTTGATACGACACTAATTGCCATGCAAGATGTTATCACTGGGTATTAGGCCAAGGATACTCAGGAGTTCTCCATAATGCTTCTTACAATTGCTAGAAAATGTATAATTGTGTCAAATAAAAAGATTAAAATATTGACGTATAAGGAAGGGTTCAGGTTGAAAGGACCTTATCATTCCAATTCTAGACAGCTCAAGCTGCAGACAATGAGAGGAATCCAGTTCTATCTAGGTGGAGTAGATGCCTCTACCTGAGACTGAACATAAACAGAAAATGGGTGACATGATTTTTGAAAATTAATTCCTTTAGATTTTGGCTTAAAATCTGTGAACTTTAATGTTTCAGACAAAAACAAGGTGATTTTTATCTCTTTGGCATGTGAATTCAATAAAAGGGGGGAGCTCCACATTTGGATACATTTTTACACTACCACTGTAATATTATCAGAGCACCTTTTTGTTGCCATTTGCTCTCCCTGAGTAACTTTCAGGGAATTACCTGGATTACAAGGCTAGACATAATTTGGGTTGGGGATTAGAGCAAGGAATTGCAGTCCTAGAGAGCAGCAAGGTCTTAGAAGTAATTCAGCTGATGAGCAGTTCTGATCCACTGCACATCTCCACTGCCCACCAGTGGTCTCAGAAAGACAGACTAGGAAGAGTGGTGGTGTTGTAGGTAGATGTTCCATAAGGTAAGAGTAGGATAGATTTATGATCTCTTCCCACTGAGGAGAACAGTCATACTCCTAAAGACCACAGGCTTGGGTATTACACTCAGCAGACTGAGAAAACACAAAAGCTGGAGCAGAGTTAGAGGTAGTGCTTATCTCCTACTTTTTTTATATATATACAAGAGTTAGGACTTCCCTGGTGGCTCAGATGGTAAAGTGTCTGCCTACGATGTGGGAGACCTGGGTAATACAAGAGTTGGCTTAAAACTCAATATTCAAAAAACTATGATCATGGCATCCGATCCCATAACTTCATGGCAAATAAATGGGGGGATAATAAAAACAGTGGCAGATTTTATTTTCTTGGGCTCCAAAATCACCGCGGCACTGGCTGCAGCCATGAAACTAAAAGATGTGATTCATGGGGTCTCAAAGAGTCAAACACGACTGAGTGACTGAACTGAACTGAACTGTACCTTGGAAGAAAAGCAGTGACAAACCTAAGCAGCATATTAAAAAGAAGAGACATACTTTTGCCAACAAACGTCCATCTAGTCAAAGCTATAGTTCTTCCAGTAGTCATGTACAGATGTGACAGTTGGACCAGAAAGTGGACTGAGTGCCAAAGAACGGATGCTTTCGAACTGTGGTGCTGGAAAAGACTCTTGAAAGTCCCTTGGACAGAAAGGAGATCACACCAGTCAATCCTAAAGGAAATCAATCCTGAATATTCATTGTAAGGACTGATGCTGAAGCTGAAGCTTCAATCCTATGGCAGCCTGATGTGAAGAACCGACTCATTGGGAAAGACCATGATACTGGGAAAGATTGAGGGCAGGAAGAATGGGGGTGACAGAGGATGAGTTGGCTGGATGGTATCACTGACTCAACAGACATGAGTTTGAGCAAACTCTGGGAGATGGTGGACAGGGAAGCCTGGCATGCTGCAGTCCGTGGGATCGCAAAGAGTCGGACACGACTTAGTGACTGAACAACAATAACAAGAGAGAAAACTCTACTCCTTGGGTGACAACAGAACCTGGCCCTTTCTCAGTCCTTTTTTCAAGGTAGGATGATTACTCTCTGATTAGCGGTTTGGGGAAGATGGAGCTTGTGCAGCTCTCAGCCCCTTTTTCCTACAGAATAGTCTGACATAGGGACACAGTTTTCCACCACTGTATTGTCAGCTAATTGGGACAAGTTTTGTCCTTCAGGGAGAAAGCTGTAGTTTTAGATGGATGGGTTCAATTCAGCGGGATACTGGGGGAAAGAATGGCAAATCAGAATTTCTGTAACTCATTATTGCCAAAGGTTGAGCCAAATGCTCTAACTTAGCCTTAACAGAAAGAAAAGTGAGGATTCGATTATTATCTCTTGGATTCCTTCTTAATAATTCCTTAACCAGAAAGAGAAGAGGAGTGTTATGTGTTGACTTCTTCAAACGTAACATATATCACCTATCATACAAAGCAAGAAATACCATTCACACACTTCAGTACTGTTTTGATGGCTGGTACAGTCTTCCATTTTTGCATCCCCAGAATGTAGACTGTGACAGCAAAAAGTAATAACTTTGTCAATTTTTGCTAAACTCACCAATTCTACAATAATTTTCAGCAGTTACATCAAATATCATTCTCAATTTTAAAGTATATAATGAGAGAAATTATCCAAGAAAACTCAGGCCCTTGTTCCTCAAAGCCAATAAAAGCATAACATCTGGATTAATGACAATAAAAGAAAATGCTAATAAAAACTTTAGAAATTAACATACATGAAAAGAACACTGGTTTATTCATGTCTACAGTCAATTAAGTACCAAGATCTTTCTTCTCTCTCTATGAAATATAGGGGAAAAGGGGCTTCCCTTGTAGCTCAGTTGGTAAAGAATTTGCCTGCAATGCAGGAGACCTGGGCTTGATTTCTGGGTCAGGAAGACCCCCTGGAGAAGGAAATGGCAACCTGCTCCAGTATTCTTGCCTGGAGAATCCCATGGACAGAGGAGCCTGGTGGGCTACAGTCTATTGGGTTGCAAGAGTTGGGCATGACTGAGAGAATAAGCACACATGAAATATAGAAAATGCCACTTTTATCTATTTTCCCCTACATATCTAAATAGAAAAGCACTGAGAAGATATTTAAATAAAATTTTAAAGCCTGTAACCTATATTTAACAAAGGATCTAGTTACTTTAAATACCTGGTAGGTATCATTCAACCAAAGAGTCTTACATGTGATCTAAAAACAGCTGAGGCAAACAGTAACATGTCAGAAATAGAATGACTTTAAAAGAATATCTATGACATTTTAAGTTCCTTTTCTGAAAATTGCTCAAGTTCTTTGTCTATTTTTCTTTGAAAAACTAATGTTTTTCATATCAATTTGTGTCATTTCTTATTTGGTAAGGATAGAAACCATTTGGCATCTCTATTGCAATTATCCCCCCAGTTTCCCACTTGTCTTTTTAATCTTTTTTATAATGTGTTTAAACACACACTGTTGCTTTCATTGTTAGAGAGTTGTATCAATCAACCTTTTCCATTGTTAGCTCTTCTATTGCTTTAATGTTTGGAAAATTATTTTCTGTCCAGATACTAAATAAACATGCACTTTATTTTCTTCCAGGTTTTTCACAAACAATACATGCAAATATTACTTAGAGACTTGAAGAAAAAACATGACTAAATAGAAAAGCTTATCATGCTTTGCATGGGAAAAGCATTGCAAAGTATTGACACTATTTTAAAAGTTTGGATTCTTTCTAAAATCCAGTTTTACATAATCTTAGTCAGAACTGTAAGGGTTCTTAGTCTAATCTAGAAAAATAGATAAACAGGAAAGAATGGATTTGTGAATTTTTACTTTTAAAATGACATCAAAACATTTAAAAGCTGTCACAGTTAAATGGTAGCAATGTCACTGAAAATAGATGAATGATGATAAATAGATAGATGATAGATGGGGGGGGAGTCAAGATCAATGGAATACAGCAGTTTAAAAAGGGACTTTAAATATGTTAACATATGACAAAGAATACATCATGAATCAATAGGGGAAAGGAAGGTTTGATCAGTCAGTGGATATATCTGTATCATCTGCATGTATCAGGAACCACTCAGGATACTGGGAAGAGAAAATAAGCTCGGTTCTGCCTTGTTGAGATTATAGTCTAGTGGGGAAGACTATTATAAGATAAGCAATTATACACATGGTAAAGGAGATGAGTGGGGTACTAGGAGAGTGTTTTAAAGGATGAACCAACTTATATTCAGGCATCTGAGGAAGCTACCATGAGAAAGTGGCTTACAAGCTGAGATCTGAAGCAGAAGATAACGAGTTGTCCTGGCATGAAGAAGGGCATAGTGAGCAGAAAGAGGTTCTCTGTGACTGGAACACAGAGAATAATGAGACTGTGGTAAGAAATGAATCTTCAAGGGTAGGCAGGAATCAAATTATGCAAGACTCTGTGTGATATATTAGAGATTCTGAACTTTATATGAGGGCACTGGGAAACTACTGAAGAATTTTAAGCAGACAGATGACTTGATCAAATTTTCCATTTTAAAATGGATCAGAAGGGGAAGAGGTAGATGCCATGACTAGCTAGAAGGTTGCTGGAGAAATTGTTCAAGTAATTCAGGTAGCAGATCATTATGTCTTGAACTGTTGACAATAATGATAGAGAAAATAGAAATAATTGATGACTTTACAGTATATTGTATACTGTATATTTACAGTATATTGATAGAATTCAGTGTTTTATTAGATGTATAGGGGATAGAGAAAGGAAGGAGGCAAAGATAATCATTTAATGAATATTTAGGACAAGAGACTTAGTAAGAGGGAGGCAGAGATAGAGTATTACAAAGGATCCTACTTCAAAACAGGATCAAAACAACCTCCAGATGGAAAAAGAAATTAAATGTTTAAAAAATTGGAACCACTGAATTCTTTTAAAGACTCAGGCACCTCTGGAGTATGCTCCAATCTGCCTATATACCTGCATGTGCCACCATCTGTCAGTCAGTCAGTCAGTGTTGGTTGCTCAGTCGTGTCCAACTCTTTGTGACCCCATGGACTCTAGTCCGTCAGCCTCTTCTTTCCATGGAATTCTCCAGGCAAGAATACTGGTGTGGGTTTCCATTCCCTTCTCCAGGGGATCTTCCCAATCCAGGGATCAAACCTGGGTTTCCTGCATCGCAGGCAGATTCTGTACCATCCGAGCCACCACGGAAGACCATATTCCACCATGCCTAGTTCCCAGAGTAGCACTATGTAGAACACCCATCCACCCAGTACTCAGAACCCTTTCTTGTGTCTATACCTTAGCTTATATTCATCTTCTCATAGGGGCCACTCTTAACATCCCATCTCTATTCACTAAAATCCTACTGATCCTTCAAAATCTAGCTAAAAGGTCACTTCTTCCACATGACCTTTCCTTGCTCCCCAATAAAAATAATTTTTCTTGTCCTGTCTTAATATTTTACCTATATGCTTTGTACAATAATTCTTAAATTCTGTCATTCCATGATTGTGTGTATATATCCTGAAGACCACAAACACCTTGAAAGTATCATATCTTTATAACTACCATTCTACCATGTTCATTATAGCCCCTACACCACCTGGAATACAGTGCTCAACATTATGTAAAACTTACACATTTCATCACTGAATTTGATAATAAATAATGACATTAATTTAATTTTAAATAAGTGCTTCTAGGCAAAATCTGTTAGATAAGTTAGACACTTATCTAACTCACAGAAAAATTCAAGTTTTCTAAACCTTATCTTTCTGCAAATTATGAGCTGCCTCAGGTCACATTCAGTTCACTTTATATTAACTTAAAAGAAATTAACACTCTTCTTCAACTCTTGCCCCTGTGTGTCCTCAAGCTTCTAAAAGCCTGCTCTGTCTTTTCTCTTTTCAGAGTAAAGAGATGGCTCCCAGTCATCACTAATTCTGTACTTCAGGGCTACTATTTTTGAATAAATGCTTTACTGCATACCTTTAACACAACCCAGGCCTCTCTGCAAGCTTTAATTTTTTTATTTCTTGGTTCTCATTCTCCCTATCTCCCCCGCTTCCTCTCTATCTCTCATTTTTTATTTTGAAAGAATTTAAGATATACAGAATACACTAGTAAATTCTGCAGACACCCTCAGATTCCCCCAAATGTTAATATTTCATCACAATTGCTTTACCATCTTCCTATTCCCACACCAACCATTTGTGAGTAGGTTACAATCATGACGCTCCTTTATTTCAAAACACTTTACTAACTCAGTGTGTTTTAAATGATGCTTTGCCAAGATGGACATTGTTGAGCCTGGCCTTCAGTCATCTATTCTCATAGGAGGCTACTGCATCGGCCTTCACTACTACCAAGAGCAAGGCCCCTCAGGTGCTGCTCTCCCAGTCATCCCCAGCCATTCCTCCTGGACACTTAGCGAACATTTAGTGCTCCCACTCCACTGAAGATGGTGGGAAATTCGGTGTGAATAGGTAAGGTAGTCCCGTGCTACTGATGAGCAGAGAGACAACAGAGTGCTTCTCACTCTCACTGGGGTAGCGAACTATGCGACTGTCTTACGCTGTACGCCTGAACGCACACAGCCGTTTCTACTCTACTGCTTCCAAGCCACAGTTGTGTGTGTGGTCTGGCTCTTTCAACCCCATGGACTGTAGCCCATCAGGCTCTTCTGTCCATGGAATTTTCCAGGCAGAAATACTGGAGAAGGTTGCCATTTCCGACCCAGGGATCAAACCCACATCTTTCATGTCTCCTGGCATGGCAAGCAGATTCTTTACCACTGGCTTCCAAGCCACAGTTGGGAATGCGCAAAGATAGTCTTGCTGCCCCTATTCCCCTTCTCCCTTCCACCTCCTGTGCCCCACCCCATTCTCTCAAACCCCACCAAGATCGGAATGCTCTGATTCCCCGAATACTATCTAAGGGCTGTTGATTCAGCCCAAGGGAGTATGGTAGGTTGCTAAGTCGCTTCAGTCATATCCAACTCTTTGCGACCCTGTGGACTAAAGCCACCAGGCTCTTCTGTCTACAGGGTTCTCCAGGCAAGAATACTGGAGTGGGTTGCCATGCCTTTCTCCAAGGGTCTTTTTTCAGGAACCTTCAACACCCAACTCTTATGTTTACCTTGTAGCTTTATCCCTTCTCTCGTAAACTAGGACCCTTTTTAGTTTCAGGAATGAAGAACTGGCTCTCCCTGCATCATGTGCAATTCTATATTCTGTGCCTCTATTCCTGCCCCCAGGACCCAGGCTTTTGAAATACAAAAGGTAAGATTTAATGTATTTGCTTTTGTGTTTTTTATCTTTCCTTATTTGAAGCAGTGTAGCCAGAAACTTGTATACCCAGAAAAGAGGAAAGTAATCTGTTAATGTTCAATGTATCATCACCCTACCCACATGAAAGTATATACAAAATTTTTATGTTAGCAAAATATATAAAATAGTAAACTGACTGCTACATTGACCTCAATATCAGCTCCTTGTACATATTAACAAAATAAAATCACCATTTCCAGTGGAAGCTATAACTCTGTCTCTGCAAAAGTTTCTTGAAGATATTGTAGCTCTTTGAGCCACCAAGATCACATATTTACTGACTTTATTGGTGACATTCAGCCAGTGTCATTGTCCCTTTACAATTACGCATTGTCACCGTGGCAAATCTCTAAAGAAGACTTATGAGAATCTCTCAAGCTTCATTTTCACTGAAGAGAATGAAAACAGAGTACAGAGTGAAATCCAGGTCTCTGTTTCACCACCTTGAGTCACCTCTTAATCTCTCCAAAGCTTTGAAGAGATTGATGGATGTGCACCAACAGGCAATGAAAACAAAAATTCTAACTGATTGTTCCTCTAAACTCTTGGCTTTAAAAAACGACCTCAGTCTGGTTTTCATTTCTGATGATCCATGAGCTATCAGTGTTATGCATCATCACGATCGAGGAGACATGGCTCTTATTGATCACTTAAAAAGAAAAGACATGTTCGGTGTCCTTGGCACCTGAGTCCTTGCATACAAAAGGACAAGAGGGTGTGGGCTTGGACAGTCTCCTTACCTGTGCCTTAGTTTCTATATAGCTAGAAAATGTATTATTTTTTGAGTGTTGGAACAAGATAATAAGTTTTGATAATGGGAGTGTTTGTTATAAAGTTTCAACAATTTAAAAACAAACAGGAAAACTGTCATCCAACAATCTGCTCCAGTTAGGAAGACCAATTCTGAGGCTTTTCCTCAGAGGAGTTTGCCTTCTTTCTTCTTTCTCCCCTGACTTCTCTCCCATTTTATTCACAGAGGGCCTTCCTCTCCCACCCACAACCTCCAAGTTGCACAAATCTCATATCCAAGACACTGAATGAGGTGTTGCTTTTAAAGTAAAAATCGCCTCAGTTTGTGATATCCAACAAAATAACTCTGCAACAAGTGTTTCCATGTAACATCTATGATAATGGTTGTGGTACCATGTTCTTGGGCTTCCCAGGTGGCACAGTGGTAAAGAATCTGCCGGCCAATTCAGGAGACGCAGGTTGGATCCCTGGGTCAGGAAGATCCCCTAGAGTAGGAATGGCAACCTGCTCCAGTATTCTTGCCTGGAAAATCCCATGGACAGAGGAACCTGATGGGCTACAGTCACAAAGAGTTGGACAAGACTGAGCAGATGAGCACACATGTACCATGCTCTTAGAACCATAAGAAAATCTCTATGAAACAAGATATGAGACTGGGATTATTAAAGTGCTCCAACAATATTAATTTTTTGAGTTTTTGCTAAAATAGTTTTTAAATACTGCAAAACATAAATCATAATAAATAAGATAATTTGCCCCACACTTCACCAAGGGTATTAAATCTAGTGATAACATAAACCTTTATTTCTGCATCCACAATTCATACCAGTAGTATGGTGATAAATACATTCTATTCATTTTCTTTGATACTCTGTCCCAGCATTTTCGGACTATCAATGACTCCCAACAGACATCAGCTGAACTGACACATATCCAAATGCCGGTCGTGGTTAGCACTTTGCTGAACAGCCAGATCTTTCATTTTTTAAACAATGTATTTCCACAGCTGCTATCTCAAGTGAGTTATTCATCTGGAGGTCTTTCAGACTGCCATCAGAAACAACACATAAAGAAGCTAGTTCAGACATGGCACAGGAAAAGAATTTAGCAACAAAAATCCTGTCTTTCATCTTCCACCACACTAGCAGATCTCAACCTGAATAATAATGAAGATGCTTCGGATGTGATGTTACACTAAACACTAGGAAACATTTCCAGCCTGTGTAAAGTTTTTGCTGACAGCGCCTACTCTTTTTGTAACAAAACCAACCCTCTAAAATAGAGCAATCTTTTTCCTAATAATGTTAATTTGTTATATTTTGTTGAATGTGTCAACTAAACTAGCATCTGCTTTGTTGAAGGACTTAAAACTCGCTGTCTCATTTTAATATGGAGTACCTCTGTCTATCTGCATTTTCTCCCCCACCCTTTGACCCTCAGCTTAGTATCTGCTCTTTTCCTGGCCATCTTCATCTGCCACCCATCTGGCTCCTCTGATCAGCACAGCGAACACTGAGTCACTCTGCCTTGTCTTGACCTCTTACTCAAGTTCTTCTGCCAAATGAAGTGGAGAATTAGCTCTGTGCCCTAACCAGTGCCTGGTATATGACGGCATTCAGTGAATCCCTGTGGATATTAAAAATGAGCCTGTTAATCTAGAAACAAGTTTTGAAGGTGAAAGGAGTTCCTCTAAATTCCCAGGTAAGAATTTAGGTGAAGCTAGATTTTTGCCCCTTCATTATTTAGAGATGACATTCATTTTCTAATTTCTGTAAGCAGAGGATAATTGGCTATTATTTATAATCCTTCTAAAATTCAGTAGATATCTATTGATATCTCTGATGCTCAGTCCAGACAATGTTCATTCTACTGCACCATTTTGCTTCCTAAAGTCACCTTTGTGTTGTGGAAAATTTCTGTCTCTTCAGAGCTGAAATGGAGCCACAGCAATTGAGGAGATGGAAAAGAGAGGTGAGGAGGCCGGTGCAGGAAGAGGAATGGATAAGATTAGCCTCTGGAGCAGAGAAACAACAGACTAAAACCCACTTGGGTGGAAGTAGAATATCATGCTGTTCCCTTCCATATTCTGTACCCTCATGAAGGGCCACTATTCAAGTAAAATATGAAAGGAATCGATGTATTGTGTGCATCTGTCTGTGCATGCCTTAGCCATGGCAGTACGGATAATTCGTAATTCTATTTAAATCACAATGCTCAATATCTTCAAGTCTAGTTATTGGAAAATTAGGTCTCACATATTTTTATTTTAAATATGTATCATTTACTCCATACTGTGGCTTCAATCACAAAAGCCATAGTAAACTTGATTGAAAATAAGAAAGGTAAATTAAGGGTTATTTTTAATCACAATGCCAAAAGAATAGCAATTGACAAGCATGACCAACTCAGGAGAAGACTGATAATAAACTCAAAGCAAAGATTCCTTTTCAAAATTTGCAGTAAGTCTAATAATTCTTGTGAGGACTTGCACAGAAAAGGCTTTGTAAGCATGCCAAGTGTTGAGCAGCTATCACACTTCTTATCAGAATACTGAGTTAGAATTCTCTATAATCCTCGAAATGCTCTTGTTTAAAGTTTACTATCAAAATTTAATAATCTAACAGTTTGTAAATAACCAGTAAGGATCTCTCATAAATTTGAAAATGAAAGTATATGGAACTGTGTGTGTCATTGGCAGTTTAAAACAAACAAAATATTGCATGTCAAACTAATCCCCAATCCATGGTGAGGGTCCTGGCTTCCCACCAAGAACCTCTCACCACCTAGCAAGGCTAGTAAAGAACAGACCCCTGCATCCCTAGAAAAAAATATCTTAATATCAGTCTCTTTCTTTCCCTGCCTTCCCCACTTTCCACCTTGTCCAAGGTCATTCTGTCTTACAGGAATGAAAAATCAGAACCTGGCTCTCCTATGAAGACAAAAAGGAAGAAACAGCCTGGTGGACATCATTCTCAAAGCAGTATATACATCATTAACAATCCCTGACTCTCCCAGGCAGATGAAAAGGTGGAGGCTGAAATGCCTGGTCCAGAGCTCTGCTGTCCAGAAGAAGTGTTACATCCCAATTTATACAGAGACCATCTGCCAAGAAGCAACTCTCTGTCAGTCTCTCCCACGAGCTCCAAACTTTTATATACTACTCACTGCACTAACTCCACTCCAATGTTGAATAGGCATTACATGACCTAAACTGAGCCTCTAATTCTGCCTCCAAACTTCATTCTTCCAATTTGTTGTTGTTCATTTGCTAAGTCATGTCCAACTCTTTGCAACCCATTGGACTGAAGCACACTAGGCTTCCTTGTCCTTCCCCATCTCCCAGAGTTTACTCAAGCTCATGTCCATTGAATCAGTGATGCTATCCGACCATCTCATCCTCTGTTGCCCCCTTCTCTTGCCCTTAATCTTTCCCAGCATTAGGGTGTCTTCCAATGAGTCAGGTAGCCAAAGGATTGGAGTTTCAGCTTCAGCTTCAGTCCTTCCAATGAACATTCGGGGTTGATTTCCTTTAGAATTGACTGGTTAGATCTTCTTGCTGTCCAAGGAACTCTTAGGAGTCCTCTCCAGCACCATAATTTGAAAGCATCAATTCTTCAGTGCTCAACCTTCTTTATGGTCCAACTCTCACCTCCAGATATGACTACTGGAAAAAACCATAGCTTTGACTATATGAGCCTGTGTCAGCAAAATGATGCCTCTGCTTTTTAATATGATGTCTAGGTTTGTCATACTTTTTCTTTCAAGGAGGATGCATCTTTTAATTTTGTGGCTGGAATCACCATCCACAGTGATTGTGGAGCCCAAGAAAACAAAATCTGTCACTGTTTCCACTTTTTGTCCATCTCTTTCCCATGAAGTGATGGGACCAGATGCCATGATCTTAGTTTTCTGAATGCTAGTTTTAAGCCAGCTTTTTCACTGTCCTCTTTCACCCTTAGCAAGAGGCTCTTTAGTTCCTCTTCACCTTCTGCCATTAGAGTGGTATCATCTGCATATCTGAGGTTGTTGATATTTCTCCCAGCAATCTTGATTCTAGCTTATGATTCATCAAGCCTGGCATTTCACATGATGCACTCTGCATAAAGTTAAATAAACAGGGTGATTTTTTGACTCTGTGGGAGAGGGAGAAGGTGGGATGATTTGGGAGAATGGCATTGAAATATGTATAATATCATATATGAAATGAGTCACCAGTCCAGGTTCAATGCACGATACTGGATGCCTGGGGCTGGTGCACTGGGACGACCCAGAGGGATGGTATGGGGAGGGAGAAGGGAGGAGGGTTCAGGATGGGGAACACATGTATACCTGTGGCGGATTCATTTCGATATATGGCAAAACCAATACAATATTGTAAAGTTAAAAATAAAAAAAAAATAAACAGGGTGACAATACAAAATAAAATAAGCGGGGTGACAAGCCTTGGTATATTCCTTTCCCAATTTCAAACCAGTCCATTGCTCCATGTCTGGTTCTAACTGTTGCTTCTTGATGCGCATACAGATTTCTCAGGAGGCAGAAAAGGTGGTCTAGTATTCCCATTTCTTAGAATTGTTCACAGTTTGTTGTGATCCACACAGTCAAAGGCTTTAGTGTAGTCAAAAGCAGAAGTATACGGTTTTCTCAAATTCCCTTGTTTTTTCTATGATCCAGTGGATGTTGGCAATTTGATCTCTGGTTCCTCCAATTTTTCTAAATCCAGCTTGTATCTCTGAATGTTCTTGGGTTATGCACTTTTGAAGCCTAGCTTGAAAGATTTTGAGTATTATCTTGCTAGCATATGACGTAGTTTCAACATTCTTTGGCATTGCCTTCTTTGGGATTGGAATGAAGACTGACCTTTTCCAATCCTGTGGCCACTGTTGAAAGAGTTTCCCAAATTTGCTGGCATATTCAGCACAGCACTTTAACAGAAACATCTTTTAGGATTTTAAACAGCCTAACTAGAATTTCATCACCTCCACTAGCTTTGTTTGTAGTAATGCTTCCTAAGGCCCACTTGATGTCATGCTCCAGAATGTCTGACTCTAGGTGAGTGATCACACCATCATGGTTATCTGGGTCATTAAGACCTTTTTTGTATAGCTCTTCTGTGTATTCCTGCCACCTCATCTTAACCTCTTCTACTTCTGTTAGGTCTTTGCCATTGCTGTCCTTTATTGTCCCAATCTTTGCATGATATGTTCCATCTCTAATTTGCTTGAAGAGATCTCTAGTCTTTCCCATTATATTGTTTTCCTCTATTTCTTTGCCTTGTTCACTTAAGAAAGCTTTCTTATCTCTCCTTATTATTCTCTGAAACTCTGCCTTCAGTTGGGTATATCTTTCCCTTTCTCCTTTGCCTGTAGTCACTTGTCTTCATTTCTCAGCTATCTGTACCCACGCCCAAATACTTGGAGTTATCCCTGAGTCTTCTTTCTCACATTCATATCCAAACTACCTGGAAATACTTGGGTTGTACCTTTCAAAAATACCAAGAATCCAGCAACTTTTTGCCACTTCTACTGCTGCTACCCTGATCCAAGTCAACATTCTGTTTCACCTGGAATATTGCAATAGGCTTCTATTCAGATTCCCAGCATCCTCCTCTACCTCTGAAATGTATTCTCTATATAGTTGCCAGAATGGACTTTTTAAAATGAAAATAAATTTCCAAAAGTTCTCAATTTCATCTGCATCAAAAAGCCAAGTCCCATCTGTATGTCTTCTTTTGGAGAAATGTCTGTTTAGGTCTTCTGCCCATTTTTTGATTGGGTTGTTTGCTTTCCTGGTATTGATTTGCATGAGCTGGTAAAATAGATGTCCAGTGAGAATTTGCTGTATGACACAGAGAGCTCCACCTAGCATTCTGTGACGACCTAGAGGGGTGCCATGTGGTGGGATATGGGAGGGAGGTTCAAGAGGAAAGGGACATATGGCTGATTCATGTTGATGTATGGCAGAAACCAGCACAATGTTGTAGAGCAATTATCCTCCAGGAATTTTCTTTCTGAAAAAAGGCAAAAAAAAAACCCTTAAAAAATCAAAATACAAGCCCCACTAATGTCTCACAAAGCCTCTCATGGGCTGCCCCCTGGTTCTTCTCTGATCTCATTCCCTTCTACTCTCCCTCTTGCTCACTCTGTACAAAAACAAACAAACAAAAAAAAAAAAACAAAATAAAACAGCCTCCTTCTTGTTTCTCAAATACACCAGTTATGTTCCCTCTTCAGGGCCTTTGTACTGGACCCAAAACTCAAGACAAATATCTGCATGGCTGATTAGCTCATTGCTATGGATTGAATTGTGTCCTTCAAAACGATTTATTGAAGTCCTAATCCCTGGTACCTGTGAATGTGGTCTTATTTGGAAATCATGTCTTTGCAGATGTAATCCAGTTAAAATGAAATCATTAAAGTGGGACATAATTCAACATGACAGATGTCTGTAACCTGTTTTTAGAGGGAGTGTGGCCCTATCAACCCCGGGATTTAGAAGTTCTTCTAGCCTCCAGAGCAGTGAGACAATAAACTTGTGTGGTTTTAAGGCTTAAATGTGTGATATTTTGTTATAGCAGCCACAGGGAACTAATACACTCACCTCCAATTCTTTCTGCAGATATTATCTTCTCAATGTAGCCTACCTTGACCACTGTATTTAAGACCTAGCCCACTCTGGTTCTCCACATCACTGTAACCTCGTCCTATAGTTTCAAAGCACTTAGCTTTGAAAATATTATATAAGTTAGCTATTTACCACTTTTCTTGTCTTTTTCCAATAGGGAATCAGCTCTCTCAGGCCAGAGAATTTTGTTCACTGATATATTCCCAGGACCTAGCATAGTGCCTGACACAGAGAAGGTAATCAAAGAATCTTTGTTAAATAAATGAGAAGAAATATTTGTGCCTCTTTCATTTTAGAGTCTGACATTGGGCTCTCTCATAATGGAATGTGCTGTGGGATTGCTTTGTTAACCAGGGCAACCATGTAAAATGGTTAACATCTAATATTTCTTCCATACAGAACACTATTAGGAACCAATCAAAGCACTGCAATATATGGAATCCAATTTGAGGAAATATGATCATATAGTTTTATAACACAAAAACTCTGGAAAACAGATCCTTATTTGAATCATAAAAGCATAAATTACATAGAAGAGACATAGGATGAAAAGCAAATTATAGTTTCTATAAATTAAAATGCTGGTTACTTGGCACATAACTTTTTTCCCTAAGCTGCCACAGCCCCTGATTATTTATAATTTGGTCAGGTATTTTAGACCTCTCTACTTGTCATAGAACCAAGGTTTAATGTCATTAAACTTATGTGAAAGTAAATAGGCATTTTCTGTGGAATATTTGTTAGATTTATTACCCTGAATTATTCAATAAAACATTGTTGCTACTTATAAAAGAGAGAAAACCAAGTAATTACAGCCAAAAGCAAAAGGAGCCAAAATGAATTAAGAATAAGGCTTGTTACATAAAAAGGAACGAAATTGTACCATTTGCAGAGATATGGATGGACCTAGTGACTGTCATACAGGCTGAAGTAAGAAAGAGAAAAACAAATATTGCATATTACTGGATATATGTGGAATCTAGAAAAATGGTATATATAACCTTATTTGCTAAGCAGAAATAGAGACACAGCTGTAGAGAGCAAACATACAGACATCAAGGGGGAGGAAGAGGGGGTAGAATGAACTGGGAGATTGGGATAAGCATATAATATACCATTGATACTAGGTATAAAACAGATAACTAGTGAGAACCTTCATATAGCACAGGTAACTCTACTCAGAGCTCTGTGACCTAAATGGGAAGGAAATCCAAAAAAGAAGGGATGCATGTAAGCATACAGCGTATTCACTTTGCTGTGCAGAAGTTAACATAACATTGTAAACCAACTATATTCTGAGAAAATTTTTAAAAATAATAAGGCTCATTGGGCAATATTACTTTGAACCCAATATCTAAAAACAATTTTACTAATAAAGAAACCTGCCAGGAAGTGGCTAACTGTACTTAAGTAAAGTAAGTAAAAGGTGAGCATAGCCATGGGCACAGGGAAGTGGTCACAAAGTGCCCCATGACTGACTGGTTCATTCACTAAAAGATGTCCTGCTCTCTGGGTATCTCAGACCCTGAATTCAAGGGGGTCCTGATAACCCTGCACCTTCTCAGGCCCTGGAGATGCCTGAGGGTTGAGAGATAAGTGAGATAAGAGCCGTGCATTGGGGACCCCATTACCCACCTCTTAATCTCCACCTAGGACAAATCAGGTAACTAGAAAGGTACCGAACAAAAACATAGAAACGGGGAAACCCTCGCCTTTAGAAGATCAAGTTGCAGAATCTCGTCACTCCCACTCTAACCCCACACTAGAGAAGATAAGAAAGGATGCAAGATGATCTGGCCACGACACCTCTCACGCCACCCATCTTCAGCATGTATACCCTTTCAAGATAATGACCTCCTGGGCAAAGTAGAACTTTCATCTTTTTATCTCAGCACCTTTTTCAAACTTCAAAGGGTAGCCGCTTCCCAAATCCAGTATTCCTATAATGCTGAAATATCCATGCAATCCTTAATCTTGGTGATTTTTACAGATTTTTATTTGTAGATTATATTAACCATCAAGTTTTCAAGACTAAATAATAGCAGTGTTTCTACCCACTCTGTATATAGATGCCTGTATGTACACTTGATTGTCTTCATGGCTGGTTATATTTGTGCTCCACATACAAAGGGATGGTACAGGGAGGGTGGAGGGAGTGGGGTTCAGGATGGGGAACATGTGTATACCTGTGGCAGATTCATGTTAGTGTATGGCAAAACCAATACAATATTGTTAAGTAATTAACCTCCAATTAAAATAAATAAATATATATTTTTAAAAAATCAAAATTCAATGCTAGAGCTTTATCTTTCCAGGTACATATACACAAGGCTTTGTTCAGTTGTAGTTATTTTTTTCCAGTGCCTTTCTAGATATCCTATGGCCATTTAAAATTATTATAGATAATACTCATAAGGCTTTTTAGTTGCTTTTTCCCTTATCATTTCCAGTTTTGTAGGGAACAACCTACAATGACTTCTAAATTTCTTAGGTCATATTTGATAGTTTATAGCCTATGAAATTATAGTTTATAATAATTTACTACATTTTTATTATGCTTTATAGTGTATTTAATTGGTTGTGTCCTTTGATTCTATTATATAAATAGGTCAAGTATTAGCCCCAAATACAAATGAAAAGTAAAGTTTAACAACATGGTCGTTCACATAACTAATAAGTGGTGGAACGTTTTGACCCTTATCCTCATTCCATATTTTTTACACCACATTATACTCAAAAGTGCAAGTCTCCCCTTTATAAGAAAGAATACTTTAAAATGTTATCATCTAAACCACTTCAACAGTGGTCCACAGTCTTTTCAGCACCAGGAACTGGTTTCGTGGAAGACAATTTTTCCGGGTAGTACAGGAAGATTAGGACTGTGCAGACAGGTGTCAGTCCACAGCCCAGAGGTTGGGGACTCCTGCTCTATAATGTTCTAACCCACATTAAAAATATTTTGACTTCTTAAGCTTTAGTGCCAGATACCCACTTTTAGCCTCCAAGGTCGACAAATTAACATAGTTTGACACATAGTCAGTTGATCTTCTCCCTTACAGATCCATCAATTTCTCCTAAGTCCCTCCAACCACAGTAATAAATATCCCCAGGCCTAATAAACACACCTGAGATATGTAAGCATAATTATTAACAATATATGATTGCATTTACTGTATATGTATACTATTAACCTATAATGTTAATCTCAAAGAGGGACAGAGTGTTAGGTGGGAGAGTTAGAGGAGTATTACCTAAGGGAGCAAATATTTGGACCTACATACACTGGGGGCCACTGAGACTCTTGTGCACATCTTCTCAGTACATCACGACCAGTCTGCAAGTTGCTTGACAGTAGGAAGCATTCCTTATTCATATTTGTATCCCAGGCACCTAGCATATGACCCAGCATATCATAAAAGCTTAATGAATGCTCACTGGTGAATATATCAAGGGTGTTCTAAAATTCCTAAAGAGTTCCTGCTTTTGTCATCAATTCCTCCTTTGATCCCTTAACATTGTCTTTTGCTTGAGAATTAATTTTATTTCACCCACATGAACTTTTCCTTTCTCTATCTAGCACAAATTAGAAGCCCCGTATTTCAACATAAATTCTTGTGTGATATGTATCTGAGAGCTATATATGCTGTCTGACCTCAGAATTAGTGCCAATTCAATTTTTTTCAGGATCAAAAAAAAAAAAATTTGAGTTCTGTTTATTCATTTTCTTTGTTTGTGATTTAGACCCTTGCTTAAACTTTTGAAAGTAAAAACAAATACGATCTATTGGTTCTTCCTTTTCACATCAATCACAAGATGTTTTAGGAGCACCGGGTATGGTCCTGGCACTGTGCAGGATATTATAGAATAACACAAAAGGAGAAAGGGATATGACAACATAGCTGTGCAGATTTTATCCTGATATTTCTTAGAAAATATCAGGATATGTCACTGTTCAGACTCCTACATAGGGAAGGCTGGGAAGGAAATTTATGAGAGAAGGAAAGCAAAAGAAAAGAAGGACCTCCTAATGAATACCAGGGCTCAGAATATACTTGTGTCCAGTGGGAATATGCAAGGTGTGCATAATCAACTGAGAGCTACACTACATCTCTTTCAGATATATCCGAGTCAGATTCTGTATTGAACAAGAGGTAGAATGATTTTGAAAAGGTTGAGAAAGATTGGTTTAATGTATGTCATCATTTCCTCTTCATTAAATACTAGTATCATGGATGTTGCATTGTACTGCCAAGATCCATCTTTAGCAATGATGAATTTATTCCTCAGCTACCGAGACAGCGCTCAGCTGTCAACCTTTTTCCAGAACTGCCTTCACTGAAAGATTTCCCTTACTCAAGGTCAATGTCAAGGGCAGCCTGCAAGCAATGACAATGCAGAGGTGAATATGCCTCTGATGGGTACAATATCAAACCTGCAGAGTTCCCTGTCCTGTTGACTGAAGCTTTGATGTTACTGCATCACACCCTCTACCCAATCCTGTTTCCTTTCTTCACTTTCCCTCATAGATGTGGATTCAAAAGCATTCCTAATAAGCTTCCTGCAGGCTAATCTCCATCTGAGAGTTTGCTTCCTGGGGACCTGACATGAGAAGACTGGGAGAAAAAAAAACAGATCTTAATAATGCTCCATTTTTCTTAAAGAAACCATGCCACCTTTTCCAAAAGGTCTTGCTTTTTAAGTCCAAATGATTTTAGAAAAAAATATAATAAAAGAGCAAAACTCCAGAATGCCTAAGAGAATGAAGATCTGCAGCAACATTAAACATGAAGTCATGTGGCATTCATAGTTATGCATGAACATGAGGTCCATTTCTAGGTAGACATCTATTTGAAATTTCTTCTTCCAGAAAATAAGCAGACTATAAAAGCCCTTCTTTCTGCCACAGGGAAGAACATGGGGGTGACGGGTAACAGTCCAGGGCAGTGCTAAAGCATTACAGTGAAGAGAAGGACTCAGATGGAAGCCATCTAACAGAAGTATATTAGAAGTAATTCCCTTTAAAAATAATAAAGACTCTGTACTTAAAGTGACCTTTGAATAATAATCACATGGACAGAGCCCAAGAATTTCCCATCAATGTAATAATAACCTGGATGCAAAGAAGCAGATCAGGGTGAGCGTGAACAGCATAAACAAAGAGAATGACTCGCAAATTTGGAAGAAAAACCCAGAAATACCAAAAGCAAGGTGATTCCTCCAGCCCCATAAAGTTAAATAGTTCAATAGTTCCTTAGTGAATTAAATTAGACATTTATATCAAACCTTTCCTTATAGTAGTTATAATTGCTGCATATAATTACACCTCAGTTAAGTGTTTATATAGTTTTCATTATATGGTATAAGTTCAGCTATTTTCAACTAATATTTATGTTTTCAGGCTAATAAATCTTTCCTGATAATCATTTAGAGAAGCATTTGAACCAAGTGCATTTGTGAATGAGTAATAAGGTCTGGATTCTACTGCCAAGCATTGACAAATAGGTTTTAGCAGCATTTCTTATAGGATGGATTTCCAAACAAAGTTTAAATCTGATTTGGGACTTCTTACTTTTACATCTTAAAAGTACTTTCACATAGATTCTACTAATTTACCTGGTATAATAGCAAAACTTGCTGCTGCTCTATAAATCTTATATCCCCTGGGGAACTCTTCTTTTTCTGTAGTTGCCAGACTAGAATCAGGCACCTAAACCAAATGGGAGGTGGAGAGGGCATGGTTCCAAAGAAAATGCGAAAATGCTTTGGCTGCCAGACAAGATTAAAATCTTGGCACTTCTACTTATAAGTTAGTGACCTTCGCTATATCTCTTAACCTCTCTGAGTCTCGCTTTTTCCCTATAAATATTATATAAAACACACAGCATGAGATTGCTATTACTAAATGAAATCATGTGTTTTAAGTGGTTCAAAATGTGCCCGTTCTCTTCCTAATGTAGTATCTCACTTATATTCTTTATGCTTAAACTTTATGAGAGCTTTCTAGGATATTTTAACTGATCTTAAAAATTGGTCTAGGTGACAATTAAGGAATAAACTCATTAGAGAAAAAAAAATAAGAGCATTATAGCAAAGATGGAGAAGTATTTTGAGGGTCTTCTCTGAGATTATAAGCTACGCAAGGGTGGTCAGATCCTATTTATCTTGGTTTCCCTGGGGCCAAACACAGAGACTGGAAGATAGCAAACAGACACTTTTACTAGGTTTGTGGGGGTAGGGGGGAGGTGTTTATTATGACAGAAAAGCACAGTAGATAAAGATGAGCTTTGGAGGTGATGGTTCCAATTCTAGCTCCCGTACTTTATAGCTGCGTGTATGTAAATTCCCTAGTCCTCAGTTTCCTCCTCCCTCTTAAACCTGTTATAAAGAATAAATGAGCTTATATATTTAAAGCATCTTACATAGCATTCAGCATATAGTAAACAATGGTGGGAGGCGAAGCAATGCTGATGATGTGTGTGTGTGTGTGTGTGTGTGTGTGTGTGTGTGTGCGCCCGCGCACAGGCACTCAATTGTGTCTGACTTTTTTAAAACCTCTGTGAGCATTGTTGTTTAGCAACTTACAATCTGGTAAAAGAGATTTAATTAAATGTCCAAAAATAACCACTAAGTTAAAGATACAAGTGTCCTAAGAATAGTATAAGATCAAGGGTTCCCAAACATTAAAAATGATAATATTTACCAGGAAAGTTTAAAAAAACAAGACCTCCATTTAAAATAAATAAATTTAAATTAAAAAAAAATTCAATTTGGGACTCTGTTTCTCCTTCAGTAGATCTATAAAGAAGTCTAGTAATCTCTGTATTTCAGAACTCTACATGTCATTTTGATGTTTGGGATCCCGCTGGAAGACCATGAGTTCAATGGGTTTCCCTGGTGGCTCAGATGGTAAGGAATAAGATCAGTAGTTCAAAAATTGTTAGGAATTTAGAAGCCTCCTAAAAAACACAAAGGTCAAGAAACAGACAAATTCCATACAACCCACTTGAACCAAAAATTTCATACCAAAATTTTAAAAGTATAGCCTAGATTTTCAAAATGCACTTTAACCTCAAGATCTTCCAACCAATTATCCACCTTTACTACATCACAATATATTCTGATTCATGATACAGATATTTCTCCTTTGAGATATACTCTCAACTGGGTAGTCTAAACCATGGGTTCACAGCAATTATGTTTTTCAAGACAGATAATTTATGATTATCGGATTATCCACTTTTCAGATTAGCTCTGGCCTAAATTTCACCTCCAAATAGACATTCCTCACAGCTTGCCATATTTTGGGGTCTTCTCTCCCTATCTTGCAAATTGATTTTAATTTTAACCTTACGAGGAGGATGAAAGAAATATTGAATGCAGTGGCATCATTTATCACATCACGAAGTCCACAAAGGGTTAGTTGAAGATTCTAAAGTATTTACAGAGTGAAGTAAGCCAGAAAGAAAAACACCAATACAGTATACTAATGCATATATATGGAATTTAGAAAGATGGTAACAATAACCCTGTATATGAGACAGCAAAAGAGACACTGATGTATAGAACAGTCTTTTGGACTCTGTGGGAGAGGGAGAGGATGGGATGATTTGGGAGAATGGCATTGAAATGTGTATAATATCATATATGAAATGAGTCGCCAGTCCAGGTTCGATGTACAATATTGGATGCTTGGGGCTGGTGCAGTGGGACGACCCAGAGGGATGGTATGGGGAGGGAGAAGGGAGGAGGGTTCAGGATGGGGAACATGTGTATGCCTGTGGTGGATTCATTTCGATATATGGCAAAACCAATACAATATTGTAAAGTTTAAAAATAAAATAAAATTAAAAAATAAATAAATAAATAAAGTATTCCATGAGTTTTCATGAATCGGGCCAATTATTGCCAAAAATCAGGAGTTGTTTTGCAAAGAAGCTATAAACCACCTTTTAAAATACAAAGAGTTTTCACTTTTTCCCTTCAAACCTTGGGATAACATGATTAGAACTGAGGAAAATCAAAGCAGTGAAAGTAAGACATAAATCATTTTTCCTATTATTAGAATTTAAAATGTCATGTTTCATTGTCATTTTATCATGTTATAATATACACAGTAAGGTCTGAGGAATAGACTTTTAATAGCCCTTTAAGAATTATTTGCAGAGTCATTTACAGGATTCCCTTTCCAAGTCCTTCGTCTTTGGAATCTTGTTTTTTTTTTTCCTCCTAATTGGTTTTAAAGAATTTAACAGGGCTTTTTCTATATAAGGAAAATCTAAATCTAGTTTAATTTTTTAAAAAGAACTTGTAGTAGATAGGTTAATTATAACCTATTTTGAAGCCATCTTAATAGTTTAAGATAACTTAAAATAATTTTACTGAGAGCCGTGTTTGATTACTTACTACTATAACTCTCTCTTACTTGGATAATCATAATGGTCATTTTATTAATTTGTTCTATTCCATT
Source organism: Bos indicus x Bos taurus (assembly GCF_003369695.1). NCBI lineage: Eukaryota > Metazoa > Chordata > Mammalia > Artiodactyla > Bovidae > Bos > Bos indicus x Bos taurus. The sequence goes on along the minus strand of NC_040084.1, from coordinate 83,326,696 downwards.
CAACTAAATTTTTAGTATCCCAAAAGGACACATATGCTTGGTAACTGACTCTTTAAGTTATAGTCAAAGTACTAGAAAGGTAAAAACAAAATATGTCTACAAGCTCTTTTGAATAATAGTGCCTTAAATAGGTCTAAAATGAAACACAAATTTAATTTTTGCACTTCCTACTCCCACAGAAGATTTAAGGCATGTATCATATTGAATATGCATTTGAGTAATAAATAGACAAACAGCCAAATTTCCAGTTCATGTGATACTCTCTATAAAGAATTCACTGTCATTGTTGATGGTTGAATTTAATTATTTAATTAACATGAAATCAATTAATTCATCAAATTTTTGTCTCAATGAGATGTATTAATGCTAGAGTTAGAGGTATCATGCCAGAAATTCACTAGTTCATTAGTTTCCAGTTGCCATTATTAGGTAGAATGGACTTTGAGAATTAGCTATGTTTCTGGACTCTTCCTGTCTCCAGTAAACATGGATTAGCAAGGATTAGACAGTATGTAAATAAATATGAAAGACAAAAACAAAATGACATCCAAACTATAGCTCAAAGAAATCAAATATTGAATTAAAATGTCAGCATTTTCATTGGAAATTTGGAAGACTGAATATCCTACATTGTTAACAGAAAAATATCTCAAAGACTTTAGATTGTTCCCTATATGTCCCACATTTGTAGAAGTCATAGAATTAGAGAGATTTACTGCTATCTCTCCATTCCTATATACTATTACATATAATATTTTCTTTAGTAAAAGATTTTAAACCCCTCTTTTAAAATCTTTACCAGCAACATGTCTTACAATATAGTTCATTCCATTTGAGAATTCTAGTTTGGACCTTCACCCTTAAATTAGAGGCATAGAATGTCCTGTAATTAATATCCATATGTCCTATTCTTGACCCCTAAAGCACATAGAACAAGACTAATTCCTCTTTCATGAAACAATACTTCTGATAATAAGGACGACTAGTGTTGCTTCTTTTCTTTTATGATTCCTATAACCTTTCATATGGAATGGACCCTTGTTGCTTCTACCTGCCCAACATTTCTTTTCCTTGATGGACTACTCCTTCCTTGACTTTGGAAATCTCATTCCATGTGGATCAGGGGTGGTTGACTCTCCTCTTGCTCACAAGACTGAAGGGGCCAGGCCCATCATCATGAGTCAATAAATGCCCCTTTTTACTATGTAATTTATATAGGGCATCTCACTTTTGCTAAATAGATAATGATGATGGGAACAAACTCGACAACAATGCACTGTATGCCAGGCACCATTCATTGCTGTTGTTAGTCACTCAGTCCTCAGTCATGTCCGCCTCTTTGCGACTCCATGGACTGTGGCCCACCAGGCTCCTCTGTCCATGGGATTTTTCAGGCAAGAATACCGGAGTGGGTTCCCATTTCCTCCATTGAACTGTCAGCTAATTACCTTAAAAGGTAAGAGGTTAAAGAACTCATTCAGTACAGGGCAGAGTCGGGATTCAGACCAAAGGCAGCCTGGATCCAGAAACCATGCTTTACCATTGTGCAGGGCTGCCCATCACCTGGCTCTGAGACACTAAATGCAGCTAGATCTGAATGTTGATCACACACAGCCTGAGCCCATACAGCACAGAATCGTTACATTTTCCTTCAATTTACTTTAAAAATTAATAAAGGAACTGATAATAAAAAATTTTTTTGAACACATTTTTTACAGGACTCATATTAAGAAGGCTCTCTCCTGCATTTAAAGTAGGTATTTGGAGATTAAGGAAGAGTTTAGAACTGATAGTTGCTTTTCCTAGACAACACAAGCTTAAAGGGCAACTTAGTCTATATTTTTATATTAAAACAGTTTTAAAATACACATTTTAAACTATTAATGACAAAAATATCAGATCTTAAAAATGATCTAGTAACTTTGGCAACCCTCTTTAATAAGGTAAAACAGTGCACTGACTGTCATCTAGTACTTAGATAGTGATCACTTGTTAAGTATAAGATCAATATTAAGAAAATATCTGTAAATATCATAATTATTGAATAGTTATAATTAAAAAGAAAAAATTTTAAAGATAAATTTGACCCCCTCTCTTTTTGCTTTTGTTAGAAATTTTAAATTACTAGATCAAGGAAGTCAGATATTACACAGTAAGAATCAGGAAAAGCATCACATTTTGATATATGGCAAAACCAATACAATAAAGTTAAAAAATAAAATAAAAAATAAAGCATCACATTTTAGCAAAAAAAAAGATTCAAATGTTGTCATAGGTTTGAACATTTTCTGAAAATAGATAAAGCATGATAGAATATTGGTACAGCATTGCAGAGTTTAGTGCTGAACCTTACATTGTTTAAACTATTAATTAACCAAAGCATTTTAAATTTTGTTGCTGTTGTTCAGTCTCTCAGTCATGTCTGACTCTTTGAGACCCCATAAACTGCAGCATGCCAGGCTTTCCTGTCCTTTACCATTACATTATTTTAAATTAATCTGTAAAAACAGACTTAATGAATTTAGGTGAAAACCATGTAACAACTCTATTGTTAATTTAACAATACAAAAAATATAGAGCACTAATAGAATTAATATAATTATTTCTAATATTAATTGTATTTCCAATACAGAAAAACAGATACACACACAATTGTGCACACATGTACATTATTCCAGGAATTCTTACATATTCCTGGGGCAGACTTGCCAATTCTGAACTATTTTCAAGTTATCCATTTTGAGAATCATCCACTTTGAATTTTATATCCTCAGTTGTTTTTTTCTCTTTGGTTATAAACCAGCATGCTAATCTAGGCAATTGCAATTGGTATGTTCTCAGAGAATCCAAGTGAATTTGCATATAAGTTTAGGTGAAATTTTAATTATGCAAATATGAAACAGGGAAAAGTCATAATGCATATGAATTCAAAATAATGCATAAATGATTTCTGGATTGCTTTTTGTTTCTGTGACATTGCACCTCTTAATTGGCATAGATAATAAGTTGACTGTACTTAAGTATGCAATTTATTTCAATATCTGTAACTCTTATCCTATTAATACAGGCTTTGCAGTGATTCCAGTGTAGCATGTATGACTATCCTTGACCTAAATGTGCAACATAAGAAGTACATAAGGATCCACATGGTTGATACAGAGTATGATGTATCATGTAGCCTAGAAGTGGTTGCTGTGCTAAAATAAGTCTGAAACATAGCTCTGAAAACTCATCTGGCTTCATCATGTATCAGTTCAGTTCAATCCAGTTGCTCAGTCGTGTCCGACTCTGTGACCCCATGAACCACAGCATGCCAGGCCTCCCTGTCCATCACCAACTCCCGGAGTTTACCCAAACTCATGTCCATTGAGTCGGTGACGCCATCCAACCATCTCATTTTCTGTTGTCCCCTTCTCATCCTGCCTTCAATCTTTCCCAACATCAGGCTCTTTTCAAATGAGTCAGCTCTTCGCATCAGGTGGCCAACATATTGGAGTTTCAGCTTCAACATCAGTCCTTCCAATGAACACCCAGAACTGATTTCCTTGCAGTCCAAGAGACTCTCAAGAGTCTTCTCCAACACCACAGTTCAAAAGCATCAATTCTTCGGTGCTCAGCTTTCTTTATAGTCCAACTCTCATATCCGTACATGACTACTGGAAAAACCCTAACCTTGACTAGATGGACCTTTATGGAACTGTATAAGCAAAATATGAGGTAAGAAGTAAAGTCAATGCTTTTTTTTCTAAGTAGAAACTGAGAACAGAGGTTACATAGATCCAGAAATTAAAATAATAGAAAGCTCCCTCCCAAATTCCTATGAAAAGTAAAAGAAAATGTCCAAACTGAGAGGGGAAAAAAATGTTCTTAATAAGTTTGGAAACCAGTTAATACAAATAAAATGACCTTCTAGAATCTAGTCAAAAGTTCTACAAGCTCTCAAGATGATTGGACTGAATTAGGAAACAGCATAAGTAGTGATCCAAGCTCTGCTTAGCCATTTTAAGGAATTTCCCCTTCCATTTGAATTCTGACCAGTCCTTTCATAGCCAGGAGGAGAAACTAGCATTCTCTGAATGCCTGCTCTGTGGCAGCAATGTGTCCACTGCTCTGAAATCAGCCTGACCTCCAGTCTCAGGTCTGCACACGGAGGGTGCCAGCAGAGGAGCAGACAACAGCAGCTCTAAGAAAAGTCCTGCCTATGGGTTGCCTTGACTTACCAGACCTGGTCAGACGGCTTCACTCAAAGATGGGCAACGGGGAAAATAATCAGCATGAGTCCATGAAACAAAATTTTTAGTGCAGGACAAAAGGGAACAATTCTCTAAAGGCATAGTAGGGGGTAGGGAGCCTCAAAAATAGATATGTAAAGCAGTTTTAGAAAATCTACTTGATATTTAAAATGAGATTTTTTTTTTAAGGATATCATTCCTGATAACCTGTGGAGGAGGACATGGCAACCCACTCCAGTATCCTTGCCTGGAGAATCCCATGGACAGAGGAGCCTGGTGGGTAACAACAGTCCATAGGGTTTCAAAGAGTCAGACACGACTGAAGCAACTGAGCAAGAATGCATGCATTCCTATTAAACAAGAATGAACTAAGGCAAGAAAAAAGGATATGAAGAGACTACAGGCAAATAAAACATAGAGAAACTGATGGGGAAAAAAATGGCAAAACAGGCATGGTAGAAAACTAACTACAGTGAACAAACCTAAATATAGAACAAAAATCAATTTTAAATGATAAAAAATAAAAAGGTAAAAGACATTTTCAAAGCAAGACATAGAATGGCAACCCCTGCCAGCAAAGAAGACAGCAGGACAGAAGAAATTATCACAAAGAGAGAACAAAAAGCAGAACTAAGTGGGAGACTTGGAAACTGAGAGGATTTGCAAAATGGGATGAGAACTTTGGCAATCTAAATACATACTGGTAAGTTTTATTGTTGTCTCAAAAATCAAGAATGCTAAAAATCCTGGCTGGGGAAAAAAAAAAAAAAAGCTCACCTTCAAAATAAATCAAATTGAAAGTTCCATAGATTTTTCTCCTGCAACAATGTCTACCAAAGAACAATGAAGCAACATTCAGAGGTTTGGGGGACTCCCTGTTATATAACATCTCAGAAACTATGACACCAAAATACCTTCTCTGCAAAATTCTCTCAATAGTGTACACTCTGAGATGAAGTAAGAACCACATCATGAGCAAATAGATGATAGAATATGACCAAGGTAAGCTTTGAAATATTTTAAACATATAATGGATGTTAGATTAGAAAAGATTGAGATTGGTGAGTATAAATAGCTTCTCTAACTAAAGAAAAACCAGGTGAAGTTAATCTTAAAATCTAATGATCTATTTATTTTCTTTTTATTAAAATGTAGAATTATTATATGGATAGACATATAATGAATATATTTAGTATTCACTGCATAAAACACCATACAAACATTAAGTATGGTTTATCGACAATAAGTTAGTGATAAGACACTACTTAGAACTTTCTATTCCAAGTTTATTAATCACTGCATCACTGCATGCATGCTCAGTCGGATCCAACTCTTTGCAACCCCGTGGACTACAGTCTGCCAGGTTCCTCTGTCCATGCAATTTCCCAGGCAAGAATACTAGAGTGGTTTGCTATTTCCTTCTCCAGGGGATCTTCCAGACTAAGGGATCAAACCTGTGTCTCCTGCATTAGCAGGAGGATTCTTTACCACTGAGCCACCTGGGAAACCCAAGTTTATTAATATGTTCCTCATCACACTATGTAGGTATGGACAGGAGCTGCTCATACTGCCTCATGAGATCCAGTTGGGCATCTCTTCCCAACTCCAAGTTCAGTGACATAAAATCATTGGCTTGATGTCAGATACAGTGGGAGAATACACAACAGGAATCAGCAAATGTGGCAAATCAGGGCTTTTCAAGAAGTCTTCTAAAGAGCAGCACACTACTGTATATGTTTGAGGAAAAACAAAATAGATCAGAAATATCCTGAATGCTTAAAATGAAGGAAACTTTAGTACATCCAGTTCTCAAATACCATGCCACCATTTTAAATTGCAGATATTGAGGCTAGAAATTGAGGTAGAAATTCAGAACACGGTGTATTATGTGAGATTAAGAGAAAAGAAGATAATAATGTTTTCTCTAAATAACAATGTAGTGACATTACAGTCACCCAAGGTACTCAATTCTAAAGTTAATGTAGAAAAACTGAAAGAAGTCCAGAGAGAAGGGAAAAAAATGGAGATAGGACACAACTATTTTTAAAGAATAAATCCAATGGAATAGTTTAAGGTCCTTCAAGGAACAGACAATTTTTTTTCCTCTAAGATGCCAAGTTTGGCTCCATGTAACCAATGACTAATTAAACACTTTAAATGAAGGGAAGCGGGAATGACAGAAGAGAATTTGGAAGTTAATTCCAAATCTCCAAGACTTACATCTGCAGCATACAATATACAACAACCTGCTTTATTCAATTTGTACTTCTATTCCTCATGTTGCAATGAGGTAAGTGATTGATTAGCATGTTATCTCACTGACATATAGTGCTTTATGTTTTGTAAAGCACTTTCACATCTAATTGCTTCTCATGTGATCTTCACAATTCTACAAGATGGGGATTTTCTAAACAACATTTTTTATAGATGAAAAATGGAAACTCAGAAAGGTATGTAAATTTCAAGGTCACCCAGCTAGTTATCAGCAAAAATAGAGATGCTTAAGTGTCATGCCTAAGTTGTTCCATTACATTGGGGATGATTCCCAATTTACCATGTAAGATATTGTGTGGGTACATTTATTACATTTAAACCACTTGAAGTTTCACATTGAACAGTGACTACAAAGGAAATGTACTATTCTTATTTTTGGCTCCAGGGAATTATGTGATAGAATAAAAAAAATTATGTGAAAATGAAAAGAGGGGGGAAACCTGTCATTTTATGTTATTATGTACTTGCCCTTGGGACTAGGATCTGTGTATCAAAGATACTGGTTACCATGATGTTTCTACTGAATTCCTGAACTATGATCTGGTTATGACAAAAAGGAGCATATTTACTAGGACAGCACAAGCAAGACTTGCCTCACTAGGGGAGACAGACGACTAAATGTGACGAGGACACTGTGTTTTCAAGAACTGCATCTGTTCGCAGTTCTTCTGGTAAAAGCTTATTAATATGTTTACTACCGCAGGAGATGGCCAAGTTCTGCAACTCTGCTAACAATGTGCTTAGACTCAGAGACAAGTTGACAGTATTTTCTCTGGTCAGTTTCAACAAACGTTCATAAACAACTCTCAGGCCAATAATAGGCAGATTTCAAGTATTTGGGGAAATCACACAAGTCACAGTGAAAATAAAAATGGTAATGAATGTGAAGATCGGTTATTGCTCCTTAAACAATTGTAGATGTTGTGAAACTTGAAAGACACTAAATTGCATAGCATTTGGCCCATATCCACTAATTTTAAAAATGAGAGTGACTTGCCCTACATTCAGTTCCTACTTTGTTAGAACCCAGAGCACCCAGCCCTACGGGTGGTGCTGGCCCAACCAAACCTGCTCATCTAAGGCAGTGGTCACAAACAGCCAGTCAAGGCATACTTAGGCTTTATTTGGTCTATATGAGGTTTTAAAAAATTAATTTGCTAAAATCTAAAGATAGAGACATTTCAGACAGAAATGCCAGTTTACAGCTTTCCTTGAAAAAAGAGATCTGGCAACAGCCAGCCCACATTCTCCTTCAGCTTCAGTTGGCTGGAGATGACGTGGTTCTCACATGCTGAACCTCACCCTTTATCTTCACCCACTTGTCCTCTGTAGACATTAGAGTTTGTGGTCCCTGCTGTCACGCAGTTGGCTTTTAAAAATCAGATTAAAAAGTAACTAATTGGGACTTCCCTGATGGTCCAGTGGTTAAGAATCCATCTTGCAATGCAGGGGACTCAGGTTCAACACCTGGTCCAGGAACTAAGATCCCGCATGCCACAGAGCAACTAAGCCCATATGCCACAACTAGAGAATCCATGCACTGCAATGTGAGATCCCATGATGCAAGAAAAATCTGGTTCAGCCAAATAAATAATTTTTTAATAATTTTATAGAAAGATGTGCTGTGCTTAGTCACTCAGTAGTGTCTGACTCTTTACAACACTATGGGCCATAGCCCATGAGGCTCCTCTGTCCATGGGGATTCTCCAGGCAAAAATAATGGAGAAGGTTGCCATGCCTGCCTCCAGGGGATCTTGTACAACATTCCAAACATATCAAAAGAAAGAAAGAAAGAAAGAAAGTGAAGTCGCTCAATCATATCCGACTCTTTGCGACCCCATGGACTGTACTCTGCCCTTCTCCTTCCATGGGATTTTCCAGGAAAGAGTACCAGCTGCTACTGCTGCTGCTAAGTCGCTTCAGTAGTGTCCGACTCTGTGTGACCCCATAGATGGCAGCCCACGAGGCTTCCCCATCCCTGGGATTCTCCAGGCAAGAACACTGGAGTGGGTTGCCATTTCCTTCTCCAGTGCATGAAAGTGAAAAGTGAAAATGAAGTCGCTCAATCGTGTCCGACTCTTAGCAACCCCATGGACTGCAGCCTACCAGGCTCCTCCATCCATGGGATTTTCCAGGCAAGAGTACTGGAGTGGGGTGCCATTGCCTTCTCCAAGAGTACCAGAGTGGTTGCCATTTTCTTCTCCAGGGGATAGTCCCGACCCAGGGATGGAACCTAGGTCTCCCGCATTGCAGGCAGACGCTTTACCCTCTGACCCACAAGGGAAGCCCAAATGTATCAACTTTTCCATTATGAAACAGAGGCAAGAAATAGGATTTTTAATTTGACAATGATTATACACACACAAGCAAGTTTGGGGAGAAAAGTGGGGAAACTGCAATAGCATATTATTTGAAAGCATTCTTTGTATGGTTTTGAGTGAGACTGAATTTATATAAATAGTAGATATGTTAATAACTAATGAATCAGTTGGAAGGTTTTTCTCACTGATTAGTCCCTAGCTGCTTTCCTTGAAATTAATTCAGGAATTGACTAGATTCAATTCTTCCGCCTTTTTATTTAATGAGCTTGTGTGTATAAATAAAAAATCAGTAAAACTCACTAAATAGATGAAACAGGTGTTTCTTTTACCATTGGCAATCCTGTGTGCATTTCTCCAAGTTATTTCATACAGTTGCGTTTCCATTTTCATTAGCCATCATTTTTGTTTCATTTTGTTTAATGAATGAAAAACCAAAGATTATCCATCTTTACTGCTGCTGAGGGAAATCATTTATTACTCTACATGTTGCCTATATGCTCTCAGGAATGAAGCACACCTACCCACGAACACAAAGACACACCACTCCATCATAGTCTTATTAGATTTCTACTTCGAGTTTCAATCCAAAAGTTGGTGTTTACAAAAGAAGAAATAAGCAAGCTAATATGTTAGGAATTGGGGATCATAATTTTGAAGTATCTTTAATTTTGAATGGAATGAGTTCTCTTTCTCAGGAAAAATTATTTTAAAAACTCAAAAATGAAAACAGAAGCATGTTTTCCTAAAAATTAAAAAAATTCAGTGTTCTTGGGAGTGGGGAGGGAGGCTCTAGAAGGAGAGGATATACATATGTATATGTATATATAAAATTATGCATGATTCACATTGTTGCATGGCAAAAAAACAACACGGTATTGTAAAGTACTCTCCAACTAAAAAGTTTAAAATTTTTTTAAAATGAAAAAAGTCAGTGTTCTCAGTCTTTTTAAATATATTTAAAGTATTAAAATCTATAATTCTTATATCAATATCAATGCTAGAGCCTTAACATGAACTTCCTCACGTGCCAGCTATATGCGAGGAATTATGCTGGAACCAAGAAATGAATCTAAACATCACCAATCCTATTTATTAAATTTCAATTACTTCAAAATAGTTGGAATAATTATGCATACAGTTATTCATATAGACATTCACGTGTCTACATGAAATATAGTTGGTGTGTGCCAGGCACTATATTGGTCTCTAAAAATACAGCATAAGCAAGACAGGCAGCTCCCTACTTGTATTGGAAGTTTAACCCAGGTCCAAGAAAAGTCTGTTCCTCCCCATTCTTATCTCTTCACTTAGCCAAAGCTCAACTCTCCCCATTCACCCACCCACCACAATCACCCCTGCCTGTCACTTGCCTTCCACACCCACTCACACATTTTCTTGCCACGGGAAGATAAGGGAAGGAGCTGTGGTGACACTAAGAGTGACCCAACATCCCTTTCCTACAACTGCCTAGTCTCAGTAAGCCTCTAAGGAAAGAACATTATCCACGGTTCTGGAAGCTGAATCCTTGTCCTACTCTTGCTATGAAGCCTTCCTGGTGGACAATTTAAAAAACAAATATAAAAACATATATCGTACCCCAGTGTACACCAAATTTCCCAGTGCTTCTTTGAATCTAATGACTATCTCTAAAGTTTTTTTCTTCTCCTTTTCCATAAATGTGAGAAATGAATTTCTATGTCTCCTGAAATAAAACATGCCAGGCCCAACATTGTGCGGAGATCATATAGGCAACTGCTATGGATGGGATATTTTACAGCTGACAGATACCTTAGGATAAAAGATAAGGCACTGAAAGTGAGAACTAGTTAGAAAAAGCAATGTGTGCTATGAATGTTTTACCTCCACAGAAAAATGACTTCTGTTATATAATTGCTATACCAATTATATAATTAAATCTATTACATTACTGTTTAATCTAAAAATATGGAAGGAACAAAATATGGTGCTTCCTTCCCATCCCTCCTCCAGTCAGCCATAGGGTACAAATAATAAAAGAATACTTTGAGTAGTTAAGAACTGGTGGATTAAAAAAAAAAGAACTGGTGGATAATTCTACAATAGTTTGAGTGAGTAAAAAGCTGATACTTGCATCTAACAGTAAATCAGAACAAATGAAGCATCAAAATATGGTGCTAGAAAGCAGACTTATCATGATTATCTAAAATTCAAGAGATTACCAGGAATCTCTGACTTCTGTACCTCTGTTTAAGCAGGATTTAAAGACTCTATATTAAAGAAGCATGTTTTACTCATTTTTCTATACCTCACACTCAATAACTGTCAAATTTAATTAAATGTCAGAAGCAAATCTTGGGTTTATTAAGCTTCAGCTCAGACTGATAGTGTGCAGCTAAGAAAAATTGGAAGATTTTCTTTTAAGTTCTGTAAATGTTCTATAAAAGCTCTCCATGCATTAAGTGTAACCTCTTCATCTCTGCAGGTATAGGTGAGGAAAATTCATGTATTAATAATATGATTTATATAGCAGTCCCCAAATCTGGCTATACAAAAGAATTACCTGTGGAGAGGGATGATAAAAATTCAAGTCCTAGGACATCATCCCCAGCAAGTTTAGAACCTCAGATGGTTCTAAGAACTCATATTTGGGGTTCACTGGTGGGGATGAAAGGTCCCTGGACTGACAAGTGAGTTCTGACATCTGCTGCACCACAAAGATAACACTTGACCTTGAGCAGCACTCAGACTGCCAGTCTTTTATTCATCCTACAAGTACTCATAGAAAATAAACTATTATCATCTCTGGGTTTCAACTTCCTCATCTTCAAAATCAGACCATTGGAAGGGATGATCTGAAATCCCTTAAGATCATCCCCTAAGATCCCTTAATTCCATTCTATATTGCCAACAAATGTCCATCTAGTCAAAGGTATGGTTTTTCCAGTAGTCATGTATGAATGTGAGAGTTAGACTATAAAGAAAGCTGAGCAGCAAAGAATTGATGCTTTTGAACTGTGGTGTTGGAGAAGACTCTTGAGAGTTCCTTGGACTGTGAGGAGATCCAACCAGTCCATCCTAAAGGAAATCAGTCTTGAATATACATTGGAAGGACTGATGCTGAAGCTGAAACTCCAATACTTTGGCCACCTGATGCAAAGAACTGACTCATTTGAAAAGACCCTGATGCTGGGCAAGATTGAAGGCAGCAGGATATGGGGACAGCAGAGGATGAGATGGTTGGATGGCATCACCAACTCAATGGACATGAGTTTGAGCAAGCTCCAGGAGTTGGTGATGGACAGGGAAGCCTGGCATGTTGCAGTCCATGGTGTTGCAGAGTCAGACACAACTGAGTGACTGAACTGAACTGATAACCTACACTATGATCATTCCACTTGCATTTGTCGTATGTTATATTAAGTAATTGCTTATCATTTTAAGGCCCCATATTGAATTAAATTCAGAAAATATACATTGAAAAACATATTATAACCAAGCATAGCACAAGATCCAAGCACTAGACATATGCTGGGGAAAATGTGAATCTTGCTTCTTGTATTCTAAATTCTTAATAAATATTTTTGAATGAATGAATGAAAGACTGAATGGGCAGGTAGACATTGCTTCCAAGTCAAGCCTCAATTTCCTCATCTAAAAAACTCTGTATACAAAAATTACTTCTTAAACTAGGGATATAAAATAAGATTTTATTTTGAAGCTAAGTGTGGATGATTGAGTAGTATGTTGGGAGAACTATGTTACTGAACCTAGGAGAAAAGATAGTACAGTGAATTAACAATGTCTAGACATGTTTGTCAGTCCTGTTCTAAACATTAACCTTTTCACTTCTTCATTTAAAAATATATGTTCCAAGACTTTTGGATGCCAAGCACTGCTCTGGGCTCTGGAAATAAAATAGTGTCCTGTTAGTATGTAAGTAAGAATAAATGTGTAAACAACTGCATAAATGAGATTGTTAGTAGCATCAAGTAAATAAAGCAGTAAGCAGTGACAGGAGAATGGTAGTATATTGGATGGAGAAGGCCTTCCTGGGGAAATGCCACTTGAACTAAGGCCTAAATGAAAAGAAGTGGCCAGTCACTAGAAGATCTTAGATGGATTCCAGCCAGAGGAAACAGCTAACACCAAGGCCTCTGTGAGAGGACACCCTTTATGTGTCCAAAGTTGGCAGCAGGCCCATGGCCAGAGTGTGAGGAAGAATGGGACAGATGATATTAGATGAAACCAGAGCAAGTTTATTCTTTCCATTTGCAGGGCCAGACCCACTCTTTGTCCCCTTTGCTTTCTAACCCCAGACCCTTTGCCCCATGGAAGGCATTATATACACATGCGTGTGTACAGCTCTACTTGCTTTCCAGGCCTCATCAGAACCTCTGCTAGTGAAGTCAGGCATCTATAAGTTTTAAGACTCCCCAGAAGATTCCAACACAAAGCCAGAAGTGAGAACTATTGCCCTAAGCAAAAAACTAAAGATTTAATATATGAAAAGAAGAAGGGCTGAGTTTATGGCCCAGAAAAATAGTAAGGATGGGGAATGCAATAGTCAATAAAATGTTTAGAAATATCTGGGTACAGAAAATGCTCCCAAATCACTAACTACTTTCCTAAGATTTAAATAAAGAATATCTCTTCCTCGCAGCCTCACAACTCTGAGAAACAAGTCCTACTTAACAGAGGTCAATTTATTTCTACTAACATTTGCAACCTAGTGCAAGGGGTCATAATAGGTGCTATAAGAATCACAAAAACAATACAATAGATACTACCCTCAAGAAAGTTACAATCAGAACTACAAATATCTACATTCAGCCTCATGATCTTATTGACGTGACTTCAACCCTACCACTTCCTTCCTGCTGCTGCTGCTGCTAAGTCACTTCAGTCATGTCCAACTCTGTGTAACCCCAGAGACGGCAGCCCACGAGGCTTCCCCGTCCCTGGGATTCTCCAGGCAAGAACACTGGAGTGGGTTGCCATTTCCTTCTCCAATGCATGAAAGTGAAAAGTGAAAGTGAAGTCGCTCAGTCGTGTCCGACTCTAGCGACCCCATAGACTGCAGCCTACCAGGCTCCTCCATCCATGGGATTTTCCAGGCAAAAGTACTGGAGTGGGGTGCCATTCCCTTCTCCGACTTCCTTCCTAGTATCATCCATTTCAGATTTCAACCTTGTAGAGAATAGAATACTTTCTATAAACCAAGATTATATAAGTGTGCTTAGGAAGTGATCATGACAATGATTAAAAATGGTCATAAGGGGTTTTCAGGAAACACGTGTTATACATGTGTTCATAGCTAGAACCAAATAAAAATTTTAAAATACAAATAACCTGTGATGTCCTTCAACTGGCCTATGCAGTATAAGCTCTCCCCTCTCTCTGCCCACCCTAGATGCATATTTGATAATTCTGATATAATAACTGAAAAGAGCTTTTAGTACTACACTTTCCAAAGGTACTACACTTTACCATGAGCTTATTAAACACTCAAAATTCCCCAGATGAAAAGTTGTTAAGGGAGGCAAATTATATGGCACCTCCTTTTTTCTCTCTACCAATATATTCTGTGCTAACTCTGAAATGTATCATGTTTCCAAAGAGAGAAAAGGTATTTCCCAACAGAAACTAACCAAAGTAGAATACGCTATATCACACAGTCACCTTATTAGCCTGACGGGGGAGCCTGGTGGGTTTCTGTCTATGGGATCCCACAGAGTCGGACGGGACTGAAGCGACTTAGCAGTAGCAGCAGCATATACATATGTATTTTATTGAATTCTTAATATATGCCAATCATTGTCTTATTTAATCCCATGAGAAGTAAATACAATTGTAATCTCAAATTTTACAGATTGGAGGAGTCAGAGAGTTCAAGTGACTTGCCTAAAGTCACAAAGCTCAAATATGACAGAGATGAGAAAAGAAACAGTCTGTCTAACTCTAGAAACGCCCTCTTAATCACAAATCTTCCTGCTTTATATGCAGACTTTGTATTGTGCATCTGCTTGAACACTAGTTTCAAACACAGGATCCAAAAATGTAAAAGGCCAATAGTCCCATTGATAAGCCAAAGTCATCAGTATACTTCTCCCAGGAATGGAGGGTCACATCGCTCTGTTGCAATCATAGATTTTATGAACCCCTACTCAGAATCCTAGCTTCTCACATTTTGGGGCTCATTCAGTCCAACCCCACCTAATGCCTGAATCCTCCTACAACAGTTCAAGAATCTCACAAACATGTGCCCATAATCACACTAGGGACCAAACAAGGGAAGATGGATTCCACATGAACTAACACAGCACTGGAAAATCAATTGGCAGTATGTACATTCTACTTTTGAGAATGAGTCAGTTCAGAGCATTATTAAATTTAAAAATGTAATAAACTCCCAGGACTAAAGCCCTAGAAATTTCCAGAGAGAATAAACAATATCCTTCCCCTTTGTCTACTGAAAAATATCCCTTGTTTTTAGAAATATAAGTATGTTTGTTTTCTTTTTTTTAACTGAAGGATTTTTCTGGACACACACACAAAAGACATGTGTTCTTATCATCATTTCCAGCAGTTATAAATTTGAAGGTTTTTCAGAAAGTATCAGGTATGCTTTAAAGCAAATCTATATGTAGCCACCTAGTAATATCTCCCTCTGCCTGTCCTACAAGCCACACTGGAGCAAGCTTTAGTGTGGAATAGTCCTTTCTACAGACACATTTCAGAAGATGAAGACTAGAAAAGAAGACTGAGAATGCATTTATTTAATCTTTTCTGAAGTGGTAATGGGCTGGGCTTTATGGTCCTCCTGGTTGACTAGTACAGGGATGTTGGATATGACACAATATGATTTTTTTTAAGATATCATCTGACTCATGCAAATACAGTCTAGGCCCTGGTTGTTTACATTTTCCTTACTCATTTACTCATTTAAATAGGACTTCAAATGCTGACAATCTCCAACCCCAAATTCCTAAGCCTGTTAAGTACCATCTCACCTTATTATACAGATTATATCATGGTCAGACACTTGGAATGACACTGACACTCATTCTGACCCTGTATCTTCATTTTTTTACCTGTGTGACTCAGAGAAACATTTTTAATTTTTCCAGAATAATAACAGTACCGAATTTATAGGATTATTGGGAGGATCAAATGAAGTAATATACATAAAACTCACAGCACAGTGCCTGGCACACAGTAAATGCTCAATCGATGGTACTGGCATCATTATTATTTTTCAATAAAAATAGACATTTAAGTCATATTAGTGTTTATGAGTAGAAATCAGCAGTCAGATGGTGGGAGGTTAAAGTTAAGCAACCAAGCCTATAAATCAGATAAACATCAACTGTACCATAAAGACTAATCTTTCTTGGCACATTCAGGAGGTCCTAAGCCAGGTTTATGATAATTTGAGAACTGTATTAGTTACTTAGGGCTGAGTTAACAAAGCATGAACTAAGTGGCTTATGTAACAGAAGTCTGTTATTCTAAGTCCAATATCAAGACACCAACAGGATTTGTTCCTTCTGAAGGAGAACCCATTCCATGCCTCTTTCCTAGTTGGAACTCTTTGACATTCCTCAATTTGTGAATGCATCATCCCAACCCTATCTTCATCTTTACATGGCATTATCCTTGTTTGCATGTCTCTGCTGATCCAAATTTCCTCTTTTTGTGAGGACATGTATCATATTGGATGAGGGCCCACCCTAATGATCCCCTTTAACTTGATTATCTCTGTAAAGACCTTATCTCCAATTAAGGGCACATTCTGAGGTCCTGGGCATTAAGATTCAAGATTTTTGAGGGGGATACAATTCAACCCAGAGGGGAAAAAAGGGATACTACAAAATGGGAATTATATTCAAAAAAAGCTTGGAAGATATGCATTTAATATAGTTTTTTTTTTCTTGAGCCACTCAAAAATGCAAGGGAAAACATGTTGTAAACTACTAAGTTTGTTGCTTGTGTCAGGATGGCATTATTATGGCAGAATGAATCTTTATCTCTTCATAAAGGTAAGGCATTGTTGGTTTTCTTTTAATATATTCTTAGAGAAATAGGAAGTCAAAGGTTCCCAACATCATGTGCTGTGCTAAATCACCATGTCCAACTCTTTGCAACCCTGTGAATTGTAGCTTGCCAGGCTCTTCTTTCCATTGGATTCTGCAGGCAAGAATAATGGAGTGGGTTGCTGTGTTCTCCTCCAGGGGATCTTCCTGACCCAGGGATTAATTCTGCATCTCTTATGTCTCCTGCATTGCCAGGTGGGTTCCTTACCACTACACCACCTGGGAAGCCCTGCCAGCCCAAAATGCCAATTCGATTACCTTGTAACAGACCACCACTTGGTTATTCATTCAACATGTATTAATCCAGTACTTACTTGGTCCTTGACACCCTGTCAGAACTTCCAGAGATTTGGAGGAAATCTGGAATAAGGTACATTCTGTAAAAAGTGTTTTACCTGCTTGTGAGAATATGAATGCATGTTTCTTGCTTTGTTTGCCTTGAAAGTTATGGGACAAAGTCTCTAGTGAACCCAGAATATGTGTTCCCTAAGGTCGATTTCCAAGAATTCTTGTATGCTATTAAGGAGTGGCATAAGGTGGGATCTTGTCGTGTCACCAAGGGTGGCTTCAAGGCTAGGTGTCGAGTGGAAATATGCCTGTCAAATGACATCTTTCACATGTAAGACAATTTACATTTTCAATTAAGTGCTATTCCCAAAGATTACAGCTATTCTTCTAGATTAAGACTTGGCCCCCGTATGAATGAGCAATAACCCCCAATCCAGTGAGCACCAGAGTAAATCCTACTTAAATAAATACCATGGAGAAATACACTGCAAAAGGCAGAGAACACAACCTTCGCATATGCAGAAGTGAATCAAAGTTACCCGTGCATGATGCCAGAGGGGACGGCAGCTTTGGGTGACAGGTGGCACGCCTCTCTGCCAAGAAGAAGGCGTTGCTCCTGGCAGTTTTTTTAACTGAAGCATGTGACCTAAGTAGTGGCATTTCACAGCTGAGAAACCAGCTTGTAATATGCCTTTTGCTTCACTGAGAGGCGGGCCACATGTCCACAGAGGCCGCAACTCTAGCTGCAAAGCGTTGTAATGATTTCTTTCCACAGTAAAAATCTTTACATTGCTAAGAAAATGTAAATAGAGTGTGTGATTAATGACGTTTTGCCAGACAAACAAGACGGTGGATTCCTTGCAAAGGTGTCACAGTCTAGCACAAATTCTTCAAGGAGGAGAAAAGGACAAGAAAAATGAGTGGGCAGGAACAGTTAAAAATAAGTCCTTATAAGTGATGAATAGGGACTTGCAAAAAGGGGCCACACTATTTTCGCTAAATTAGTAGATGGAGGACAAGTTCAAAAACTCTGACACTCTCAGCACTCTGACATCTGCATCTACTTTTCAGGTCAGCTGTTCCACAACTCCACATCCTTTCCTCATCCTCTTCTCATCCATGCTCCATCAATGTGGCAATAATTATTTTTCTCTCTCTCCTTCTGGACCATAAGCAATTACAGGAAGTATAGAATATTCATAAAGTCTGGAAACATAGACATTATTGTTTTGCTGTAGAATAATAAGAATATATATATTCATAAATACCTTTTTACTATAAATAAAATAGCTGACAATTTCTTATGGGTATTTGTTGATGTTACCAAACTTGATTAACCTCTGCAATCTAGATTCATTTTTGAATTCTGATGCCTAGAAAACTACTAGATGATTAGCAGGATCAGTATTTGTTGAATAAGTGAATTAACTGATTGGCTCATTGATATAAAGCTGGCATTTGCCCTTCAAGGTAACAGAAGAAAAAGATTGGAAAGTAGGAATAGTATATGAAGGTAAATGTTGTGGAGATGCTTCAGGGGTTATAGAGAGCAAAAGCTGGGCTGCAGTAAAAGTCTTTTCTCTGTGTGCAACCTCAGCTAAGTCACCTAATTTTTCAAATCGGGGACTTAGACAAATGTTTCCTTCAACACAAACTCATATCATTCTAAATAAATGGTAAATAGAAGTGACTGCTTACAACTTTGGGGGAAAAGCAGAGGCCAGAAGATAGTTGTTAATAATTAAGGGGGGCTTCCCTGGTGGCTCAATGGTGAAGAGTCTACCTGCCAATGCAGGAGACATAAGTCCCATCCTTGTTCTGGGAAGATCACACATGCCGTGGAGTAACTAAGCCATGCACCACACTATTGAGCCTGTGCTCTGGAGTCTGGGAGCCACAACTACTGAGCCCACGTGCTGCAACTACTGAAGCCCATGATCCCAAGAGCCCGTATTCCACAAGAGAAGCCACCACAGTAAGAGACCAAGCACCACAACCAGAGAGTGGTCCCCACTCTTCACAACTAGAGAAAAGCCCACGTTAAGCACCGAAGACCCAGCACAGCCAAAAGTAAAATAAAGAAATCTTTTTTAAAATAATTAAATATATTTTAAAAAATTAATTTTCTCATATGGGCTTCCCTGGTGGCTGATATGGTAAAGAACCTGCCTGCAATGTGGGAGACCCGAGTTCAATCCCTAGGTTGGAAAGATTCCCTGGAGAAGGGAATGGCTACCCACTCCAGTATTCTTGCCTGGAGAATTCTTGCTCCACGGACAGAGGAGCATGGTGGGCTATAGTCCATGGGGTTGCAAAGAGTTGGACATGACTGAGCGACTAACACTTTCAAGTTTTCATTGTATAACACAACTAGCTATATTTATATGAAATTTTACAGGTTCAAAATAACTCCATATCAGTTCATATGAACCTCATAGGAGGCCTGGAAGAAAGGCATTCCTGATCCTTTATAGATGAAACCACAGACTTAAGGTGGTGCGTTGGTTCATCCAGAGTCACGGGGGTAGCCAGTGGAAGTGAGCGAAACCCTGGTCCTCGCACTCAGTACACTACTACATGTGGGTACTACAGGGAATATTGGTACTGAACACTATTATTCATAAAAGGGAAGAAAATGAGAAAAATATAACAACTTTAAGTTTTAACTGACAGTAAATGTAGTGGTTTTTCCTTAATAATTAGAAAAGTGAAAAGTGGTGAAGATGGATATTAATTAAGAATTTACCCAAGAAACATACAATTAATTGGATATGTTCTTTGCTTTATTCCACTATTATAAGAAAGAACCAAACAAAAAGAAAACTTATTTATGAAGAACTGGGTAACAACCAAATGCTTTCAAGGTTGCTGGTCCTCAGAAACAGAATAATTAGTCTACTGTCTTATTCCATTTACATTGATGGGAGGTGATGAAAACTGAAGTGAAACTGCAAGCTCTTAAATCATCAAACCTCTTTCAGGCAGAAAAGGGGGCTGAAACAACCTTCCCCACTTAATTCAATTAAACAAATATTTATAGAATGTCTTCTGTGTGTGAGGCACTGTTTTAATTGCTGGAAACTCGTCAGTGAAATCAACAAAACAAAGAACCCACACTCTAAAAATGTACCTTTCATCAAGGGATATAATCTATTGGGGCAGGGTATTCTAATAAGAGATTGCTTACATTTAACCAGAAATTTGATTAACTTCAATGCCACATTCAGCAATTCTTCAGGCTAGTTAATGCATATTTAAAAAGCATTGATTGTAAGAAGTGAATGAATATCTTTAGCATAATTTTCTATATATGCACCACATTTTAAAAGTCATTTTCTTGCCCATTTCAGGAAGATAGAGTATTGCCTTGAGACATGTATAAATGATTCTGAAGGAAAATAATTCATAAACCATCACAGTGCATTGCCATATGATACATATTATCAGAAGGGGCTTCCAGAGGCTCTACCTCCATTGTGGTAAATGGACCAGCAGTATCAACATTACCTGAGAGCCTAGTAGAAATGCAGACTCTCAGGTACTGAATCAGAATCTGCAATTTATCAAGTTTCCAGATGATTCGTATACAAGCTAATGTTTGAGAAGCACAGCTCTAATGCATTCCTCTGCATCTAGAATAGCCTAAAAATAAACTACTAAAAAGGAGAATATAAGCACTTCAAAAATTAATCATCCATTCCATTTTTTTTTCAATTTTTAAGAAGTTGCTTCTGTCCAAGTAAAATTTTACTTTTAAAATGACAGATCAAGGATATTGCATACTAAGCACTTCTTTGGCTTGTACACAGAAGAAAAAATGAAATTTGCATTTTCATGGTTTCAAACCTAGCATATATAATCAAAAACAAAAGGCAAGTCATGCCTCCCATATATTAATGCATAGGCCCTCCCTCTATACTGTGATTAAATGATGGTCTTTCCTAACAGGCCTAAGAGACATAGGGTCTTTTTGATGTCTCATCCTACATCAAGCTTTGTTCCCCAGGAAACTATGGTCTGGCAGGCACATGAGAACACCAGGAAAAGCTAGGAAAGGGGTAAAAAGCAAGCTAACTATCCGTATGTCACTGAACAGTCACTTTATAAACATATTTACCTTTTCCTAAGAATAACAGGGGGAAAGGCTGTTGTAAATTCACAGAGGCACAGCATCCCTACTCAGTGTTCATCATGGAAAAGAGAATGTTTCACCCACACATACACCCTACCAAAACCAGGCATAATACCCCAGCACAGTCACATAGCAGACCCCAGAATGCACTGAAAAAAAGGAAAAGACAGCAGTGGGCAGAGGACCCATGAGCCCAGGCATTTTTCACTAATCTGAAGGAGTATCTTTCTCCTCTGGTACATGATCAATGCTCAAAAATTCTTCTGTCACACTGAACACACAAGAAACTTTTCTTCCATCTTTAGTATACTCAACTGTGAGTGTAACATAACCACCCAACCTTCTACAGTTAAGAAAACCTCTCAGCCTCTATTACTGTTTCCTAACATATGGTTACTTCAATAGGGATTTATATCTACATTAGAGTTCCTTTCATGTACATGTGTGTGCATGCTCAGTCGCTTCAGTCATGTCCAACTCTTTGTGACCCTAGAGACTACAGCCTGCCAGGCTCCTCTGTCCATGGGATTCTCCAGGCAAGAATACTAGAGTGGGTTGCCATGCCCTCCTCCAAGGGATCTTCCTGACCCAGGGATCAAAAACGCGTCTCCTGCATCCTCTCTTTACCGCTGAGCCACCAGGGAAGATTTTCATGTACATGTGTATGTATTAATACCCTCGTTCCTCTTAAAAATAGACTTGAGGGGTTTTGAAATTATAAAAATTATAAAGTAGTGCTGCTGAAGTAAGGTGGAAGATGCTAATATCTACACATACAAACTAAACATTTTCTGTGCTTGAACATCAAATTTAGGTTTGAGCTTCCTGGTAGGCAATAAGAAATAGGGAAAATGCAATACCCTCATTACGATTTAAGATGAAACATGTCAATTCTTGAAGCGAAAGAAGTTATTTCATCATATTAATTTCTAAAATGAATTGTTAACAGTGAGTTTTATATAAGGGGCATTGAACAACATAATAATATCTTCAACAGCAAAAAATGTGAAAATTACAAAACATTATTTACATTTCCAATTCTTGTTCTGACCATTAAGAAACAAAAAAGGATAGTATTAAAATGCAATTTAGAAAATGCTATTCTTTAGGAAGAGTAAATAGAGTTAAGTATTTGGTATTCTGGAAATCTAATATATACAAAGTGGTTGATAATCATCTTTTAGATGATATTTTTAATTTACAGTTCCTTCATCTGGCCTGTGACAGGAGTTGGGTAAAGTGTAATTCTAGGCTATGATCTCTGGTAAGCACATAGTATCCTATGTAATTAACTAGAGAAATATTCTGGTGTTTGGATATTGGGCCAGCAGGTGGCCAAGATAATGAACTGCTATGAAAACTGAGACTCCTTCCTTGTATCTGAGGTCTATACACTACTGGAAAGAATATCAGAACAGCCTGAATTGACTCTACTAGAAGTTCATAGTTCCCAGTAACAGGTGGGTTCTCTAAAAATTTACTCTACTTGTGTTTGACATATTCCCTATCCCTTTCTATCTGCCTCCCTGAATAATTGAGAAAACAAAGGTTACCCCTTCTTTGCTCTCCTTTCCCAAACATAACAGTACCACCACCAAGAGGAAAGTCTTCTCCCATTCAAGTGTGGCCCAACCACAATTTCGTCTTGCTTCCTCAGCAACTTTGCTTCATCAATTATCTTCAAATTTTCCCTTTCTACCGCTCTTTCTCATCATCCCTTAAAACTGCTTAAAACTTTCTCAACCTAGAAACTGTTTCACTTGGAAGTGCATTTCTGTCCAAGTACCATGCTGTCTCTCACTTTCCCTCCTCAGTCTCTGGGAATAATGCTGTACACCTGCCATCTCCATTTCCTCCTGGCCTCTGTTCTTCCACTGGGTTTAGAAACTAAGAGATTCTTGACAGGCAGATACAAGGAAGAAATGGAGACTACTCGTATGGAGAATCATTTGTATAACCCTTCCTTCCTTGTCAGCTCGGTGATATTTGTCACTGTTCTCTTGAAACTTTCTCCTACCTTGCCTTCTGGGATGTCTGACTCTTTCCTGGTTCTTCCTCTTTCTCCTTCTAGTTTTCTGACTGTCCCTTCTCCACCCCCTTTCTGGATCCTTTTCTTAATTTTAACCTTTCTTAAAGTTCTGCCCTTAGCTCTCTTCTCTTTTCACTCTATATCCTCTCTGTTGGCGATTTCATCTACTTCTGTGGTATTAACCACAGCAATTTGATGACAAATCTCAAATCTACTTCCCTTTTCAGATATTCGGCCTATGAGGTCTCTCAACTTTATTGTCCCATAGTTGCCTCATTGGAGAAGGAAATGGTAACCCACTCCAGTGTCCTTGCCTGGAGAATCCCAGGGATGGGGGAGCCTGGTGGGCTGCCATCTATGGGGTCGCACAGAGTCAGACACAACTGAAGTGACTTAGCAACAGCAGTTACCTCCTACTGAACCAGTCCAAAACTCTTGTTTTCCTAATCTGTAAATGGAAACCTGAGAGTCATTCTAGACATCCTCCTTAACCCTCATAGCCAATCAGTCACTAAATCCTAATCTCCCTAAAGCTAAAAAGCTAGTCACACTTCTGCCTGTTATGTCTCTAATTCATGTCTACTCCTATGGTTGTACTGAATGGTAATCATTATATGGTGAACTTCCTGACAGAGGGATTATCTATAGTTTATCTATCTCTGGGCATCAGTGACTATAGCAGAGGGCCTTGTCCAGAGAAGATGCTCACTAACATTTACTTAATTAAGAGAGAGATTTGAAAATGTCTTTTTTTTTAACCTACAGAATCATATCTATTGACCAAAAAGTAAAATAGTATTATATACATATTTATCCCATAAAAAGTGATATTATTTATCATAATTTGTTTTCACTGTCTTGATATCCTCAAATCACTTGTTAAATGCTACTGTAAACAGTTTCTTCTCTTGAACATACTGTTGGCAATTTGTCTACTGATCTTTTTGTTCTTCCCTTCATAATGTACAAATTATATAATGTGTTAGAGCACCACAGAGAACAGAGGAAACTGCTTCATTGTATACAGCAACAATTATAGAATGACTATAGAATAATCAAATAGCCAAAGGACTTTCACTTAGAGCCACATGCTATGGATGCAATTGTTATGAAGGAAAGAATGAAAAACTGAATGTGCTGCTCAAAGTTAGCAAATTACCAAGATATAACCCCTTCTCTCTTTATTTGCACATGCTTACCCCAATACATTCCTGTATTTACTTCATGCAGGATCTCCTGGACTAAGGACATCTTATTTAAGGTTTGAATGGCCTTATGAGAACAAGATCTGATATATACAGCATATCTGAGCTACACACAGCCCTGACTCGTTTCATCTGCACAGTAAACCTAAGGGATTGTTTGTGAACATTTTTACCCTGATGGCTCTCTAAATGTGGCTGATTCCAAGAAATCTTTGTGTCAGTTCTACCCCTGACCCCTGAAATCCACCTGTACTCATCCTTTTTTAAATCTTCTCATCCTTCTTCACTCTTCAGCATCCCTGGTTACTTGCTATAGAGATGGCACTGCAGAGCCATCTGAGCAAATGTGATCTCCCACTCTTGACCACAGCCCTCAGAGGGATGGAATATTTCCTTCTTTCTTAAAAAAAAAAAAAAAGTCCTCCTTCCTGGGCTTTATTTTCTGCATTGAAAGGGCTGAGAGGAAAATGACACATTTATAATCCCCTCAGCCAGAGTTTCTTGTGGAGTAGACACTTTAAGCTGGAAGTTCATTTTCTCTGAAAAAGGAGCTCTTTTACAAGCTGGTAACAAGCACAAATATAGAAATAGAGTGTTCAGATCTAGAGAAGAAATCAGATCAAATAAAACAGTTTGATGCAGATTTTCCAGGGAAATGTGGAGAGCAGGTGAGCTGGAAACAAGAGGAGTTAAGGAGGCTTGTATTGTTCAAAAGCTTTTTGGTGTTTAAGAGTTTAGAGCTAGAAGAGTCCTTGGTGAGCTCAAGGTGCCAGGCTGGACAGAGTAAGTGGGCCGCTGAAGTGAAGGTGAAGGACACAGAGTTGAGATCAATGATCTATGAGGATAAGTATCAATGGGTCACCCATGCGAATGCTGGGATCACCCAGGAGTATTGAAAGGAAGACTCTCAGCAGTGAGAATGAGTTTCCAGTGACAGAAGAGTCTCTTGGAAGCTGCTAATTGACTGCAGCCAAGTTGGGAAGAACATAGCTGGATTGGCTGATATAAACCTCAACAAAAGAGAGGAATGCATGAGGGTGGCTCATGTGATTTAAAAATTACAAATCAATCAATATTTGGCTTACAAAAGTATCTCACATGAAGCTGAATTAATCCTAGCTTTGTTACTAATGAATCCTATGGTCTTAGGAAGGTCATTTTGGGCTTTTGTTTTCTCATTTGCAGCATGAGAAAGGTTCCTAAAACCTATAGCACAAACTGAATATTTATCTTAACCATAAACTGGATTTTTATCTTTTGCTACTAACTTTTAGGATCAAAAATCTTCACCTTATTAACTGATTTCACGTACTTGTTCAATTTTCTTCAGCTAAGAAGGGCTAACTGATGGCAGTTTAAGAAAAACAGATGAAGCCTCATTATACACACCATCTCCTTGTTCTCTGAAACACTGCTGTGAGGCAAATGACATGGTAGTGATTATCATTCCCATTTTATACATAAAATTGAGATGAATGTATACTATTTTCATAGTCTTTTATCCATTTATTTTCTAAGTGTTTAAATGTACTTTCTGGAACCCATAAGCCTTTAACCACCTATATATTTCTGTTTCTTCCACAGACTATGGGACCCTTAGGGACAATAGTAACAATAATGAAATAATCATAAAAATAACTATTATTATTTTAATTTATATGTTCCAAGCACCAAGACCAATGTCTGACATGTAATAGACAAATGAATTTATCAATGAATAAAAGGTCATATGTTCATTAGAAAGCAAATAGAGTTGCTTAGCAAACAAAACAATGCTCCCCCAAATTGTCTTGCATTTCAACTGCCAATTAAGACTTTTATCTGAATCATTTAGATAACTGCCTTGAATCTTCAATTCGTTGGCCATGAAGTAATTAAAGTAGATGATCCTAAATTGATAAATGAAGATATCTGATCACCAAGGATATCTGCTTGCACCAGTATCCTTCATAAAAACATTACTGCCATATTTGAACCCCAACGTCTTAAATTTAAGAAAGTAAATCTTCCCATGAGACTTAAGAAAATTAAAATTATAATTTTTCATGAAAATTGTCTTTTAAAATGTTGTAGACATTTATAGAAGGCAATTAAGCATGAAAAATAAGTAGAACTTGCACACTTAAAATACATAAATATTTCCACATCAGTTTAAAATCTAATGATAGCTCTTTAATGGATAAGACAGCTACATCATTTTGACAAGACTTTATGTCTCAGCCTGACTCTAATTTTCAACTACAGCTTCTCTGAAAACTGACAACACTCTCCTACTGAGATGTTGCTTCCAATCTAATATCAAAACGGCACGCACTATGAGTTGGTTTTTTCAATGGTTGTAGGTGCTTACTAAACTATTGTCTCCTTGGTTATGCCCCTAGCCCACTGTGGTCTTACATGGCATGATGAAAATATGGTTTCTGACAAATCTCTTTATAATGACGCCACTCTAGCCACTGCCCAGAAAGTTATTAAAAGTCCATAAAAATTGCCATTGTATATTAGCTCCATAGATCACTAGGAGAAAAAATTTTAGTGCTTGAAGAGGACTGGCAACTGCCAAGCCACATAATAGAAACACAAAATAGAAGTCTCTATCACCATCTACCCTATGCCTGCCAGCTACTTATAAAATTTGTTCCAAAGCAAACAGACTCACAGGGTGATAGATGGTTTGGCAGAAAAATCAAGAAGAGTTCAAGCTTTCTCAAAATAATAAAAATGCCTCCTTTTTTCATCTTTGGATTTCACCTTAGTCCTTTGTACATAGTGCCTGTTAACTAAACACTGATAAAATAACTTAGAAAATGGCTTAATAAGTCTAGTCAATATAGAGAAAATGACAAAGACAGGAACTCAAAATATGGCAACCTAGGGCCATTTTCGGGAGCAACCCCACGTCCAAGGTAAGAGAAACCCAAGTAAGATGGTAAGTGTTGCGAGAGGGCATCAGAGGGCAGACACACTGAAACCATACTCACAGAAAAATAGTCAATCTAATCACACGGACCACAGCCTGGTCTAACTCAATGAAACTAAGCCATGCCCTGTGGGGCCACCCAAGACGGGCAGGTCATGGTGGAGAGGTCTGACAGAATGTGGTCCACTGGAGAAGGGAATGGAAAACTACTTCAGTATTCTTGCCTTGAGAACCCCATGAACAGTATGAAAAGGCAAAATGGTAGGATACTGAAAGAGGAACTCCCCAGGTCGGTAGGTGCCAATATGCTACTGGAGAGAGGTGGAGAAATAACTCCAGAAAGAATGAAGGGATGGAGCCAAAGCAAAAACAATACCCAGCTGTGGATGTGACTGGTGATAGAAGCAAGGTCCGATGCTATAAAGAGCAATATTGCATAGGAACCTGGAATGTTAGGTCCATGAATCAAGGCAAATTGAAAGTAGTCAAACAGGAGAAGGCAAGAGTGAACGTCAACATTCTACGAATCAGCGAACTAAAATGGACTGGAAAGGGTGAATTTAACTTAGATGACCATTATATCTACTACTGCGGGCAGGAATCCCTCAGAAGAAATGGAGTAGCCATCATGGTCAACAAAGGAGTCCAAAATGCAGTACTTAAATGCAATCTCAAAACGACAGAATGATCTCTGTTCGTTTCCAAGGCAAACCATTCAATATCACAGTAATGCAAGCGTATGCCCTAACAAGTAATGCTGAAGAAGCTGAAGTTGAATGGTTCTATGAGGACCTACAAGATCTTTCAGAACTAACACCACCCCCCCCCAAAAAAAAAGATGTCCTTTTCATTATAGGGGACTGGAATGCAAAAGTAGGAAGTCAAGAAACACCTGGAGTAACAGGCAAATTTGGCCTTGGAGTACGGAATGAAGCAAGGCAAAGGCTGATAGAGTTTTACCAAGAGAAAGCACTGGTCATAGCAAACACCCTCTTCCAACAACACAAGACAAGACTCTACACATGGACATCACCAGATGGTCAACACTGAAATCAGATTGATTATATTCTTTGCAGCCAAAGATGGAGAAGCTTTACACAGTCAGTAAAAACAAGACCGGGAGCTGACTGTGGTTCAGATAACGAACTCCTTATTGCCAAATTCAGACTGAAACTGAAAAAAGTAGGGAAAACCACTAGATCATTCAGGTATGACCTAAATCAAATCCCTTATGATTATACAGTGGAAGTGAGAAATAGATTTAAGGGACTAGATCTGATAGATAGAGTACCTGATGAACTATAGACTAAGGTTGTGACATTGTACAGGAGACAGAGATCAAGACCATCCCCATGGCAAACAAAATGCAAAAAAGCAAAATGGCTGTCTGAGGAGGCCTTACAAATAGCTGTGAAAAGAAGAGAAGTGAAAAGCAAAGGAGAAAAGGAAAGATATAAGCATCTGAATGCAGAGTTCCAAAGAATAACAAGGAGAGATCAGAAAGCCTTCCTCAGCAATCAGTGCCAAGAAATAGAGGAAAACAACAGAATGAGAAAGACTAGAGATCTCTTCAAGAAAATTAGAGATACCAAGGGAACACTTCATGCAAAGATGGGCTCAATAAAGGACAGAAATGGTAGGGACCTAACAGAAGCAGAAGATATTAAGAAGAGGTGGCTATAATACACAGATCAGATCATATCAGATCAGTCACTCAGTCGTGTCCGACTCTTTGTGACCCCATGAATCATAGCACGCCAGGCCTCCCTGTCCATCACAACTCCCAGAGTTCACAGAGACTCATGTCCATTGAGTCAGTGATGCCATCCAGCCATCTCATCCTCTGTCGTCCCCTTCTGCTCCTGCCCCCAATCCCTCCCAGCATCAGAGTCTTTTCCAATGAGTCAACTCTTCACATGAGGTGGCCAAAGTACTGGAGTTTCAGCTTTAGCATCATTCCTTCCAAAGAAATCCCAGGGCTGATCTCCTTTACAATGGACTGGTTGGATCTCCTTGCAGTCCAAGGGACTCTCAAGAGTCTTCTCCAACACCACAGTTCAAAAGCATCAATTCTTCAGCACTCAGCCTTCTTCACAGTCCAACTCTCACATCCATACTGTACAAAAAAGATCTTCATGACCAAGATAATCACAATGGTGTGATCACTCACCTAGAGCCAGACATCCTGGAATGTGAAGTGAAGTGGGCCTTAGAAAGCATCACTATGGAGGTGATGGAATTCCAGTTGAGCTATTATAAATCCTGAAAGATGATGCTGTAAAAGTGCTGCACTCAATATGCCAGCAAATTTGGAAAACTCAACAGTGGCTACAGGACTGGAAAAGGTCAGTTTTCATTCCAATCCCAAAGGAAGGCAATGCCAAAGAATGTTCAAACTACTGCACAATTGCACTCATCTCACACGCTAGTAACGTAATGCTCAAAATTCTCCAAGCTAGGCTTCAGCAATACGTGAACCGTGACCTTCCAGATGTTCAAGCTGGTTTTAGAAAGGGAGAAGAACCACAGATCAAATTGCAAACACCATCTGGATCATTGAAAAAGCAAGAGAGTTCCAGAAAAACATCTATTTCTGCTTTATTGACTATGCCAAAGCCTTTGACTGTGTGGATCACAATAAACCATGGGAAATTCTGAAAGAGATGGGAATACTAGACCACCTGACCTGCCTCTTGAGAAACCTATATGCAGGTCAGGAAGCAACAGTTAGAACTGGACATGGAACAACAGACTGCTTCCAAATAGGAAAAGGAGTACATCAAGGCTGTATATTGTCACCCTGCTTATTTAACTTCTATGCAGAGTACATCATGAGAAACGCTGGGCTGGAAGAAGCACAAGCTGGAATCAAGATTGCCGGGAGAAATATCAATCACCTCAGATATGCAGATGACACCACCCTTATGGCAGAAAGTGAAGAGGAACTAAAAAGCCTCTTGATGAAAGTGAAAGAGGAGAGTGAAAAAGTTGGCTTAAAGCTCAGCATTCAGAAAACGAAGATCATGGCATCTGGTCCCATCACTTCATGGGAAATGGATGGGGAAACAGTGGAAACAGTGTCAGACTTTATTTTTCTGGGCTCCAAAATCACTGCAGATGGTGACTGCAGCCATGAAATTAAAAGACATTTACTCCTTGGAAGGAAAGTTATGACCAACCTGGATAGCATATTCAAAAGCAGAGACATTACTTTGCCAACAAAGGTCCATCTAGTCAAAGCTATGGTTTTTCCTGTGGTCATGTATGGATGTGAGAGTTGGACTGTGAAGAAAGCTGAGCACTGAAGAATTGATGCTTTTGAACTGTGGTGTTGGAGAAGACTCTTGAGAGTCCCTTGGCCTGCAAGCAGATCCAACCAGTCCATCCTAAAGGAGATCAGTCCTGAGTGTTCTTTGGAAGGAATGATACTAAAGCTGAAACTCCAGTACTTTGGCCACGTCATGGGAAGTGTTGACTCATTGGAAAAGACTCTGATGCTGGGAGGGACTGGGGGCAGGAGCAGAAGGGGACGACAGAGGATGAGATGGCTGGATGGCATCACTGACTCGATGGACGTGAGTTTGAGTGAACTCCGGGAGTTGGTGATGGACAGGGAGGCCTGGCGTGCTGCGATTCATAGGGTCGCAAAGAGTCAGACAGGACTGAGAGACTGAACTGAACTGAGGGCCATTTTCTATAAGAATGTGGCTTTTATGTTTTTCAAAAGGCTTTAATATTATCACACTACCCCAACACATGTAACAGTTGGGATTCAGAATGATTACTTAGATACTCAAGAAAAGTTGCTATTAAGCCCAGCATGCTCTTTAAAAGATGTCAGGGAGCTTTTAATACAATTTTCAAAGACCATCTTGTAACAGGTTTAAAACGTAAAAAGTTGTAGTTTAAAGAAATCAGCTCTCAAGTACTCAGGTTAGTCAGTCAGGTAACCAAGGCTCTGGGTACACAAGGTTTACTTGGACATGAACACTTTATTAAAATCACAAATAGGGTAACTTATGAATGTCCCTGACTTTTCTTTTGTACAGATACCCACTTCACTAGTAATGTATGTGCTCTTAGCCAAAGTTCACATCAAGCTGAACTCTTAAAATCTAAATCCATGTCTTTAAACATAAAGAAACATGGTTTTGAAACCTACTTATTAGAGGCCTATTGTTGTTGGTGTTTAGTCGCTCAGTTGCTTCCAACGCTTTTGCAACTCTACAGACTATAGTCTGTCAGGCTCCTCTGTCCATGGAATTTCCCAGAAAGAATACTACAGTGGGTTGCCATTTCCTTCTTCAGGGGATCTTTCCAACTCAGGGGTTGAAGCCGTGGCTCCTGAATTGACAGGTGGATTCTTTACCACTGAGCCATCCGGAAAGCCTGTTAGTTACACCAAAATTCTCCTGGTCCTTCAGAATTGCAAAACTGAAGGTATCTCTGACTCTTTGTCTCTAATGCTTTGGTACATCAAATCCTCCTATAAAGTATTCCTTTGAAGTATTTTTATTCTTCCCAATTATTTTTAACAGCCTAGTATCTAGAATTCTACAAACGTAACCTTTCATGGCTGGTTTTCTTCCACGTCCAATGCATCATCCCTACAGATTTCAGAAAGAATTCATTTTTTTTAAACTACCTTTGAATCATACCAAATTATTTTGGTATGCTTTGATATTTCTTTCTTTAAATGAAAACTCTTTGTCTCAGGCTTCAAGATTCTCCATTATTTGTCCTTCATATTGATAAAGACTCATGGAATCACAGAATAAAAGGACCCACATTTGAGTTGCTACCTTTATTATTAATTAGTTCCTGACCCACAATCTCCACTCCAGCCAAGCAGATCTGCTTATTTTATCCCCAATGGGGACATTCTTCCTACTGCTTTTACCCTTTACAAATGCCATATTAAAAAACTAATCAAAATTTTCTTTTCTCCAGCTTTTTTTTTAGCTAGTTCCACTTACCAGTATTTTCTCTCAGTGTTCCCTAAACACATATAAATTCATATTTCTAAATGTCTATAGTAATACTTTGCTTATACTCATTTTACATGTGCTCAAACCATAATCCCTTTCTAGAGTGTAAAGAACTCAGTAACTGAAACCAAGTATTCAAATTTTTTATAAACAGTTTTTGGTATAGTAAATTTTTTATTCAAATTGTAAATGTGCTGTGATGATTTTCCTACTTTTAAGCCATTTATTTATCTTATAAAGTGGTATGGCATGTAATGAAAAAACTTACTGTCAAGGGAATTCATAACAGACGGAGTGACCACCAAGAGCAGTAGTTTGCTGGTGAAGGGCTACAGGGATTTACATTTAACTCTCTCTTACTCAGTTTCAACATATATAGTCAAATCATGAGGACACAAAGCTGGCGTGCTAAGATGAATTAAATTTTTAAAAAATTCCAGAACTTATTGGTAAGGAAGATTTAAGCTAAAAATTTACATTTAAAGGAAACAAAAATAAAGTCTTACTCTTAGAATAATAATAATATTATTAAAAATTGTTCAAACATAAAAGAAAGGAGATGTGGCCTAGAAGCAGCACATATTTTTTAAATGACTTTTGGATTATAACTTATCTAAGAACTATTTGAGTTATCTCTGTTAGTAATGGAACTAAAATTTAAATGTATAGGTAAAGGAACTGGTGAGCTATGGCATAAAAGAGAGAGAGTTCATTAACACCAAATATGTCATGGAAGAGAAATTTGAATTGTTTGGATAATTCCCAGTAGTTGACAGAAATTTCAGGGAATAAAGTCACTAAATAGAAAAACTGACTAATGGGTGAAACTCTGCCTATGAATTTAAGTCAAATATTCTTCAACTCTCATTAGAAATCCCAATCACAACTAGGAAACTTAGGGCATATGGGAACCACTTTTTGGCAAAGATGTAATAATGGTGTTTCAAGACTCTTTAGTTGGTCAGCCTAAATAACTTTTTAAGACATTGTATTCCTTATTTTGTGATAAAATAGAACATTTATTAAGGTGACTTAATAGTGAAATAGGTTGGAATCAAGATAAGAAAGGTATAAAGAAAGTTGCTGGTGTATAGATAGGAAATACGATACTTAGTAAAAATAAAATTCTTGTAGGTCGTTGCATTAGCTAAAGTAACAGTTAACTGATGTTCTTATGATTTATGAGGATTTTTTTTCTCTGATGCCATTAGAATTTTAGAGTGTTTTATATCAAATAGAGGAAAGCTTCTAAAAAGATCAGATTTTGAAAAGAAGCCAAAAAAGGCACATCTTATATTAAGTGTAAGCAAATGTCCAAAAATTGCACCACAGTAAAAACATAACTGTAAGCGAAAGGGCACAGCAGCATCACTAAATCGCTTACCATGCCAGTACTCCCCTGACACTATGAGACAGAATAGTAGGAGAAATGAAATGTATTCAATTCAAAAAAATAACTTTCTGAAGCTAATATTCTTTATTAGAATACTGTTTATTGGACTCAAAGAATATTGTTCATTGGACTCATACAAGCTTTGAATTTAATCCACTAGGATTATTTTTAAGTATTGTTTTCTAAAATTTTCTGAAGTGATAAATTTGGTTTTGGGTGGGGAATCTGCATTTTATCAGAAGGGCAAGATACAATGTCCTTGGCCGAGATATTCTTCACAGAAGTAGGCTATTTTTGTACTCTATGATTAGCATATTTAAAGACACACATTCCAGGTGAGCAGCTTGCTCCAAAGTACACTCCATTTTTCTTTGTGGACAAGGCTCTATTGCTTCAGTGCCCTCCTTTGATCCTATTTCAATATGCCTCTCAGGAACTAATCCTGAAAAGATTTCTGGAGAGCCCTTTGCAGATAACTTCATGTGAACTGATCCTCTTTTTACATCAGCTAAACTGACAGTTGTCATGAATAGAGGATAAGTGTGGCACAAATGACATGGAGGAAGACTGAAAGTATGTAAAAGAATGTAATGGCTGAATTCTACCTAAATAAAACAAAAACAAAAGCAGAAAACATCTCCAAGCTTGACTTTTATATAAAGTAAAATAAAGGAGGGATATAAAACTTTTGAAAGAATAGGATGCTTCATCTATGGTTTTAAAATCAATCAATAGTAACCATACAAATGAAAGTACACTAACTAGTCATCTAATACTTTTGATGTTAACTATACTAGGCTAACTTCTAATAAAACAAACTGTGATGATAAATTGACTAGAGAATGGCTCATTTAGAAAGGAGAGGTGAAGGTCACTGGAGGTGCCAGAATTTCTAAACTCCAAATTGCTAATATCCAGACAAACTAGCTTTCCTCCTGAAATGTGCCCAGATGGCAAAGACAGCACAGATATGTGGTCTTAGCTGCTTTTTGACAGGGAACTGTCACCAGGAGGTGACCCCATCAGTCTGAAGACAGGAAAATTACTAAATGATGCAAGAAAGTGCCTGCAGGCCAGTACACTATGGGTCCCTGAGAAGCAGGAGGGCAGAGCCTCAGAAAAAAATACATTTTCAGTTGAAGCTTATACAAAGGACGCTGTTATATTTCTTCACAGAAGAAAATAAAAGCAATTTAGCTTCCACAGATACTATATCTAATAAATTCTCTTTGAGAAGAAATAAAATATCATATATTAAAGCCCAGGTGAATACCATTATTTCTTGGTAATAAAATGGACACCAAAGTTAGCTCTGATGCTGTTCTTTGAACACAGTCCAGTCTGGAATCAATTATTCTAATGCTATGGGGACATTAGCCCTACCACACAACACAAATCAGAGGGCAGAGAGGAAACAAAGTGATCCAAACTAACACAAGGGTGGAATTTTAATATCAGCCTTTCCTCAACAAAATTGGCAAACACAAGTCCAATTAATTTTCCAAAAAGATAACTCTAGTAGTCAGAAAACAACCCACTATAAACAATTACTTTAGCAAAATGATGCAACTGGAAAACATATTGAAGAGTGGAAGGGGGGGGTCTTTTCTCCACTCCTGTCTACCCCCCAAATAAAACAACATAATAAAATACAGAAAATAAAACTACCTTGTAAAAATGATAAAGTATTACATCTTCTTGAAGAAGGAGTTTACACTTCTAACATCTATAATCAATTATCTAGCTCATTTGAGGAAGAGCTGTTAAATAATTAAATAAATCACATTCAATCTACATTTTGCCATTCCCTGTTAGATCTCTCTAATGCTGATAATTAACACATTTTGAACTCGTGCTTTAAAGATGTTCCATCTAAGCACTGGAGGAAACAATATTAAACAACAAAATGCAGTAAACTAACACTAAGCAAAAAATGTAATGAGTTCACATCTGAATTTAAATCTGTGTCTTAAAAGTAATATAAGATTTTGCTGAAAAAGAAATACACAAGTTCATGAAGAAAAATCCAGATTCAGAAACAGGAGTCAGTTATGAGAAGTCATAATATTGCAACAGGAACACTTTTTCCCCAAAATTAAAGTCTTAAATTATAATGTATAGTTCTACATAATTTTTGTTTTTCCTAAAAACTCTGTTCCCTTTAAAGTATCAGTTTTCATTGATATAACCATATCACCACTCCAGTAAGAATGCTTCTAAATTTCTATATCAGACTTCACACCAGTGACTGAATATTATGTACCTTGTTAAAAGAACATGAAGTCATACCTATGGCCTTTATATCAATAATCTGATATTAAGAAATATGAATGCAGCAATAACCTCAAGATTCTCTTCCATATGCCAGCATATACACGTGAGTTGTCCTGGACATTGATTTGTAACCTGGGTCTCAATTTCTCTATAAACCTGGGGGAGTTAAAAGTAAATGACTCAACAGTCTCATTTTATCCAACAACCAGTATAGGGTAAGATGAGAAGAGTAAAGAAAAGTTATATATAAGAAATTATTTAAGAATTCATGTCTGTAAGATTGTATACATCAAAGCTTTTAGTATCAGGTAAAATCTATTTCACTTTTAAAAGCTATTTTAAACCTGATATCTAGTATCATTTTGTTAGTAATTTATAATTTGTCTCAATTCTAACAAGCAAAGTCATTGTGTTAGGAAAAAAAAAAATAGAAACCAAAATTCAAATCCAAGAGGTCATTAGTGCTATTGCTCATAAAACAAGATAATCCTTGGGGGGAGTGAAGACATATGGACCATTTTAAGTAGGAAAAAATTTCCTATTAAGTAGGAAAAAATAATATACTCTTTAAATTATTCATTTTTCCTTTGTACCTATAAGGCACCCTAGAATTTAAAATAGGTATCCAGTATATTGAGGAAGATGACTTCATTAATCTAACATTCACAGGTAAGTTTTAAATGTGTGAGAAGGAGGGGCACACCAGGACCAAGAAGCACCTTAGCTGCTTAAGACAAGATAAAGCTTTCAAGTCCAATTTAAGGCAACAGCAGTTTTTTTTCTGTTTTTCTAATCTCTTACATTGGATTAATCTATTAAGCATGGAAAACCACAGCCAGTCATTTAAGGGTAGTATAAAGGGGCAAATAAACTCTGAATACAAGGAAAAGCAAATACGTAAATCCAGAAACTGCAATTTGGCACTATTCATGGAGAGTTTGGTGTCTTTTTGCTTCCTACTACCCCCAGAAACACCAAGGGACAGTTTTCCTGCACTATTATTATAGGAGAATGAGAACTATGCGATGCTTGGCTGGACATGTATTGAAAAGGGTAGAGTCTGTCCTACGGCGCTAGAAATAAACAGGAATAACACTATGAACCCAAGCTCACATCTGTGCAATTCCCTGGTTTTCCTGGTACTTTTCTTCCCCAAATGCAATGCCTACCTTCCGTGTGGACTGCGGAGACATAGGTCCAATTGTACCGCTTGACTATGTCAAGCATCGCCCTTGCCTGCAAAGTGTCAGAAGGGACCACCCTCAGGAAGTATTTGTATAGAGTTTTGTCACTCAGATCGATGCTGGTGGCAGAGTACGCGATCTGGGGGATGTCAAAGAGCTGCAGCAGGTTCTGTACTTGAATGGCGACGGAGCTGGAGCCGGGGCCGATCACGCCCGCAATGGGCTTCTTAGTCCTGCCTGGGGGGAGGGTCTGACCGTCCGGCAGGCAGCGGTTGAGCCCGTCCCTGTCATCTCGAATGGAAATCAGAGAGTCCCTGATGAACTCAATGCTCTGCTCCAGAGCCACGGAGGAGTGCCAGCAGGAATCCCGGATCTCACTGCCCAGAGTGATGTTGGGCAGGAGGACCGGGTCTGCGTTGATCTTATCCAAAGTGTGGAACATGGCCTCCACCCTTTGGATGCCGTACTGCTCCCTAATCTCCCCACACTTCCTCTCGGGCACCTTCTCGGCCGGAGGCTGGTGGTGGACTGAGAAGAGGGCCCCGATGATGACATCTCCGTCCATTCTGGCCACGGAGCGCTGAGATGAGGCTCCCGCCAGCAGCACTTTCCTGCCGGGACCTCTGGGGAGTAGGGTCATCTCCAAAAAGATAGTTGGGAAGAAAACCAAGAGGAACCGGACCATTGTGCTGAAGACGCCGTCCAGCCCGCCAACCGCGTGCCCACGCTGGTCCAGCCAGCCGGTTCTGCGCGCTCACAGGGTGGACCCGACGCCTGCCTCTCGCCGCTCGGTCCAGCCTGCCAATACCAATCGTCCGAAGACTTCGGCGTCTGGACCCCCTCCTCCTTCCCCTCCGCCTCCTCCTCCTGGTCCTCCACGACCACCTGTACGCCTTGGCGGCGTCTCTAGAGGAATCCGAGTCCCCTTTCTTCACTGGTGCATCAAGGTAAACTGACCAAGGGTGCAATGGAAGTCGTGGTGGCTGTAGTGAGCTGGACGCTGCAGACAAAAGAGGAAGAAAATCAAAGCTCCCTTATCACAGGACCTGTGTCAAAGCTCTATGGTCAGTGCTGGTTTATTAATTGCCCGGCCCATTCCATGATAGGGGCTGGAAGGACATCATAATATCGGCTTGAGATATTATGGGGACAGCTTGAGAGACAGCTCTGGTCAAGGAGGAAGGTGGTCGTTCTGCCCCCAGTGTTCTCCTCCGTCCCGCGTCCTGGGAGGCGCAGAGCCCCGCCGACCCGCCCTCTCCTGCACCTTCAGGTCTCTTCCAGGTCCCCAAATACCCCAGGCTTACAGACTCCAGGGGGAGGAGGGAAGCGGGAGAAGGAGGAGCTAGAGCTTCCGACCTTAGAGAACTTTCCAGGTTTGAAAAGATCAACTTTTTTCCCCAGAAGAAATTTGGAAACTCTTTCATTATGAAGGTGGAAGCGCTACTTCCAAATAAACTCGAACCAGGAGTGCACCTTCTACTTTAACTTTGAGGGGCTGAAGAGACCCTAACATACTACCCAAATAGTAAATATAAATTTGCCAGCTTGAGGAAATCCATATTAGTTACTAAGGCAACGCCTGGTAAAGTCTCCACATGTCGGATTTTGGTACATCGCCCCCATCCCCCAGAAGTCATCTTACTGTAGACTTTGGGAGAGGAGGAGAAGGGTACCGGTCGGGTAACTAGTTTCCTGCGACCTATGAGGGAGGGAGGGAGGGAATGGAGGGGTCCCTGCACTTCCCTACATCAGGACCTTTGGCTTTGCATAGTTGCTAGAAAGGGAACAGAGGGGAGCTTCCGGGTTGTTCCCGCGGCGGCAGCTGAGCCCTGCAGCCTTCAGAACCCTGGACAGTGCTTGGTCAAGCTGCCGAGACAATCTCCCGCAGAGCCGGTTGCTGACCAGCGAGTTGCAATTCTTTAACCCCCACCCCCACCTCTGCCAACCCTCGACTTCTCTCTTTCGACCCCGCTCCCTGCGTTCTTCACACACACACACACACACACACACACACACACACACACACACACACACACACACACATCCCTCCTCGCTTCCCCTACACCCCTCCATCCTCATTCTCTTCGCCTCGCAGCTAGTGCTCCTGAAGGTATATTCAAACCCTACCGCTTCGGGGACAGAGGCGCCAAATCTCAGCCGCCTGCGGGGCTGAAGTTGGCTCTCTTTATCTCTCGTCCCTCTCCGGCTCCCTTTTTCAAGGTGAGAGTCGGACGAGAAAGGAGCTAAGGGAACAGGCAGGGAGAAAGCATACACACAGAAGGTGAGGCAGGCAAAAGAAGAAAGACAGCCCAGGCATCCATGGGTTCCGAGGCTTCCCGGGGAGGCAGGACTAGAAGAAATAAATAATCGAGGATGCCTCTGGGACGAGAAGAAAAATCCCATAGATTGGGACTTTTTTCTGCCATAGTGGGTGGGTTTGCCCGCCGCGAGGTGTCTGCTCACCTGGGTCTGCTTGAAGAATCCGGACTTGAGACGTACCTGAGTCCGGGTAGACAGCGCTGTGGTCCCCGGGCCAGAGCACCGCGGCCACGCGCGGTTCGCAGACGCCTCAGCTCTAATCCAGACGGTGCAAGGATGCGATCTGGGCTGTACACTAGTGCCCTCTTTCTTCAGCACAATTTTACCGCAAGGAAAACAGAGGGAGGGGGGAGGGGAAAAAAAAAAAAAAAACAGGTCACCCAAGGCTTGTCTCTTATTTCACGCATAAAAACCAGTCATTTAATGGAGGAGTGGGGGATAAAATCCAGGAATAAGTGGAGAATATTAATTCCTTTACTACCAGAGGGTTCTTAAAGAAGCTGCCAGGTATATGAACAGTCAGATTTGGCAAAAGGAGTGGGGAACCGCTTAGACTACTTTACAGTGGCTCTTCCTTTTACGCATTTCAGGGACCCAAACACAGTTTATCTCCTTGGAAGTAAAACCCCTACTGAGGAAAATAGAGTAAATGCACGTGAAGACATCTAGAGAGGCTCTGTTCGTAGGTTGCAAGGGAAAGGGGGAAGAGGCTGCAGGGGGGATGGGAGAACGGGAGGGAAAGGTACCCACATCATGAATCAAGGTAAGTCAAAGGAAGAGAGGCAAAGCTTGGCTGCATTTTCCAGGTCAAGATGTAACTAAATTGAGAATGCGAGTCAGGTCACATGAAAACACTGGAGTGAAAACACTTCTCCAAATTCCTCTCAGGCTGCCGTCACCCTCCCAGCAGGTCTACAGTGTTGCTTCTTACTGTGTGAAAAGTGGAAGTTAGACCGCATTCCTCTGGGAACATGTTGGCTGAGCAGAATGTGTCCCGGCTTCTTCAGAGGAGGAAGACAAGTGACAGTGTGCCTTCCCTCTCTTGCTCAGAGCTTTCTATCTGTGTCATGTGCAGAGAAGAGAGACCAGCATATGTGGGTCCCTTTATAATCGCCTTGCTCATGTCAGGCTGGAGGTGACAAACCACATGAGGCAGTTTTAAAAACTCTTTTTAGCATGTTCCATGAAACAGCCAGGACAGGAAATGCTTCCAGTCAGAACAGAAGCTCTCTTTTGTTCTGGATCTGTTTGTTTGTTTGTTTTTCAAGTCTCAGATTTTTCTAGATTTTTCTTAGGTAACTTAAAGAGTATAGAATTTTTTTTCCCCACAAATAATGAATGGAACCACGTACACATGTGGTTTAGCTCTAAAAGATCTCAGTTCTGGAAGTAAATATATGTTTCCTCAAGGAAAATAAGAAGTAAGTTTCTGTCTCATGTATAGAGTAAAATGATTCTCTACTGGGACCCTTAGGAAGATGTCAACATTAAGAGCAAGCCACAGGTGTTCATGATAACTCAGAATATTCTATTTCCTCTATTTGTCATTTAATCTCCATTTTAGGATAAGGCTATTCTAGGAACATAAAGCCTAAACATGATTTTCCTGGGATATTTCATAGATACAGTGATTTCAGTGCATATAAACCATTAACTATGATTTGCAGAATTAGAGAAAGCAGTGTCTCTGAAGTCCATATTTAACTTAAATATGTGATCCTCAAAGGCAATATTTTTAATATATTACATTGATATAGGTTATAAAAGATTCTGCTGCTGAAGGAATAATTAAATATTCAGACTTATTTGTTCTCAATACAGTCCAAGTAAAAACCACACATTCAGTTTGGCTGAAACAAGACATTTTAAAGAGAACAACTTATGAATCCTAACCTAGAATGTTTATACATAGGCATGAACCATGCATGATAGATGTTAAGGAAATTTTTAACTTCAAGTGTGTTAATTTGAAATTATCAATTAAATGTACTGTTAATTATTTAAGACCAAATTTTAGAAGGTACAAAGACAAAAATAAGTCAAAAAGAAGGTACAAGAAAGTAGAAGATAAGATGATCTAAATATGCTCCATATCCAAATACGCTTAATCTCTGGAAATTAAGACTTTACCAAGGACAACATGATGTAACACATGTGGAGACATGTATGAGAAGGTTCTATTACTAGAACTGAAAAGAATGACTAAAAGAATGAATTACATACAAACTAAAAAATATAGGTCAATAGCTAATCTATTAGAGAATATTAAGAGTATATGAGTCCAGAAATACAGTCAATATGAGTATTTATTCAGTGCTGGTAAGTTTTATCTTATATTCAGCATGTAATTTGTATTATAGCAGTACAAAAAGTGTTAGGAGCAACTTGGTTTGAAAATCTGTTTAATGGGGGGTTCAGGATGGGGAACACGTGTATACCCATGGTGGATTCATGTTGATGTATGGCAAAACCAATACAATATTGTAAAGTAAAAAATAATAATAATAAATCAAAAGAAAAATAAAATTTATCTCAACTCTTAAAAAAATATATATATATATATATACATATATATATATAGTGGACATTAAGCAGAAAAATAGCCAACATTTTATCTTAAGATAATGATTTAAATGTGCTGCTATAACAATTCAGGCAATAAAATGATCATTATCCTTATATGGTAATAAAACAGATATTATCGAAACCAAAACTGTAATCACTTTCCTTAGGAAAGTGATGCCCTCCATCATAAAGGACATCATAAAGGAACTGGTCTAGACAATTCACTTTCCACACAAAACCAGTTAAAAACTCATAGTCTTCAAATGATAAAGATAAGAGGTGAGCAAGAACAAGGCTTAAAGAAAGAAAGCAAAAGAAAGGAAGAGATAAGCCAGCACATATTCCAAGCTTGACTGTGTATGCTAATGGGTATTTTGGAAAGTAAAGTTTGTAGAGTTATTAGAATACAAAACTGAAATATACACAAGAGGTAATAAATTCATTACTGAAGAGATAGTACTGACTGAAAACAGAAATAGGATCAAAGAAGTTCTTTGTAGAAAATTTATTTGTGGATTACTGATATGTAATATATTACTAAGGGAGTAAAACAGATGTTCAAGGTAGATCTGTGTTGTGGGAGCGATTATCATGATTTTTTATAAAATACCATGCTCTGTGGACAACTTATTTAATCTAGTAAGGTATTTCTTATATTCTTATATTTAATTCATGGGTTCAGCAAGATAATTTAAGCCCCAGTTAGAATTTTCAGCTAATTTATACTATTTATCTATCTATGTTGCTTAAATCAATGGGGAAATTGCCATATCTCCATTTACCTCATGCTCTGTTCCAAAACACTAAAGTTGTAAAATAAAACCCCTTCCTTTCAGAAATTCAAAACACTTTATAGAACACAGTTGATTAAAAAAGTAATCAAAATATTTAAAAGAACTAAAATAGGTTGAATTTATTATATATATTCAATTGTTTCATTAACCTGATAACTTAAGCTATAACCATTTGTGCAAAGATAGAACCAAATGCGTCAGCTTCCATAAGCAATAAGAACTCATCAATGGACCAATGTGCATGGACTGGGAAAAATACATTTGGCCACATGCTGTTCTGCCACCATTGTCCAAACACTTGTTTTTAAAGTACTAAAACACAGTTGATGAGAATAGGCAAACAATTATTTTGGAAGAACAATGAGGGCCACAATTACTGTCTGTTTTATTCCCCTCTGTATTCCCAGTGTCTAAAACAATACAGACATCTGGTTCATGATAGGTGTTAAAATATTTGTTGAATAAATAAACAGATGCATTCTCCCTGAATACTAAAAATATCATGTCACTTTAATGACTTTTCTTAAGATTAAAGGCAGGCAGTTTACTGACATTTCTAATTTATTCTTCATATAATGTAGACAGAATATTTTGCTACTGTTTCTCAAATGAAAGTAACCAGCCTAATTAGTATTAAATCATTTAGAAACACACTTATACTACAAACTTTATTACAGATGAAGTATTGAAATTTGTTCCCAATGTAAAGAAACCATTTTCATTACTGTATTGCATTTGTTAATCAATATCAGATAAAACTTAGACATTTTATAAATGTAAAAAGAAGATACATGAATGGAAAATAAACCTTATCTAATATTATGATTATATTGGAACCATCTCATGAGATACATAAAATAGGCATATTATGCTAGTCTTAACAGATGAAAAAATTGAGGCACCAAGAATCTGTTTCTTGCCTGAGCTTAGTGATCAGATTAGGAGCATTGTCTCATGACACTACCTTTATTCCAAATTCACAGGTTTATAAAAACTGACTATATGAACTGAGCTAAGTGTTACTTTTCTTCATTTTTCCTTACGTTTTGAACTGAGACTCTTCTCATAAAATGCTTAAGTAATAAAGAAAATAAATTTGAATTCCTTTCCTTTGGGCCTTTGATCTGTTGAGGGCATAACATTACAGGTGATTGTTCTATTTGCTTAAAATAGCCATCTTTTATAACACTTCTAATAATGGCAGTAACCTACTTGCACAGTCTCACAGTCAACTCTGAACAATTAAGCGAGAAAAGCATCTAAATTTTCAGACCCAGTAAAAACTTCTATTGGAAAAGGATTTCTCTTGCTACAGTTTCACCAACACGATAAATTAAATTATTATTCCTGTTTTAACAGCAATATATTGTACTCCCATCTCACTGTAACAAAAACTACATGGTGCTGTCCATCCAGCAGATCATCAAAATATTGATCTACCTAAAGCATAGCACTTATCATTTCAATCACATGATTCAAAAAATTATAGTATGGCCCTGTTGCCAACAGAACAATATACAAAATCCTTAATAA
The DNA here is from genome assembly GCF_003369695.1 of Bos indicus x Bos taurus. NCBI lineage: Eukaryota > Metazoa > Chordata > Mammalia > Artiodactyla > Bovidae > Bos > Bos indicus x Bos taurus. The sequence continues at coordinate 83,282,173 of NC_040084.1, read as the reverse complement.
TAATGTCTAAGGTGTTGGAGAAGACTCTTGAGAGTCCCTTGGATTGCAAGGAGATCCAACCAGTCCATTCTGAAGGAGATCAGCCCTGGGATTTCTTTGGAAGGAATGATGCTAAAGCTGAAACTCCAGTACTTTGGCCACCTCGTGCGAAGAGTTGACTCATTGGAAAAGACTCTCATGCTGGGAGGGATTGGGGGCAGGAGGAGAAGGGGATGACAGAGGATGAGATGGCTGGATGGCATCACTGACTCGATGGACATGAGTCTGAGTGAACTCCAGGAGTTGGTGATGGAGAGGGAGGCCTGGCGTGCTGCGATTCATGGGGTCACAAAGAGTCGGACACAACTGAGCGACTGAACTGAACTGAACTGAAAGGCCATTGACTGGGGAAGAGATTCACAGAAGCAAACATGAAGACTATTCATACCCAATTTTTCCCTTCCCTAAGTCCTCAGAGAAAGAGACTCTGGCTCAAATATGCCCAAAGGGTTATCAGAATAATAAAGATAAGATACATTTTAAAGTTCTGTAGATAATTCTGGTTTGACCCTTAGTTAAAAGCCACTGATAAAATTTCATCCCATTTTCCTACTCACACTTTTTCTAACCAAACAAGCCTCGCATTTTCCCATGCCTCAGTTCATGCTTCTTGAATGCATACATGTTAAGTTGCTTCAGCTATATCTGACTCTTTGAAACCCTATGGACTGTAGCCTGCCAGACTCCTATGTCCATGGGATTCTCCAGGCAAGAATACTGGGGTGGGTTGCCATGCCCTCCTCCAGGGGATCTTGCCCACCCAGGGACTGAGCTTGTATTTCTTATGTCTACCTGCATTGGCAGGCAGGTTCGTTACCCCTAGTGCCACCTAGGAGGCCTTCATGCCTATCACACCACAAAAAAAAAAAAAAAAAAAAATTCACTCACTTTTCATTTCTTTTATATGTATTGCCCTTCCTCAAAATTTATGTCAAATTCAACTTATCCATGAAAGCTTTCAGTTCTATGAGAAATCATAAAATAGTGCTTATTTGGCAATTCTATGTGAAATAATATTACTGATTTTTTTTAAATCTGCACTTCATCCGGTCTCATTCACAACTGCTGTGGTCACTTTCAAAATAGTGACTTAATCCAGCTCAAATGAAGCTAAAAATATTTTTGAATAGTTATGAAAGTTCTTAATAAATAGCAATATATTGTTTTTGAAGTCATTAATCATAGTAAATAATCATCTTTGCATACAGGCAAATTTCTGGAAGTGGAAAATTGTCATGAAAATTCTTAATAATGGTAATCAAGATCCTTGAAGAAAGAGAACTGTATCTGCTTACAACTGAATCTCCAGAACCTGAAAAAAAGTTATCTATAACTCATTAAGTATTTGTTCAATAAATGATTAAGTTTTGAATTGAAAAACAGGTGTGATTCTAAAAAAACTTTGAGGGGGTGATCTAAAGGCAATTCTGAAGAATGACTCCAAAAATGTATGAGAAACTTAAAAATCATCAGCTTTCAGAAGAAAACGACAATCTCTTGGATATAAAACATGAGTCCAGCTTTGGGTTCACAATGGCAGAGCAGAAAGACATGTGCACATCTCCTGCAAGAGCACCAAAATTGCAACTAGCTGTTGAATAGCCATTGACAGCAGGACACTGGAACTCACCAAAAAAAAAAAAAAAGATACCTCATGTCCAAAGACAAGGCAGAAGCTGCAACAAGATGGTAGGAGGGGTGTAATCACAATAAAATCAAATTCCATACCCACCAGGTGGGCAACCCACAAACTGGAGACCAATACTACCAAAGAAGTTCTCCCACTATTGTGAAGGTTCTGAGTCCCATGTCAGCCTTCCCAGCCTGGAGATTCAACAAAAGGACTGGGAATACCCAGGGAATCTGACTTTGAAGGTCAGCAAGATTTGATTACAAGACGTTCACAGAACTGGGGGAAATAGACTCCATTCTTGGAGGGCACAAACAAAATCTGTGTGCACCAAGACCCAGGAAGAAGGAGCAGTGATGCCACAAGAGACTGAACCAGACCTATCTGCTAATGTTGGAAGGTCTCTTGTGGAGGTGTGGGTCTACACTGGCTTGCCATGGGGATGGAGGCACTGGCACCAGCCTTCCTGGAAGGGGCCCCTTGGTGTAAGTCCTCTTGGAGTTTATCATGAACCCTATCATAGAGCCCATAGACCTCACCCATCAGCAGACAATTGGATTAAAGTTTTACTGAGCACAGCCCTGCCCACCGGGGTAAGAACTGGTTTTTCCCACCACCAGTCCCTCCCATCAGGAAGCTTACTCAAGCCTCTTACTCTCCTCCATCAGAGGGGAGACAGAAGAAGCAAGAACCACAATCTCACAGCAGCTGGAACAAAAACCACAATATAGAAAGCTAACCAGAAAGCTAACCATTATCTTTATTACCTCCACCATAGTTTGGCCCCAAGTAAATAGCAGTTTATTTCATAATAAACCGTGGAAAATTCTGAAAGAGATGGGAATACCAGACCACCTGACCTGCCTCTTGAGAAACCTATATGCAGGTCAGGAAACAACAGTTAGAACTGGACATGGAACAACAGACTGCTTCCAAATAGGAAAAGGAGCATGTCCAGGCAGTATATTGTCACCCCACTTATTTAACTTATATGCCGAGTACATCATGAGAAACACTGGGCTGGAAGAAGCACAAGCTGGAATCAAGATTGCCAGAAGAAATGTCAATAACCTCACATGTGCAGATGACATCACCCTTATGGCAGAAAGTGAAGAGGAACTAAAAAGCCTCTTGATGAATGTGAAAGAGGAGAGTGAAAAAGTTGGCATAAAGCTCAACATTCAGAAAATGAAGATCATGGCATCTGGTCCTATCACTTCATTGGAAATAGATGGGGAAACAGTGGAAACAGTGTCAGACTTTATTTTGGGGGGCTCCAAAATAACTGCAGATGGTGACTGCAGCCATGAAATTAAAAGATGCTCACTCCTTGGAAGGAAAGTTATGACCAACCTAGATAGCATATTGAAAGGCAGAGACATTACTTTGCCAACAAAGGTCCATCTAGTCAAGGCTATGGTTTTTCCAGTGGTCATGTATGGATGTGAGAGTTGGACTGTGAAGAAAGCTGAGCACCGAAGAATTGATGCCTTTGAACTGTGGTGTTGGAGAAGACTCTTGAGCATCCCTTGGACTGCAAGGAGATTCAACCAGTCCATTCTAAAGGAGATCAGCCCTGGGTGTTCTCTGGAAGGAATGATGCTGAAGTTGAAACTCCAGTACTTTGGCCACCTCATGTGAAGAGTTGACTCACTGGAAAATACTCTGATGCTGGGAGGGATTGGGGGCAGGAGGAGAAGGGGGCGACAGAGAATGAGATGACTGGATGGCATCACTGACTCGATGGATGTGAGTTTGAGTGAACTCCCGGAGTTGGTAATGGACAGGGAGGCCTGGTGTGCTGCGATTCAAAGAGTCGGACATGACTGAGAGACTGAACTGAACTGAAATAGCAGGGAGGGAACACAGAAAATTGGATTAAAGATTTACTGAATATGGCCCCGCCCATCACAACAAGACCCAGTTTCCCCCTCCATCAGTCTCTCTCATCAGGAAGCTTCTATAAGCCTCTTATCCTTCTGTATCAGAGGGCAGACAAACTGAAAACCACAATCACAGAAAACTAACCAATCTAATCACATGGACCCTAACCTTGTGGTCGATGAAACTATGAGCTACCCCACCAAAGACAGAGGGGTCATGGTGGAGAGTTCTGACAAAATGTGGTCCACTTGAGAAGGGAATGGCAAACCACTTGAGTATTCATGCCTTGAGAACCCCATGAAGAGTATGAAAAGGCAAAAGGATAGGACATTGAAATATGAACTTCCCAGGTTGGTAGGTGCCCAATATGCTACTGGAGATCAGTGGAGAAATAACTCCAGAAAGAATGAAGAGACAGAGTCAAAGTAAAAACAACACCCAGTTGTGGATGAGACTGGTGATGGAAGCAAGGTCCAATGCTGTAAAGAGCAATGTTGCATATGAACCTGGAATGTTAGGTCCATGAAGCAAGGCAAATTGGAAGTTGTCAAACAGGAAATGGCAAAAGTGAACATTGACATTCTAGGAATCAGCGAACTAAAATGGACTGGAATGGGTGAATTTAACTCAGATAACCACTATATCTACTACTGTGGGAAAGAATCCCTTAGAAGAAATGGAGTAGCCATCATAGTCAAGAAAAGAGTCTGAAATACAGTACTTGGATGCAATCTCAAAAATTACAGAATGATCGCTGATCATTTCCAAGGCAAACCATTCAATATCACAGTAATCCAAGTCTATGCCCCGACTGGTAACGCTGAAGAAGCTGAAGTTGAATGGTTCTATGAAGACCTACAAGACCTTCTAGAACTAACACCCAAAAAAGATGTCCTTTTCATTATAGGGGACTGGAATGCAAAAGTAGGAAGTTAAGAAACACCTGGAGTAACACACAAATTTGGCCTTGGGGTACAGAATGAAGCAGGGCAAAGGCCAAGAGAGTTTTGCTAAGAGAACGCACTAGTCATAGCAAACACCCTCTTCCAACAACACAAGAGAAGACTCTACACATGACATCACCGGATGGTCAAAACCAAAATCGGACTGATTATACTCTTGGCTGCCAAAGATTCAGAAGCTCTATACAGTCAGAAAAAACAAGACCGGGAGCTGACTGTGGCTCAGATCATGAACTCCTTATTGCCAAATTCAGACTGAAATTGAAGAAAGTAGGGGACACCACTAGACCATTCAGACATAACCTAAATCAAATCCCTTAACGATTATACAGTGGAAGTGAGAAATAGATTTAAGGGACTAGATCTGATGGACAAAGTACCTGATGGACTATGGATGGAGGTTCATGACATTGTACAGGAGACAGGGATCAAGACCATCCCCAAGCAAAAGAAATGCAAAAAAGCAAAATGGCTGTCTGAGGAGGCCTTACAAATAGCTGTGAAAAAAAAGAGAAGTGAAAAGCAAAGGAGAAAAGGAAAGATATACCCATTTGAATGCAGAGTTCTAAAGAATAGCAAGGAGAGATAAGAAAGCCTTCCTCAGCAATCAATGCAAAGAAATAGAGGAAAACAATAGAATGGGAAAGACTAGAGATTTCTTCAAAAATTAGAGATACCAAGGGAACATTTCAGGCAAAGATGGGCTCGATAAAGGACAGATGGTATGGACCTAACAGAAGCAAAAGATATTAAGAAGAAGTGGCAAGAATACACAAAAGAACTCTAAAAAAGATCTTCACGACCAAGATAATCACGATGGTGTGATCACTCACCTCGAGCATACTGGAATGTGAAGTCAAGGGGGCCTTAGGAAGCATCACTACGAACAAAGCTAGTGGAGGTGATGGAATTCCAGTTGAGCTATTTCAAATCCTGAAAGATGATGCTGTGAAAGTGCTGCACTCAATATGCCAGCAAATTTGGAAAATTCAGCAGTGGCCACAGGACTGGAAAAGGTCAGTTTTCATTCCAATCCCAAAGAAAGGCAATGCCAAAGAAGGTTCAAACTATGTACAATTGCACTCATCTCACATGATAGCAAAATAATGCTCAAAATTCTCCAAGTCAGGCTTCAACAAAATGTGAATCAGAACTGCCAGATGTTCAAGCTGGTTTTAAAAAAGGCAGAGGAACAAGAGAGCAAATTGCCAACAAGTGCTGACTTTTCAAAAAAGCAAGAGAGTTCCAGAAAAACATCTATTTCTGCTTTATTGACTACGCCAAAGCCTTTGATTGTGTGGATCACAATAAACCATGGGAAATTCTGAAAGTGATGGGAATACCAGACCACCTGACCTGCCTCTTGAGAAACCTGTGTGCAGGTCAGGAAGCAACAGTTAGAACTGGACATGGAACAACAGACTGGTTCCAAATCGGGAAAGGAGTACATCAAGACTGTATATTGTCACCCTGCTTATTTAACTTATATGCAGAGTACATCATGAGAAATGCTGGCCTGGATGAAGCACAAGCTGGAATCAAGATTGCCAGAAGAAATATTAATAACCTTAGATATGCAGATGACACCATCCTTATGGCAGAAAGGGAAGAAAAACTAAAGAGCCTCTTGATGAAAGTGAAAGAGGAGAGTGAAAAAGCTGACTTAAAGCTCAGCATTCTGAAAACTAAGATCATGGCACCTGGTCCCATCACTTCATGGGAATTAGATGGGGAAACAGGGGAAACAGTGACAGACTTTATTTTGGGGGGTTCCAAAATCACTGCAGATGGTGACTGCAGCCATGAAATTAAAAGATGCTTACTCCTTGGAAAGAATGTTATGACCAACCCATACAGCATATTACAAAGCAGAGACATTACTTTATCAACAAAGTTCTGTCTCATCAAGGCTATGGTTTTCCAGTAGTCATGTATGGATGTGAGAGTTGGACTATAAAGAAAGCTGAATGCCAGAAAATTGATGCTTTGAACTGTGGTGTTGGAGAAGACTCTTGAGAGTCCCTTGGACTGCAAGGAGATCCTACCAGTCCATCCTAAAGAAATCAGTCCTGAATATTCATTGAAAGGACTGATGTTGAAGCTGAAACTCCAATAACTTGGCCACCTGATGCAAAGAGCTGGCTCATTGGAAAAGCCCCTGATGCTGGGAAAGATCGAAGGCAGGAGGAGAAGGGGACGACAGAGGATGAGATGGTTGGATGGCATCACCGACTCAAAGGACATGAGTTTGGGTAAACTCCAGGAGTTGGTGATGGCCAGGGAGGCCTGGTGTGCTACAGTCCATGGGGTTGACTGAGCAACTGTACTGAACTGAACTGACTGAATCAGAATGAAAAAGCAGAAAGTTATGTCTCAGATGAAGGGAAAAGATCAGATCAGATCAGATCAGTCGCTCAGTCATGTCCGACTCTTTGCGATCCCATGAATCGCAGCACGCCAGGCCTCCCTGTCCATCACCAACACCTGGAGTTCACTCAAACTCACGTCCATCGAGTCAGTGATGCCATCTAGCCATCTCATCCTCTGTCGTCCCCTTCTCCTCCTGCCCCCAATCCCTCCCAGCATCAGAGTCTTTTCCAATGAGTCAACTCTTTGCATGAGGTGGCCAAAGTACTGGAGTTTCAGCTTCAGCATCATTCCTTCCAAAGAAATCCCGGGGCTGATCTCCTTCAGAATGGACTGGTTGGATCTCCTTGCAGTCCAAGGGATTCTCAAGAGTCTTCTCCAACACCACAGTTCAAAAGCATCAATTCTTCGGCGTTCAGCCTTCTTCACAGTCCAACTCTCACATCCATACATGACCACAGGAAAAACCATAGCCTTGACTAGACGAACCTTTGTTGGCAAAGTAATGTCTCTGCTGAAGTGGAAACACGCAACCTTCCAAAAAAAAATTCAGAATAATGATAGTGAAGATGATCCAATATCTCAGGAAAACAATGGAAAAGATGCAAGAAATGTTTACCAAAGGACCTGAAGAACTAAAAATACAAATAGAGATACACTAGAAGGAATCAATTGCAGGTAACTGCTATTTTGGACAAAATGATAGAATCACTGCCACAGAACAGAATATAGAAAAAAATAATGAAAAAAAAATGAAGACAGCCTAAGAGATCTCTGGGACAACATTAAATTCACCAACACTTGTACTATAGGGGTCGCAGAATGAGACGAGAGAGAGAAAAGATTTGAGAAAATATTTGAAGAGATAATGGCTGAAAACTTCCCTAACACGTGAAAGGAAATATTCAAATCCAAGAAGCATACAAAGTCCCAGGCAGAATAAACCCAAGGGTGAACACATGGAGACACATAATAATTAAATTGACAAAAATTAAAGACAAATATAAAATATTAAAAGCAACAAGGGAAAAATGACAACATACAAAGGAACTCCCATAAGGTTATCAGCTGACTTCTCAACAGAAACTCTACAGACCAGAAGAGAATGGCATGATATATTTAAAGTGGTGAAAGAAAAGAACCAAAACCAGAAGTATTCTACCCAGCAAGATCCTCCTTCACATTTGATGGAGAAATCAAAAGCTTGCCAAACAAGCAAAAGTTAAGAGAATTCAGCACCACCAAACAGCTTTACAATAAATGCTAATGGAACTCCTCTGAGCAGGAAACACATAGAAGGAAAAGACCAACACAAAATAAACTCAAAATAATTAAGAAAATGGTAATAGGATTATACATATTGACAATTACCTTAAATGTAAATGGATTAAATGCACAAACCAAAAGACATAGACTAGCTGAGCAGATGAAAATATGTGCATGTATGTGCTTTCACTTTACCACTTCATTCTACTTAACCACCCAAATTGTATTTAACTATTTTAATTTGTAGATTAGTCAGGTTTCCATCATGGTTTGCAACTGTAATGATTTTTTATTTTTGTCTGGCTATTGATTGTGACAACTGATAAACATCAACATCTTCTACCATTGTGATTTTTGCTTAATAAAATAATTGTATCATGACTAGTCAATAAGAAATAACAGAATTTTATATCACTAATTTAATAGGAAAACCTGTAATCACTTTTCAAAGTTCAGATGCATATAAGAATGACCTTGGAATTTTTTGAAAAATACAATTGACCAGGTATTGCTTTTTTTCTCCAAAGCTCCAAATGTGTTTCCAGTAGGCAGTCATGTTTAAAAATTAACTAGACTATATGATTATCTCTTAATTTTATCTAGTTTCTTTCACTTTTTCTATTTCATATTCAGTTCTCCCATTTCATTTTATGTTTTCCAATATCTCCATTTCTTTTTTTGAAGTTCTTTCTCAAGTCATTACCAATAGCAGAGAAGTTTTTGATTATATATATAATAAATATACACATATATATATTATATATGTGTATATTTATTGTATAAATATACATATATTTATTGTATTTATTGTATATAATATATACTATAATATATAATATATATATATTTGAAAACATATGAATTTTTGCCTAGCTAAAAAATTTATGACATTTTAATCCCACTTGTTTGACTTATATGAATAGAATGCTACATTACTAATTTATATTCACTCAAAATTTTAATATAGTTCCATGTATTTGGCATCTAGTATTATTGCTAATACTCCAGTACTTTGGCCACCTCATGCGAAGAGTTGACTCATTGGAAAAGACTCTGATGCTGGGAGGGATTGGGGGCAAGAGGAGAAGGGGACGACAGAGGATGAGATGGCTGGATGGCACCACTGACTCGATGGACGTGAGTCTGAGTGAACTCCGGGAGTTGGTGATGGACAGGGAGGCCTGGCGTGCTGCGATTCATGGGGTCACAGAGTCGGACACGACTGAGCGACTGATCTGATCTGATCTGATCTGATTACTGCTAAAAGTCTAGAAAGTTTATTATCATAGTGATTAAAAAAAATTTTTTAATAAGACTTGAAACTTCTAATGCAATTCTGAGAATACAAAGAAATACTGTGTTGTAAACAAAACAGGAAATTAACATGGTATACAATGTTATTAACTAAAGTACAGATTTTTTTCAAATCTCAAAAACATGAAGATAAATGATAGTAGTAATATAATGTACAATAACATAATTATAAATAATGTTGCTGTATGCTATATACAAACGTTATTAAGAGTGAATACAAGAATTCTCATTACAATGAAAACATTTGTTCTATTTCTTTAATTTTGTATCTATGAGATGATGGATGTTCATTAAACTTATGATATCATTTTATGATGTATAATAATCATAATGCCATACTTCTTAAGCTTATATAGTGTTTTATGCTGATTATATCTCAATAAAACTGGAAGAAGAAAAAAAAAACAAAAACATGAGTCTATTTTTAAGATTATCATTATTTTAATCATATTTGTATATACATTTATTTCAGTGGCTATTTAAGAAATAGCTATTAAAGTTACATGCAGCTTTTAATAGTATATAATAGTATATAAGCTGCATATACTCTTTGATGTATTTTATTTTTAAATAGCATGCAAATCACATATACACTAAAAAAGGAAGGAAATTATATCAAATATTAAGTTATTAGCTATAGAAGCTAGCAGAATAAGTAATTTTATTTTTTCTATATTCGTTCTTAAAATTTCTGTAATGAATATATGTTAATGTATTAAATTATTATAGTAAGATGGAAAACAAATAAAATGTTTAATATCTAATATAATGACAAATTTAAGGAATCAAAGTTTACTGGGTCGAATACCACTTCACACACAAAAAAGATATATAAGTAATCAGTAGGTACATGAAACAGAGAAGGCAATGGCACCCCACTCCAGTACTCTTGCTTGGAAAATCCCATGGACGGAGGAGCCTGGTGGGCTGCAGCCCATGGGGTCGCTAAGAGTCGGACACGACTGAGCGACTTCACTTTCACATTTCACTTTCATGCATTGGAGAAAGAAATGGCAACCCACTCCAGTGTTCTTGCCTGGAGAATCCTAGGGACGGGGGAGCCTGGTGAGCTGCTGTCTATGTGGTCGCACAGAGTCAGACACGACTGAAGCGACTTAGCAGCAGTAGCAGCAGCAGCAGGTACATGAAAAGGAGCTTCCCTGGTGGCTCAGATGGTAAAGAATCTGCTTGCAATGCCGGAGACCCAGGTTTGATTCCTGGATCGAGAAGATCTCCAGGAGGGCATGGCAACCCATTCCAGTATTCTTGCCTGGAGAATTCCATGGACAGAGGAGCCTGGCAGGTTACAGTCCATGGGGTTGCAAAGAGTCAGACATGACTGAGCAACTAACACACACACACACATACGTGAAAAGTTGCTAAACATGACTAAGTCATCTGAGAAATATAAATTTTAACCTCATAAGATACCACCTCACACTCCAGACAGTAAAAATGATAAAGTTTATGAGAAGCAAAACCCCAAACAGTGATAAGAATATGACTCAAACAGAAATGTCATGAACAGCTGAAGACAGTGTTAAATGATGCAGAAAATATGGCTAAATGTTGATGATTTCTTATAAATTTAGGCATACACCTGTTCTATGGACAAGCAATTTCACTTCTAGCTATTTACCCAAAAGAAATAAAAATATATGTTTATAAAAAGACTTTTATAGGAATGCTCTTAGTAGTTTTATTTATAATAGACAACTGGAAACAATTCAAATGCATATCAACAAGAGAGTGAGCTTAAAAATTGTAATATTTCCATACAATAAAATACTACTCCACAATTTTTAAAAAACACATTACATGAAGCAACATGAATGAAATAAAAAACATTATTTTAAGAAAGACACCAGAGTACATACTGTTTAATTCCATTTATATAAAGTTTAAGTATAGTCACACTTGTCTACAAATAGAAATCAAAATGGTAATTACATTTGCATGAGGGATGTGGGATTAACTAGAAAGGAAGAAAAAAGAATTTCCTAAAGTGATAGAAATGTTCCATATTTTGATGAAAAGGTTATAATACACAACAGAACTTGATCAAGTGACCCACAGAATACTCAGAGTAAGAAAAATAATACTAGTTATAGTGAAAGTAGAGAAATTGGAGTCTACAAAGTTGATGAAGAAGGAGCAGCAGAAACAGATGAAATACAAGAAACTTTAAGGCCAGAGAACCAGTGAGAAAGAAGAAAGTAGCCAAGAGTCCTAAGAACTGGAGACAGCAAAGGACCAAATATAGTTTACTGAATTTATCAAAAAGTAGCTTAGTGGTGATATTTATAAAGCAGTTTTATGAGAAGGAATGACATCAGACTGTGGAAAAACTGGAGTGAGGAAACAGAAAATTAGTCTTATAACTTTTTCAAGTGTCTGAAAGCCTTTACATTTATTTACCAGTAACTGTGGTATAGCAAAAATATCTGCATACACACACAGATTTCTGCACACCAATGATAATTACTGTTTGAGATTTAGAATTACAGAACATTTACTAAACACAAAATTAAGGTCAAATTACAGGTATAAATTCAGAAGGAAAAAAACAAGCAAATGATCCCCTAGTGTAAAATTTAACCATAAAAGTAGATTACCTAGAAGAAATTATATATATATATATACACATATATAGTCATATCCTACTTCTATATGTAAAAGGAAGGGAAGCAACATAGTTGATAAATTAGAAGGGTGTTCAGCAAAATCAGACCTATATTTGAACCCCATCTCCATACTTTATTAATTGTAGGACCATGAGAAAGTGGCAGCATCTTCAAATTCCAGTTTCCTCTTTAAGAAAACAGGATAATCATACTTATACTGGTGGAGTTGTTTCGAAAATTAAATGAAAATGCTGAGTATACTGACTAATAACTTTCAATATAAATGGTTGTCGTTCAATTACTCAGTTGTTTCCGACTCTTTGCGACCCCATGGACTACAGTACACCAGGCTTCCCTATCCTTCACCATCTCCTGGAGCTTGCTCAAATTCATGTCCATTGAGTCGGTGATGCCATCCAACCATCTCGTCCTCTGTCGTCCCCTTCTCCTCCTGCCTTCAATCTTTCCCAGCATCAGGGTAAGTGGTGGGTATTTATTATTAGCATTATAATTATTATTATAAGGTGCTAGAGAAGGAAATGGCAACCCACTCCAGTGTTCTTGCCTGGAGAATCCCAGGGACGGGGAAGCCTGGTGGGCTGCCGTCTACGGGGTCGAAGAGTCGGACATGACTGAAGTGACTTAGCAGCAGCAGCAGCAGCAGAGAAGATAACATTTAAGGGTCTATTCCTTGGGTATGTATATTCACTATAGTTCAACATTTTCATGTAAAGAACTGTTTTGTAGGCTTATTAATAAAGCTATTTTCCATACTTGAATAAGATTCATTAAGCTTTTCAGATATATTGAATCTATAACAATATACCATAGCTCAGTTGGTAAGGAATTTGCCTGCAATGTGGGAGACCCTGGTTCAATTCCTGGGTCGGGAAGATCTGCTGGAGAAGGGATAGTCTACCCATTCCAGTATTCTTGGGCTTCCCTTGGCTCAGCTGGTAAAGAATCCGCCTACAAGGTGGGAGACCTGGGTTGGATCCCTGCATTGGGAAGATCCCCTGGAGAAGGGAAAGGCTACGCATTCCAGTATTCTGGCTTGGAGAATTCCATGGACTGTGTAGTCCATGGGGTCACAAAGAGTCAGACATGACTGAGCGACTTTTACTTCACTTCATGGTCAAACCAGTCAATCCAATTTACCTCAGAAGTACTTAACAATCAATACATTATGCTGTATAAATAACATTGTTGGAAACAATTTTATTGATTCTAGTATCTGATCCTAGCAAACCGTATCTACTTTGGTTGGCCATCTATCAGGCCAGATTGGAACTTTGAAATAAGCTTATTATTGCCAAGTTCTTAAAGACTAAAATATAAGAATTTCTTAGAAGTTTTCTGTATGTGTTGCAATTAATACTTTTTCCTATTTAAACTTCATTTTTCCTACCCTACAAGAAATATGTCTGTAGATTTCTCAATTCCTTGAACACTTAGGAAATTATAGTCTTGATTTTTCAAGTTTTTTTGTATAGACATACAGTGTTCTAAAAAAAAGTTGTAAGAGTTACAAAAGCTAATTATATCGTAATATTAATGACAGTTATCAATGGTGATAGTGATGATAACAATCGTAGCAATAAAGAGCCCAGGTACAAGTTTCCCTGGTGGCTCAGATGGTAAAGAATCTGTCTGCAATGAGGGAGACCTGGGTTCGATCCCTGGGTTGGGAAGATCCCTGGAAAAGGGAATGGCTTACCCACTCCAGTATTCTGTCCTGGAGAATGGACAAAGGAGCCTAGCAGGCTACGGTCCATGGGGTTGCAAAGAATCAGACATGACTGAGTGATTTTCACTGTCACTCTCTGTCAGAAGTTCTAAGAAACTCTAAGTGGGTTGAAGGGCGAGAGCCTGTTTAAGGGAAAGGGCATCCAGAAAAGTATAAGACATCCTGAAAGGATATATGTTGAAGAAGCTAAGAAAAAAAAGAATACCTCAAGAAGGAGAAATGGATAAGTTGTGTGGAATATCACTGAAACATAAATTAAGGTTAGACATAGCAGTATCCCTGGGTTTTAGCAGTATGGAGGAAATGGATGGCTCCAGCAAGAGCAATTTTTGTCAAGTTTTGAGAGCTTAAGACAGACTGAAGTGGTTGAGTAGTTAATTATTAATAGGATTTCCCAAGTGGGGCTAGTGGTTAAGAACCTGCCTGTCAATGCAGAAGCTAGTTCAATCCCTAGGTCAGGAAGATCCCCTGGAGGAGGAAATGGTAACCCACTCCAATATTCTTGCCTGGAGAATCCAAAGGACAGAGGAGCCTGGCAGGCTAAACTCCACAGGGCCACACAGAGCTGGGCACAACAGAAGCGACTTAGCACGTGTGCATATTGCAACTTCAAAAAATGGAATTGGTAGTCCCAATTCAATATGAACTATCTCGAGTCCTGTGTAGGGAGACTCATGAGGTATGTATCACACTTGAAAATCGTATGTAAGCCTAATAATCTGTTCCCAACATTTTACAAAACTGGGGACTGGATTTAACAGAGGATATTTTCTACTTCAAAGAACCATAAAGTTCTTTCAATTAGTAGAATTCAATCTTCCATGAGAATTTAAAGGACATAACACTGTATTTCTCAGATGACTAAATGCAGATATCTCCAGAGTGACTCACATCTCACAATTATTATTCACTTATCATTGCATTTATCCACTGTCCTCATAAATGGTACTCTTATTTAACTACCTTTTTACCTCAGTCTTGTCTTCTTCCTGCCATGCTAATCTCATCTATCCTTGAGGGCCCAGCTCCAGTCTCATCTCCTGTTTTGAGACCTTCAGAAAACACTGATCTACATTAACTGCTGCCATTTCTGATTTCTAATGAACTGTGTTACATATATTTACACCAAAAAAATATCCTTGTTTTTCACTTATACCTGATAAAGAGGAAAGACTACATGATTCTTGAGTTTAAGAATCAGGTCAAATTATATTCTTGTAACCCATGGTACAATTCCATGCACATAATAGATTCTCAATAAAAATGTGTTGTATTAAAAAGTAATGAAAGAGATAATTTTCTAATTTAATTTTTTTTTAATTTTTAGTTCTGGTCATGCCGTGTGAAGCTTGAAAGATCTTAGTTCCCTGACCAGGAACTAAACCCATGCCTTCATCAGTGAAAGCTCAGTCTTAATAACTACCACCAAGGAATTTCCAAGAGATAATTCTGAAAACATAGGATTAAAAAATAAAAACACACTTAAATCTGAAATGCAAAGGATGTCTAGGTTTCCTTCCAGCTTGACCAGATAAAGTGCTTTCAAGTGCCTCCCAAATTAAGGAGTTTTTATAGGGATTCCTAAATCTTTTTACAGAACCACTTGGTTTCATTGTGAAGCTTGGTTCTCAACTTCTGACTCAAGTTTGGAGAGTAACATCACTTTTAGCCTTGATTCTGTAACTATGCTGACAATTCTATTTTCTTATCTCTCTGTGGAGATAATTACCTTGCAAGTGATTTGATGAGTCAAAGTTTTAATAGCAGTTTGAAGAAGGGCCTATATATATTTGGATCTTCATTGGTGCAAATAATGTACAAATAACATGTTTTGTTGGCTTCTAAGTTGCTTTCCTAACATGTGGATACACAGTGCATTTATCATCAAGTGATTGATATATGAGCATTTTACCACAACAGAAATATTGAAAACAGACAATGTGGGGTGGAGGAGGGGGAATACATAATCTGAGATATATATAATACGAAAATAATTTCAGAGCTGATTATAAATAATAAGTCAGTCATGCATATTAGAGTTAAGTTTATCTGTTATATAATAAATTTCATGTATTTTATATGCATCTATTTTTAAAGTGCCTATGATACCTCAAATGATCAGTAACTGTTATTGTAAAATATTTTCTGGAAAAACTTAAGTTCCTAATTTAGATTCATTATTTAAACATAAAAATTTCACCTCTTAAAGCTAAAATTTTACATACCATGGAAGTATCAACAGAAATTCTTTCATATATCCCTAATAGATTATTTACAGTTTTGCTTCACAGATAAAAGGAGGTAAGTCTTTAAAGTCCTTTTAAGAAGTTAGTAGTATAGCAATTTTTTTGAGAATCTAAAAGATATTATTCTCCAAATTTAATCACAAAAACAGAATGACATGAAAGAAATCACCTCAAAGAAACAACACACCTTAAAATTAGAGCTAGGAAAGCTTTAGTCCTATTCTCAAAGTACGTCAACGCGCAAGCTGAGGACCAAAGTGGCATCTGACTGAGTTTTTAAGCGGGAGAACCAAATGTAGAATATTAACAACCTGACTCCAAGCAATGCTTAATATGTCACTTGATATTCTACTATGATTCATTCATTCCACACTGAGTACTGCTGCTGCTGCTGCTAAGTCACTTCAGTCGTGTCCGACTCTGTGCGACCCCATAGACGGCAGCCCACCAGGCTCCCCCTTCCCTGGGATTCTCCAGGCAAGAACACTGGAGTGGGTTGCCATTTCCTTCTCCAATGCATGAAAGTGAAAAGTGAAAGGGAAGTTGCTCAGTCACGTCTGACTCTTCGAGACCCCATGGACTGCAGCCCACCAGGCTCCTCTGTCCATGGAATTTTCCAGGCAAGAGTACTGGAGTGGGGTGCCATCGCTTTCTCTGACATTGAGTACTACTGTACGCCAAATAACATGCTAAGTGTGAAGGACAAATGTACAAGTTCTTACAGTGAGCAAGGTCATGGCTGTTAGGAAAGACAAATATTTAAATATATAAATTGAAGTATAGTGTTGTGAATGCCAAAATACAAAAGAAGAGTGAGTAAATAATTTTTTCTAGTCTAGGAGAATCAGGTAAGCCTTCATAAAGTAACATTTGATCTGGGTCTTCAGAAGGTGAGGGCTGCTATAATAAATTACCTCAAATATGCTGACTAAAAACAACAGAAATTTATTTTCTCAAAGTCCTGGAGGCCAGAAGTCTGAAATCAAATTGTTGGCAGGTTTAATTCCTTCTTGAATTTGTAAGGCAGAATCCATCCCCTGCCTCACTTCCAGTTTCCAATGGATAGTGGCTTGTAGATGCATCATTACAATCTCTGTCTCTGTCTTCACATCATCTTCTCCTCTGTATTCCTTTCCCCTTCTCTTTCTTATAAGAAAACTTGTCATTGGATTTAGCATTTACTATAATTCAAGATGATCTCATACCAAGATTCTTACCTTAATTACATCTACAATGACCTCTTTTCAAATAAGACTACCTTCAAGGGTTGCAGACAAACATGTCTTTTAGGGGGCTAGTCAACCCATTTCAAAGACTGTTGAGATAGCACAAATAAGAAAAGTGAAAAATCTGAGAAATGATGGCATACGCCGACGCACAGACATTATGAAATAATGCAACTTAAGGTAAGAAGTAAGAAGTGTAAAACAATTAGGAGGAACCTGGAGAAGGGACAGTAGGTGAGACTGAAGGGGTAAACAGGTCAGTTGAGAAGCACCATGTAAACCAAAGTAAGAAAATCTCAAAAAAAAACCCAATTCTTGATGAGATTTTTTTTCTTTTTCTTTTCTTTTTTTTTTTTTTTTTACTTTACGATATTATGTTGGTTTTGCCATACATCAACATGCATCTGCCACGTGTGTACACGTGTTCCCCAGATGAGATTTTTATAACAATTTGGAGGTTGAAAGAGAAAACTGGAGGCTGAGAGATTTTAAAACAGGGGTTGAAAAAAGTTTCCCTGTAAAGGACCAGATTATAAATAATTTAGGCTGAATAACAAACTCGCTCTCCACAACTACTCAGCTGCAGGGTGTAAGGAGACATAGACAATAGGTGAAAGAATGATTGTGCATGTATTCTAATAGGTTGGTGCAAAAGTAATTGCAGTTTTGCATTGCTGAACTTTGCTGTTTGATATTGAAATAATTTTTAAATAAATGTGGTTATGTTATACATAATTTTAATGTGCACTTCTCACTTTATGATTTTTTGCTAATGATTTATTACTTGTTGTGTATTTTATATGTATTTTAAACTATGAAAATGATGTTAGACAAAAAGCAAATTTATTTGAGCAATTTTTTATTCAAGTTCTAAATGGGTCATAAAGCAGCAGAGATAACTTGCAACATCAACAAACATTTGGTCCAGGAACTACTAACAAACATACAGTGTAATAGTGGTTCAAGAAGTTTTGCAGAGGAGACATGAGTCTTGAAGATGAGGAGCACAATGGCTGGCCACTGAAGGTTGACAACAACCAATTGAGAGGATCATCAAAGCTGATCCTCTTACAACTGCAGGAGAAGTTGCCTAAGAACTCAACATCAACCACTTTATAGTTGTTTGGCTTTTGAAGCAAATTGGAAAGGCGAAAAATGAACTGACCACAAATCAAAAAAAAAAAAAAAAATCATCATTTTGAAGTGTTGTCTTCTGTTATCCTATGCAAGAGCAACAGACCATTTCTTGATTGCATTGTGATATATGATGAAAAGTGGATTTTATACCACAACTGGCAATGACCAGCTCAGTGGTTAGACCGAGAAGAAGCTCCAAAACACTTCCCAAAGCCAAACTTGCACCAAAAAAGGTCATGATCACTGTTTGATGGTCTGCTGCCAATCTGATCCACTACAGCTTTCTGAGTCCCAGTGAAGACATTACATCTGAGACGTATGCTCAGCAAATCAATGAGATGCACTGAAAACTGCAACGCCTGTAACAGGCATTGGTCAACAGAAAGGGACCAATTCTCTATGACAATGCCCAACCACACGTTGCACAACCAATGCTTCAAAAGTGGAGCAAATTGGCCTATAAAGTTTTATCCCATCTACCCTATTTGCCCAACCTCTCACCAGCTGATTATCACTTCTTTAAGCAACATTTTGCAGGGAAAATACTTCCACAAGCAGTAAGAGGCAGAAAATGCTTTCGAGAGTTCATCAAATCTACAGGAATAAACAAATTTATTCCTCATTGGCAAAAATGTGTTGATTGTACTGGTTCCTATTTTGATTTAGAAAGATATGTTTGAGCCTAGTTATAATGATTTAAAATTCATGGTCCAAAACCACAATTACTTTTGAACCAACCTAATAATATACATCTGTGCACACTGAAATTTAATTTTATGTAAATTTCACAAACCATGAAATAGTGTTCTTTGATTTTTTTAATATTTAAAATATAAACCCATTTGTAGAGGCAATGTCAACAGAAATGGTGGAATAGTCAATTTCCAAGGGCCCCACCACAGAAATACCATAAGTAATGCGAAAACTGTCAAAATCAATTTTGTCAGAACTCTGAAAAAGAATCAGAGGTTTATAACAATCAAGTGAATACTAAATTAAGGAGGGGAAAAGGCAACTTTAGAATTCTAGGAAAGTTTTTCAGCATTTATACTTGCTCTTGTCCTATCCCCTCCCAGCCTGGAGTGATATTGAAGATAGCAGCCTACATTCCTACCGTGGGATACTGGCCCCTAGTTTGTGAAAGAGAAAGGGGGTCCTTGTTCTCAAAGAATTGGGCTTGTCCATTTTGACATATCTGAGTGCTACCTGAGGCAGTGATTCAGGATACTTGCCTTTGCGTCACCTAATTCAAAACTCTCAGATAGAAGAGCTGTTATGCAGAGAGAATTCCTTGAAAACGTTGTAAGGCAAATGAACAACCCACTGCCATCTCAAGCTGGAGATTACAGTTGAGGGTAACAATAGACATGTAAAAAGCCTGAAAACAAAAGCAGGGGAGTTTCTTTGGAAAACTGGAGTATTAGAAAGTATTGTGTAAACAGGGATATAGAAAGCCACATGCAAGTGTCAGTTCAGTTCAGTTCAGTTCAGTCGCTCAGTCGTGTCGGACTCTTTGTGACCCCATGGACTGCAGCACAGCACACCAGGCTTCCCTGTCCTTCACTATCTCCCAGAGTTTGCTCAAACTCATGTCCATTGAGTTGATGATGTCATTAACATCTCATCCTCTGTCACTTGCTTCTCCTCCTCCCTTCAGTCTTCCCCAGCATCAGGGTCTTTTTCAGTGATCCAGCTCGTTGCATCAGGTGGCCAAAGTATTTGAGCTTCAGCTTCAGTATCAGTCCTTCCAATAAATATTCATGATTGACTTCCTTTAGGATTGACTGGTTTGATCTCCTAGGTATCCAAGGGACTCTCAAGAGTCTTTCCAGCACCACAGTCCGAAAGCATCTGTGCTTTGGCACTCAGCCTTCTTTATGGTCCAACTCTCACAATCACACATGACTACTGGAAAAACCATAGCTTTGATTATACAGACCTTTGTCGGCAAAATGATGTCTCTGCTTTTTAATACGTTGTCTAGGTTTCTCATAGTTTTTCTTCCAAGGAGCATGTGTCTTTCAATTTCATGGCTACAGTCCCCATCCACAGTGATACTGGAGCCCAAGAAAATAGTTTGTATCTCCATTTTTCATTGAAAGGCATTGTAGACCATGTGAATGAGTATGCATTCTGGATTCGGGCAAATCTGTTTCTGAATCCTAGATTTTCTGCCTACTTACTAGATATCTAGATGACCTTTAGTAAGTTACTAATGCCTCATCAGCCTCTATTTATTTAATATTAAAATACAAATAATAACAGCATGGAATCATTTTGAAGATTGAGATTGTGAATGAACAGTGCCCAAGACTGCCTGTCACCAACACATTCAATATGTGATTACTGTTATTAGATAAAAGTTTAACATTATATTGCTTTTCCTATGGTTAAATTTACAGAAAGTAATAACTGGGGCAAAGTATGCTTTTAATATAAATTATCATATATAAACTATCTAAGCTTACAGTATATGCTGCCTTTAACAAAGACCTGCAGAGAGTCTATCCAAATGGTAACCGATCCTTCTGTATTCCCATCACAGATACAAAGAATTACAATGCTTTATTTACAACAATGCAAAATGTTGCTATTGAACTGATATAATCTAGGCAAAACCGAGAAAATCCAATTTTGTTTATCTAAGGTAAGACGACTTAGTCTAACTAAACATCCATTAGACTTTTAAAAAAAATATTATATTTTCTGTAAATCAAAACTACAATGAGATATCACCTCACACCAGTCAGAATGACCATCATTAAAATGTCTACAAATAATAAATGCTGGAAAGGGTGTGTAGAAATGGAAACCCTCCTACACTGTTGGTGGGAATGTAAATTAATGCAGCC